>NC_138376.1:120764742-120897827 GCF_054177405.1 Leptonychotes weddellii
CTTACTGTTACTATGTCCTCTTAAGCAAGGGCTGCCCTTGTGAGCAAGGGTTCATCGGGATGGCTTGTCCCAGCTCCCTTGGGCAGTATTCACAGGGACCATATGCAGGACACAGTCTTGATACTACAGACACTGCGAGAACAGGTTGCTCTCACCTAGGCAGATTCTGCCAGCTGTGGGTCTTCAGTATCCTCCAGGCAGGAAGCAAGTACCAGTCCCCAATTTCACACATCCTGAGCCTCCAAGGGACATATTAAGCTTCCTCAAGAACACCTCACTCCTCTCTACTTGGATGTACCAGGGTGAGCCTGAGAGTTCCTACCACTCCATGTACTAGGCTCACCTCTGGCAGGCACCGCAATCTCTGCAAAATTCTTTTGGAGCCCTTCATACTTCATTTGAAGCACCGCTTCACTCCCCATGGGAAAGGAAGTAGAAGAGCCAAATATTTCACCCTCTGTCAGTGGATCCCTGCACTAATCCAATCAGTTGTCTGAACTCTCTTTTCTCCCTACACAGGCTAGATAGCCTGCTGGAGGTGAGGATCGAAGAACCAATGTTTTCACATCTTATTACATCCACTAAGTATATATCTAGCAGCTCTGCCTTAGAATGGCAGGGTATTTAGGGCCTGAAGGGGACTGCTAGCTGCTCCCCCAAAGATGTGCTCTTCTTCTTTTATAGCACATAATTAAAAGCACATAGTTACCCAACCAGTAATTTTATTTTCCTCACTTCTTTGTAGCTAAGATTCTGGATTCAAATTTAGATCTAACCATTAGATGAGCTTGCATGAGCTCAGAAGGGCAGCAGGTGGGATAGACCCGGCTGTTGTTGCTGCTTGCAGGGTCGTGGCTTCACCTCTGCACTATGTGTCTTGGCAGTGTTAATCTGACCACATGTCATTTCTTAATTTCAGCATCATTTCCCACCTGGAGAAGCAGAAAATTTTCAAACCCAACAAGCCCTGCCTCCTTTCTGTTTCTAACAGTCTTTCCTTTGCTTTCTCTTTCCAGTCTGTTTGCAATCTCCTCTGCTATAAACCAGCCAGTTCATCAGGTGCACTCTTCACATCCACGTTAAGACAGGTGACAGCCTTGCTACACTTTCTGCCACGAGGTCACAGGTAGACTTTGCAGTAAGGTTTTCCTCGCTTGCCTTTAAGCTCTCACCACAGCTTCCTCGGAGACCACACTTTTGTGGGAAATTTCCTCATGGCTTTTCAAGCTTTCACAGACACACTCCTCAAAGTCTTTCCAGCCTCTGTCCACTGCCCCGTTCCAGAGCCACTCCCACATTTCAGGTGTTGGTTACAGAAGCACCCCACTTCCAGGTATCAAACTCTGCACCAGTTGTCTACTGCTGTATTACCTTGAAATGTAATGGCTTAAAACACAGTTTCCTTGGTCAGGAATTTGGGACTCAAGTTGAATGGTTCTGACTCACAGTCTCTCATGAGTTTGCAGTCAGGATGTGTTATGGACTGCATGTCTGTATTCTCCTCAAATTTGTACACTGAAACCGCACCCTCCAACAGGGTGGTATTAGGAGGTGGAGCTTTGAGAGGTAATTAAGTATAGATGAGATCTTGAGGGTGGAGACCTTATGATGCCAGGAGCCTGATCTTGAACTTCTGAGCCTCCAGAACTGTAAGAAATAAATTTTTGTTGTTCAAGACACTCTGTGGTATCTTGTTAGAGAAGACCAAACTAAGACAAGATGTCAGCAGGAGCTACAGTCACCTCGAAGCTTGAGTGGGGCTGTAGTATCTAACTTCAAGAAGGTTCATTCACATGGCTGTTGGCAGGAAGCCTCAGCTGCTTACCATATGGGCAATTCCATGATTCTAAGACCAGGGCAATGAAAGTACAAGATGATCCCAGAATATTTTTCAATACCATAAAGTAAGGAGGTGCTCAAAAAAAATTTTTTTTAATGAGGGCATATCGAAAGGACCAAAGAACCAATCTGAAAGGGTCCCCTGTAGCTAAAGCTACTGCGACTTGAACAACATAATAAATAACAATATATTGGGTTATCACCTCCCAAAAAAATAGGTATCCATAAGCCTGTGCTTATATAAATAAATAACTGAATAAATAAAAGAGATAGAACAAATCTTCCTTAAAGAAGAATTTCAATTAATAAATATAGAAGGAATTAGGGAAATAGAAAATCACCACTAGAACATCACCATAATCATGGCTGCAAACAATGTTAATTGATAAGTACTAAAACTAGTGGGTGAAATTTTAAGAAGAAACAAGGTATTTGCATCACATTTGTATCCCTCCCCAAATTTACTAATTACGGTTGTGGCTTGAAAACATGACCCCAAATTCTTTGATAGCCCTCCCTTCAGGAGGTCAGGTTTAATTCCCCTCCCCTTGAGTGTGGGCTGGATTTACTGCCTGCCTCTAATGAACAGACTACACAGCAAGGGGAAAATAGTAACTTTACAGTGGAGAGAACTAACAGACATCACCTTAACCAAGTGATCAAGGTTAACATCACCTGTAATTAGCCTCCTTGACATGATGTTCCCATTGAGATGATACAATGAGAAGGGTAATCACCTCTGTGATATTCTTCCCCAAAATCCATAACCTCAGTATATTTATGAGAAAACATCAGATAAACTCAAATCAAGGGGCATTCTTCAAAATACCTGAACACTATTCTTCAGAATGTTTGAGGTCATGAAAGACAAAGAAAACACAGAAATGGTCCCAGATTGGAGAACCTAAGAAGACATGACAGCTAAATGTTGTAAGATATCCTGAATGGGATCCTGGGACAGAAAAAGTGCATTAATGGTAAATCCAAATAAAGTCAGTAGTTTAATTCATGGTATCACTCCAAAGTTAATCTCTTAGTTTTGATAAATGCGCCATGGTTCTGTGAGGGGTCAATCTTAGGGAAACCAGGTGAAAGTGTATGGGAACACTGTAGACTCTCTTAGTAATTCTTGAGTAAATCTAAAATTATTTCAAACTAAAAAGTTAAAAAAATAGATCTGATTATAAATAATTTGGTAAGAGTTGCGGATGATGAGATCTCTCATCTGTGAGGTAGGAAGTCAAGTAATTTGCTGAGAAAAAAAAAGGGGGTAGAACAAAGATACTGCTAAAGGCCCTTATTATTACTTGCTAGAAAGCCTATTCTGCATTTTAACAAATTATCCAAAAAAAAATCACTATACTGTGCTGCAATCGTGCGATGTGTTCATATACCTGCCACCCCTGTGTTCTCTGGGCCGGTTATAGTTAATGCAAAACATTCAAATCCACCTTCTCTGCAAAAAAAGAAGTTACCAGATTGGTAATCTGAGTCAAGAAGTGATCACCTTTAGCCTGGGCCAAGCATGGATTCCAGTGTCCTTCCATGCGGCATCAATGAACATCATCCCTGGCCACTGAACCCAGGAACTTATGTTGAACTATGTAATGCTTCTGTCCCAGGAGCTGCTAATCATTGATATGAAACTAAGATTGATAAGAAAAATATACTGTTTATCCAAGTTTCATTTTTGTTATACCCTGTTATATTGGCATATAGTTCAAATCCTTATATTAGTAGGTATGTCGCTAACATTGAGTTGAAATGCACAAAAGTAAATAACATTTAGGATGAACATTTAGCTTCATGGTCTAACTAGAATGATGTTTTTATTTTTCTTAAATATTTGATATATTACACCATCCAGAGAGAAAATAAAACACAGAGTGCAGGATACACACATACTAACCATAAAAAGAACCATATTGTAACACCAAAATATATTTATAAAATTGGTCAAGGAAATTGAATTTAACATATGCTGTTATCATCCAAGTATTTCTAATGAACTAACACTTTGTATTTATATAGCACCTTTCGTCTAAGGAGCAAAAATATGGCTCAGATATTATTACTCATTCTCACACCATCCTTGACAGGTGGGTAAGTAGCAACATTTATAACCAAGTCTTAATCGCTAGGAAACCAAGACATGCATAGACAGAGCAAACAAATCACACACAGTGAGCCAGAAACTTGGAATTTTACAGCCCTTAATGCCCAATGTGTTCTACCCACTTTATTTTCTGAAATTTTAAAAGCTACTTTGAATATTGGTGGGAAAAAAAAAATGAGG
The DNA here is from genome assembly GCF_054177405.1 of Leptonychotes weddellii. NCBI lineage: Eukaryota > Metazoa > Chordata > Mammalia > Carnivora > Phocidae > Leptonychotes > Leptonychotes weddellii. The sequence goes on from NC_138376.1 coordinate 120,768,878, forward strand.
AACAGTTGAGGGATAAAGCAGGTTTATGCCAGCCTGCTAGGAAGCCGATGGTAGAACTTAAACTGGAAATTGCTGAAAGTTGAAAATAATGCCCAAACTTTGATCCCCTACTTGAACCATCTCTATTGCAGGAAAAATTAAAGTGTCCTTCCAGAATATGTATCAAATTGTTGTCAAGGTTTTCTGTCGTCATACCAATTGAAGCCCATATCCCAGTCAGTTGTCATACAACGAATAGGTTGATCAACAACAAATCAATTAGCAATAGAGGATAAATATATTTGAGTAGCACAGGAATTTTTGCACAAAACATAACTTCAGCAAGATAGGAAATGTTAGATGATGCATTCCTGAGAAGTCCTTTAGAAAATTTTTCAAAGGACTAAAAAAGTCTCTTTAAAGATAAATGCAACCTATAGTTGGAGCTTAAGAGTATGTCTTAAATAAGAAAGTTACCTGAGGATGAATTCCTTAAGAGCAGAAATGTCTTTTAAAAGGTTTTAATATATTTAATCTTCAACTAAGTCTAAGATTTCTGAAGGTTTAGTGCCCACTTTTTTTTCCAGATAATATGCAGTGTCTGAAAACATTTATCATATACATCCATGTATTCAACCACTGTCAGCAATTCTAGGGGGGAAAGTCACACATAAAGGGAACGATAAGGTTCAGGAATAAATTTCTGAGTCAAAGGGACAACAAAGGAAAGTCGCATTATATTCTAAAAACAAATTTCAATAATGTGAAAAAACAAAAAATAAAAGCCAGTATTTGGTAAACACTTCTCATACACTAGGATGGGCATGGCGGCAGGAATACACATGAATTATTTCACTTAGTCGTCACATACTCCTCTGAGATATTCCCATCTGATATATTTAGGGAGGTTAAGAAACCTATCAAAGGTCAGGCAGGTGTGAGTCGCTGTCTGACTCCAAACCCATTCACCGAAGCTGCTTGGCTTTTTGCCTGGCTTCTCAATTAGTGCGGAGAACTGAGTCTTATCTTTTGTTTCTTCCCCTGCACTGAAGAAAAATCTAAAAGCCATCATTTTGTAACGCTAAAAACTTGGAATCAAAAATCCATTAAAATCTAACTTATAGAAACACTTTCCCAAAGCCCGATAGCAAGTAATTCAGATAAAAAAGCACATATTTCCACTACTTTGATGTTCACGGGTTTATACCACATGATTCTTATTTTGAGCTTCATCCTTCCCCATCCAACTGCATTTAAACCTATGGTTTTGTACCAAGACTACTAGGAAGCAAAAAAAAAAAAAAAACCAAAGCAACCACCTTCAAGACAGTTGATGATTCCCCCTTCAACAGACTAATTTATATGAAATATAGTGAATCACAATGATACACTTTAATTAATTAATTTAATTAATTAGTTAGTTAATTAATTAATGCCCCTGGCAGATAAAGTTTCCTTATCCAGAGACCTTCTTGGCCCACAAAGGAGAGGAAAATGTAATGATCCTTCAGAAGTCTCTGAACTTCACGAAAGCTGGAGGCCCACCTTCAGGGGAGCATGTCCTCTGTGAGGTCACAAAGAAAATTAGGTCTTCAAGAATGCACTGTGCAATCTGCATCCTGGCTGCCAATGAATCAATTAGGAGAGAGACCCATTGTTATAAAGGAGCAAGTCACACCGGTCACCTTTTGCTTGTTTTTAATTCTTACTTCCATCACTAGATAGATGTACTTACAATGTGACTAATCGATGAGGTTTAGGACCGCCGTCTTCCTAGGAACCAAAGCAAGAAAATGAGGAGGAGAGGCCCATCGCCATAGACCACATCCTTAGGACTAAAAAGGTCTTTCCCCTTCAACTCCTTGACATCTACTCCCCCTGGGCTGTTTTCATGGTACCACGCAGGCTTTCCCTCCTATTGGCTGGTTCACTCCCTGGCATTGCTCAGGCCTTCCTCCTGGCACCCAACTCCACTGTGTTGCTCCCAATAGAATTTCCCTTCCACCTGAAACACTCTTTTTTTTTTTTTTTAAAGATTTTATGTATTTATTTATTTGAGAGAGAGAGAATGAGAGACAGAGAGCATGAGAGGGAGGAGGGTCAGAGGGAGAAGCAGACTCCCTGCCGAGCAGGGAGCCCGATGCGGGACTCGATCCTGGGACTCCAGGATCATGACCTGAGCCGAAGGCAGTCGCTTAACCAACTGAGCCACCCAGGCGCCCCCCACCTGAAACACTCTTGAGTGGAAGACCTCTTACCGGATTTATCCAGGTCTCAGGCTTCCATTCAAGCCATAAGGAATACTCCCCTGGGCATCCAGGAACACACAATTTCCCACATTCTTTCTCCTGGCACAAAGACCAGAGTCAGCTTCTTTCCCTTTTCCCGGCCTCCTTTACCAAGTCCTTCCTGGCATTTTTGCACTTGTTTAACTCCTAACAAATGTTTATTTATTTAACAACTATCTACTATGGTCTAGGCGGAAACAAAGATGAATAAGACACATCAATAAACTCATGCTCTAGTGAGGGAGATCAGTCCTCAGACCATTAGAGAAAAGGCAGGGATAGAGCTAAGCCCAGGTCCTCAAAAAGGGCCAACCCACCCAGCTGGGGACTCTGTCTTTTTCTCCTTACTTTTCAGGTTTCATGTATTTCCAGAACTTAGTTTCATGAAAGTATTTAAAGATTTCCTTGGGATGCCTGGGTGGCTCAGCCCGTTAAGTGGCTGCCTTCGGCTCAGGTCATGATCCTAAGGTCCTGGGATGGAGTCCCACATCGGGCTCCTTGCTCAGCAGGGAGTCTGCTTCTCCCTCTGCCTGCTTTTCCCCCTGCTTTTGCATGTGTGCGCTCTCTCTCTCTCTGACAAATAAATAAATAAAATCTTTAAAAAATAATAAATACATAAATAAATAAAGTATTTAAATATTTCCTTTTGTCAACCTTCTCCCACAGACACCATGTCAACCTTCCCAATTCTCAATCTGAATCCTTATATTTCTTCCCAGTCAGCAAGTCATATATACCTAGATTCATCACCTTCTCATTATAAATACTATCACAAGCATCAGAATACTCAAAACCCCTGTAATCAAACCCACCTCAGCCCATGTTTGGATTTTCTTAATCCACATATGAAATGGGGAAGGTGAATTTTCAGTATCTTTGACGTCAATTCACTTTATCCTTTTGCCTCAACCTCGATCTTCATAAAGATAAAGAAAAAAGAAAACAAACAAACAAAAAACCTCAGTTCATTTTCATTCTCTTCATCCCTATTGTGATACTCTGCATGCATCCTCAACTCCTGGCCCTCCTTTTACCTCTCTGGTTTTGAATTGCATTGGTGAACTTCAGAAAAATCATCTTTACTAAATTGGCCCTGAGAGTAATTGAGGCAGAAGACATATGCGGTCCCTCAGCCATTGTTTTAGCTGTGCTGTCAGTTTTGAAATAAACAGTCTAATAAGGGGTCAGATACAGGGGTTTTAAAAGCCTATTTATTTATCATCTATTCAAAACCCTTGATCAGTTTATAAGCCTCCCATTAAATGTCAGTTGTCATTCTTTTTCTCATCATGATTCCCTAACAAACAAAAATACCATTATGTTGTTTCTTTTCTAGGAAAAAAAAAACAAAAAACTGACTTGAATGTGAAAGTATTTGAGCTATGGAGAGACAGGGACCGAAGTAGGATCTGGACCTGCAAAACCAGTTTCAAATCTTGCCCCACAGTTATTTAACCTCCTTGAGCCTCAGCTCCTTTATCTATTAAATGAGGAAAAGAATTCTTGCTTTGCAAGGTGTCTGTGAGGACAAGGGAAGGGCCTCCTCCCAGGGGCTCAGCACAACATTCCCACCGCCCACCAGCCCTTCTCCCAAAGTGTTTGCACCCTGAGCTGCGCATACTCCTCTGGTCTCCCGCGGCTACTCTGGGCTCTTGCAGCACCACTCCATGGCCTCTCCCCACCAGATTTCCTGTTTCCCTCCGAGACTCTTCCCTTTCCATTTCATAGCATCTCTCAGAGACATCTCGTCTACACCGGCGGCTTCAATTTTCAGTTGTCTCCAACTTCTCATTTGAATTTCAGACTCTTGGGTGCAAGAATTTACACGGTATCTCCACTTGGGGATATCTCCCACTCAATAGGTCTTAACCCAGTCCAGGTTCTCTCCCAAATGTAGTAGTCCTCCCCACAACGGTCTCCATCTCGCCCACCCGTTACTGCCATTCACCCAGCAGTGCTAGCAAGAAAACCAAGGAATCATCCCTGATACCTCACTCACCCCACAAAATGCAACCATTGTAAGCCTGTCCATTCTGCCTCCTAAATAGCTCACAAATATGCCTCTAGACCTACATCTTCCTTCCACCACACAGGTGGGAGTTCCCATCATCGGTCTCCTAAACCATCCCCTCCCACACATTCCTGTGCTGCAGCTGGAGCCCCCTTCCTCCTACGCAAATAACACAGTGTCATTGTCATGCTTATGCCCTCCCACAGCTCTTTGTTGTTCCTGAGATCAGAAATGAAATTCTTAATGAGACCCATACAATCCCACATGACTTGGCAGCCTCGCCAGCCTCCTCTCCCCTGCTTTCCCGTCCCTGTACTACCCTGCCTCCTTATCTATCAGATCTCAGTTCAAGCTCATTCTTCAGAAAGATATCCTATGACCCCTCGCACTAGTTTAGACCCTTCATTGAGCTGTTCCATTTCATCGCATGATTTTATTGCATGGCACTTACCACAGGCTGTTGTATAATTGTGTGTTCCTTTTCATCAGTGTCAGTCTCCTGCACTACAACGTATGATCCAGTAGTACAGGAAATAAGTTATGTCTTGCTTACCCTTGAATTCCCAGTGGCAAGTCCCACTACTGTTTCAGTATGTACCTACTGCATTATTAATTGAATTATTTATTAAATTATTAATTATGTCTTTAATTAATTAATATTGAGGTAGACCAGCAGAGGGGTTGAGAGCCCTGCTTCCCCAAGCAAACCACCAGAATCCATTTCTGTCTCTACCACTCACTCGTTGTGCAAGGTTGGTCAAGTTGCCACCTTCCCCAACACCCCTTCTCCAAGATTGAGTAGCTTGCATGGAAACTCAGTGAGACAAAAGACCACCTCCTCGTAGCAACTAGGTAAACAAAACCCAGCCTTTACCGCATACCAAGAATACTCTTCTTCTTAAATGCCCTTAGCAGGGGCGCCTGGGTGGCTCAGTCGTTAAGTGTCTGCCTTCGCCTCAGGTCATGATCCCAGGGTCCTGGGATCGAGCCCCGCATCGGGCTCCCTGCTTGGTGGGAAGCCTGCCTCTCCCTCTCCCAATGACCCTGCTTGTGTTCCCTCTCTCACTGTGTCTCTCTCTGTCAAATAAATAAAATCTTTTTAAAAAATAAATAAATAAATAAAATAAAAATAAATGCCCTTAGTAAACATTATTTCACTGTACAGGATATTATTTTTTAAAAAAATAGGAAGAAAGAAAAAGCAGAGTCACAGATGGCTGTGTTTTGCTAGCAAATAACAATCGGACGATACCTCATGAGGACAATGTCGGCTCGCACCCATTTCCGGTACAGGTACACTGGCTTCCCACCGAGTCCCTTTCCTCCGGAGCCCCAGCCCTCCTGCAGCCTACCAGCTGCCAAGGCTTCTCCTCCAAGAGAAATACAGCCAGGAGCCAGGCCCCGAGCCCCACGCGCAGAGCACAAGGCTGGGCAGTGCCCCTCTCCTGCAAGCAATCAGCACAGGCCCTCAAGCATGAGATTTAATTGCTTGTTCATTATTTTAGCTCACAGGGGCTACAAGGAAGCATGGCATTTCTGCGCACACCATCCAACAGAACCCTGGGAGCTGTCAAGATTAAAAAAACAACAGCCAGGACAAAGGGGCCTGTCTTGAACTGAACGGCTTCAGGTGCCCGTGACTCAATGAGAGGGCCCAGTCGAAACGCGTAGCAGGCCCTCGCTGTTTGCTGCACCCTTTCCAATTCTATTTGAGCAGGGAGGAGAGTGCCACAAAGAGATGAGAATTTGAACTCACAGCCCCCGAGTGCACCAATGTCCCTTTTCTGCCTGATTGTATACTTACAGTGCCTGGAAAGTCAATAACTTCCCATGGTTTCACAGCAAAGCCAAGAGATGAAAAAAGAGACATTGTCCTTTTGAAGATGTGGAAAGTAATAAGTGAGCAGGCTGAATCCTCTTTGGGTTTAAAAGCCAGTGCAGTGCTAGCAGTTCTGCTTTAAGGTGTCAGAATTGCCTTAAATCTTTCGCTTTGTTATACCCTACTGCTACACAGATATAATAGAGCCGGACTGACTATCTCAAACAATTTGGAGATCATTTTTTCTCTCTAGAAACTTTGTTGAAATATATATATTAGCACAGACTTTTTTTCTTAACATTTTCTGTTTAAAAAATACCTTTTTTTTTTTTTTCCAGATGCTTCTTCAGAGATCAGGGTAACCAAGCCAAAAAAATAATAAAATAAAATAAAATCATATTCTATCTATCAGGTTTGGAGCACAAAGGTTACAGCTGGTTTTCCTCCCCCATTTTATTTCCTCCATTGGAGCAGATTTGACCTCGTCTCTCTAAAGGCAGAAAACTTCAACAAAGGCAGGAGGGCTATTTTAAGTGATGAAAAAGATTCTGAATGAAGGATTATGCCTTTGATGAAGCCTGAAAGAAATGCAGTGCTTAGGAAGTGGATAAAAGTCAATAGCAACCATTCTTTGCTTTGGATGAAACCTTGAAGGTGCACTTTCCCCCAGTGATCTTCAAAATTAAAAAAATAAAAATAAAAACAAACAGGGACCGGTGACTTTCCAGTTCTCTGGCATCTGTGCGTCCGCGTGAGAGGAAATAGTGAATTCCAGAGGGTCCCTGCCACATGCCAGGCTCCGTGACGGATTGAGCGTCCTATAACTCACTGCACCAGGAGAACCATGAGTTACTAGGCTCTGGGTCGGGGGAGAGAAGCCCCCTCATCTCAACAGAGAAGGAAAACCCTGGACCTGCAGACACAAGCAGCCGTGAAAACTCGCTCTGCAGGATCAAGGATGGAGAGAAGTCATCTAGAAAGAAGGCTTTGAAAAGATGCTCCAAAGGCGCCATTTCTCCCTCCTCTCTTTCCACGTTTCCCCCGCGGCCCCCTTTCCCTCCCCCGGGCTCCTGCTTTGACTCTCTGGCTGGGGCCGGACACACACATTTCCCAAAAGCAGGTGAAAAGAAAAGCAAGGGCCTCAGACTCTATCCCATCCGACTCATTCTTCGGTGGCAGAAACAGAACGGCCTTCAGTGTCGGCCTGTCCCGCGTCTGTCGGACTGTGAACTCTTTAAGCAGTTAGACTAAACGTTCTCCACAGCGAGATGCCCCTCATGCTTCAGTTAGGCGCTTACAGGTGAATATTTACTGGGGGGGGGGGGAATCATCACATAGCGAATGTGGTTTGTGAATCTCCGGTCGGAAGAGCCGAGGTGTGCGCCCGGAAGTGCCTGAGCGTCCTCCCCGCCAGCCGCCAGCCGCCAGCCCCCAGCCCCCAGCCGGGCTGTAGGTCTTCGCTTGATGCTGTCGTTATCGCTGGGGTGTCAGTGCTTCCGCTCGGATGGCCTAACCCGGCTGCGATCATTTTCTGAGCAGCCCCAGTCACCCCGCCTGGCTCCGCACCGCCGGCACTGCTTTGGAAGGCGGGCTCACCGGAGAGAGCAATTTCTTAATGGAAAGAATTTGTTATCAGTTTAGGCCACAAGCCTGCATCTTTGAAACAGCATGACTCAGATGTTTTAGCACTCAGAGAATTAAGGTTTCGCATCCCTTGGTTTTATGTGAGGAGTCTTACTCTTTTGGGGATGGCGGGATTAAATGGCGCCATCTCGCGAGTCATTCCTGCGGTATTTTCCAGCACCTACTATGTGCAAGGAGGAGCGGGAAGCATGCAGCTTAAATTTTTAATAAGCAACTATCTGCAAGGAGGTTAGCTAGGAGATCGATCTTAGAATCAGAAGAGTTAGAGAAAGTTTTGAAGGTTTAATGCAATTCAAGTGCTCTATTTTTACAGAGGAGGACATAAGCCCCTGGACTATTATTCCATAACTTCTCGAATAAAAGGAGAGGTCACTCTCAGACCCAGATCTTGTGACTAAAATAAGGCCGGCCTGGCCTTTTGCTGTTTCCTGACAGTCACGGGGCTCCCACGTCACCGGATCACAGAGGCCGGCGTGGTTTGTAAAGCTGGTGCTGTGGTGGCCAGTCAGAGGCAGCCACCAGCCCCTGAGAAGCGACCCTGCGGTCAGCACACGCGCGCACGCGTGCACACCCATGTAGCCCTCGCCGTCCGTGTTTGCGGGAGGAACCCTCTCCCAGATCCGTGGGAAAGAAATCTGGGTGCAGAGCGTTCAGGCACCCTGCTCCAAGTTAGCAGGCAGTGAATCAAGGACTCCAACCAGCGCGTGCTCGTAGGGGGCCATTTTGTGCTCCCCACACTTCAGCAGCCTCGCTTTGCATCTCCTTCCCTTGTTCCCTTTGTCACCAACTCCACATATTTCCAGTACCCTCGTTTGCACCAAATCATGAAACCAAGGAATTTTAGAGACGAGTTTCTTTTAGAGACCAACTAGCCCAGACCTCTCATTTTATAGGTGAGGGAACTGGCCCAGCGACTTATCCGGGTCACCTCACTAGAGTTGCACACACTCCAGAGAGCGCACATTGCGTGAGAAACAAGATGAGCTCCTTCCCCTCCTGCAGACACCAGCCCATCTGCGGATTGGTATAACGTCGTGTCAGCCAGGTTTCCCTACGCCTCAACAGCCAGCACATGTTAATATGGTCACATTGTCAAGAAAAATAAGTGTATTTCCATAAAATACCTGGATAAGACATGCATACATATTTGTCTGGGTCACACGTGTTCATGAACCACCCACCCTCTCAAAGTCTTCACCTCCTTACCCTGGAGTCCTACTGGCTGTCTCAACCCTGCCCACCCCTTGTTGGTGCTCACTACCCCAGATGTCACTTGAAGATAGTCCTCACTCATGACCACAGCTGCTCAGACTCTCCCTCACAGTGTTGCTGCTCATGGGGAGAGCTCTCTCTCCAACTCTGCTGGTGTCTTCCTTGTCTGAATTGGATGTTCCTGGTCTTTAAGGAACAAAAGCTGGGATCCATGCTTGGGAAGACCTCTCCATCTACCTCCAGGTACCCTTTGTCTATCAGGCACTAACACTGTATCTTTGTGCATCATAAAGTCTCTGATAAAAACAGCCCCTTAAACCATAGTCTGAAAAATAAATCCACTGGGCTATGATAGAAACCAGTCACAGATGTAGAAATCCTCCCCCTCGCTCTTGACCCAGGTATCCTTAGCTAAACTGGCTCACAACATCTCCAGGAAATCAGCTTTAGTGGAGCTCCCACCAAGCTATGGGGCAGGTTTGAAGAGATGTAAAGCCAGGTTAGGCATCAGCTAGAACCCCCACTATGTACGTATCACTAGATCTAACTTGACTTGTCTTCAACTTTATAAATTATGCAACAGGAGTAAGAGCATAGTTCAACAAACCTTTTCCAAGAACATTCTGGGTATTTTCTGTCTCCTGGAAATTGTAGGTAAAAGAGCATGTCATATGAACAAGTAAAATTCAAGTTGTTGTTGTTTTGGGTTTTTTTTACTTCCTTTTTTAAAAAAAAATTTATTTAAATTCCAGTTAGTTAATATACAGTGTAATATTAGTTTCAGGTGTAAAACTCAACGCCCAAGAAACAAGTAATCCATGGCACCTCAGGCAGGAGTGGCTCCATCTTGGGCCTAGAAATTTATTTCAACACTAGCTACATGGCTTTGAGCCAATTAGTTAACATCTCTGTACATCAGTTTCTTCATCTGAGAAATAGCAAGCCGTTCCTGGGACCCCTGGAAGAGCCGACTGAGATAATGCGTGTCAGAAATGTAGCAAAGGGCTGGACATTAAGAGTAAGCTGCTGGCAAATTTTAGGTGTTAGCATTACTGTTTTGTGGCCACCATCACTCTCACTCAAGTATTAGGAAATTTCAGGGAAAGAGAGATCACTGGATGCCAGAAATACAGAAAACTTTATAATTTCACATGGGTCCTGGAATTAGAGAGGACTGTATTTAAATCTCTATTTGACTACCTAGGCAAATTTATCTAAGAAACTCAATCCCCCTGAAACTCAGTTTCTTCACCTGTAAAATGGGAACAGTAATACTTCCTATGTACGTTTATTACGTTTTTCTCTAAGGAAAACAAAGTTATTGAACTGCCCAAAAAGAAGTATACTCTGTGGGCAGGAAACAACTCCGTTTTTATTGCATGCCTCCATTTATTTATACACCTATGAGAGAAAGATGCATGTATGGTACCAAAACCACAGACACCACATATACATCATCCTTATTGCAGTCCTTGGCCTTAGTAGACCCTCAGTCAGCAAGAGCCAGTATTAAGAATAAAGATGACTAGATACAAGTATGACCTCAAAGAAGGAGCACAAATAGATGGTAAATTAAGTGGAGAGGATAATGCAGGGCAAGGGGACAGCATGAGAATCAGCACAGGAGGATTAAGCATATCAGGTATGGGAGGAATTCAGGAGAAGGGCCTGAATGATGAGAGGGATTCTTGGGGGAACAGTGACAGGTAAGATCAGGTAAAGAAATAAGGGACTGAAATACTAGGATGCAGGCTGAGGCACTAACAGGAGGCAGCCATTGTGGGTCCGGAAGCAGAGAGGAGCTTGATGAAATCAGAGTCGTGAAGGACCAGCCGGGTCATAATTTGCTCAGCGGAGGGAGCAAGGAGACACTTTAGGTGCAGTCTTCGACACCTAGGGATAGTAGATTAATAAAATTCCGAACACTTCCAGCATGTACAGCTCCACTCTCCATTTCCAAACTAGTTGGATTTCACATAGATACCCACTTCCCCCATTACTACTCGTCACTATTCCAAGACTCAAGGGATTTGTATGTATGGATTCCATAAGGATTCTAGTCACTCACCTTCTACTGATTTTTAGCTTAAAACACAGTAGAAAATTATTGACATTATTTCCTTGAAAACCCTTCCCTGCCTGTACATGTCTATGTCAATAATTGTCATGTTGGCAATTGGAAATGGGCCTTTGGCAGCTCGCCTAGGAATGTCAAATAGTCTCCATTAGGTTTGAAAGCCCTGAGTTTCAGTAATGGGTTGATACTCTAGCTGATATGATTGTACAAAATTACATAATTGATTTCTGGGACACTGCACCACACAAATTTTATAGGTTTCTTTTATTTTGTGCCTCAAAAGGCAAGTGTGCTTACGTTCATTTTCCTGAGTAAGAGGATTTCAAGTCTTGCTCCTGGCTGGTCCAGATTAAACTCAGGTATTTTATAAGGCTCTACACCTTTTTTCTCAGTTATTTTACACATCAAAGCCTGTGATTTTTCCATTTGCTTCTAGGAGTTGGAAACTAAAAAGTGGGTCTGAGACCAACTGTAGTTGCACAAAATATATCATTCCTGGAGCAAAAGAAGTAATGAATACTTCTTAATTGTCACAGTATTTTTATGGTTTTCTTCAGCTTTACGATTGTTACAAATGTAGTATTTTTTACATATCTTTACAGCATATATGGTTAGTGCAGGCATTCTCTTCTTTAAAAAAACCAGTTATTTCTAACCTCAAGAAAGCCTACGGTCAGGGAACAATGACAAGGTAAGAAAGAATTGGCTTCCGTGCGATCTATTCTCTCTGTGTCGATGGATACAACGACTAATGGGGCTCCCATTCAGTCATGACTGCACTGTCTGGGCCAAAGCAGAGAGGAAAAGCTGAACCGGCCACATTCGATGACACTGGGTAATTGTCCCTAATATTTAAACAATGGCCATGACAAATCCAATGCTGAGAGGGGAAAAAAGGAGGCATTAGGCTGAGTAGGAGCTAGGGGCACCGTGAATGCATTTCAAAAGCAACATCTTATATGAAGAGGGAGAGAAATGTTATGAAATGCAGAAGGCATATAATAAGAATAATGAAATTCCTAAAGCATGTTGAAAGGCAAGAGGAATTGAATTCAAAAATGAAACTTCTGAATGAAAATTATTTCATTTGTTTAATTAGGCTCACGAGCTGAATGCTGAACTGAGCCACAATTAACCCATATTCAAGTATCCTGATTTGCAGGCATGATTTTCATACTGAAGGATTTAAGAAAACTCCTTTCTTCTCCTTGAGAAATGCATTCATTTTAGACAGAACTTCTCAAAATTGCCATCAACAGACAATCCCCAAAATTATTTCCAAGGAAGAAAAGTGACAACATGGAAAATACTGCATAATCAGAACCTAATATTATACCTTATTATGTAACATACCCACATGCACACAGGAATCTCTTACCAAAGGTGTAATACAATCTTCACTCTGGTATTGAAGGGAATCTTGATATGATCATCCCCAAAACCCCATAACAGATATGGTTTTACTATTCGCAATTGTGACATTCCCAGAAGTGTCACATTATTTTTTTAAATGAAAATCAATTGAAATTAAGTTTCTTTTGAGATTTTCACAACTTTCTCAGAAATACTTGGGACATACATTGAGATGTTATAAAACCAACGTTCATTCACTTTTCATGCTCACTCATCATTCAATGCTTATTTTGGTCAATATGAATAGATTGACTATTCTATGCTGGACACAGTTGGGTAGGCGATAAGGATGCACGAATTACAAACTCCTAAAGGTTGCCACTAGCATGGAGCAGAGAAACAAATACCACTCATTTGTTCTTAAAGCAAGAAAGATCTCCAACAAAGCTCTCAATAAATTTTAAATAGATAAAAGATAATAGAGGGGCGCCTGGGTGGATCAGTTGGTTAAGTGACTGCCTTGGGCTCAGGTCATGATCCCAGAGTCCTGGGATCGAGTCCCACATCGGGCTCCCTGCTCGGCGGGGAGTCTGCTTCTCCCTCTGACCCTTCCCCCTCTTGCGCTCTCTCTCTCACTCTCTCTCTCTCTAATAAATAAATTAAAAAAAAAATCTTTTAAAAAAAAAAAGATAATAGAGAAACAAAAATCATCGGAAGAATTCAGCTCTTAGCTCAAGACCAAGTCACCTCCATTTTACCTAATTTCATAAACTTTAGAAAAGAAATTCCTCTTAAAAGACTATGGTTTGAGTAATTTTTCAATTTGGTTTGAGATGAGGGGTCTTTCCTTGATATATGTGCCTAGGATGGCCATTTTTGTTTTATCAGATATTTTTGCTTTCTTTGGCAGATGTTTGAAATTCAAATGTAGTTTTGACAGTTGAATCCCTGCAGTAGCTAATAGTTCTCAACCACACCCAGTTCTCTTGTCATTCTGGGCACACAAAAGACCTAACTTCCTAACCTCCTCGTGGGGTGCTGAGGAAGTGGGTCTGGTTCAGACCAATGTGGTGACACCTCCCTGCAGGAGCATTTAACTGTGCTGTACATGCCCAGCATTCCCTTTTCAAAATGATTCTCTTCAGTGACTGATCTTTCAGCGTGGGGCCTGGAGAGAGAACAGCATGGAGCAGAGCTCCCACCTGACCTTGCAAGACATAACCTTTTGTCGTAATAAGCCACTGAAATTCCAGGGCTATTTGTTACAATGGCATAACTAAGCCTATCCTGATGTATACCTTCTTTTACCTTCACTCTTGAAATGCTCTTGGGTTTTCTATCTGAGAAATTGAGAATTAGAATTAGAAAATGAGAATTACAAAATGAAATCGATCACTGGGTTTGGGAGCCTTTGCAGATGTGAAAACTTTTTTTTTGTTTCAAAGAGAGATGATTCCTCAGATCCAGAGCATATGGAGTTATAACCATTATCCTACAAGGAAAGGGAAGATTTTCTTTTCTCCTTCTTACAGTGGTGAACTCTCTCCAGCCCTTCTAGGCAGACAGCTCAGACTGGATGAGGTTGGATCATGCGATAGGCTTGGAAGGAGGAACACAAAGGGGTGCTTTCAGGGTCTGAGGACCCAACGCCAGGTATGATGGATGGGCCAGCTCACAAGCTACATCTCCCATTAACCTTTAGGTTGATGGCTTGTAGTAGTGCCGGGTACTGGACCTTCTTTCCACTATGGAAGTCTCCAATTTCCCTCCTTCTGTCTTCTGACTCACCATAGACACTTACATTGGACAGACTTTTCCTCAAATACACCTATTCTTCCAGCCTTTTGAATCCCCAGTCATCCTGTGCCAGATACAGACCCACACTGCTGAGTTCTAGCTGTTCAGCAGCTCACCTTGCATGGATTTCTCAACACACTAACAGAAGGAGGCTCGAATTCAACACAGCTGGGTGCTGCACACCCCCAAAACACCTCACTCGTGACTCCCCTGTTGGGCAGGGTTGAAAACCACAGTTGCATAAACCTCTTTCCTCTCCGATCACTAGGGAAATAAACAACTACTACTAATAATTAGTTTATTATATTATTATATAACATTATGTATTATGTATAATATTTATTATTATTATTATTCAGCATATACAAGCAACTTCTGAGCACTAAACTCATTTAATTCTCATACCAATCCTATAAACGAAATACTGATATTATTCTCGTTTTATAAACATATCCCATGCCCCATAGGAGTAAGTGGCAGAACCATAACTGGAAGCTGAGTCCATCAAACTCTAAAGGCCTTCTTTCCCAAAAGAGAATCCAAACTCCCCACTTTAAGCTTAATTTCTTTGTTTTCTGTTAAAACACAGCCACACCCAGGAGAGGTATCACACTAGGAAAGTGTGCCCTATTCTCTCAGCGGAGATTGGCCCGATGCTTACCTATCTTACTTCTGAACGAGAACATGGGGAGACCACACTCCTGCCCGCCCCCCAAACATAGGCTGGGCCTATAAGACCAGGTTCTGGCCACTGGACTGTGAGGCCTGTCCAGGTCTGGCCGGGAAACACCTTGCAATCTTGTCCACACTGGTTCTGCCCCTTCTTCTGCAGCCACGGAGGCCACATATTCAAGATGGTGGTATCTGGGGCTAGGAGGGGCAGCTCTCTCTTTGAGGAGCTTCCCAGGAGCGTGCCCAACCTGTACCAACCTGTGACAGGAACAAGGAATAAAGCTTGATTTTGTTAAGCCACTAAGATTTTGAGGTTGCTCTTTGAGCAGCTTGTGTTCCTTATCATGATAAATATACTCTCCTGTGGTAATAATAGGGAAAAACCCATGAATGACTTACTTATAGTTCAACTTCTCAAATTCAGCAAAAGTATTTCAAATCTCAGCCTCAGCAAGACATATAAGTTTAGCAACCACTGAGCCAAGACTCTCAGTTAACTAGCCAAAACAAACAATCCAACAAAAACTCACAATATATCCAAGGACCCTCACCCCTAATGAACTGTTTGTTCTGGATTATTTATAAGATAATCTGCTTATTCATGTCATCTGATCTTACCTGGCTACTTTGAGTTCTATCCTAGAGAATCATTTTGGAAAATCTCCTTTTGAAATTCTCCTAAAACCACCACATGTGTGAGTGGGTGAGTCATGCCCGTTTGTTTCAACTGCTCACGGGAGACAGAGGTTGAAGATGCTGTTCCAGTTAATCAATTACAACCCATGTGGGGCTGTTTTAATCAGTGCTTCAAGATGCACCTGGAAATAATTACCTCTCGTAGGTAACAACAGCAAGACTGTTGAAAGGGTTACTGGACTGTTGCAAATGGCACGTTCAGCGTGTATCACCTGAGGTTCTCAGGTGTCCCACAAGCAAGGGCCAGTAGCATATTCCAAAAGCAAATAAATGATGATTTTGTTGCTGTTGTTGTTCTCCTCATTCTAGGGATCACTGTATAAAAGTCGGATTACCAGAGCATGGCGGTCAGTGAGACTAAGATTCATACTGGATGATGGCTGAGGATATTCCATACTCATAGGATAAATCTGTCATACAGATGTTCATCCACTTGAAATATTTTTAAAGAAAGTTTGGCAAAATGCAAGGCTGGGATGTGACAGCTCCATGACAGATCTATCAAATAAAAAAGATAACAGTGGAAACTCTACATCACTTATGGCACAAAAATTAGCAACGGGCTGAGTGATCTGAAGACTCAATTCAGGGTTTAATGTTCTCATATTTTTAAGTTATTGAGCGAATATTGAGATTTATTTTTTTCTCTCATAATAGGGTACCCAGAGCCAGAGGGAGAAAAACCTTCCAATAAGAGTACTTGAAAATAAAGAATGACATTTCAACCTGGATGACTTGTACATGCAGAAGGATGCCAGAAACTAGGAGAACACAACTGTGTATACAGCTGGTGCTGCCCAGTGACATCTCATCTTAGGAACTTTTTAAAATAAAGCAGTAAGGATGCTTCTATGCAGGATTCCCTTATTTAAAAGATGGTACTTTGCGGTGGGCGCCTGGGAGGCTCAGTCAGTTAAGTGTCTGACTCTTGGTTTCAGCTCAGGTCTTGATCTCAGGGTCGTGAGATCGAGCCCCGAGTTGGGCTCCTCACTGGGCATGCAGCCTGTTTAGGATTCTCTCTCTCTCCCTCCTCTCCTGCCCCACCCCCTAAGCTTGCATGCTCTCTGTCTCTCTCTCTCTCTCAAGGAAAATAAAGAAAACATCCTGCTCTAAATAAATCTAATTAAAAAAAAAAAAAGATGGTACTTTGGTTAAAAAGGTCCTTTCTCAAAGAGTGCTCCAAGGATTCTATAAAAGAGAGTTGCCTTGGGTGTTACATAAAAATCAGATTCCTTAGCCTCATCCCAGATCTAATAGGGCCTTGGCACAAAAGATTTTAACAATCGCCAGGTGACTCTGAGAACCCCTGGGAGAGACAGATCACTTGTGAGAAATCAAGTAGGAGAAGCATAATTCATCACAGACAGAAAGCATTTTCCCACATGAGAACCCAGAGAAATTAAACTCCAACAGAAGTGATACGTTTTTTAAAATTGAGATTTTAAAGATCAGAATAAATAGGAAGTCATTAAATGTGTCTATCTAAATAAAACAGAGATAGATGAAAGGGTATTATGAGAAAATCATTCTGCTTCCAATAGAGATAAATATGATGTTTAACTTTTACTCTACTAAATAGAAATAAAGATCTTAAAATTTATATAGGTAATAACTAGAGAGATAGACAGACAGATATTACAGTTCCCACTGTGATTAGCAAACAGCTTAAGAGAATACCTTTTATTCTTTATCTTATATTCTTCCCACTGTTAGCTTCCTTCTGTTTTTAACAACAAAGACTCCATACCAGTCAAAGGGGAAAGGTTTTGAAGTAGCTATTAGAGAGACAGTTTTTCCCAAAAAACAGCCAGCACAATTCATCCTTCACATATCAGAACTGCTCAGTGGGAGGTTAAATTCTGTAGAGCTGTTTGGTCAAGATTTAATATTACAACTTTCCATTTATAGCTCGGCGTCCCAACCTGCTGCATGCAAGTACTGGGTACCCAGTCCCTCCATCGTTGTTCAAAATCTGGTGCCAAGTGCCACTGGAAATAGATGTCACTTGAGCAATGAAAACCATATGTTCAAAGGAAAAAGATGAGCTGCCTCGCACTTTTTAGACCACAGGGAAGTCTTAATACATCCGAACAAGAGTGTTAAGTATAAGTGCAAGGCAGAAACCCACAAATGAAAATACTGTAGAAAACTTGGTTATCTGTACAGGGAACAGATTTCAGCAGCTCAAGACAGTTCATGATGACAACTGTCGCAATGCCAAATTGTCTCTTTGACATTCTACTGTGCAGTTGAGAGAAACATATAAAATGCATTAGTATAGAAATGAGCATATGTTGGGGCACCTGGGTGGCTCAGTCAGTTGAGCGTCCGAGTCTTGGTTTCAGCTCAAGTCATGATCTCAGGGTCCTGAGATCAAGCCCCATGTCAGGCTCCATGCTCACTGCGGAGTCTGTTTGAGATTCTCTTCCTCTGCCCCTCCTCCCACTTATGCTCTCTTTAATAAATCTTAAATAATAAATAAATCTCTAAATATAAAAAATAAATCTCTAAATAATAAATAAATCTAAAATAAATAAATAAATCTCTCTAAATAAATCAATCAATCTTAAAAATAAATGAGCAGGGCACCTGGGTGGCTCAGTTGGTTAAGCGACTGCCTTTGGCTCAGGTCATGGTCCTGGAGTCCCTGGATCGAGTCCCAATTGGGCTCCCTACTCGGCGGGGAGTCTGCTTCTCCCTCTGACCCTCCCTGCTCTCATGTGCTCTCTCTCTCTCTCATTCTCTCTCTCTCAAATAAATAAAATCTAGAAAGAAAAAAAAATAAAATAAATGAGCATATGGTACCCATATGAAAGTGACCAAAAAAAAAAAGAGAGAGAGAGAGAGGAAAAAAGAAACCATATCATCCAGCTGTAAGTACATGAGGGCAGGCACATCGATTTTTGCTCTTCATGGAATCCCCAGTGCTTTGTACACTCCTTGACTCTTGTAGGTATACATACATACATACATACAATTTGAAATGATAGAAAATGAAAGATCAGTACAAATAAAATGGGTTTTCCTGAAACTGTCAAAAGAAATTCCAAGATATAACCTGTCTTTCCACTGAGTCTTGCCAAGTTACTTCCTAAATATCTCAAAATTTTCTACCTTTCCCCACCTCTGCCCCACTGACCTTAATCTCAACCACCATCAGCTCTTTCCTAGATAACTACGAGAAAATTTTAAGGGAATTCCCTGCATTGACTTGAGCCCATCTTCAATCTTCTGTTCACATTTCAACCACCACAGTCATCTTTAAAATGTAAATCATACTCATACACACACACACTGCACAAGCCAGATTAAACCATTTCAATGATTCTCATTGGTCTTAGAATCAAAAAGAAAATTCTTAATGTGGCTACTAAGATGACCTGGCTCCTATCCATCTCCATATGGTCATCCCATAGCATGCTCTGGCCACCCAGACTGCCCTCGGTTCTTCTAATATGCCATGCCCTCCAACACAGGACTTTGGCACTTGTTTATTCCCCTCCACCCTTCCTTTGCCTTCCATTTTTTGGGTAATAACAATGCTTTCAGATCTCAGCTCCCATATGTCTCCCTCAAGGAAGACTGTGTCGGCATCCATGTTTAGATCACATCCTCTACACTCATTCTCAAATCATCATGGACCTCTTCCTTATGGCACTTATGAGAGTCATTATTTTATGTTCACGTATGTGATTCTTCAATTAACGTCTGTCTTCTTTACTCTAGTGAATGCTCTATGAAGGCAAGGATTCTATCTTTGAGTTGTACTCCCCAGTGTATCCCCATCATCTAGCAAAGTGTTTGGCATTATAGTAGGTTCTCAATAAATAGTTATTAAATCCATAAATTAATTAGGGGACCAATGATTCAAGAGTATCCCCTCTATCCACCAGCTCCGCATTCCTAGCCCCAGGTCTGTTGTAGTTGTTGTTTGTAAACCATGGAAGGTTTCCTTTTACTTGTCTGACCAATGCATATTTAAATAATTTCACCAAGTTAGTAATGATGTACAAAAAGACAGATCCAGACATCCGTTGGAACCAGAAGTCCAAAGTATTTCCTAGCAAAGGGATCAGATTAAGGAATTTACAATAATCACATCCACAACATTTTTAGGTCCCTAGGAAGCTTCTTGAGTATTTAGATTGAAGCAGCTGCTTCTGTCATGGCTATCATGGAATCTGATTCCATCAAGTTCAGAAAACAAAGTGTGGCATTACAAGTCAGATAGCAGGATATCAATGGAAACAACTGGTATTTTCATGGGGTTATAACAAGAAAACTCATTGCTGAGACCCGGCTAACCAGCTGAAAGCTCACATGCACGGAAAGTTTCCAAAGGTTGTTTTTTTTTTTCTCTTGTTTTTAATAAAATGTCCTTTCTTTGTGTCCTGATCCCAACCATGTGATATTCACTAGACTATTTTGATCTGTTAGCAAGTACCTCTGCAGATATTTTTAACTTCCAAAAAGCCACCAAAATATTTGTCTTTAATAAATATTTAACAAGTAATACAGGTTAACATATATATGTATCCACACACACAGAGAGGATTTGGGAGTTTGCTTTGTACAACAACTTTAAAAGATAAATAACTTGGTGTCATTATTATCACAATTATATACATGAGAAAACCAAAGGTTCAGCTATCTAGCTGCTAAGTGGTTCAAGTGGGATTCAGATTTATGTCAATTTCCCATGACCCACCACCATCCTCACCTTCCCGTGAAAAAGGAAAAAAAAAAAGGTGCCGATCAGCTTTTCCAATATGGTATATTAAATATTTTAGACCCAATCTAACATGTATAAAAGTGATCAATTTCACACCACCCAGCTTTTTCCATTTAGGATACTTTTCATAAAATTTTCCTGGAAAAGTCTTTAAGTAGAGTATAGAATTTTATTCCACACTGAGACAAAGGATGAAATGTCTTCAGAGTTCTAAGCACGTTCCTTGCTATTTCACTCACACAGAGGTCTGCTCTTAATTTTTTTTTTCTGTTTCATTCAAAAAGCAATTCCACTACCAACCTGAGGTTAGCTGCATTAATCTAATGTCAACTCCATTATTGTTAATTATTTTATGGTAGCTATATTTTAACAGAAGGGGTACAAAGATCCCTCATGTCATTTGATAGCCCACCAAGAATTATATTGAAATAACTACATTGATTTCCAGATCTCAGCAAGCAACTAGGACATAATTAAACTTTTATCTCTGGAAATTTTGCTGTCTTTTTTTTTTAACCTGGTTACCTATTGTTCAGTAGACTAATCTTATTTTGCTTCTCAGGTGGGCCTAAAATTTCATTCAATGCTTAAGAAATAAATTAAAATGAAAGACATGTAATATCTGGACATTTCTCAAATAAGAATTTCCATTGGCATATTTTCTCTGGGTTCATTTTTTTTCCCTGTTTCTTATTTGACTTTAATAAAGCTATACTCTATTGAAGTTAAATAAAAGCGTTCCTCTGAGCACTTGGAGTTAAATTAAAATAGCTATAAATCTGAAGAAGCAGCCATTTAAAGATTCTACTTGACCTACCTTAGAAGAAATAACCTGTAGCTATAGAAAGAGTAGGTTCTACTGGGACCTGCTCTGCAAAATCAGCTCTGAGTTCCCAGGTCTCTCCCTCCTGGAGTACATCTGTCATCTCTCTTTGCTCCCTCCTCACCCCAAACAGTAGGTCTTAAACTTTATGAGATGGAAACTTTCTCTAGACTTCTGGAAATTTTTTCTTCCATTAAAATAAAAAAATAATAATAAAAAAAAATAAAAAGCAAGTGAAAGAGCATCATGGTGAAGCAGAAAGAAGGAAAAAACCCCACCAGACTGAAAACACACTTGAATTCATAATCGCCTTACTCATCTATGTCACACTGGAGAAGCCACTTTGTGCTCTGTGACTCCGCTTTCTCCTCTGAAAATCAAAGGAGGTAGATATGAGGTAGGTTCAGGACTGGGCACTCACTGCCCATGCAAAATGTGCCAAAAATTAAAATTTATGCAAAAAATTCACGAGGAACAAAATATCAAATACTTAAATAAAAACAGGCTGAGTGTCACTGATTTTCCTGGTCTTGACACAGCTCTGTTCCTGACCAGATCCTCTCTAAATACCATCTACCTCGAACATTCTGTGATTGGGCTTCTAGTCTCCGTAGGGACATGGCTACCTTCCAGCTCCTGAGACCTGGACAGGGAGGTTCAGCCAGTACAGCCCCTTAGGAGCATTTCAGGGTGACCGGTGAGAGTGCCTGGTGCCTTCCTTCTAATTCTCCTCCTGTTGTTCCAGGGAGACAGTGACTTCATGTGGCTTCACATCAGGACTCTGCAGTGTGATCAAGATTGAAATCATAATCTCATTTCCCTAAGAGCTTTGGGAAGGCATAGACTTCCAGCAAGCTGCCTCGGGGCGCCACCCCGCACCCTGACTTGCACTGACTTGATTAAGCTTCAGCTTCAGACTGAAGAACGCATGGGGGCTGCTTTCAAAAATTCTGGAAGGCTGTCCTCTCCCTACCCTTGCCCATCCAGCCTCAGCAGGGCATTCCCATGTACTGCTCTGCGAAGGGTGACATAGCATGGAAGGAGAATGAAGCAAAAGCAAGTCCTGACCTTTGATGGCAAAGCTTCTGATCCCCCAAGAGTAGAGCAAAGGTCCTACTTTTGGTCCTGAGCCCTGCTGGGGGGAGGAAGGTATAAAATGCCAGGATGGGGACCACTGTGACAAGACTAAAGCAAGTAAAGCAACTTCATAGAGATCCCCCAAGCCCCAGAGGGTGTAAGAGGTCTTAGAATACCTCGAGGCTGGCAAGGGAGCCATAAAATGACCTCCATGCTCCTGTAAGTGCAAGGGGTCTCAGATCTGGAAACGCTGTTATTTGCAAACATAGAGCAGGCTGTATCCGTTTCCCAAGGAAGTTAGTGGCCCGCGCTCTCTTTCTCCCCCAGGCGCTCGCCTTAAAACCCTGTCTAGCCAGCACACTACAAAACAGGAGCCCGTGGCTCTCCATTTATGTGTTGGAGGCTAGTCTGGATGAAGGTGAGAATTTGAAAGTCCTATCAAGGATGCTGAGCTCTGACCGCGCCTCTTCTCCAGTGCAGGCTGTCCTCCAACAGAGGCCAGTTTCATAAATCTGAAGATGCCACCTTTTTTCCGAAACTATAGTTACTTCGAAAATTTGATCTGCTCCCTCTATTGCTCCAGTATTGCTCATGCCTTGTGATTTATATGGGCTTCAATATTCTTCTTTCATATTTAAAAACCCTTATGCAAATTCTGCCAGGGGCACAGCAAACTGAAGTTTTTGCATTAATGTTTCATATTATTCACATACAAAAATTCCATTTAAATCTCATTAAGCTTGTGACATAAATCCAAACAAACTAGAAAATGCCCCGTTAAGGTGGAAAAGTGACATATGTCTTCCAGTCCCCTGGCAGAACAGCGCCGAATGAAAAAAATGATAAAAGTGCTCCCCATTTGGGACAATACACCAGTGG
This sequence comes from Leptonychotes weddellii, assembly GCF_054177405.1. Taxonomy (NCBI): domain Eukaryota; kingdom Metazoa; phylum Chordata; class Mammalia; order Carnivora; family Phocidae; genus Leptonychotes; species Leptonychotes weddellii. The sequence goes on from NC_138376.1 coordinate 120,791,937, forward strand.
ACACATATGTTACTTTTCTGCCTGTAACTGCTCACAGCCTTCCTGCCTTTATCTCAATAGCATTTAAATGAAGTATTTGTCAGCAACTATTTCTGGTAATGTGACGCATGTGATTCAGTAAGGCGGCGAGCGGAGTTTCTGGAAACATAACAGTATCCTGGAAAATCATAAAAAGTCTGTCTGCTAACGGCATTTTTTTGATTTCCCTCTAGGCATTTCTTGGGGTTCGTGATATGATTTATCTGTCATGTAGTATTAACAATATACCTTTCAAGGACTTAAGGATGAGTGGGGCCCCTGAGCTGCCTGCCTCAACCTGCCAAATGCTGAACGTCCTTCCTTCGCGTTGCCTTGCCTCATCTCTAACCAGTTTTTCCTTGAAAAACAATTATAATAATATCAGCAGTTTACAGAGACTTTACAATTACTATTGTAATCAGCTTTGGCCCTTAGCTATTGCAAATCTGAGTTTATCTCCCCTCTTGATGTGAATAAACACAAGTGCAGACCAGTTCTTTGAATGACACTATTACAGTATCATAACCATTTATGTATTTTTCTCCAAAAACATCGGATTTGGGGTCTTGGTGTAGCTCCCAGTAGCTGCAGGGCTCTCTCAGAAGGCTGAACGAGAGTATCTAAAAAGTTATGAACGAACGCCCGTGGGTGTTGAAGGCACAACAAAGTCTTCAGCCAATGTTCGCAGCTCTCCACCCGCTCTTGTCAAGCCTTCAGAGACTCCGTGGGAAAAGAAGGCATGTTTGGCCTCCAGCCCCTGGGACCTGGTTTTGTTTTCTGTGGTTGTCAAGAGCGATAGGCATATGCGCTTTCCCATCCCTACCCATTTCAGAGAAAGAGAATGAGAGCGAGAGAAATAGAGCGTAAGCAGATAAGTAAACGTGGACCAAGAAGCAAGCCTAAGGGGAGGCTGCCTCTTTCACCTGCGTGGCTCCCACTTGCCATCTCAGTCTAATGGCCTCCTTGTTTAATTAATTTAACAATTCCCTCTTTTGGTTATTCTCTCATACCTGGGAAATTGACCAACTCAAGCGTGGCTTCCCATGGACAGCCTTTCCTATTCGCCCCACCTGTAGTAGGTGGGGGGCTTTGGTGACGGACGTGGCATCGCAGCACTGTGCACTCAGCACCTCTCAGCACTTCTGTATTCCATCCTGAAGGCAGAGTAGTGAGCTGGGTAGGATAACAACCCCTGTAGCCATGCTTCCCCGGGTTCGGATTTCACTCCACCATTTACTGAGAAATCATCGGTGAGGTACTTACCCTTTTCTCCCTTGTTTCCTCATCAGTAAAGTAACAAGTTATACATGTAGGGTACATTTTTTTTAATGTCTTGTAAATACAAAGGGCTCAGTAGCATAACATATTATTATTATGTTATATATACCATTGACTCTCTCCGCCATTAGACTGAAAGCCAGTCAAGTCAAGGACTGCTTTGCTCAGTGCTTGGCTGAATAGATATTGATGGATGAATAGACACCAGTGATTTGAAAGTATTCTTAGAATTAAGAAAATGCATGATTCCAGATGCCTGCACGATGCTTTCTTTTTAAAAATTTTGTAAAAATACTGAGTTCTGACACATTAAAACAGCATGTATTTAAAATGTATAATTTGACAAGCTTTGACATATGTAAATATCCATGAAACTATGACCACACCAAGATAGCGAACCCTTTAGAATCCCTCCCTGAAGTCCTCCCCATCTCCCCCCACAACTGCTGATTTGCTTCCTGTGACTATGGATTAATTTGCATTATCTAGAGTTTTACATAAATGGACTGATACACTAGGTACTCACTTTTGTTTGCTTCTTTCACTCAACATAGTTAAGAGTCATTCATATTCTTACGTATATCAGTATTTTGATCATTTTAATTGCTGAGTAGTATCATTTTGTATGGCTACATCATGAGTTGTTTATCCATTTACTTGTTGATAGGCATCTGGGTTCTTTCTAAGATTGAGCTCTTAAAAAAAAGCTGGGAAAAACACTGGACATATACTTTCTTTTCTTTTGAGTAAATACGTATTAATGAAATGGCTGACCACACCAATGTAACTTTTTAACAGACTGCTTTCCAAAGTGGTTGGAACATTTTACATTCCCACCAGCAGTATATGAGAGTTCCAGTTCTCCCACATCCCTGCTAATACATACTATGATTAGTCTGTTTAATTTTTCATTCTAATAGGTGTAAAGTGGTATCTCACTGTGATTTTTGTTTCCATTTTCCTATTGAATAATGTTGAGCATCTTTTCATGTGTATAGTTGCCACCCACAGATCCTTGGTAGATTGTTCAAATCTTTGGCCAATATTTTTATTGAGTTATTTTCTTACTGTTGAATTTTAGAGTTCTTTGTAATGTTAAAATATATGAGGCATATTAAAAAATTTAAGAGATTATTTGATTATTTCAGCAAAAATCAATTGAAATCAGGCAGGGCCAAATCAGAAGTGGTTAGAAGTGCTCCACCAACAGGAACTAGGGGAGAGACTTTTATAGAGAAGATGTGGAAGCAAAGCAAGGCAATTATTTGATTGGCTATAGCTTAAGTGTACTTGATTTGGAGAAGATTGATTGGTTGGTTGTCCTTAGGTTTTGCTTTCTTCTCCTTGAGGCATTTATAGGCCTAGGTTTGGGTTTGCTTACATAAACTGCTAAGGTATTAGAACCACATCAGTCTAAAGGCCTCCTTGTTTAATTAATTTAACAATTCCCCCTTTTGGTTATTCTCTCATACCTGAGAAATTAAGCACAAATGTGGTACTAATGCCACTCTCAGTCACCATCAGGGTTAAGTTGTTCTTGTTTCATTAGGAAACTTGTAGATTATGTCAGGTCCATGGAAGAATTGTTGTCCTCCTGTTGTTCATTTGTTTCTGTTTCTCCAAGCACAGTGAGACCATCTGATGTATTGCTAATGACTACAAATGCATATTTAAGACCCTTGAGAGAACACAGCACACCAGGGAGACTACAATGATGATTATCAGGAGGATAAAACCAAGGGACTGAATTATGTTCCTTGGCTCCTATGAACCAAACCAGCTGGTTATCAAATAAATCAAAGAATATACCTGAAGGGACATCAACCTGATTTAGCCAAGTGGAGTGTTTGTTGATTTCTTGTATTTGCCTCAAAACCAGAGTTATTGATCCTGGCATTGCCATGGCACAGGCCTCTCCTTGTGCAGCCAATAAGTAATCTAAACTAATTCTATTCTCTAAAACCACCTTGCAAGAAAGCCTAGGGACTCTTGTACAGAGATAGCCTTAACAGTAGATTTAGTGATAACTGCCAGAGTTAAGGAGTATTGTCTTCCTGTGCATTAAAAAAGAGAAAAGACAAGTCATGAAAAGGCAAAGGGAATAAAAGTTTCATATTAGAGATGTAGATCTTGATCCATGATCTTGGGAGAGCTGTCTACCTCAAGATGCCTTCTGCTTCTGGAGAGGAACCTCCCTGGTGTATTTTAATATTAGATCTTCAGCTGGTGGTAGATCCAAGAGTCTGGAGGAACCCCTTATAATTGGAGGATGTGGACCCAAGCTTCAAGACCCTGAAGTTTTATTACTATCACAATAATGAGGAGGATCCAGCATGGTCCCTTCCAACAAGGCTCAAGGGAAATACTTGTTCTTAGTGATTTCAAATCAGAAAAGTAGGAAAAAATAAGAAACATTAGTTTGGAGAGACATAGCCAGGTATTTGAGGAAACTAGAAGAATTCAGGATCCAGTCTGGTTTATAGGAATATAGTATCCACAAGATTGTTTTATAGTTTCCTACTGAAACATTTTTTTCTCTCTACAACCATCCTCATTTCTATCAAAGATAATCACAGTAAGACTAATTTGTTTGCAAAATAATTCCAATCTCATTAAAGTTGGCCTGATTATTTATATAAGTGCAGAAAGAATAGTGATTGACCATACCAGCTCTGTATAAGTCATCTTTGTTGGAATTTTTCATAAATAATATCAGATTGGACTTTGAAAAGCCTCTCAAGGCTAAGAAGCCAAGCCAAGGACTCAGCATCAAACTTTGCCTGCAATATCTATAGATTTAGGTTGATTCCTTTCTTTTTGAGATTCCCCCAAATATCCTGAGTTTCCTAGGGCTGCCAGGAAGTGACCTTTCTTCCTCACTTGGTAAAGTTTAGAATCCTGTAAGCAAGGTAGCAGGTGGGTTTTCCAAAGAGCTTCATTGGTTCCATAAAGTCAACCTTATTTCCTTAAAACTGTCTAGCCATATCTGATTTTATACACATCATTCTCAAAGATGAAATTTCAGTCAAAGCCTGGTAGAATATAATCAAAGTTTCCAATTGTGGCCTGTTATAAAGAAAACAGATTCTTACTAAACTTATGTAAGTGATGATATTGCCCTGCAAATAAGAATATTTAATGAGTTTCTGGATTCTGGAGAGATTAGGTAGAGAGAAAAAATTATCGTCTCAATTCTGTTTAAGAAACTATACTTTGCCAAACTGCTGTAAGGCGTAGATAGGTTAAAAGAAAAGAGCAAAAGGTTTTCTTAAACCTGGAAAACCAAAACATTAAAGAACCAGCAATGTTTCAAACAAAAAGTCATGGAAAATTATATTCATCCTCATCTGTTCTGTCAATCAATGTTACTAACTCTCATTCTATTTGAACCTTGTTTCTCCATTAAAGTTCTACAAATTCTTAACCAGGTCAATGGTATGTTCTTTAAGTTATCAGAAACCTGTATTCTAGAGTACTTAATGGCTTTCTCTGAAGAAAAGGCACGTTTGCAAAAGCATCAAAGTAAAATAGCAACTGTCTATAAATGACAAAAAAGACTTTTTAAAAACAGCCATGGTTAAACATTTGATGAGAGGTCATATTATAAGGAGATTTAGTTATTTCTATGGCATTCAATAATTAACATAATAATTGAACAGAATATTGACAAATTTCTATGAACTATAAAAAATTTCTGGAATACCTATATTACTACCATACATTCATACTCATGTAGCTTAAGAAAGTTTATCATACTGATTTGACAATGCTTTCCATGTAATTTAACATACAAAATAAACCTAATTCATTTAACATCTCTATTTTACAAGGTGGGAGACAAATCCTTTGAGATTTTCCAGGGACCATCTAGAAAATCTCAAAGCTGATTTATGGCCAGAAAGACTCCATTTGGAATTTTTTTTTGGTAAGTTGTCAAAATGGAAAAGGGTTTGAACATTTGATCAAATAGAATAACAGATCATTATGACATAATACTTAATCATCTTTTTAACCAAAGTGACAATAGAAGATTTTAAAGGCAAATGCACAAGGTGACATAATGGGGTGGGTGGGGGGAGAGAAATTAAAGACCTGATAAAGACAGCATTAAGCCCAGGAAATTATATTTTTCCTTACAGCTAATTTTTCAACTTAGGTACAAGCTTACAAATAAATTCAAATATGTTAAGTTCTTCTAATAAGAAGCCAGAAGTAAATAAATCTATATCCAGAAATTAATGTTTAAGAATTTTATCTTATTTGGAAATGATCCAAATATTCAACAAATACTCTTCATTTAATTAACTTAGTATAACTTTAAAGTTTCATGTTTGGAAACTATTTTTAAACAGACATACCATAAAGCAATTATTGTTGAAAAGTTCATTTATAAACTTTTAACTTACTTACATCTATTTAATTGTTCTTAACAATTATGTTTAGGTTACTCATGAAAATCGCAAGGAGACATTAAACAGCTAACCGTCATCGTAAGTTATTTTTCTTGCTGACAAATTTTGTAACAAAGATAACATGACTTATTTGACTTTTAATAAAGCCAGGTAGATTAAAGTCACATTACTGCATTATTTTTAATCTTGATAACTCTGAAGACATGCCTATTCTAGTTAAAGCAACAAACTTAAACTAGCATTTATTTACCAAAGATTATCCCAGATCATGTGGGATCACCTAGTTTCCAAATAGCTTGTTGTTGCTGTTGTTGTTCTGATAAGAGTTACCTCACTGGTGTTTGCATTTCAAAGAGATGGCTTTTGGTTCCTGGAGAAGACTGGGTAGAACATTTACATCTCAAAGGCAGAGAAAGAATGCAAGTTTCTCCAAGTGGGGAGGGGGGAATTAGTAAAAAGGATAAGTGGGCTTGAATTGCCTCTAGAGCCACATTTCTGTTCTTGTAAAGACTTGATTTTTAAGATAAGTGATTTCTAATTCTTCAAAGAATTAAGTTGCAACCTTATGATATCAAAGGATTGACCCACCCATCCAACTACAGTATTTTCAATTTGCTTATGAGGGAGAAGACTTCCAATTAAGGTGGAATCAAAAGGTTCCTATGTTCTAGATTCAGAGCTGTGTGTCTTTGGAAGGTTTTAGTAAATCCTTCCACAATGGCTTTAGAATGTTTTCTTTTCCTGTGGGCATACAGTTCCATTTTAGCTTAGAGGAAAAGGCCTAAAATATTTCTATGAGGTTTTTAATATCAGCTTCTAATTTGGCCAACTTCTGACTACAGAATTATTTTTTTTTTAATCCCTTAAAATATCTTATCAGGTTTTAGCTGGGACAAACAATACATATTCCTGGCAGTACTGAACTCCTTTTTACTTCCTTGTTCTTTTGAACCAACAATATACCTAGCAAGTGACTCAAAACCAAAACCAATAAGCCTTTTGTGACTTACCCATGGATTCAAGAGGTTTTCCACAAAGAGGGTGCAAATATGTAGTCCTCCCAAGATCCAGAACCACTGGATTCTTGGTTATCTTTTGGTTATCTTTGGGATAATCAAGATGTCTGGATAACCAAAGATAACCAAAAGTAGGACTTAGCCAAGTCCCATGAGACCTGGCAACAGTCCATAGGACACTAGCCACAAGTGGAGTGTGTGCACTGCAAGCATAAAGTCAAGCCAAGTAAGTTCTCAGAACACAATATAATATAAATAAGAAAGTGATAGCTGTTCCTGGGAGAGAAAGGATCCAAAACCAATGGGTACCCCAAAATCAAATTCACAAGAGTCTGAATTTGAGAAGTAAGGGACAACATGAAATTTTACCTTTCTTTCTCAATCAGGCACTACAGACAGAGATCCAAGAAAGCTGACTTTGGTAAGAATTTTCACCCTTTTTAGCTTCTGCCAGTTTTCCTAGTATCCCATCTGCAGGCCCCAGAGTGAGTGTGATGTCTCGACATGTCCCAACCTAGACACCTGAAAATGTAGAGAAGGAAAAATAATTTTTTCTCTGCCCTTTACAGTGAATTCTTGGCTAAGACCCCTTTTTCTATTGAAAAAGGGGACCTAGTAAATGAATATGCTTATCTAGGTTAAAAGTTTCCCACTGTGACCATGTAATTCAAAATTATCTTTGGTAAAGTTAACCCACTTGTTCAGACAAACACAAGTCTGGGCCATAAATTTTATACATATAGTCAGCCGAAGTCCTAGATGGAGGACTCAGAGGAACTAAGTTTTCTCTCTCTCTATCTCTCTCTCTCTCTCCCCCACTTCCTCTTTTTTCCTCAAAACAAAATTTTAGTAATCTGAGGTCTCACACTGGACCCAGTCCAGTTTAAGTCAAACCCAGTTTGACCCCAGATCTAGTCCAGAAAAAGAAATGCTCATACAAAGTCCAAGAGTTTATAACACAAAAGCTGTTGAGCTGGAATATCCAAAAGGGACTTACCCATATCTCCAGAGGCAGCTAGAAAGCAGTAAGCACAACAGACTCAGTGGATACCTTACACCTGCTATCGCTCATTGTTCCTGGAGGCCTCAGGAGTCTCCTCAGACACCAGAATGATTAAAGATAAATTGAGGCATATTAAAAATCCTAAGAGTTTATTTGAGCAAAAATCAATTCCAACTGGGCAGCACCAAACCAAAAGTGGTGAGGAGCACTCCACCAACAGGAGCTAGAGGAAAGTCTTGTATAGAGAAATGGCAGAAGCAATATCATTTGGTTGGTTGTAGCTTAAGCATCGGCCTTATTAGAAAAAGGCTAGTTGCTTCTTTGTGGGTGATTGTCCTTAGGCTTTGATTTCTTAACCTAGAAACATTTACACATTTAAGTTTTGGTTTGATCACATAGGCTCTAAGGCATTAGAACAACCTCTGTCTAATGGCTCCTGTTTAACTTAACAATATGTTCTGCTTATAGGTTCTTTATTAAATATGTATTTTGCAAGTATTTACTTCTTGTCTTTTCACACTCTTATGAAAGAGTCAAAGTTTTTTATATTTGTAAAATTTAGATTTTTAAAGGATCATGCTGTCTGTGATATATTTAAGAATTTTTTTACTAACCCCAAGATCCTCTTACGTTTTCATATAAAAGTTTTATAATTTTAAGTTTTACGTTTAGATCTATGTTTTATTTTGAAGAGTTTCTATTGGTATGTGTTCAACTTCACTAGTCTTGATTTCTCATTGTCTTTGCCATGTCAAACTACTATAGTATAAAGTGAGGGTAAAATAACAATAATTCTGGGAATGCAAGGAATCAAAAATTTTACTTCCCATGCATCTGTGTTTAGTATGCTTTCATAGGACATGGAATCTTGGAAAAAGGAGCCAACAGAAAGAAAATGTAACAGAAAGTCCTAGATTAAGCCTTTTTCAAAGAACCTAACCGACAAATAGATCAGAGCAAGAAGAATGAAGGAGAAGGGAGGTTTCCAGGAGAGAAGGGGTATGGAGGGGGAGGAACACTAGTAGATTATTGAATGTGTTTGATTATTTGAAAAAAATTATGGTCATTCATTTGACAAGTTTTTAATCCAAAAGAGGAAAAAAAGTTTAAAAACAATAAATAAAAGTAAGTAAATTTTAAAATTGCACAATAATTAACTCCAGGAAAAACAAACAGTTGTACAAGAAAGGAAGTCTAATAATACTATGCTATGTGTTTTAGCAACAAAACATATTTACTTACTCATAATAATATAAAGACTGTCAGATAATCAAAAATGTACTATAACTCAATTGGGAGAATGAGTAGGTTGAAGGCAAGGAATTGTAGGCAAGCTAAATCCTCAAATACCACTAGAAAACACTGATACATATTGCTTAAATGTAAGCATCAACAAAATAAGCATATTTCTCAGAAATATGGAGGTAAATACCTGAAGTTAACATTAGAAGAATCAGAGGTAATTGTTTCTGGTGTGTAGGATGGTAGAGAGGGGATGTCTATCTAGCAGGAGGATTAAACCTGGGAACTCCCTCAGAGAGTGGAGAAAAAAACCCGAAGATATGGAAGTATTTTATTTTTAAAATAATGTACATATGTTATTTTGATTGTCTTCAAAAACTGATTTTTTTTTTTTTTTAAGAGAATGGTTCATCCAAATGTTTACTTTTCAGCTTCTTGTCAGTGAGTCTCCTGAATAGCGCCTTTGGCTAAAGACAACCAGCAGGGCAATATGGCCACCCAGGGAGAAGCACTTCAGCTGTATCTGCCTTTTCCTTTGTCTTGTAGGAACATCTCTCACATTCCATTTCCTCTTAGCCTTCTCTGACTTCTGTTCCCATCTTTGCAATCTTCCCCATCCTAAAAGGGTCCCTGAGGGGTCACTGTGCTCTAAAATTGGAATAAACGACTGCTTTCAAAGAGAAAGTCATGCTTTTGACAGGATTAAATGTGCAAGTGGAGAGAGTGGAAGTTGTGGATTACATTCAAAAGGGGGCCACAGTTTGCCTTAAGTGCTGTCCCCCCGCAGTACGAGGCAATTCTCTCAGGGCTGCTGCATGACGGTGACGTAGCTGTGCTCTCCTCTGGCTGCTCTGTTCAGGGGAAGGGATGTTGTTGGGAAAAACAACGCAGCTCAGACAATGCAGCAGCTGCCTTGACTAAGAATAGAATCCCGTGTTCGATTTGAATTAGCCATTTGAAACAAGAGCAGAACAGTCCTGAAAGTAGTACCATCTGTTTTCCTTTAAGGCTGGGTCATAAATAACAAGATGAAAATATATTTCCTGTTCTGAATTTGTGACCCGAACTGCCTTCTGCTATGTTGTCACTGACCACTTTTGCTGTAAACCCACATGACATTAATTGGGCAGCTGTTGGCTGTAAGGTGGTTAGAATTTGTTGTTGTTCTGTTTGTAATCTCTAGATCTGTGAAGAACTCCTTTATTTCAGCCCTCACTTGTTAAACAAGGAAATAGAAATTTTTCTGTATATTTTTTAAAAAGCAATTCACACGCCAAATGGCTAAGTGATCAAACGGTGCAAAACTATTGCTGAAAATTCCTGCGTGGTAGAAGGATATCTTCCAAGTCAAGGTCAAAGAGAGTAAAGTAAAGAAGACAGGAAGCTCATCCAGCATCTCTTGCTCACCAGGTGCAGGCCTGCTAATCCCAATTAAGATAAGGATGGAGAGAGAGAGGAGCAGGGAGGAGCAGAAAGAAAGGGTGCAGGGTAGGGGAAAGAGAGAGGAGAAGGAGAGAATTCGACAAAAGCAATAATTGTTCTTTCCATGGAGATCACCAGACAGTCTTAAATCCTTCTTCACTGGGATTTCCAGCAATTGTAAACTGTGATTTATCAGCACTTTCTTTCGTTATCTTTTAAATTCTCATTCACACAGAAAAACTTGGATTTTGTTTCTTTGATAACTCAATGGGCCACGAAGGCTGGTAGGCCATCCCATTTCTGCACTCAGCTTGCTCTATTGCCAATATAGTCTGGGAGGCATTTCAAATGACAGACCTGCAAATTTGAAATGCACCATAAAGGGGTGTGGTTTCTGCAAGTTTTAGATTGGCTGGCCATGAAAGAAGCCGTACCTAACAATGAATGTCTCCGCATGTTAAAATGCTTTTTTTTTTTTTTCTAATGATTTTGAAACAAAGGCAGGCTTAGAGAATTAGAAATTTTCTAAGGCACATCCATGAGTTAATGAAGGTGTTACCTAGGAGACTTGGTACAAATGCTGGGTGCCTGTGATAAAGTCGGCCCCTTGGCAATGGTGGAGCCCAAGCAAATCCATCACGCAATCATCAGCTTAGACATCATAGTAGAAAGACAAGGTTGGGAAGAACCCAGTCATCTCAAGCTTGGGTTAACATAAAAACCTAATGGGCTTTCCTGCTGCAGGTTTAACCCATCCAGACCATTCTGGACCATCAGTCTGATTCATCTTTCTTAAGAAAACAAAACTTCTAAAAACAAAATAAACCTTCCACTTATTCCCCATTTCTACAAAATAGTTCTCTCCCTAGTGTGTCCCCAGTCTACCCTTTCAGCCTGGTCTCCAGTGGCTTACCACACTCCCATCTCTCCTCCTTCCATGCCTTTTGCCTCATCTCTGTCTGCTACCTGCCCATCCATCCTTCTGGAATGAGGTCTCACTTCACATTTCCCCAAGTTTGCTCCACCACCCCAGCCTATGGGGGCTCCATGAAAGAACAAAAAGATAAATAAGTCTGGGACACTGCATACTGAATCTTTCATTTGGAGAGTTATTATGCAATAGTCATAAAAAGGCTCTGAGAAGTCACACAGTGAAGAAACCTGTTTAACCTTTTTTAGCTGGTGGTGCCTAAACATATTTGACCTCAGGACCCTTTTAATCCTAACAAATTAGGAGTTTTTAGAAACCATTCAGAAAAACATCAAATTCCACCTCTTTTAGAAAATCACCTCTGAACACTCTGTGCCATTGATCTTGCCCCTGCGACCTGAATGCCTACTTATTGTTTGCACCTCTAGTTTGATGTACTTGTCATGGCTGGTTACTCTTCCCTTTTTTTTTTTTTTTTAAAGATTTATTTATTTGAGAGAGAGACAGAGACAGAGAGTGTGCGAGCAAGGGGAGGGGCAGAGGGAGAGGGAGAGAGAATCTCCATCAGACTCCCCGCGGATCACCATGGAGCCCAATGTGGGGCTCCATCTCACAACCCTGAGACCATGACCTGAGCTGAAATGAAGAGTCAGATGCTTAACCAACTGAGCCACCCAGGCTCCCCTGGCTGGTTGCTCTTCTTATGTATGCATGTATGTATGTCAAAATGGTAGTAATCATGATCATAATAGATATTGTTTAACAAGAACCACTACATTCCAAGAATGGTACCAGATGCTTTGCAGATATTCCTTCAGTGTATTTACTTCTAACAACCTTGGAAGGTAAGTGGTATTATCCCCATCTTCCCTCTAAAGAAACTAAAGAAACCAAAACTCAGAAACATCAAAGCCCGGAGAACACAGCTCCTGAGTCATGAACCTCTGCTTCAGTTCTGGGTCTATATAAGCTCAGATGCCAAACTCCCTCCTACTATTCTGTACTTCCAACTAGACTGGCCACTCCTTGAGAATCAGAGACTGCCTTGCCTTTCTCAGTGGCCGGCACACGGTAACTGCTTGGCATATATGTTCATTAATTGGGTGTGCTGAAGGTTTTCTAACACAAGCAATAAAACAACAGACTTTCTGGGGCGCCTGGGTGGCTCAGTTGGTTAAGCGACTGCATTCGGCTCAGGTCATGATCCTGGAGTCCCGGGATCGAGTCCCGCATCGGGCTCCCTGCTCGGCAGGGAGTCTGCTTCTCCCTCTGACCCTCCTCCCTCTCATGCTCTCTGTCTCTCATTCTCTCTGTCTCAAATAAATAAATAAAATCTTTAAAAAAAAAACAAAAACAGACTTTCTACAGATTCATGAGCCTTGTAGAATTAGTGTATATTACTCTATTTCCTTCACTGCCCCTTCTTAAAATTCTTTAAAAATTTTATTGAAGAAAATTCTGCATCTCCTAAGGTAAATTCTTATTCTGAAACAAAGTTCCTAATCCTTAAAGATGTTTGAACCTATTACTACTCATTAGTATAGTTAATAAAGGATAAACATTTTTAGTAAGGGTTGAGGTTGAGGTTGGTGCCCCACAATCTGGGGGATGCTCAATACATCCAGTGTAGGCAGCAGGTTGATGATTGATTGCTCCCCTGTTCCCTAAGAAGCAGTAGAATTTAGTGGTTAAGAGTCCCAATTATTTAAAAAAAAAAAAAAAAAAGGAGCCCAATCATGGAGTGAAAGTCCTGAGTGGTACAGAATAGTGACCAAAAGCCAGATTCCAGCACTGGACTGCCTGGGTTGAAATCCCAGCCCTGTCTATTATAAACTGTGACTTTTTTCACAAGTTCCCAGACCTCTCCATGCCCCATATGTAAAATGGAGATAATAATGCTACCTACCCCATAGTATCAGTATGAGTGGTAAAGAAGGTAATACATGTCAGGTACTCCCAAAGAATGTCTAGCATGTAGTAAACATTCAATAGTTGTTGAATATTTTTAGTCTATTCATGTGCTAAATAGAGCTCTTCGTTGATCATTCCCATGACTATTTTTAAATCATCATCATGATAATAATAAGCTAAATGATATTGAATGTTTACCACATGCCAGACACATTCTAAGTGCTTTCTAGATATTTTCTCACTCAATCCTCCTCACAACCTCTAGGTAATTACTATTTTTATTCTCATTTTACAGATGGGGAAACTGAAGCCCAAGGTGGTTAAATAATGTGCCCAAGGGCCTTTCATAAGGATGGTGTGGATTTAAACCGAGCTCCGCCTATGTGTAAAGCCCGTGTTGCTCATCACTATTTTGTGAGCCACGAATACACATATATGGTTATTAATTATGACTATGCTATTGTGACCCTGCCTTCACTCTTGCCATTCCCTGGCCTCGTAAGCCCACCCTGTATCATCCCCACCCACCCAGATTCCACTCCTCAGTGAGCTTGCTTCAGGTCTACTTACCCTGGGCATCTTTCCAGACACCTGTCTCTCATCTCTGAGCCACACTTAGCACTCAGGGACTGAAACATACCATCAGGTTCTTCACTGGTTTCACATCTCCCCAACTGCACTTTGCAACCAAGACAGAAAAATATATTTTATGTTTTTCTACTATGTCACACAATCCTTAACAAAACAAATATTCATGAATCGATGAGTTCATTAGTTAATGCAACACATTAGGCTCCGGCTTCCATTTAGATTTAAGATGCATGTTGTCAGTGGCAGAATTTAGAAGAAACATTCTTCCTGATCACTCTTGGAGAGACCGATATAATAATTGCAAATTATTATACTGGTGGTTAATCTTTACCACATGACCATAGTAATTTCTCTGTGTTGGATTTTTCTACATGATTTGCTATGAAGTATTACAGAAAGAGCCAGGTGTCCTTCATATTCACCTTTTGTCCAGTTTAGTTCCATTTCAGCATATAAACTAGGTCTTATATCATTGGTAAATGAAAAAGAACAAAGTTATATGCAATGGTGATTTTTTTAAAAAAGAAAAAGAGAAATGAGAGTTAAGGAAAGGACTTCAAAGTTAATTTACCAAAATCCAACTACATCCTTGACCTATGAAGACCCCAATAAGGCATTAATTACTAAAGGATTAACACTTCTCTCCATTGTAACAATGGAGTCCTCTGTCAATGGGAAATGATAACAATATTTGCATTCATCCATTAGCTAGGATTCACAGATTATGAGAAAGGTCTTAACACTCTTCCTAAATGAAGTTAAGCAACCCCAGTGAAAGGAAAGAGCTCCTTTCATTGTCTGAAAGGACTTGAACAATTTTGAAAAATCCCAGCAACACCTTACGCAGTGCTCTGCCCAAAGCTAGAGCCCAAAGCTCTGCCCAAAGCATTATGAATGTGTTGACTGCAGTATTTATCCTGCTTGCACACAACTGGCTATGCTTTATCAGCAACGGATTCCAAGGATATTGTATAAGAAACTATTTCCTTGTTCTGCTGCACTCTGTACTCAGCCTTCCCCTTTCCCGCTGCCCACTCGCACGACTATTCAATTTCAGAGTGGATGCAATGACTCCGTGAGAGAGAATATAAATAAACACCATTTCTTCCCTCAATGAATCAACATGTTGCAGCCATGTTGGAAAAGCAGATACCATTACTACAGTATATTTCACTTATAAACATTTGAGTTATTTTTTCTAAACTACTTTCTGATACCATCTCTACTGCCTATCCCTTCAAATAGGAGTTTGTACTTTTTGTCGAATGACATGACTCTTTTAAAATGTAGCAAATATAAGAATACTCAGTCCCGGGAAAGAAAAAAAGGATTTATGCATAGTATACACACCCTCAGAGGAATTTTTTCTTACTCTTTTCAAGTTTGTCTTCCCATCTAGGTCAAGTCAGTAATGCTGCCAAAGTCTTTATGGGCATAAGGAAGCCTTTCACATGCTTATAACCTTGAAAGATGAATGGAAAACTATCTAAGAACTTTCCTTACATGTTCATTTTTCCTCCATGAAAAGGATATTTGATTGAAAATAAAACAGAGTTGACAAAAGTGCCAAACTCCACCACATTTCTGCCATAATTTAAACTAGGCACGTCTCCCTCATACACCCTGAGGTCAGTGCTCTTTGGCAACAGAAAGGAACACGGCAGCATCATTTTACAGCTTGGTGTGGTAGGCAGACCCCCATGATTCTCATCCCCTTGTGTGACACCCAGGATTATGTTGCATTACATGGAGAAAGAGAGGTTGCAGAAGTTATTAAGGTTACTAATCAGCTGACCTTGAATTAATCAAAAGGGAGATTGTGTGGGAGAGCCTCAGCTAATCATATGAGACCTTTAAACACAGTGTTTTCTCCAGCTGGTGGCAGAAGAGGAAGAGAGATTAAAAGGAGAGGGAACATGAGGGAAGCTCTTTATTGCTGAGATGGAAGAAACCCTGGAGCAAAGACCTGAGCGTGTCCTATAGGAGCAGAGAGTGTGCCGGTCCAGTAGCTGGCAAGAAAACAAGGACTTCACTCCTGCAACCTCAAGAGCCTGAATTCTGCCAACAATCTGAATGAGCAAGGAAGCATTCTTTCCAGAACCTCCAGCTTAGCCCAGCTGACCCCCTGATTTTTGTCCTGTGAGATACTAAGCAGAGAACCCAGTTGTAACTGACCTGCAGACTATGAGATAATAAATGGGTGTTGTTCAAAGTTCTTAAATTTATTACAAAGCAATAGAAAATGAACACACTTTGTATTAACTGAGAATGGGTTCCCAAGCTTTTCCCACTACTCTTCTGCTCCAAGTCTCCTTTCCAACCAAAATGTATTTCTTGGTTCCTAAACATACCTTTTGCTTTCGCCCGCTCAGCCTTTATACACATTTATCTGCCATGCTGGAAGCCTTCTTTGCTGTTTAGCCAAGGCCTTTGAGACCAACTCATAGCTTATCACCTGAAGGAAAGGAGCCTGACACAATTTTCTCTCCAAAATCAAATAATCTTCACCTGTATAATTCAATTGACAATCATGCCCTGCTTTGTGGCACCTTTTCTTATGTGGTCTATATTTTTATTACTACTTATTTTCTTCTTAATTAGATAGTAAGGCCCTTGAAAGCAAGCACTCCTAATTTTTATGCCCCACTCTACCTAATACAACCCTTGCACATCATAGGCCCCCAATAAATATTTGTTCATTTGTTTTGTTCCAAAGTATCTCTCCTCAATCTTAATGAGATTAAATGACACCAGAAGTCCAGAGAAAACCTCATTAGCCAAGCAATGGGGAGCTCAGCAGTGACCTGCCCCACATTCCACTTGGCCTTTCACTACCGTGAACCCTAAACACACTTAAACTGTCAAAATTAAAAATGTAACTGCAAAAACAAGATAATCACAGAAAGTAATTTTTGCCAATTGATTTGTGTGACTTTCAATGACATTGTAAGCTCCCAACTCTTCCCTGAGCTGCCAATTTGCACAGAAAGGGATGCTTTCTCTACGGACCATATTTACAAATGAATACACTATTCGCATGAATGTGCAAGAGAAAGAAAAGACCAGCAGAAAATATAAAGAGTGTTGAACTGAACATTGTTAACAATTAAGAATGATCAACATAACAGGCATGAAGGAGCAAAGGCCGGAAGTGACCTGTGGTGTTGCAAGCCATGTAGGTTTTGTTTAATCCCTTGAAATACAAATAGGGCCTAAAATCCCAGCTAAGACATTTACTAAACTAAATGAACCTATTTTAAAGTTTCAGGGAAAAGCAACAAGAACGCAATTTGGGAAAATAATGAAAGTCAACTTCGTCACACTCCAGTGCCTCCCTCTGTGATGTTACCATCCGAACCCATAGCAACATGTTGCCCCATAACTGCCTGAAAATTAAACTCAAACTTCAAAAATATCACTATCTATTTTTCTTTGTTTCTCAAAGGAAAATGTAAAATAAAAATCAATTTTACATGTTTTTTATGTGTTCTTTATTATACACAGAATCATAGAACATGAGGCCTGGCTGAGACCCTGACAGGCTCTTTTGTTTATTCTTTGGCATTAGGCAGGCCCACACTTAATCCTTCCTTGATAAGAAAATCTCTATCATTTCTAAAGACTTGCAGAGAAGATTTCTTAGATTCTCTCTAACCCACTAAGGTAGTTAATAACTTTCCTTATTATCTAGCCTAAATCCTTAAGACTCATTTGTTCTTGTCTAACTATTCACTAGAGGTTGGTGGGGGGGGGACGGAATTTATCACTCTCTTTCATATAAGAAATACTCATATACTAATAATTATAGAATCACCTCTGCGATCTCATAATGAAATATTCCAAGTCTAATGGTGGTTCTCTGCTAAATGTTCTGCAACTTCTCCTGCCTGCCTTTATCTATAAACCTCAAAAATGTTTGCTGACCTCTGTTAAGGATTTGATTACCCGATACTGAAATTTGTGGTAGTTCTTACAGGTTACACCTTGGACATCCATCCAGGACCGTATCTCAGGAATATAGGATGACATCAGTCATGCTATCCTCACTCCTACAAATAATTTTATGAAGGTAATTCAGTTGGAATGAATATTGAGGGCACCTATGAAATGTGAAAACAAGTCACAGAAAGGTTGTCTATATAGAAAAATAGGACTGAAAGGAAGTATATCACAATGTTACTAGCAGCTAACCCTGGATGATGGTAGGATTATGTGCATGTATGTTTTATCTTCCATTACACTTTTCTATATTCTCCAAACTTCTTATTATGTATTAGTTTTTAACTAGAAAAGAAGAAACTGTGTGTGTATGTGGGTGTATGTGTGTTGGAAGGGGCAAAGTGGAGCTGCTCATTGGGGTTAAATGAGAGTGAGGTGGTGGGTGACCAACCACCCCAGTTTTCACACTGTTAAGTCCCAAATTGCAGAAAATCTCTCAGTCCCAAGCAAACCTGGATGGTTGGGCACCATAGAGGAAACCAGGTAAGGGGACATCAGAGGTGCTGCCTATGGACAGCCAAGAGTGGGAGTAACACCAGAGCCATTATTTTTCCTACCAACTGGAAACCACTTACCTCGGCCTGATGGATGAGCTGCTCTGGATCCTTAAATTTAGAGGATCAAAGCACCACCCTAATACATGGAAAGGGAAGAGCAACTCTGTGTTAGAACCATGTTCTCTTTTTCATCTATGAAGCCACATTGCTGACTCAGGTCAAGGTAATAAAGCCATTTGAGATTGAATCAGAACAGAAAATTCTAGACTTATTTGCTTTGCTGCTTCTTTTTCTTTTTTTCTTTCTTTCTTTCTTTCTTTCTTTCTTTCTTTCTTTCTTTCTTTCTTTCTTTCTTTCTTTTTCTTTTTTTCTTGCTACTCAGGTCTCAGGAACTCAGAAATGCCAGGAGCACACCCTTAAGAACCAACTAAAAGACACAGACGTGGCTTCAGGTCAGCATGTTGACTCTAGTCCCTGTACCAGTTTCCACCCATGGGGCCAGCTCTAAGCAAAACTCTGCAGGAGAAACACGATGCTGAGTCTCCATTCTGGTCAGAACCAGCCTTCCCTCCATCAGAAGCCCAGTGACTCTCTGGTGGCCTTAGCTGTGGTGAAGCGCATTTGTTTCCAAAGTCATTGTGTGGTAATAGTAGATCCCTAGGAGACAGTTTAATAGCTTTTAAGAGCAAATGTTCAAGTGAGGCATATGTAGCTCAGAGCAAACCCACAGGCAACTCTTACCTCCAAGCTATAATAGCAGTAATAATCGCATTCTTTCCCTCCCAGGTAATGCACACGGTATGCCTAGAACAGGGTCCAGCATATAGTGAGCATATGCAATATATATACACATGCCAATTTATGTACCAGCAAAAAACGAGTCATAATTCCAGTCTTCCTTAATACAAAATCAGCCCCAATCACATTAAATATTTACTGAACATTCACTAAGGACCAGACAGGGCTAAATATCCGAATACAAGATAAATAAGATGTGACCTCTGCCCTCAAGGAGTTTATATATAGTCCAGTTCAGGGAACAAAGATAAGCAGATAATTTCAGCACCAACTGGTCTGTTCCCTGAGAGCTCTCTGAGTAACAAAGCATGTGGGTATTGAGTGCTGCAGAGAGTGGCACTGGAGAAGCTTTCATGGAGGAGAGCTTTGTTAGAACTAAATCTTTCAAATATATTTTTAAATTTTTTTATTTTAAAAATATACGACTTCACTACTAAAAAAATTAAAAACACACAGGCAAAAAGAAAAAGTTAAAACCACTTGGGACCTCAGTGCCAAGAAATAAACAACTTTTAGCATTTATATCTTTCCATAATTTTTATATAGATATGAAAACTACATATGTATTCTTGGTGATACATACTATTTTGTAATCTGATTTTTTTCCACTTAAAAATATAGCATGAGCATTTTTCCATATCAAAACATGTAAAAAATAAAGTACAACTTTTTAAATGGCTGCTTAGTATTCTACTGTAGATATATATGTAATTTTCTTTTTAACCAACCCCGCTCATGATTTCCAAATGGGTTATGCTGGACACTCTCATTCAGTGGGAAGTAGAAGATTTGTTTAATAGGAGGAATGGCTCGATGGGATTGTGAAAAAACAACCAAGCAGTATGGAAGATGGATCTCAGCAAAAAGAACTCCGAGGGCACCAATATTCCAGTTGGAGTCAAAGAGGGCCTGAATTAAGGCTGTTGTGGGAAGTCAGGGAAGGACCCAGCCTAGGGATCCAGGAGTATGAATTTATAGGACTTGGGGGCTAACAGTGGGGGACTAAGGCGGGGTCATGCTTTGATGGGGGCTTTATCTCCTGGGTGCTTATTAACCAATAGATCGAACCCAAGAACTGTGTGTTTGGGGGGAATGTGAATATTATTCATTTCTTTCAGGATGCATTGAGGTCCAAGGGCATACGAAACGCTGGCATGGGGATGATCGATCATTGAATTGAGAACTCCAGACTACTTCCAGGATGGAGAACATATGGATATAGCAGTGAAGACTTGGGCATGGAGAACATCCAGGAAAGTTGGGGAAGTGTGTAGACCATAGGTGAGGACAGATGTATGAGGAAGACTACAAGAGGCACCAGCCACGGAGTCTGAGATATGAGGTATGCGCATGAGGAGAAGAGTCTCTGGAAAAAAGCCTTGGAGAAAAAGGCTTATCTCTGACAGTACCATGCTGTGGGAGAACTGGCAAAATCCCCAGGGACTTGTTAGCTCTTCTGTGGACATGCCCTTCCCCTGGGGTGCAGCCATCATCAAGAACTTAGTAATAAACGTTAGGACCTTACCGAAGGCCAGCGGTGGTGCTTCAGGCTTAGCTATTTTGATCGAGCAGTAAAATACCCTAGAGGAGTATCTCTCAAACTGTGCTAGAGCACACCCATAAAAAATGGGGGGGAAGGCTTTTATAATCACATAAATTTGAGAACACAGAAGCAAGCATTTAAATGGGATTCTTCACTACAGGACCTCTCAGAGGCTTTAATATGCTATTGTAATTGTGCTTCCCCCAGAGAGAAATGTGGTGGATGGCATCTCCCAAACTTCTGTAAACATAGAATTCTTTCCATATGGAACATCCCTAACAACTCTGAGATCACTCGTGTTCCAAAAAGGCAGCGTGAGGAATGCTGACCAAGGAACACCGGGCAGGTACTACACATAACCCCGATCTCAATTACTTACAATAACAAAACAAAGCAGCTAATTTACTTTGTGTGTAACAAAATAGGTCAAATACCAAAGGGAGAAAAGCATTAAAGGCAAGGAATCTTTTGGTGCCATATTTCATTAGCTCTGAGGGTCACATTTCTTTTTACATTTTCACGTCTCTGAAATCCAAAATCAGGATGTGTCTCAGAGCTGGGGTCTGACAACCTTTGTGTGACCTGTGACAATCATGACAGAGTTCTCATCGTCCAAACATCACCGAATATCAGCAACTTGATAAAAAAAAATCTCGGAAAATTAGAAATGCACTTTTGTATATGAGCTCAAAATCAAAAGTTTGTGGGGAGTGGGTCTGCGGTGGTACTGAATGGTCAGCAGCATTTCTGACCTGGAGTCAAAACAGGCTCATACCATTTAATAGCAGATCCAGTAAGGAGTTCTGCACTGATGGCTTTTAGTTATTTCACCTATTCTTTAAGAAACAATGAGCCATTGACAGCTTCAAACGCACAGGTATGTACACAAACGTGGACAGCAATGATAATAAATGAGAAGTCCAGAAGACCAGGACTGTGGATGTGAAGAAGCCTTAGGAATACCCCAATCAACTCACATCCCTTCTATCTTCCTTTTTTTCTGTAGGCAAAGAGTGATGGGTGATAAAATCCTATGTCTATGTTCCAAGAGCTCTGCAAATGAGTATTAAATAAATTCTAAGTGATAAGAAAGCATTGTATCATAGTTTAATGGGCAGTGATTTTTCCTTCTTAGTGGTATATAAAATAACAGGCCGTTTGAAATCAATTGTGACTTAGAATTAATGAAATGGATAACTGCCTTTTAATAAATTATTTTAGCCAATTCTTTCTCTCTAAAACATTTTGCATCTTATTCTTAAATGGCCAAAATTCCCAAGGAAATGCTACCTTTAGAGTGAAATTTTGAGACCTGCCCTTGGTTACCTTACTTTTGAGGGGTTCAAAGGCATCCATCTCCTCTCACTAGAAATCTCAAGCAGACCACCTCCTAAAGCAGCATCTCTTTATAAGGCTTCTGCCTCTGAGCCGTCCTGAAGGACAAGGCTTTACACCAGACTAATTCTCCGGGGACAACCTAGGCTCCTCCTTGAAGTTTTTGTTTTCCTCTTCAATTCTCTTTTTATAGTTGGAGCCCGTGACAAGGCCGCTCTGCCCCAGCTGACGTCAGTTAAACCTTGTGCTTGAAGCAGCGCTGCCTCCCCTCTCCATTCAAATCTCTATGAAATGAGGGACTGAGATAAGACATTCTCTGGGTCCCTATAGCATCCTACGCTTTATGTTGACTTCTCAAAAAGACCAAATGTATTATTGACATTTCATTTGCATTTTATACAAAACAAGCATATTATATTTATAATTTACCATTGTGCCTTAATAAGCAGACACAGTTCTTGACAACTCTCATAGTAGAGTGCCAAATATGGGAACATACTACAAATTAACATTTGTCAAACGGTCACATTTCCCAGCATCTCAACTCAGTTTGACCACTGTGCTTCAAGATTATATTTGTTCTCATCTTGAAAGTAACCAGAAGTGCTGCTTCTTAACAAGATAATCATTCCTGAGTTGAGATGGGCAGTTATAATGAAGTTAACTATTAATGTGATCTACAGTCACTAGACTACAAGGCTGTGAGGTCAAGTTCATGTCCGCCTGGTTGGCTATGGTGTCTGTAACACAGAGCATGGTGTGATTTTGCAGCAAATTGCTCAACAACTATTTACTGAATGAATAAATGACTGACTCAGTGGCATTGAGAAATAGAAAATTAGGGCAAAATGAATTTTTAAATGCCAAATGCATGTGTATGTTGTAAACCATACAGGCAGGTACAGATGATTTATTGAGACTAATCTTTCTTCTAAATTTTCTTCATGCCAGGATATAGTCCGATAATGTCATAACAACTTGCATTGTCATTGGCTTTAGCTAAATGAGTGACCCATGTAGCAGGTTGTGGGATTATTTATAATATACATGCACACGCATTTTCTTAATCACTAAGGATAAGTCAGACAGCTTCAACTGTAACAAAAGGGGGATCCTAATCTGTAATCCTCTTTTGGTTTTGTGGGGGGGGGTTGTTTTTTTGTTTTGAAGACCCCTTAGTCCTTTGGGAGAAGGCTTGAAGAAAACACTGGAGGGGGGATGGACCTCTGAACACCAGAATTAACACTCTTAAAAATAAAAAGGTATAAGCAGCTTCCCAAACTCTAATGGAAGATGTTCTTTGATAGCAGAAAATTGACTCCTGAGGAGGAATAAGCTGAAGTCCTGACAAGGATGGCTGAGCTTTCACATGTGATTACTGGGAGATGCACTCAGAGAGCCTCTCCCAGCCCCTGGAAGCTGGTCAGGACAAGAGACTGAAAGGATGCTCTGAGGCACCCTGTCCCATGGAGAGTAGATGGGAAGGAGTCAGACAGCAAAACTGCCCAGAGCCTATGAGGGTGACAAATGTAGTAGGAAAGTGCTGGACTGTCGAGGCGCCCCACAAGAAAGGAGGATGTGCCAGGGTAGTGAACCTACTACCTTTCATTGGTTTGGGACTCTGAGGCAAAAAACCACTGGCATTTTTTTTCAGGGATTGGCTTATTCCCAGGTTTTGTATGTCTTGAAAAGGAAAGAACAACACAAAAATCACATAACATTGCAGATGTACATTCATATCCTTACTACCCTCCCTGACCAGTTTGATGAAATCCCAGAATTCTTATAAAAGTGATCGTTCTCCCCAGAGTTCATGAAATTCATCCACCGAACTAATCTAGAAATTCTGTCAGAACAAGCTCTTTCTCATATGTCAGCATCTCTGCGTCTTTCCATTCTCAAAAATAAAAATATTGACATGCAGAAAAACAAAGAAAAGAAATTGAGGGGTGGTGAGCTGAGGCGAATGCTATCTGGATATTTTTCAAACACATGCAAAAATATTGGAATCAGGGAATGCAGTATCTATCACAACAGAAATGTGTACCTTAGGTCTATGCTATTTCAATGCTCTGCAATACACCAAAAATTAGCTATTGATAAGAACCACCCTCTAGATTTTTTGTCAGGTTGGATGATTTAATTGATTATATGTAACTAAATACCCTAGGGTTGAGTGATAAAGTGGAATCCAATGCTATTTCTCAAACCACCTCTGTATATATTGACTATATGCATACTCAGGATCCTAAAACCAGCAGCACAATTTTTAAAGTTATTTGGTGGAGTTGGGGAGAGGTAGAAATAAAGATTCATTTCATCCAACAACTCCAATTAATACTTATTTTTCCTGAGTGGAAAAAAATGCAACTGCTATATTGGTCATTATCTCATAGGAATTTGGAATATTGATCCTCACCCAGATCTTCCCGTTCTTTCATCACAGGAAAGTTGGATCAGGGACAAGACTCGTGCAAGTGGTGTGATTTCATTATTCTTCATACATGTGCCATCTTTCCACCCTGCCTTACTCTCATCTGGGTGTGTGGCCCAGACAGGTTGCAGCCCATGCTAGGCTGAGGGTTGGAGGCAAAGGCTTAACTGATGGCCACAGACCTGGGCTACTGTCCTCTGTAAACTTCTCTCTGGGACGTCCCCCGCAAGCCCACCCAGAGAGTGGGAGACACGGGGTATGGCCAACCAAGGGAGAGGCTGGAGCAGAGCACATGCTGAATGGAAGTGAGGCATGCTTGTCTCTTTGACCCTCATCTCCACAGTAAAAGATGAGGTAACCATTCAGACTCCTCCCTGAGGAAAACAGGATGCACACCAACCAATCTGAGCTAGAGTAAGTCAAACAGAAAGACTTTGCCAATTCCGCCAGGCCCAGGGTTTTCCAGACATATCATCAAGACCCTGCCTCCCACAGAGCTTCAGAGAAATGGGCATTCATGAGGCTAATATTATTTCATTGAATTGGAAGCAGCAAAATCAAGAAACAAGTCAGAGAAGAAGTTGAGAATATCCAAAGCTTAAGTAAATCCCAATGCATCGAGATTTATTTCTGCACTTCCAAAGGATCATAGCTATATACACATATATACACATATATATACACAATGTACTTCGATTAAAGCCCTCCAAGTACACAAACTATATCATCAAAATAAATCCTATCTGGATGTTCCCACCATGAGGAGGAAAATCCTAATCACTAATGAAACAGGATTCAATGAGTCAACAATAGTCATTCTGTGGGCAAAAATAATAATAAAGATAAATAAAAGTCCAAAATGGCAACTATATATTTATATATATATATATAGTTATTATATATTAAATACATAACAATGCTTTTAAAGGCAGGCCCTGCCCAGAACCGCATGGGAAGCCACCCGACATATGAATGTCATTCACTTACCTCTAGTCTATGTTATTATATAGTTATACTTCAATATAGATTTGGGACATTACAGTTTATTTCATATTTAATATTACTCTTAAGTGTTTCCATGACTGAAAGGCATTTTACATTAAAATATTTTTAAAAGTCATATTTCATTTTCAAACTGTCTGAGCAAAACAAGCAAAATGATGGAATACTTCAAAGAAGATAAACTATAACTCCCATTTCTAAGAGTCAGGATGGGAGCTCAACAAGATGAAACAATTAATTTTTGGAGCAACCTAATTCAAAAAAACGCAACTACTGTAAAATGTGCAGTGATGTTTCTCTTCCATTTATTAAAGAGAAAGTCCTGTGAAATGAGATTTATACTCTTGAGCTATGAATGAAAAAACGGGGTAGGAGCCAGAAGAAGATAAGAATCTACACCTACCATAATAATTCAACCTGACCTCTGATATTAGATGACTATGTGATCCTAAAAATGACACCAATACACTGTTCTCATTTTTTATGGAGATATTTTTGAATGCCACATATTGGAGCAGAAAAAGGTAAAATGAATGATGTTTTATATTTATATATATATACACACACACACACACACTTACATTTGGCTTTTAATGAAATATAAAGGATTAAATTTGCCTAATTTGTTTTTCTTCTGTTTTGATGAATTAAATTTGATCACTTCTTACAGCAATTAATTTATCTGAGAAACCTTTTTTTTGATATTTTAATCCAAGCTCTTATTGCATGTAATGAATTCCTATTGAAGCTCCAATAGTAGATTATAATTTTGAAATTGTATCATATTCAAAATACAGTGAGTCCATCTCTGCCTTAAATGTATAGCCAGAGTAGCTGTGTGTGACTCCAGGAGGTAATTATAAATTCCACAGGACTTCTGGTTTCTGGTCCAGCATCTAAGGAGCTTGGAAGTTGCCACTCTTGGTAACAAGTCAAAGAAGTGAGGTCACAGGGAAAAACGCTGCCTCAAAAATTGGAAAGATCAGCAGGAGGATACAGAGAATCACAACTTACCAGAGCAGAAACCTTCATAGGAACGAGCCCCAGAGTAGGGAAATCTAAACTATAGTTGAAAAATTGCTGGAGACTCAGCGTGGACAAGTCTGAGACACAAAAACTCCAGGAGGACTCTGACGTAGGGGTCCCCACACTTCTGTGAGTTTTACCTCCAGGAGATAGACCAGGTTCTTAGAGTGACTATCAGAGAAAAAACAAAAAACAAAAAACCTTGTGCTTCTGGCGTGGGGGAAAGGGCAGGAAGGATTTAGAAACATGCCGGAGCATTCTGTTCTTAATAAGAAGGTTTCTCTGTCCTCAAGAGAAACTATGTAAAGAACCTAAAACATGGGGTTTTATCAGAGACTAACTGACCTGAGGGAAGGGAAATACCCAATTCCAGCCCACTGGAGACATCATATCTACCTAAGGTGATGGGGAGACTAGATATCAACCAACGGATTCTAATGTTTTTATGGAAAGGCAAAAGATTTCGAATAGACAACACAATATTGAAGGAGAAGAACAAAGTTGGAGAACAATATCTGACTTCAAGACTTACTACATTAAAGCTATGGGTAATCAAGACATGTGGTACTGGTGAAAGAATAGACAAATAGATGAATGGAACAGAATGGAGAGCCCAGAAATAGACCCATATAAATATATAGTCAACCAATGTTTCACAAAGGAACAAAGGTACTATAATGTAGCAAAGATAGTCTTTTCAATAAAGGGTGCTGGAACAGCTTGGCATCCCTGCACAAAAAAAAAAAAAAGAACCTAAATACAGACCTTATGCTCCTCACAAAAATTAACTCAAAATGAAACTCTTAGAATATAACATAGGAAAAAAAATCTAAGTGACTTTTGGCTATGGCAATGACTTTTTAAATATAACACCAAAGGCAGGATCTATGGAAGAAATAATTGATAAATTAAACTTCATAAAATAATAAATAACTTAAACATAAAATAATAAAAAAACTTCTGCTCTGCAAAAGATTCTGTTAAGAGAATGAGAAGACAAGAGACAGACTGGGGGGAAATACTTCCAAAAGACGTATCTGATAAAGGATTGTTATCCAGAATGTACAAAGAGCTCTTAAAACTAAACAATAAGAAAATGAACAACTCGATTAAAGAATGGGCAAAAGACCTGAAAAGATATTTCACCAAGGAAGATAAACAGATGGCAATTAAGCATATGAAAAACTGCTCAAAATATGTCATTGGGGGGCTGCCTGGGTGGCTCAGTCAGTTGAGCGTCTGACTATTGATCTCAGCTCAGGTTTTGATCTCAGGGTTGTAAGTTCAAGCCCCGCACTGGGCTCCACGCTGAGTGTGGAATCTACTTAAAAAAAAATGTCATTGGGAAAATGCAAACTAAAACAACAACAAGATACCACTGCACACCCATTAGAGTGACCAAAATCCTAATGCCACCAAATGATGGCAAGGGTACAGAGCAAGAACTCTCTGTCATTGCTGATGGGAATACCAAATGGTACAGCCACTTTGGAAGACAGTTGGCAGTTTTTTACAAAACTATAATGTACTCTTGGTAAATATATATGGTAAATAGACTCTTACCACACAACCCAGCAATCACACTCCTTGGTATTTGCCCAAATGATTTGAAACTTACGTCCACACAAAATCTGCAAGTGACTACTTATAGCAGCTTTATTAATAATTTCTAAAACTTGGAAGTAACCAAGATGTTCTTCAGCAGGTGAACGAATAAACCGTGGTACATCCAGACAATAGAATATTATTCAGCACTAAAAGAAATGAGCTATCAAGCCATGAAAAGACATAGAAGATACTTTCTAGGTTAAGCCAGTCTGAAAAGGCTACATACTGTACAATTCCAATTATAAGACATTCTGGAAAAGACAAAAGTATGGTGATGGTAAAAAGATCAGTGGTTGCCATGGGTTGATGGGAGTTGGGGGGAGGGACAAACAGGCAAAGCAGGGAGAATTTTTAGAGGAGTGAAAATACTCAGCATCATACTATAATGGTGGATACATTTCATTGTCCATTTGTCATCACCCATAGAATGTACAACACCAAGAATGAACCGGATGGTAATGATGTGTCAATGTAGGTTCATCCATTGTAACAAATGTACCACCTGGTACAGATATTGAAAGTGGGGAGTCTGCCTCTATGTGGGGACAGGGAGTATGGGAGATCTCTGAATCTTCCACTCAATTTTGCTGTGAACCTAAAACTGCTCTAAAAATAAAGACTGTTTTTTAAATGTTGTTCTAATAAATGTGTTTTTTTCCTAAAAACTAAAACAGCCCACAGTGAGCCCTTTGCCCCTTTCTCTCTTTCATTGTGATTTAATAAATGCTTATTAAGCATGGGATATTAATTTCCTAGGGCTGTCTTGACATAGTACCACAAACTGGGTGGTGTAAACAAGTATTTATGTCTCCAGTTCTGGAGGCTAGAAATCCAAGATCAAAGTGTAGTTAGAGTTGATTCCCTCTGAGGGCTCTGAGAATCTGTTCCGTGCCTCACACCGAGCTTCTGGCGTTCCTGATCTCTGTTTTGTGTTCACGTGGCATTTTCCCTGTGTATGTGCCTCTGTCTCTAAATCTCCCTTTATAAGGACACCAGTCATATTGGTTTAGGGACCCACACTGCCTAAATTCCTATCTGCAATGCCCCTGTTTCTAAATAAGGTCACATTCTGAAGTACTCATCATTAGGACTTCAACATCTGAATATTAGGGAGATGCAATTCAGCCCATGGTACGTGTCTATGTACATAGCATCATGTCGGGCTCTGTTGGGGATCCAAAATATGATAAGGCCTCTTGCCCTTGAGAACATGACACAACTAATACACGGCCACAGCAATTGTGCAGTTGTCACAGGAAAAGTGCAGGATTAAGAGCAAAATGAAAAGTCTTGATGCTGCTGGTATGACTAAAAGAAGGCATTAGAGACCACTTACAGGTTGGGGTGGACCACTGTGGGTGGGAAGCTTATGGGAAGGCTTCATAGAAGCAGCAAGGATTGGGGCACCCTGGGTGGCTCAATCGGTGAAACGTCCGACTCTTTATTTCAGCTGAGGTCATGATCTCAGAGTTGTGGGATTGAGCCCCATGTCAAGCTCCAGGCTCTGCACTGAGAGTGGAACGTGCTTAGGATTCTCCATCTCCCTCTGCCCCTCTACCCCGCCTGCTCATGTGTGCGCTCGCTCTCAGCAGGGATTAAGGAGGACACATGTGATGTCAGGAAGGCAGAGCAGGTGAGAAAATGTCCCCCACAACTCTTGGTAAGCATGTCCCTGCAGAGCCTGTGAGTAGCTGGAGATCAGGCACAGTCGGGGGCTTATTCAGGGCAGCAGTGAGCCAGTGATAAAGATAGAAAGTCAGAGGGGAGGCCAAACTGCAAAGACCCTCAGGATAAGTGAGGGCTCTGGGTGAAGTGGGACCTCCAGGGTTTTGGACTGGGAAGTAAAGTAAGGAAAGCAACCTTTGAGAAAGGTGTTCCTGGCAGGAGCGTGTAAACTTCACTGGAGAGGAAATCCATTCATTCCACAAACATCCATTGAGCACAGTCTCTCTGCATGAAAGGAGCTAATATATAACAAGTATCCTTTCTAAAGGAAGAGATCACACACAACTAAAATGCCCATTTATACAGAGGTAAGGCTGGGACCCTCCTGAGCCTGAATAATCTCAGGGCACTGGTCAGCAGGCCCGCTTTGATCTGTTGGTGTTTTTTTCTTGAGTGCCACGTGCTGCAGTTTTATTTCATGAATAAGCCCTGAAACCCGATCCCATTCTCACTTTTCAGCATACTGCACATCTCATACTCAGTGGGCCACAAAGACAATGGTAACAGATCTAAAATCGTGCTCCACAGAGGGACTGGGGGTGCAAGAAACAGCAACTCTATGAGAATCATAACCGATTCCCACTCATCAGAGAGACAGGCTCTCGGGCAGGAGAGCCAAACATAATTAAGTAAAATTGTATTACTCAAATTTCCAATTACATAAATCAATGATATTTGCCTCAATACTATACTGTATACGGTATAATACATAGATTTATACGTGTTCAGATTGACTGAGTCAACTACCACCCCTGTTACATCAGCAGGTTCTGTATCACTTGGTGTCAGCAAAAAAAAAAAAAAAAAAAGACAGTTACTTTTA
Source organism: Leptonychotes weddellii (assembly GCF_054177405.1). NCBI lineage: Eukaryota > Metazoa > Chordata > Mammalia > Carnivora > Phocidae > Leptonychotes > Leptonychotes weddellii. The sequence continues at coordinate 120,822,551 of NC_138376.1, forward strand.
CATTCAAGATGAAATCACATTGTATTTTCAAAGCACATGTCATCTTCTCAAAAAATTATGCTTAGGCAGGATTTTTCATATAAATAATTCTCTACTGGGCAATCTATCAGAGGCTGGTTTTTTCCTTCTCCATCTTTTTTTAAAGTTGGCTTAGTGCGTTTAAAAATAAATAAATAAAAGGATAAACCTTGAAAGCTCACCTCTAATAGCAGACTTGGTAAAATAAATAAAAACATAAATAAAAATTAAAATTAAAAATAAATAAATAAAAGCAGAGAACTTTTTTTGGAAATATAATACCCTTTCTTAAAACAATTACAGCTCGTCATCTGGGTTCTTGATTCAACAGATGGAGAAATTTTCACCCTTGTCTTTTATTAATATGCATTATCTATGGTTGTATGTGTTAATATTATGTTTGTGGATAGCTACAAATAATCCATGAACTTAATCATCCTTTCATTTCCTCTTGAGATTTTATTTCTATTTCATGAAACAAGAGAATTTTAAATCTGGGTTATTAGAGATCTTCATTGGTCCAGAGTTTAACTACATTAAAAAATAAAACTCATGGGGTGCCTGGGTGGCTCAGTCGGTTAAGTGTCTGCCTTTGGTTCAGGTCATGAGCCAGGGTCCTGGGATTGAACCCCGGGACAGCCTAGTGGGGAGCCTGCTTCTCCCATGCCCTCTGCCCCTCCCCCCCCACTTGGGCACTGTCTCTCTCTTTCTCAAATAAATAAAATCATTTTTTAAAAAAATAAAAATAAAATGAAACTCATTATCTTTTGTTTCAGTGTACTTATCAAAGCAAAATAAGAACATTACAGAAAAGTTACAAAATAGAGAATTTCCTATTGATGTCTACCTTCTAATACAGTTAATGTGATTTTCAAAATTTCTTTCTAGTATTGACTTGTATGTAAATATTTTGTTGTAATTATAGTAATTATAAAATTTGGCATTCAACTTTTTTACATTATGAGAGATTTAGTGGCCATAGTCATTCTTCCTGACACTTGCTCGAAGTCAAGCGCAGAGAACGGAAGACTTGGCCTTTGAGCAGGAAGCACGGTGGCTTCAGCAGCATCAGCATCTCCTTGGGAGGAAACCTGCCTGCTCAGACCAAGAGCATCACAATGAGGAATTCTCAAAACAAACCCTGGAAGAGGAGCATGGGGCCAGATCGGGTAGGGGGGAAGAATAAAGAGGGGCGGTCTATGCTTGCTGCAATGAGACATGTGAAGCTACTGTTACTGGATGAGCTCAAGAGGATGAGCTGAAGGAGGCCCAGCTGTGGAAAGCCCAGAGTAGCCACTGAATAGGGGGAATTGGAGGGGAGCGTGGCCACAGGGAATCATGCCAGGCATGACGTGTCCACCCCTGGGGCTAAGGTCATAGACACAGGGATGGTGAAGAAATGTAGCTCTGACACACTGGAAGTTATGAAGTGACAAGACAGGACAAAAGACTTTAAAGGCTGAAGAAAAACACGACCCAAAGGTCACACGCGTCCTCACTCTTCATCACAGGAATCCTCCTATGACCCATCTTCCCCGTGAGCCCCCTCTTCCCCCACACCCCATTGCCCCAGAAAGGAGAAGCCTCTAATCATCGTATTGCTCAGTCACAGGAAGTACAGACCAGTCCACAGGCACCGGTGGGTGGGGTCACTGTGCCCCTGAAGGAGGCAACATTCTTTCTTCAACTTTATTCTTTCTTTTTTTTTTTTTTTTAAGATTTTATTTGTTTATTTGACAGAGAGAGACACAGCGAGTGAGGGAGCACAAGCAGGGGGAGTGGGAGAGGGAGAAGCAGGCTTCCTGCTGAGCAGGGAGCCCGATGCGGGGCTCGATCCCAGGACCCCGGATCATGACCTGAGCCGAAGGCAGACGCTTAACGACTGAGCCACCCAGGCACCCCTCAAATGCATTCTTTCTTAAACTCTGCTACCCCCGGGCCCGTCCAGGGGCTGTCTGGCCAGGTGAAAAAGTAAACGGCACACTCTTGGGCTTCAGCCTCTCTTTGTCTCACTGAGGGCACATGGGAGTGTCTGGTCCCCAGGACTCAACCCTGAGGAGTGGGCACCAGGGAAGGGCAGGGTGGGGAAGGCAGGTGAGGGGGAGACCCCACTCAGCCTCCAGCCTGAGGACCCACCAGACTGTATTAGAGGGCCAGAAGTTTCTTACTGATATTGCTAAACTTCACTTCCCATTCAAGTATTATCCCATATCTACATTTCTACCTTAGGAATCCCAAAGGGCAGAGAAGGGAGGGCTAGACAGGCCTGGGTGTCCATGACACCCAGTACACCATGATGCCCTTCTGGTCTTCTAACAGCTTCTAGCTGCTGAATCTGAGCAGCCCACAGAGCGTCTCCTTGTTACCTACGCATCTTTAAAAATAGAGTCAACATTTAAAACTAGGAGCTCCCACACAAAATTTTAGATTTCCACCTCCTTTTAAAACTTGTGTGATCTAGGGGCGCCTGGGTAGCTCAGTTGGTTAAGCATCGGATCTTGATTTTGGCTCAGGTCATGATCTCAGGGATGTGAGATCGAGGTCCGCGTTGGGGCTCCGAGCGTGGAGCCTGCTTAAAGTATCTCATTCTCCCTCTCCCTCTGCCCCCCGCCCCTGCTATCGCTCTCTCTCTCTTTCTCTCTCTCTAAAACAAAACAAAACAACAAAACAAAACACACACACACATAATTGTGCCATCTAGCCACACTAGGCCAAGTGACAATATTTGGACGGGGCAGAGCAGGGCTGCCCCCTGAGGGCTGTTTTCTCCTCAAGGGGCCCACCTCCAACCTCTTTTACTATCAAGAACAGAGAGCGTTGCCTTTTATTTTCATGTTCTGGCCAATGATATTCTTATAGTAGCTAAGATATGGATGCATTTCTTGTACCTGTGTATCTAGAAAAAGTGGGAACATGAAAGACTAAGAGAGCCTATGTTTCAAGAAAAATAAAGGTTTAATATGAAAAAAAAAAATACCCTTCCCTTATTTAGTTTTCTCCCTTGTTTACTGAGGCATTTGTATGAGGTGATAACACTTTTTTTTTAAAGATTTATTTATTTTAGAGAGAGAGAGCATGCACAAGTGGGGGGAGAGGCAGAGAGAGAGGGAGAGGGAGAGAATCTCAAGCAGACTCTCTGCTAAGCAAGGAGCCTGACGCCGGGCTCAATCTCACAACCCCAAGATCATGACCTGAGCCAAAACCAAGAATTAGACACTTAATCAACTGAACTACCCAGGAGCCCCATTAATATGATAATATGGACAAGTGATTTTTTTTTAATAGAAATTAAAACAGTTTCAGTTGTTCATGTCCCTACAATAAGACAGCCCCAAAAAGTTTGAGCCAATTATTATTATCAACTATTTATTATTATTATTATCATTATCATTATTTTATGCAGGGCTCCCTAATAGAAGCTCTTACATGTATATATCACCTAAACTTTTGAGATAGGTTTCACTCTGACCACTTTACAAATAAAGAAATGGACCAATCACGAAATCAATCAGCAGCAAGCCAGGATTTAAACCCAGGTCTACTTGGGCCCACACCCAGGCTCTTCCCAGCATTACACTACCCTGCTTTACTTTTTTTAGAGTTTTTATTTATTTATTTGAGAGAGTGAGTGAGAGAGAGTGAGAAAGAGACAGAGAGAGAGGAGCAGGGGGGAGGGGCAGAGGGCGAGAGAGTAGCAGACTCCCCACTGAGCAGGGAGCCAGACATGCTCAATCCTGGGACTCCAGGATCATGACCTGAGCTGAAGGCAGAGGCTTAACAACTGAGCCACCCAGGCGCCCCTACACTACCCTGCTGTAATATGCAGGTCAGAACCACAACTGGAAAAGTATCACAACAGTATTTCTGTCTGTTGTTTCAAAGCTTTCTATTTTGTTGTACAAAAACAAGACGTGGGTCAAAACCTGAATATTAGAGAACATAACTAGGCTGGTAAGTTTAGTTACCATACGAGTTTCTAATGCCAACCACCTGGCAAGTAGTAAAGAGGCACATCACCAATGCCCATTTTCAGTGGGGTGTTAGGATCCTAAAGCCTGACTAGCCCAGGCATTTTCAAACTGTGTTCCTCGGAACCCTCAACAGTCATCGGAAGAGTTTCAGGGTCATTCACCCCCTTCCTTTAGCCAGACCAGTCCCACCAGTACCTATTCTGTTTGCTTACACTTCTCAATAAGTGGAAGTAAGAAAACCTTTGACAGCGACAATAAGTTTGAAAACTACTGAGCTAGTCCAATCTACCCTTTTTTTAAAGGGAAAGAACATGAGATTTTAGAGATGTGAATTGACTTCCCTCAAATCCCACGCAGCTGTTATAGGCAGCCTCAGATCTCAAACTCGAGGAGGGCATTGTTGTGTTTCAGGCAGATGCTCTCGGGTTCGAGGTGGTGACAGGGACCCAAGCAAGTGCAAAGTGCTAGTGACAGGGCCATTCTGCATTGCCCCATGCCATGCGGTTTCACTGCTTAAACGCTTTTCTCCCCAGTGTTATGCTTGATTACATGTGTGGAGGCTCTGAAAGTTGAAAGCTATAGCTCGTTAGTTTCTACGAATGTCAAGGGTTTTTGTTTTTTGGGTTTTTTGTTTTTGTTTTTGTTTTTTTTTTGCTGTGCTCAATTGTTTACTTTGACTCATCTCTGAATTCTAAATAATGCTCACTCCTTTCTAAATATGCATTAGCCTTCACTGTCCATTGGGTGAGACTGATACGGGAAGGGTGCTTTCTATTAAAAATAGCATTCCATGAACAATTAGGTAATAAAAAGTAATCTGGAATTTAACCAGGTAGATTAGAAAGATGTATAGATAGAAAGATAGATGATAGATGATAGATAGATGATTAATAGACAGAAATATCAATATTGATAGATGGAACAAAATATTAGTATAAATTAAAGGAGGGGAAATATCAAGTGTGAGAGCAACTGCAATAAGATACTTCATAATGCTTAAGCGTTATTATTACTGATCACCATAATGAGTATTATGCGAAAAGTAATAGTAATTTTGATCAAGGTCAAACACACAATTTAGTGATGCTAAACATGCATATAGAGTTGTCTTCTTGAGTTTGCACAACAGCAATATTTTTCACAACTTTGAGGTTGGCTCAGAGCCACGGTATCTCAAGGATTAATGACTTCCACTCTGGTGATTCCAAAGCCCAAAATGCTCATGATACTACCAGAGACTTGCTTCACTGTTATTGCTTCTAGCATTTCTAATGAAATTAAGTTTCTTATGCTACTGTAGCATTTTATCAAAACCCTTTCCACCTTTGTCTGATGGTCTATCAGATAAACAGACCCTCCAAAAAACCCATAAATAAAGCACATGGCTCAGAATCTGCTACTGGTTCTCAGCCATATTTCTAAATAACACCAAGCTGCCCTCTCAGCTACTAGTCAATTCCGTTAAACACCTGATTCCCCTGCCCGACTGAAGCCGTTGTTGAATTAAGTTGATCAGCTCCATTGTACGTTGCAGCATCACATGATTTCGGCTCTGTGCTTCTGAAGTCATCTAGAAGCTTGAAAATAAAATTCTGTCCTTAATAAACCTGAAGGGGAAGGTTTTCATTACCTATTACCTTAGGGTCCACAGCTATAAAGTAAAAATTTTAATTATACCCAAATTCCTAGAAATGATGCTAGAAATATAAATAAATAGCACATGGCATGCCCTGTTGACCTGCTGAAATGTTTGTCACCTGGATGTGGCAGGAAAGGGGACTCTCCTTTGCCCCATCTTCTGTTCTCCCCTTTGCCCGATGATGAGCTGAAGGGGCCTGTGTCCCCCAGCAGCTGTGATTGAATTGTGTGGGGCTGGTGAGCACCAGGGCAGGCACAGAGGAGAAGGAGCCAAGGGGCCCCCTGACGGACATTGACGCCCGACATAGACTCTGACCTTCTGGCAAATGATTCTGAGGACCTTGAGGGATGGAGGAAATGGAGGGAGACAACAAGCACAATTAAGAAGCAGATGAAGGTTATTTTCAAGACCATTCCGATCACCTCTGGCCCTTCAGGCACCTTCTCAGCATCCCCAGGTGCCCTCAGCTGTGCACAGCCCCAGGATGAATATCCCAAGAGGTCTTGGACATTGTGCGATTCCAGATCTTTCCCTCCTTCCCATCCAGTCTCACTGCCCCTTGGTCCCATCAAAACTCTGCTGACAGTGGAAATAACTTACAAGCGCTTCCCACTTTCTGCTTTGCCTGTGGTTATATACTTGCTTTAGCTTTCCTCCTGGACTACAAGTCCCTTGAGGAGAGAAACCCTCACTTCCTCAATACCTCACACATATAAACACTTGTTGAATAAATGAAGGGGGAAATGATCTCAGCTCCTGCCCCCAGGTGAGAAGGAAAACAGCATCTGCTGAATGGCGACCATGCATCAGGCACTGTACACACTGTGTTCTCCATGCCCTTCCGTAACCCAACACCCCTGCTGGGCTCCTACTATCTTACAAATGAAGAAATCAAGACTCACTGAGGCTAGGGGCTTGGTACTGCTCCCTCCATCTGAATGCTTTGGTGACACTTCGTGTCTAGGCTGGATCCTCTTGTCATTCAGCCTCAACATAAAGGCTACCTTCACAAAAAAGCCTTTCCTCACTACCCAATCTAAAAGCACCCTCTAGTACCTATCCTGTCACCCTGATTTATGTATCACTTTCCATCCCATACATGGCATTTACCTTACCTGAAATTACTTTGTTCATTTATGTCTCCCCTCAACCCCATGAGAGCTGGCACCTTACTCACTTGTTCATTGCTTTACAAAAGCTGTGTCTAAACATAGAAGGTGCTCATTAAAGGTTTATTAAATGAACTAGCGAGTGAGTGAATGAGTGACAGAGAGAGGAAGAGAATATCATGATTCAACCAGTAAGACCCACGGCAGAATTTAAAACCAGTACCATTTGGGGGCACCTGGATAACTCCCAGGTTAACGTCCAACTCTCGATTTCAGCTCAGGTCATGATCTCGGGGTTGTGGGATCCAGCCCTACATCGGGCTCCATGCTCAGAGGCAAGTCTGCTTGAGATTCTCTCCCTCTGCCCCTCACCCTGCTCAAGCTTGAGCTCTCTCTCTCTCTCTCAAATAAATAAATAAATAAAATCTTAAAAAAAAAACAACAGTGCTCTTTGATTCCAAGCCTGTGTTCTTTCCTGCTAATTATAAGGAGCATTTGAGGTATTTGCTTAAATACAGATTCCCAGGCAGCTTGCCCTGAGATTCTGATCCAACAGAGCCCAAACTCTGTATTTTGTTAATATTAGTGAGTCCTGTGTTCATGCAAGTTTGGAGAAAACAGCATTATATTACACTGTGTTTTGTGGTGCATCAGCCACCTCTTGCTGGTTAACAAACTGCCCCCAAAACTTAGAGGCTTAAAACATAATCATTTACTTAACATGTAATTCTGTGGGTCAGTATGGGCTGGGTTCAGTTGGGGCGTTCTTCTGCTGATATCAGCTGGGTTAGGTTGTATATCCATGGTCAACTGGAGTGACCAGGAGGTGATGAAGGAGACCAAACCACAGATTTTTAATCATGCAGTCTTATTCATGTGGTGGTACTCACAGCATTCCAAAAGCAGTCAGAGAGAGCAAGTCCCAAATACAAGCGACTTCCAAGCCTCTGCTTTACATCATGCTTGCTATCATCCCATTAGCCCAAGCAAGTCACACGGCCATGCCAAGAATCATCCAGGGGGAAAACTACTCCAGGGCTTGGTACAGGGAGGCATGAAAGAATCAGGGGGCTGTTACTGCCACCTCCCTCTTATGATCTTGCCCCTGATGGTGGAATGGAGATGGAGATGGTGAGAAGTGGATGGGTTTTTATTATATGAAGCAAGTGTAGCCAACAGGACCAGGTAATTGATTCGTGTGGAGGATGAGCAAAAGGGAGGAACACTGGGTGGTTTCTCGGTTTGGGATTTGAGCAACTGTGTAAAAGGTAATGACATTTGTTCATGAGTAGAAGGTAGGTGCCACGATGATACCTATCCTTTCCCACCTCTATCTCCACAACCAGGTACAACAATAATTCTCACAAGCTTTAGTTTCAGGATCCTTTCAAACTCTTAAAACTTATGGAGAACCCCAAATAACTTTTATTTATGTAGATTGTATCTAGTGATTAATATATTAAAATTTTTAAATGATAAATATTTTTAAATATTTATTCCTTCATTTTTAAAAACAAAAATCCATTACATATTGCCATAAATAATACAATTTTATGAAAAATAACTTTTCTAATACAGAAAGGAGTGATAAGAATGACGTTGTTTTGTAGTTTTGCACGTCTCTTTCAATATCTGGCTTAATAGAACACAGCTGAATTCTCATTCCTGCTTCTGCATCTAATCTGTTGAGATATTTATTTTGGTTGATGCATATGAAGGAAATGCAGCCTGGTATAGTATGTAGTTGGAAAAGAGCATTTTATAGCTTTTTCAGATAATTGCAGATATTCTTCAATACTATACCAAAACTCAACAGTGGTAGTTTCTTAAAGGTTATTTGTGATATGGAATCTGGGTCTTTATTGATGAACTTTCCTCCACTTACTTATATTAAAATGTTTTCATCTATTCTGCACTTTGAATGGATCTTTTACTCCTGCATGATTATTTGGAGATTGGTTCATTAATTTATACAAATCTTCCAATTGTTGACTCTGTCATTACATAACATCAAAAAAAATCACATTCATTAATATCACCACTAACCTCATCAAAAACGTCTTTAAGCATTGGGAAGCTGTCAACCACATAGTGGCAGATACAAGTTTTCCAAAATTCTAATTTTCCATGAAAGCTCAGATTTTATCATTGGCAACAAATACTGTCAGTTGTTTTCCTAGAAGTGACAGGCTCCCTTCATTCATTTTTAAAAGAAAATGTCTGCCAAATATCCAAGTTTGAATAACTAGTTTTTCTGTCAGACGTTTTTAAGTAAAAACGAGTGTTTCATGAAAAAAGCAGCTAATTCAGCTCACAAGTCAATCACATACCTGTTTTTCCTCCAAACAACCATTATACCTCACTATGAAAGAGAAGTGTTTTATGTGTACTTACTGCTTTTTCACACCCTAGTATTAAAAAGATGCATACTTCAGGGCCAAGGTCTAATAAAATAAATAATTTTTAGTGCTGTGTCAAAAACATTCTTATGTGAAATCGACATTTGGTTTTCGTTTTTATTTTTATGCTGTGAGCATTTGGTGGTGAGGAATGCAATGAATACTAGCATGGTTTGGGGCCACTGCCTTGATTCCTGCTGAGGCACCAACAGTGTGTCCCATCATTGCTTTAGCACCTTAGTGAAAATGTCAAAACAGTGAAAAAGGCAAATGACATCTGATGTTATTATGAAAATAGTTTTCACCCACAGATCTCCCCCCCTTAAATAGTCTTGGGGATCCCGAAAGTTCAGTGCATCACACTCTGAAAGTCAACCCATCCAGTGCAAATTTATATAGATGAAATTTATGTAATAAGAGATATGAAATTATATAGAGAGGTTTCACTTTCCCCAAACCCTCCCACCATGTATGTGCAAGAGGACATATCAGTCTCAAGAGTACACCGCAAAAAATAAGTCATTTCTCTCACAAGTATTGGACACACACCAATGAAAGCAATTTGTGTGCATAAAAATCATCAAAAGCAGAAAAAAGGGGAAAAGACAGACATTTGCAGATGAAAATCCAGGGCTCAGTTATGGAGCAACCGTGGCCTGGGTACAAGACAAAACTCCAAGGCCATGCAGAGAGCAAAGGGATATGGAATGTGAGAAAGATCAGAATGGCATGGTTATCTGAAAAGGAAGGCCCTTGGAAGCCAAACTTTGAAGGGAAAAGAGAGACAAAGATTGAATAGGGAAGAGGAAAGACTTTTCATATAGAAATTACTGTGTATACAAGGAAGAGCCTGACATGGAAGATAGAATTTTTAGTGGTTATGAACACCAGTTCTGGAGAGCAAGTGACCTGACCTTGAATTCTGGTTCTGCCAGGTTTTGGTACAATCATGGATGCACTATGATTTGGGGTGGGTAGTATTATTTCTCTATGCCTCAGTATCCTTAGCCATAAAATGGGTATAATAACAGTATCTTTTCCATAGGATGACCATGAGGATTAACAGGATCATGTGTACAAAATGCTTCACAGAATGGCTAACCTCATGGCAGGCTCTCATTAGATGTTCACCAATAGCAGTAAGAGCAGTCGGAGTGGAGGAGGGGTGGAGGGAAATTAAGAATTTGACACGGCATGGAGGAAGGACAGGAAAAGTAAAACAGCGGAGCTGGAGTGAAAAGGGCTCACAGGTATTCAGCTGTAATGCCTGAAAAGGGGGGAAGTTGACAAGTGGTTTAAGGAGAACTTGGAATGCCTGGTCAAGAGGTTTGGATTAAATGTTTGGATTAAATGTTTAAACAGAAAAGAGTCTCTGAGAGATCCTGGCTGGAGGAGCAAATGATTTTTTTTTTTTTTTTAAGATTTATTTATTTGACAGAGAGAGACACAGCGAGAGAGGGAACACAAGCAGGGGGAGTGGGAGAGGGAGAAGCAGGCTTCCCGCCGAGCAGGGAGCCCGATGCGGGGCTCGATCCCAGGACCCTGAGATCATGACCTGAGCTGAAGGCAGACACCCAACGACTGAGCCACCCAGGCACCCCGGAGCCAGTGATTTTTTTAAAAAACCGTATTGCACTGGGGCACCTGGGTGGCTAAGTCGGTTGAACGTCTGACTCTTGATTTCAGCTCGGGTCATGGTCTTGGGGTCCTGGGATTGAGCCCTGCATCCAGCACACACTCAGGGGGGAGTGTGCTTCTGTCCTCTCTCTCCCATTTGCACTGCTGGATTGCACTCGCTCTCTCTCTGTCTCTCAAATAAATAAATAAATAAATCTTAAAAAAACAAAGAAACAGTATTGTAGGAAAACTTACAGTGACCCAGTGTAAATGGAGGGGAGCAAACAGGGCCCAGAGACAAGAAGCTCTATAGGAGGCTATCAATGAAAGCATAGCGAAGGTTGTAATTTTTGGGTGGAAAGTTTCATAAATAAAAGAGATGTCACAAATAGGGAAAATGATACCAACATAAGAGATGAAACAGCCCGAGTTGCTGGGTGGCACAGTCTTTCCATGGCCGGAGCCACCCTCCAGCTGCCCACTTGTAACCCTTACCCTCTAAAGGGATCAGTAGACTCTTATATCAAATTCAAGTGAAACACAAGTGAAACTTACATCCTCTGGGGTTGAAGCTGAAACACAAGTGCACACATACACAAAGCATAGCCCCACTACCATGTAAGGCATTTGAACCTCTGAGCTCATCCTAACGACGTTACGATAAGCTCAGAACGCTTTTTGCAGCCCCTGACCACTCACCAACCTCATGCCCTGACACTTCCCCCAATGCACCTACCTTTATCAGGAGTTTTTCAGTTCACGGTGACTGGAAACCAAGTCCTACTAGCTCGAGAAAGCACATGTGCATGTTGCTCAGGGTTGGGGCCAAGGCAAGAAAGGAGGGGAGAGAGCTCCGTGGCCTATGTAATGAATAAGTCAAGGAGTTCCGTTCCAGCCAGATCAAGCTCATTGCAGTTTTCCAACACAAGCTGTCCTTGACCTCTGAGACTGAGGCTGCAATGTGAGACGCCACCTATCTTCCCACCGGAATCCCAACCAGGCTTCCGCCCCCTCCCTCCTGGACCACCTCCCTCTGCATCAGCCATCTGCTCCTGGCGGGCGGGAGAGGAGGCCATTTCCTGATCCCTGCACTACCCAAGCTCTGCCCCACGTGCTGAGGTGCCCTCTTCCTTTCCCCAACAACCTCCCGTGTGGCTCTTTTGGGACCTTGTCCTCCAGGAGTGGGCCCCAGAATCCCTTGGGAGCAGGGTAGGCATGCAGAGGCTTGGGCCCTGCTCCAGACCAACTAACTCGGAATCAGCACTTTAACAAGATCTCAGGTGATTCTCATTCACATCTCAATTTGAAGAGCACTCCACATTAGGGAACCGGCCCACTGAAGGGTACAGCTGGTGCTTACTTACATAACATTCTCCGTGAAGACGCCATTGTCATGGCTAACCAGCTTCTTGCAGAGGGCCTGCTGCATCATCGGTGTTTAACAAGGGCTTGCTGGATCGACGAAGGAATAACGAAGGAACACATTGAAGGTGATTTGTTCTTGTACGTTTAGGAATGATTTCTAAACCAGAATTCAAATACTTATCTGGTAGAAGATTCATTTTATCTTCATCAACAAATGAAACATTTAAACATATAGATAATAAATTCATTTTAAGGTACTGATTTTTAAATGCCTCTTATTTATATCAGCTACACCTGTTCCTTTATTGAAAACTCTGGTTTTACAGAGAAATTAAAATATTCTGATAGTCCAAATGCATAGGCTCTAGGAATAAAACCATCAAAAAATATATATTTTTTTAATTAGGTCTTAAATGTTGACCAATGAATCTTTATGACAATTATTGACTTTGTAAAGCTCCCCCTAGATTAATGTGCGGTAGAATCTGTGCATCTTAAATTTTTTTCAATCAATGTTTTCTTTAGTTTTTTTTTTTTTTCCCCTTTTTTTTATCTTTTCAACAAACAGGCAGTGGTAAGAGCAGTTTGTCATTTTTAAGGCACGAGGATTAGGCTTTGACTAATTGGAAGATTTGCCCATTATTTAAATGAAACTTGTTTGCAGTTTCATCATCCGTGTGGATCTAGAAAGGCGGCCGACTGGCCCATCAATTTGGTTAGAAAAGAATAAATGAATAAGGAGACTGACAGTGTTCTCTCGTGGGAGGCTCTCTGTCGCTATATTGTTTCTCCAGTATTAATTATCCACGTAAAAATAATTCACTATGCTGCACTATTATCTGCCCTGCTCTAAACTCCCCAGTCAGCTGCCTCCTGGCCTGCCTCTCCCTGCGCATTTACATCTCCTGATGTCAGCAAGTGCTGTGCATTGATGTGTTCACTGTCAACAACACACCGGGAAATCATGGTTCCAGGCAGCCAAGAGTTATTTTGGCTTGAGGCTGCTTCTGAAAGCGAGGTTAGCTCTCGCCCACGCTGTAGGAAAGGCTCATTTACAATCCTCGCACCCCTTCTCTGGTTAGGGTTTGAAAAGAGTGCCAGCACCTTGTGTGTGAGCTTTGAGATGAGGTGTGCAGGGAGGTGTCATTGACAGGTCACTGAGTTCAGACGACTCAGAACTGACAGAAGGGGAGAGAGGCAGAAAACAGGAGGAGAGGGGGAGGCTCGCCGGACCACCCCCATCTTGTCCCGTGAAAGGGTTCCAAGCCATTAGTATTATGGATCTGACTTGGCCCTCCATGCAGTGCTGACATGGTGAGGACGGAGGAGTGCATTCCAGGGACAGGGAAATGCAGGTCTGACTTTGGACCCAGAGAACAGAGGGAGGCAGAGATACGGAAGCGCGCAGTGAAGGGCAGGGCAGTGGGACTTGGAAACACTCAGATGAGGTTCAAAGCCATAGGGTTTCAGTGCTATGGATGTTAAGGGGCTTTTTCTTTCTGCCCATTCAGACAGATTTGTGCATTCTCAATTACAGTCTGAGCTCTGTATCAAATTCAATCACAAACTCTGTGGATTAGCCCACTCAGGCTGCTGTAACAAAATACTATAGACTGGGAGGCTTAAACAGCACGCATTTACCTCTCACCATCTTGGAGGCTGAGAAGTCTAAGATCAAGATTCAGTTCTCTTCCTGGTGGAGAGCCCTCCTCCTGGCTTGCAGACAGACACGTTCTCTGTGTCCTCAAATGTCAGAGAGAGACAGAGAGTGCACTGGTGTCTCTACCTCTTCTTGTAAGAACACTAATTCCACCGAGATCTCACCTAAAACTGGGGCACCTGGGTGGCTCAGTCGGTTGAGCATCCAACTATTGTTTTCGGCTCAGGTCATGATCTCACGGTTTGTGAGATCAAGCCTCACATCGGGACTCCAATGCTCAGCAGGAGTCTGCTTGGATATCCTCTCTCCCTCTGCCCCTTGCCTCACTCTCGCACGCTCTCTCTCTAAAATAAATAAATAAATCTTGAAAAAAAAAGAAAAAAGATCTCACCTAAACCCAATTACCTCCCAAAGACCCCACCTCCAAATTCCGTAACATCAGGGGTTAGGGCTTCAAAATACGAATTTTGAGAGAATACATTTAGTCTATAATTCCCTGCTGAGAGTTTACCTACCACTAGGTAACATACTAAAGCAGGCTTTTCTTCTGTTTTTTCCCCTTAATCAAAGTCATTCTCTGGATACTTTGCAGAAAGGCCCTCTCGATAGAGCGTGGAACTTCATCCCTGCAACCTCAGTGCTACCCACTGCCCACTGGGGTCCCACACCCTACCCTTTTCACAAGCAGGCACACCAACTCACCCTTCACACCAGGACACCCTTCTCCCCTCAGCTTTTACCTGAGTAGGAGCACCTACTCACACCTCAGGACCCAGCTTAGGTAATGCTTCATTCTCCAGATGGACTCCACCCCTCTGGGCTTCCCAGCACTGAGCCCTCTCCCATTCAGACATTTACTACTCTGTCCTGGAAGGTGGCTAGTCACCTCTGCATCCCAACACAAAGCACGGTACCTGCTTCTGGACAGCCTTCAAAACTAGTTCATGAAATAGTCATGGCTGCCTCCTGAAACCCAGTTATCCTTATAATACATGAAAGAAAAGAGGAGTGGTGGCGGGAGGCGGGGTGGGGGAGTCAGAGTAATGGATTTCTTCCCTCCCCCTTTCTCTGGAAAAGGATGACCAGGTTTTCTTACTCAGTGGAAAGGAGAATAGGGTGGAGACAAGCAGATGGAAAGTACCAGTTTCATTCTTGGCCTCACTCTCTTGGCCTCGTCCCCTCCCCCACAGCCCTGTCCCCCTGTCCCCCAACCCTGACCACAGCAAGAAGTCCTGAAGCAGCTCCAGGATCTCTGGAGTGTTCCCTTTCCTCCTCGCACCTTCCTTGGTGGCACATTGCATGCACCCTTGGTGTGGGAAAGGTTCCAGCCAACAGAGGGGAAGCTTCCAGAGCTGTGAGGATGAGTGGGCCAGGAGGCCTCTGTTGCTTTCAGCATCAGTTCTACTCTTGGGATCGCAGCCAAACGCCCCCAACTCTACTTTCCTTTCAATGTATTTCAACTTTCGTTCTTGCCAACTCTTCTTTTTAATCCCCAGATGAGTGTTTTCTTACCCAATCTCCAACTTTCAGAATCAGTGCTCACCAAACAGGGAAGTCCCATTGCCTGGAGTCAAGTTAGCTGGTTTCTTGCCCACATTTTCTTTCTTTTTTTTTTTTTTTAAGATTTTATTTATTTATTTGAGAGAGAGAGAATGAGAGAGAGCACACGAGAGTGGGGAGGATCAGAGGGAGAAGCAGACTCCCCGCCGAGCAGGGAGCCCGATGCGGGACTCGATCCAGGGACTCCAGGATCATGACCTGAGCCGAAGGCAGTCGCTCAACCAACTGAGCCACCCAGGCGCCCTCTTGCCCACATTTTCTGTGCCCGACTGGGTACATTTCAGAGCCTTCTCCCTCATGGCCCTCAAAAACCCTGTGGGCTGACATGTGGTAACACCACTGTACTGTACACTCCAAAACGGTTAAGATGGTAAAATCTCTGTTCCGCACTGGGTGTTATGCAGAAACAATGAATCATGGAACACTGCATCAAAAACTAATGATGTAATGTATGGTGATTAACATAGCAATAAAAAAAATTTAAAAAAAAAATCCCTGTTCCGTGGTTTTTACCACAATTTTCAAAATGAAAATGTTTTTAACATTTTTTTAACATCATAACAACAACCCTATCATCAGGAATCTCTATGGTCACCTTCCTGGTGGTAGAGGATAATTTTCAATAGAAAACTCAATGAGTTATCTCTATGTGTTGTAGGTTCAACTGTGTCCCCCTAAAATATACATTCAAGTCTTAACCCCCAGAACCTCTGAATGTGATCTTATTTGCAGACAGGGTGGTGGTCGGAGTCATTAGCTAAGGTGGGGTGATACTAGAGTCGGGTGGGCCCTTAATCCAATATGACTGGTGTCCTTATAAGAAGAAGTGGAGACACACACATACACACAACACGAAGATGGAGGCAGAGACCTAAATGCTGCAGATGCCAGACGAGGGACACCAAGAATGGCCAGCAGAGGCCAGAAGCTGGAAGAGGCAAGGGAGGATTCTACCCTAGATCTTTCAGAGAGCTCCTGGCCCTGCCAAAACCTTGATTTTGGACTTCTAGTCCCCCAGACGGTGAGAGAATAAATTTCTGTTGTTTTCAGTCACCCAATTTGTGGTACCTTTTGTGGAAGCCCCAGGAAACTGATAGATCATGTACATAAACCCCCAGAATCTTGGGGAATTTGCCTCTCTATTGCACAAAACCTAATTTCTGCCCCCTGCACCATCCCTTCTCACATAAGCACAAATGCAATATCTCTGGCGTCGCGATTCTTCGTGTTCTCAAAAGGGTTGCCTACTTGCCTACACCTCTATGGCATCCGTGTATGTTCTCGTTTTTAATCAACAAAAGCCCGCATCCTTTGGCTTTTCCATATGACCAAGTTCCCTGAGTCTCTGAATGATTTTCGCTGCTTTTGCTTTCCCTTCTTCATTGCTACAACATCCTTTTTACACCAAAGTGATAAGAATTGAAAATGATATTCTAAATGAGACTCTGCTAGTCCTTTCATATAATGGTAGAATAATTCTCTTTGACGCAAATTCAGTATATTCTATTCACACCTCTCAAAGCTGTTGGTACATTTTCGTATTGCTTTATCATTGTGGTTTCAGGTACCAGCTATTGTTGCGTTGGAACCACAGACTGCTGGACGTTTAGAGGTTATAACCCATTTGCTGCTTGCCTTGCACGCCATCATTGTCCGAAATCACACACTAATGACGTGCATTTAATATGCACTTCATTCAATGTTACAGATTTTCTATAGTAATTAGGTCAGGTACACAAAGGGGAAGCCCCTTCCACTCCAAGTTTAGGGCAGGAGAGAGAACTAACATTTATTGAACACCAACTATGCCAGGCATTTCACATATGTGATCTCCACACCCCTGTAAGTTAGACGCTATTGTTTTATTATTTCTGTTTTATAGCTATAGACTCAGGGCAGGAAGAGAACTTGACCCACTGCCGCTGTTAGTAGGTATCAGAACCAGAGCTGGAATCCAAGTCGGCACAACGCTTCCTCTGGACCACACCACCAACCGGAAGGGGATAGGTGATGTTACTCTCTTTGCTTGGGAAAAATGGAGACCCGAAGAACGTCAATAATAAGTCGAAGAGGCTGTGTGCGATGCTGAAAAGAGTACTGTACTGGGAATAAGGAACCCTGAGCTCTAGAATCAGCGCTTCTCTTAAGTTTCGTAAGCTTCCAAAGATCATAGTTTATTTAACTTGTCCATTGCTGTGTGATGTTGAGCAAATGGCTGACCCTTTCTGGACTTCAGATGTGTCATCTGTAAATGAAGGGCTCAGTGGAGGCAACCTTAACCCCTTGCGCCTTCATCTCGATTAGCTCTGACACAGAAGTTCTGGGAGCAAGGGGAAGGGTCCATCCCTTTCTGCCTTTAGTTCCTGTGTCCTATATATGCTCCATGTTCAGTGTATGAGCTCCGTATTCATTCTTAGCACAGAATACTCTCAATTTCATATTAATTTCTTTCATTTCAATTTCTTAGATCTCTTGGTTTTCCCCAGAGTGAGGACATATGGCAAAACAAGCAACAAGAAGGCCCGCTGCCTTTCTGTCGAATTCCCATGTGGGCGGAGCCAAACCACACTTGTCCTGCTGTGTCAGCGACAAGAGGACACTGGGGAGGGGCCGTTGGTCCAGTTCCTAATGCTCAACTAGTCACCCCTGGCCAAGCACTGCAGTTACCATGGCAACCATTGCACTGTGTTCCACGGAGGCCACAGGTCACAACTGCAGATGCCACCATCAGCAGACACATGCCCCTGTCCCCTCCCCAGCGTGCCCGGACTCAGCAGCACCGGGCACACACCCCAGCCACAAGCCACCAAAAGCAATCGGTTAGATCGAGGTCAAAAGTAGATGCAAGCTGGGAGCTTCTCTCCCCATAGCTCTACCAGACCGAGAATAAGCATCACACACAGCGGCTACCTCCTTCATGTGATGGAAGAGAACCCATCGGATGCTCCTCAGCACACCACATGACACACATACCTCCAAAGAGAAAATGAGAAAAATGACAACATTTCCTCTGGCTGAGCTATGAATTAAGAATTATCCTTTTTACAATGTGAAGATGTGGATGGAAGATTTGCAGATCCTGCCAGTGCCTTTAACGTGAATATAGATTCCTCGGAGGTCTTGTTAAAACACAGATTCTGGTTCAGAGGTCTGGGGGCACGGAGGGGGTTGCTGAGAGTCTACCTTTCTTGTAAGCTCCCACGTGATGCCAATGCTGCTGGCCCATGGACCACACTCTGAGTCGCAAAGCCTTAGATGACACTCGCTCATACTACACATAAAGCCGACCCTGTCCAATCACTGCCATTTATCATTTCAATAAGGAATCAGAGTAAATATGGGCTGGTTCAGAACACACATTTCTACAGGGCAGAAACTACGTCTGCTTGGAATAAAGATAATAGCTACAATTTATTGAGAGCTTGATCTTTGCCAGCACACATACACACACACACACACACACACACTCTCTCTCTCTCCACACAATAGCCTTTGCAATGTATTGTTATTTAATCAAAATGTAAAAATAAGGGAACTGAGGCTCATATCCATACTGTGACCTACCCAAAGTCACACCACTGGTAAGCAGTAGAGCCAGGGCACAAACCTACCTGTATCTCTCCAAACTCACATGCTTTTCTCTCAGCACACTGCTTCTCTGCCCGTCTCTGTGGCACAAGGCAGCACATAGAAGGGCTTAGTGCACACTACTCCCCAAAAGCAATGATCTCGCCATGAGGTACCATGTCCCTGGTTGCCACTGTTTCCGGGGAGGTCACTAAGAGAACTCCAAACAGGAGTTTTCACCTCTGGTCAACCCCCCAGCTACTATATCAGGGATTTGGGTATTCACTCATTGAACAATGATTTATTAAGTGCTTCCCACAGACAAATCATGTGGTTAGAAGAAGCAAAAGATATAGGCTCTGCCTCTTCCTTCTAGCTTTTATGCCTGACTTGGAACCTCTTCTTCTCTGAGTTCCAAGAGGATCATAGTTTTTGCCCCATCCTAGGCCCAAATTCTACATCTTGAGGAAAGCTGAGAAGGCTTCTCGAGACCAGAACTGAACTTCCAAGGTGTCACGGATGGAGACAAACATTCTGCGGTAATTAGGGTCTGCAGCAGGCTGGTCTGAGCTGGAATAGACAGGCCAGTCTCTGGAGTCAGACATCCTGCTCAAAGTTTTACTCCAGCACTTACTGGAAGTGGGGCCAGAGAAAGATTATTTACCCTTTCTCAGCATCAGGGTTTTGTTAATTTTTTTTATCTATTTTCATCTTAATGTTGGGATTATTAGCACCTACATCGATGGCTAATTGGACAACTATGCCAGTTTCATAGTCCCCGGCACATGACGGGCACTCAATGAGGACTGGTTTCCTTCCTTCTGCCATGAAACTGGTCAAGATGTGAAAATGAAAAAATCAGAGTGAAATCAAGGAGTAGAAGAAAGGAGGTAGTAGCAGGACAGGGCTGGGGCAGAAATTAACTGTGGCTCTTTGTAGGAGAGCAGGCATACCTGAACGGGAAAAGGTGGAGGAAGGTATAAAGCCAGCAGGTAGACCATAATCATGTGACCAAAGTCACGCTTGACAGCCAGGAAGGAAAACAAGGAGTCAAAAGCTGAGGCAGCCCGATTTAACAACTGGGATTCTTCCTGGGAAGCACGTGTTACCAAGAAGCTGGTGGAAATAGTCTTTCTTCTCTTCCCCCCTCCTTCCTCCCTTCCCCCCACCATTTACACACATACATGATCTTCTTAAAAAGTGCCCACCTGCAGCCTCTTGATCTTCAGGGCCCTGTCAAGAGGGCATATGGGACTCTTCCAGATCCCTAATTCCTCCTTATGGTCTTCAGATGAACTCACCGGTATGCAATCTTTACCCATCGATTCTAGGACATTGTCAGATTTGTATTCCCCACACTCACTTATATAGAACACATGCATAAAAATACATTTATCTCAGACAAATGGGTTTCACCTAAAGAAACACAGGAAGAGGAGGGGATTTTTCAACACTTTCCCAATGAGTGTGGCCGTACTGATTCCTCTACGTACTCAGACAATGTCAGATTCTGCTGGATAGCCACTAAATCTATTTCCTCTCTGCAATATTTCCCAGACTGTCCTGTGGTAGGCCCTTTGGTAAGGCCAGGTGACCAGATTCTGGATGATGGGTAGATTAAATGGATGCCATTTCAGGCCTGGCCCATGAAAGCATCCCTCACAATCCTTGCTTCAGTTCTGAATGAGGTCAAGGTGACCTGAAGTGACAAGATGGCAGAGCCACAGAGAAGAAACAGTCTGGGTCTTTCATGTGAAGCTTGGGGTAGTCACCTGACCCACATTTAACTATGACATGAGCAAGAAATAAGCTTCTATTACTGAGAGGTGGAGTGTCTGTTATAGCAACTAGTATGATTTATTCTTCCTAAAGCAGCAACACAAAGCTCATGACTAATGCTCACCATAGACTAGTGTCAGCCCTAGCCATCCTCAATCCGGCTCAGCTGCAGGTACTAAGGACCTTCAGCCTTCATGGGAGAGCTGCCCCATGTGATTTATTTCTAAACTAAGCAGGCAGACTTTCTGCAGGTTCGGGCTAGATCCTACCAAGCTTTATTGTCCAGACACTGTGAAATGACTGACAGCCAGGAGAATCCCCTTTCTCCTCACCCTAACCAGCCCCAAATGTCTCTGCTTCCTGGCTGAGCTGCCTGTTATATCCCAACATAGAGTTCCAATCATAACAATCAAGTTGGCCATTCCAGCAAGTGTCTGCCTATGGATTAGAATCATCAAAGTAGAGGAGGAAAGGAGGGGAGTTACTTACATCTTACGGTAGAATCTATCCTTGTGATTGCTAAGCTTCACAATACATTTTCATTTGTGTTTCGTGGACCATAAGGTATCTGAGACAAATCTACCACTCCCTCCCTCTATTACAGGCTTCTGCTCTGATGTTCTTATGGTTTTCAGTATTACTCAAGAGCAAGAATTCTCAAACCTTAATGTGTATACAGGTTTCATGGGAATCTTTAATATGAAAATTTTGATTCCAAATGTCTAGTGTAGACTCAAGGTCCTGCATGTCTAACCAGCTCCTAGGTGATGCTGATGTGGCAGATCTGCAAGCTATGCTTTAAATGATAAGGCTTAAGAGGGAAAGCAGGACTGATAAAGTGAGATTACACCCCTGAATTCCATCTCGTGCATCTTTGCCTACATCCTCCAATAAAGGGGATTTAATCCATTTACATATGATTGTCTTCTTGTGAGTTCCCCACATGGGAGCTTCTACTTCTGTTTTCCTGTGCTGATAGATCACGGTACCTAATAAGGCCACACCCAAGCACGAGCACTCCAGAATTTTCCTCTGTCACCTGTAAGCCCGTCATGAGAGGTCAGAGATGAGAAGAGTCACCTTCCAGATCATGGCAAAGAGGATTTGTATTTCTCTATCTGGGGCCTCGGAGCCAATTCTAAGATCTAGAATTTTCAAATCAAGGTGCTGGAAGGGAGCATGGAGACCACCTTGGAATCATCTAGTCTTGCAGTTTAGAGACTTTATTTTAGCTGTAGAATCCTTTCTTCCAATGCAAGCATGCATCCATAAAGCTCAAAACTAAAGGAGATAGAATGGAGGAGGTCTCAGGTAGGAGATAGATGAGGCATTCAGACTCTGAGCCCTCGCGAAAGACTTGCTGTGACTTGCACTCCCAGGTGTGGCAGGAGCAGGATGAGAATGGCCTTGTTTCCACTACCGCTATTCACTCAGGGCAGTCTCCAGAGAAGCAAGGTGGTACAGAGAGAGCCCAGGCTTGTGTTCAGGTGAATCTGGATTCAAATCACGACTTCACCACTAATCATCTGTGTGGTATTGGACAAGTCACCTTCCTCTTTGCACTTCCATTTTCTCATGAATAAACTGATTCCTATATTCCTATATTGCCAGATTCTTGAGAAGAAGAAACATGAACCTCTAATTCCTGTGTTACACTCCAAAAGGGGTGATTCTGGTTTATCGTCCACATATGAATATACATGACCATAAAAATTATCATCTCCATTTTGGAGACATTTCACTCAATTTCTTCAAACCCCACTCATGCTTAGGAAAACCCAACTTCAGACATGTTTGACATCTACAGGGGAGGCTTTTGGCATGGACTGAAGGGGGCAAATATTATGTATCAAAGAATACCCCAGACCGTATTCTCACCCTAAACATCTTTGAGATCTACATATAAGGGGTTAGTCACTTATGATAGCCAGGTCCAGGGCCAGCTATAGGGGCCAGGACAGAAAAGGTAGGACAGGAAAGATAGTTTTCTGCAAGGCATCTGTCTACTATGCTTGGGAGACCCATGCTGTAGAGAAAATTGCATTATTGCCCTGCTCTTTGTGCTTTATAGGAATTTTATGGAAGTTTTTGTATAGTTTGTCCAAGCACACCTTCAAGGAAAGGCTTCATTATGAAACAAATTAGGAGACTGGGGACAAGTATCTATTATACACTTATATCATTAATGGCTTACAATCTATGACATCTGCAGAAATCACAGAAATATACAATAGATACAGCTCAAACCCTGGTTCCTGGAGAAATGGCTAGATATTAGGATGAAAAGTGAATGTGGTGTCAGGGAGGAAGTCAGATCTTTGTCTGGGTTCTCACTCATTTTCCTCTAAAAGCCAACAACGCATAGTTGCCGCTCACTTGCTCTGCTCAAGAACCAAAGCCATCAGAACCACTTGGCGCACCCTTTGAAAGATCTAAATTCCAGCATGCCCTTGCAGACGGCTCAGTCTGCCTCTAACTGAGTCAGCATCTATGAGATGGGCAACCAGGAGCCTGCAGGTCAAACAGAGCTTGAAAAGAATGCCTATATTGACACACTGATGTTTGAAAACTCCTTTGATGAGGGGTAATTGTTATTCACTCTATAATGAGCTGAGTTTACAATGATTGCCATTGTTTTGACAAGTACCTGGGTGTTTCTGGAAAGAGCTGGCTTGGGTCAGCTGTGACAAGGGTCACCGGGGAGCTTCGGGGAGCTAGAGATTTTCTGGAAGGGGAGAAGGGTGAAGAAGGGAGGGTGCAAGAGGCAAATGCTTGTCATTAGAAATCCCCTGATTCAGAGCCCTTAATCTTTCCTCTCCCTGATGTAGTCATTCCAGGGAAATCACACCAGCCGGATTCCCTCTCCTGAGGCCCCTGTTGACCCCCTCCCTCATTCTCCCCACAGAGCCAGGTGCCCATTTAAGATCATAAAAATCCCAGCTTCATAAACTGCAAACTAGGGAACTTGATTCAATTCTTCATATTTTGTTAGGTGCCAGGATGTTTCTTTTACTCTGTGACAGAGCCAATCATGCCCTCAGAATACATCTCTCCATGGCTAGGTATTTCTCACACCTGGACTGTTCTCCTGCATAGCCCCACATCATTCTCCATCAGTGGTTCCTTCCCTTGGCTGCACAGCTGAATCATCTAAGGAGTTGTTTCTAAAAGAACAATTCCTGAGACTGATGAATCACAGACCTGTACCCCTGAAACAAATAATACATTATATGTTAACAAAAAAAAAGAACAATTCCTGGAATCCGATTCCAGAAGTTCTGAATTAATTGCTCGCGGGTGGGCCCTGGACATAGACATTGTTAAAAGCTATGCAGGTGATTTTAATATATGGTCAAGGTTAAGAGTCGCTTCTCTAGACCCAAGAACCCCTACACTGCAAAGAAACTGATAGGGCCAGTGCTGCTCAACGCTGACTCCACATTAGAGTCACCTTGGGAGCTTTAGAACTTGTCAAGTCCTGGTCCCCAGCCCCATTCAAATAAATGAGGATCTCTGGAGGTGCCGACCGGGTGTCCGTATCTTTCAGAACCTCCAGGGAGATGCTAATGGGCAGCCAGGATTGAAAACCACTGTGTAGACCAAATGCGTGGCCAGAAGCAATCACTGGAGGAAGAATGAATGAATGACTATTCTGTGGGTAAAAGCAAACGAATAAGGAAAAATAGTCTCCACTTACGTGGCCATGCAATCAGGGGCTTTTTTGCAGACTCTGATTCTACCTCATCTATTTGCCTACCTTTTCCAACTGTTAGTTGCTTACCTGCCTGCCAATATTTGTGCATAGGCTCTAGGAGTTTACCGTCAATAAAGTATCCCACCTACGGACTTAAACAGGGCTATTATCTGGCACAATGTTGGTGTGATTGCTTCTGTATTGTGAAATGATTTTATCTGTTGGACTTTCAGTCTATCAGTCTGTGGGAGAAAAGAGAGCCCGGCAAACTGAGAGTAAGTTAACAAGCCTGGCTGAGAAAATTTATTTGTGATTTCTAAACATTCACTGCCTACCGTTACTCTTCTTCTGAACATTGGGGATCATTACCAACACATTTTTTCAATATACATATTTTTTTTCTGGTGGATTCCTAGGACTCTCCATTTTTGAAATCCCTAGAACTACTTTATTACCTGTTTATCACATGAACCAAGGGGAGACGTTTAGTAATATATTCTGTTTTTAAAGAAGAAACGTCTGGCACTAAAAACCAAGGTATATACATTAAGAAATAAAGATCAGGGAGACTATGATACAATTACTCAAGACTGTACAACAAAACAAAAGAAAAGCCAGAGTAATGAAATGGTCTGTAATTCTTTAATTCCTAGATTCATCGGTCATTCCAATTGTCTTCATCTTTATTTTTGTTCAGATTTCCTACTAAATTGCAAGACAGCTCATCCTTCATTTATGAAAACACTGGGATTTAGTTTATAGATTTTGCAACCTCCCTTGATTTCCCTTTATCTGCTCTATTTATTGTCTTCTGTTCGACACTTTTTCCAGAGGGCAGGTGACAAGGAGACAAGAGGAGTTTCTGGAACTATCAGTCCCTTTTCTATGTAGTGACCATTCTGATGAAGTCTCAGTAATGAGGGAATAGAAAACATTAGTTAAATCAATTTGGAGAATTATCTTTAGAATTTGAGTATAATTAGTTCCAAGTTATATGAGTATTATGAACATTTTTGAGTGCCTCCCTAAAATCAATCCCTCACACCCACCAACCAGCAGACAGCATGTTGACTTCCCAGTGGGCAATATTCCTCTACAATTTTATTCGGTCATGTGTGGAATAACTGAGTCTGAACAAAGAACCACACAAATTAGCCATATTTACCAGAAGCAATCTGTCCATGAGATACGGTGAAAGAGAGGGTCAAATTGTAAACAGGTCTACAATTTCCAAATTCTGTGGATGAAGAGAAGTAGGGAGTAAAAGAATTTTCTCTCACATACTACCCTATGGAAGAGGGAGAATTCCTGATAGCCATGATTTTGGCCTCTCCATAGTTAGGAGCAGTAACTAAAAAGAAAGGAACATAAAAGTTATACAAAAATATTTAAAAAGCAAAGAAAAAGAAAAGAATCAGGGGGAAAAAATGACAGAAAATGCCAGGAAATGAAATTGCCCAAAAGCAAAAGTTGGTGTTTTTTTTTTAATTTTTAATTTCCAAAATATTTTTAAAGTTTTTATTTTAATGTTTTAGGCATAAAATCTCCCGAATGCTTCAAACTTCACTGACAGCAAATACAAAGTTTTTTAAGACATCCATTCTAAGAAGCTCTTCAACCAAATAGAATATTTTGATCCACTCCAGGAGTGCCCTAAAGCCCACTTGGAATAACCGCAGAGGAAGAAGAAGGTCATCAGATTTAAACTTGAGAGAACCGGTGGTGGGAATAGCTATTTTAAGTGCTTCTCTCTTCTTGTACAGGGATGGTAAATCTATTTCCCATATTGGGAAAAGAAAAAGTATTGGGAATCTTCATATTTACTGCAGTTTCTTTTTTCTTCCTCTGAAAGAAGGGAGAAAATTATGAAAGAATTGAAAACCAGTAGAAAATGATATCTGTTCATAAGCCATGTGTGA
The DNA here is from genome assembly GCF_054177405.1 of Leptonychotes weddellii. NCBI lineage: Eukaryota > Metazoa > Chordata > Mammalia > Carnivora > Phocidae > Leptonychotes > Leptonychotes weddellii. Next base: position 120,848,848 of record NC_138376.1, read on the forward strand.
CGCTGTTCAGCACGCAATTCCTTACACTGCCCTTGTCAATCCGGCCTGCAATGCTGGAGCCATGGGTAGGCCTCCCCCATGGCCAACGCCAAGGGGAAGACAAAATAACACAGGAAGGACCACGCTGAGTGTTCTGATAAACCCACTCCTATATTAAGCTGTGACTAATAACATTTACAAAACAAGAGAAAGGCCAGTGAATTGATCCTTAAACCGTGTTTTCACCAAAATCTTGCTGTCAGTGTGTGATTATGAAACCCAATCCTTGGAAATATTGCTGTCTCTATAGAATTTTATTTCTGCAAATAAGATCTGGAAAATTCATGCATGGGAGAGTGGTGAGCTTGGACAGATATCTAAGACAGGAATCTTAGCATCCCTAATTACAGGTTCTATTATTTAAACAGTGAATAAACCAGTTCAAATTATTTCAACAAACATTTGTTGAGATTATTCAATATGAAGAGATCTATGATTTTACAAAGCTAAATATACATGGGATGGTGAATATTATTTTATGTTAAGCTCGTTAGGAACGAGGAGAGGCTCTAATGAACCCAGAAAACACATTGTTTAAAGGAGAGAGAGAGAAAAATATATTTAGTTTTTGCTGAATGACTGGAACAAATATGGTCAGTTCTGCTATAATGTAACATATGGGTTCCTAAATATCACCGCACTATGCAAAATCACACAATAAAAACCACAGGGCTTATGGAGAAAATGAGATTAAGGCATAACACTCAAAAACTTAGTGACATGTAAAAAAAAAAAACAACTTAGTGACATGTTTATAAAAATGTTTTAAATAACGAACCTATGAAAAACTGATACACACGTGACATGGTTAAGAAACATGTATACTACAATAAATACGGCATTTTACCATCTTAATGTTGTGGGCGTCACAAGGTTGCCACTTGTGAATTACTGTGGAGGGACGGCGGGAGGTTATGTGACCAGGAGGGGACGTTGTACCTCCATTCACCTTGTGCGCGGCCGTGGCTCATCACACACGAGGTGAACTGAGCTAGCTGGCGGATCCTTGAGGTGTGTGCCTTTTGTGTATCCCGATGAGGCTTGGTTCAGCGGGGCACAATTTTCTGCTTTCACCTAGTGTTTCTTGTTGAGGACATCATGCACAGGCCAACACAAAATTCGTGTTGTGAATTCCGCTTGTCCCCCTGATATATGGGTAGTGCTGGAACAAATTCATGGCTTCCAAATAAGTGTTATAGTGGAACTGACATGTATATATTCACACTCCAGTTCTTCTGCAACAACAGTGTTCTTCCTCATCTACCACCAAGTTTGTCTGATTATTACTTCTGTCTAAGCAATTCAAAAACTACAACACGCCAAAAAAATCATCTGTGGTTTTAAAATAAGAACGATAATACCAGTTGCTAACGCTGGATAATTGTCCCACACCCAGTGGTAGGTTCTGCATGCCACCGGCATCTTCAGCAACATGGTTTAAAATCAGCCTGTGGATCTAGAACCAGGACCTTGACCCCCACCTGAAAGAGGTTTCCTTTGTATCTGGCAAGGAGTGCCCTTATACCGAACTACCTGGGAGGCACTTCTGTTTAAAATAGCATTGCATATGGCGGGCAGGGGTTGCCGCCCTGAGCGTCCTGCAACTGATCCTCCCTTCATCCTTCTGAAGCTTCTTTCTACAGCCCCTTAGAACAACAGTCATCATGTGCCTTGGTTTATCACTTTAACATTGGCCATCTCATACCTAATATGTGGTGGCCATTCTGGTACAACAAGCAATTAAAGCAGACCCTTTAATATTTATGTAAAAACCTAGTTTCCCCATACTACCTGAATTATTTACCCTGAGTAAGTGCACATTAAGTCACGGGCTAACGGGTGACACACTTTTTTATATGGACTCACATCCCTGGAAAGCATCATGACCATCAGGTAGTGGTGAATCCTAATGGCACTGTGAAAAAATCTGTCCATTCTCTGAAGGAGCCAAGCTGCCCTCCGTTATGGCAGAAGGAAAAGTGGAAAAGAGAACCCAAAGCACAAGGCAACAGAATATTCTGCACACATCTCTCTCCCAGAGAATGCAGGTCATCCAAAGGATGCCATGCAGCACCAACACCATTTTGACACTGAAACCAATAGTATTTGCCTCAAGATAACTCCACCAAAATCTCTTTATATGTTCTGGCTTAATTTTGCTTGGCTGTCCATAAATTACTCTATGGGGTTTAATTCCTACAAAAGAGAATATAATCCACCCTTCTGTTATTAACGCAGCTACAAATTCATTCCTGTGCCAAACAGCAGGGAAAGAAATCAAACAGTTGGCCCCCAGTGAATTCATCTATTTGCCCCAGTTTCCTAACACTAAGCGCGCCTCAGACAATAGACTGGGTTTTAACTCTTTCTTGTCAAGTCTCCATCATGAGCAGTCAGATCGCATCCTCCCGCTCACTTCTCAGCTCATTACTCACAAAGAGTATCTATTCCCAGGAAACCTGAGCTAACACACTCCGCAAAACCAGTGCTGAAGTTAGCAGTAAAAAGTCGGGTCTCGCCATCAGAAGCACATTAGCATACAAAATATTTCCACAGGAAGAAAAAAAACCCTGTCAATTACAGGAGCTGCACTCCATTGTCTTAAATGTTGCTGTTCTCAGAACGCGCGCACCCACCTCTATTTGGAGATAATGCCACGTTCGGATCATGGTAACCTTTTACAGCGACTGTGGGCCTCTGTAGGAAGGAGACGCTAAAACTACATTCCAATTCGATTCAACGGAAATGAGGGGGAAGGTCTTTTAGACAGAAATCGAGATAAATAGGGGGAAACAGCTAATGACTGTAAGCTTTGCAAGAACTGCTAGTTTCAGGGAACCTCACTCAGGAAAGGACAAATCCCGGCCCTGACCCTCACTGTGATGTTCTGGAAAGAACTAGGTCAAGGATCCAAATGAAAGGGAAACCAGGGGTCATTTCACAATATCCTGAATTTATCACGCCTGCCCAGCGGTCAGTTAGGCAGGCAAATGAACAGTTAAAAGGCTCCACTGAACCATAATCCCCAATCGTTATACTTAAATGGCTCTTCTCAATATAAAGGAGGCTCTTCAATAACCATAGATCTAATTTCTGTTAATTTTATGTAACTCTAACAGAGTCATTAACATTCGTGGAACCCACTCCACACGCAGCCCCTCCCTCCCCTACTCCCCTCATTTCTCCTACCAGCGTATCCCTTGAAAATTTAATTATTACCAGTGGAATTCCTGCACTAACTAAAGGCTTTTGCAATCAAATCAATAGTTGATGAAAGAGTGGTCCGAAAAAGCCACGTTAAATGCATTATGCTTTTCCATTTCCACATCACCCGTGTGGCTCCTTTCATGATGTTGCAATTGGAGACCCTCAAAATACATCACTTTCAGGGAGTTAAAATGTCTAAGTGTTATCCAGAGGTGGTTATTATATATTTATAAGGGCTCCCCTATATGCCTCTTCTGGATTTATTAAGTGCTCTAAGGATCTGTTTGGCTTATACCAACTACCACACACTGATCTGAGAAATCAAGGAGGAAATACTCAAATGCAGAGCTGGGCAGGAAGGGAAATGTCTGTGGGCATCATGACTGCTACAAGGAGACGGGCCAGTTGTACGTGTTATTTAGAAATAGAAATAAGTCTTCTCCCCACCCCCCTTTCTGCCCTACTCATACCCCCCACCGTTCTGTTCTAATGGAAGAGCCCAAATGCTGTGCTGTCTCTCTTTGTGCTTCTCCACCTATGGAGAGTCTCCAGCACAAAATAACGTGCCTTTGGGGAGAAAGAGATGCCTCCGTGTTGTTGTGTCCTTTTCGGCTATTGGTGGAATGGGCTTTGGTGCCTTAATTATATGAGGATCGTTGCACCAGAGATGGTTCTACAAAGAAAGCATTTTATCCAGGCCACATGTAGTGTGTACCTCATGGCATTTGCAAAATTCCCCATATATGAACATTTTGGGGGCATGTGGCAAAGTATATTTATAAATGGTTCCCTGGTTCTCCAACAGGGTGGTCAAGGCGAATTGCAGACCGTGCGATGCATGGCTGTACTGTGTATATTACCAGAGGCCACGCTGGAGAGGTGAATATAGATGAATTCTCTGGATAAACAACCAGAGTCCTCTCCTAAAGGGCTGAAAGCTGAACCCGACTATATAGGACCAGGTGTGCAAACACAGTTCAGATCTCCTAATCTAAGTGATATGGGAAGCACTCACACGTTATCTGAAAAATTTAGCCTGCCACTATTTTCCTGCTAAATTGTCCAGATAATTACTTCAATTTTCCATTTCACTTTGACTTAGAAACCTAGTCACAGGATAATAACAGGTCATTGTACAGGGCAGAAGCTTATTTGCCTATTTATTAATAATGCTCATCTATCAACGAGCAACTCCCATGTGCCTGGCACTGCCCTCAGGAAGTTTTATTCTAATTGAAGTCAACACTTAGACTCTAGAAAGATCAGTGAACATGAACAATGATCCATTAGCAGCTGGATTCAGTGAGAGAATGCCCTATTATGGGAGCAGCGGAGCCCGAACTATAGGAGGCTTTCCTGGAGGAGACAGGCTTGGCGGAGAGTCTGACCAACCGTCGATTTTGTTCACATCACACACAGGGAATGATATACTGTGTACCTCATGGAACAAACTGGTGCTGCTCACAGCCGGTGATGGTCCAAGCCACCAGCCACCCTAGGACAGGCCTCACCCCGGGTCACCCACTCAGTTCAGACACTGCTTTCAAGCAGGTGTATGTTGGGATTTAATTAGGCCGAGAGAAGGATATGAGAAGAGAGAAGAAACACATGATGTAAACTAACACAGCATTCTTTAAAGAGGAGGTAAAGCTTTTGCAAAGAGAAACGCACCAGACACGGAGCCCCAGGACACAGTGAGGGGTTCGGTGGTTAGCTGCCCCGGCTTTAGAATCGGAAAGTTCTGGGTTTTCCACTCTGCCCTACCGCTACCTGGTGGTTGGGTAGGTGCCGTTGGGCAAGTTATTTAACTTCTCCATGCTTCATTTTTCTAATCAGGAAAAGAGGGATATCATAGTCCTTATCTATTAATATAATTGTTCTTATCGACCTACGTTGTGGAGAATAAAGGAGACAATGTGAATAAAGCACTTTGCACAGAGCCTGGTACATGGAATGTTCAATAAAACCAACTATGATATTAGTAATATAAGTGTTGCTATTAGTGTTGCTAAGTGATGTTTGAAGCCAAAGGTCAGCAGGTTAGGGCGGATAGGGGATGAAAATATGAATTTTCAGGAAATGGAAATATGCATTTATTTTGTGTATTTGCTGGTGGGTACAGAAAACTAGATGAAAGAAAAAAGAAATAATTACCTCAGACGCAGAAGCTCTGGTCAACTCAGAGGAACAGGAATGTTTTAACAGCTGTCTAGGGCCAATTAGGACTCGCATTTCAGATGACACATTCAAACGCTTATCTGCACAGTAGCCTCGTTTTCTGTTCTCCCTCCGTGTTTGTGCATTCACTTTTGCAAATGCATGGACAAGCAGATAAAAAGTTGAATGTAATTGCCAAAGGGGCCACCCGTCACTGTCGCTCCAGTTGCCCTGCCTTCACTGAGGACCGTCTAAGTGCCATCATATTAACACAGGGAGAATAACGGATCATAAATATTTGAGGACTACCCAGCAAAAGTACCAGAAATTATCTATTACCCATCGTGCAGCCAAACCCAAGTAAAAGTTAGTTATAGAACCTGAGATAAAGTTGAATTTCTCTGAAATAGAAGAGAGCATAATTTGTAGCCTAGTCAGCTGTGACTTTTAAATACACATAATCTCCAAAAGGAGAAAATAAATGATAAATTTTCAGTACCGAGCAGGGCACCAAGTACAAAGTAAAGTGATCGATTTGGGTGGGTGATAGATAGCACCTCCCTATTTGTAGTATAGATTCATCAAAAAATTCTCAGGAAGAAAGAAGGTTTGCCATTGAAAGATGACATTAATTATACATTTTGCCATATTATTTAGAAATAGGCATTTCAGTGCCTAAAGTAAAATGTCCATATAAAATACATTTATAAAGCGTTTCATTTACAAGTTACTCTACGTCTATTTATCACTCTGAACTTCTCCATCACCCTGGGAAAACTGCAAGAGCATTTTCAACTCCATTTTACAAATGAAGAAATCAGATCTAAAGAAATTTAGTGACTGACCGTAGACCATGTAATTTGGAAAGCACAGGGCCAAGACAAGAACCCAGGTCTCCCCACTAGTACACACTCCTCGCCATATATTCTTCTATTACATGGTAATTATTCTAGGTGCAACAGAAGTCAAGGTTAAGTATTAGTGAGTATAGCTGTCCCTGCAGAGCAGCGAGGGATGCCAGTCCAAGCCAAGGAAATGCATTAGGCCAAGTTCAGGAGCATGAACTTCGGGCACACAATGATAGCCTGTCAAGTGTATTGGCTCCAATTATCAGTGTTTAAGGGGTGCGTGGAGTATGAGACTTGAGCATCCCTAAAGGACACAGTAAGGAGTGTGAGATTTATCCCATAGTTAATTGAGAGTCATCAAAGAGTTTTTTAACTAGGGAGTGATGTAATTAAATATGTATTCCAAAGTCTGGCGGGGTTGGAGCCTGGATTTCAGGGCGAGGAAGAGGGGCTGAGAAGCTGGAGGCAGAAAGACAAATGGGAACAGCAGCTTGGGAATGTCTTCGGTCATAGCTCGGGGTTAGCTTTGGCTTGCATTCTCCTAGAATGTGGACACTAACTCTTCCACTGAGCCGTGAATTCTTTGCAGAAACTCATGTTTTATTTACCTTCGTGTTCCTGGGCTGCAAAGTATAGTGAGTCGTACGTTGCAAGATCTGCCTGCAGGACTTGCCTCCCAGAGAGCCCAACATCTCCTCCACCTCAACAGGACCAACACAAAATGTATTACTCTGCACCCAAAGATTACTTCTCTTGCCATCTCTCTCTTCTGGAAAATATGCACTGCCATCCCTCTGGTTTTCCAAAATCTGGCATTCATCCTAAGTACCTTCCTCTCCCTCATCCCAGTCCTCATCTATCCATCCCTATACAATGCCCCCTTCTTTAAGATCCCTCTGTCCCCTTCACTAATTGTGGTTTTATCAGTCTCCTAAATAAATATTTATCTGCAAATGTACCCCTTTTGAATCTATCCTCAATACTATTAGGAGAGGCATCATTATAAAATGAAAATATGATTGGGCACTGCTTAAAACCCTTTGTTGGCCCTCCATTGCTTAGAGAACGGCCTGGAGTCCACACTCTTCATCATCACACACTTGCAAAACCTCCATCATCTGGCCTTCATCTCTGGCCAGTCAGTTCCAGTTACCCAGTGCTCCAATCAAATGACCCACCGAGGAACATGCAGAGTGAGCTTTCAAGCCCATGAGCCAGCACACACACACTGTATCTTCGTGTCTCCACCCAATCCACTCACACTTGTTACCTGCCTGGCCATCTCTGATTTGTCCCATTTACCATCTTCTCTTCTGAGAAAGCTTACCTCATACAGTCCCCAGCAGTCACTGGGTCCCCAAGGCCAGTCATTCTCTCCTTTCACGAAAGCTCTCTGTCCATTGCTTACCTCTGCAAAAATTCTCAACACACTGATTTAAAGGCATTTATTTTCATGCTCCTTGAGGGCAGGGATGCTGCCTAATTCATTTCTCTTTTCAATAGCCAGTACTTAGAACATGATAGATACTCTTTAAACATTTATATGTATTATGCATACATATTTTTAAGAGACTAAATGATGGGGCGCCTGGGTGGCTCACTTGGTTGGGTGACTGCCTTCAGCTCGGGTCGTGATCCCGGAGTCCTGGGATTGGGTCCCGTATTGGGCTCCCTGCTCGGCAGGGAGTCTGCTTCTCCCTCTGACCGTACTCCCTCTTGTGCTCTCTCTCTCTCGAATAAATAAATAAAATAAAATCTTAAAAAAAAGACTAAATGATGGAATGAACAAATGGGTGAATGTGGACACATTTTTTTCTTCTCTATCCTCAACTGCGGGAATTCAGTATCATCTATCTGCCTATAGAATCTGACAACAGGCATTTGAGGGCTATAGTAACATACACATATATATTAAGGGGTGTGTGTGTGTTCTTGAATTTCACAATCAACTTCATTATGATATGGTTACACTTTACATATAAAAAGCATCTTAGCACGTGTGTGTGAATATACACACAGTGAGATTTAAAGATCCCATCATTATAGTAAATAATCTCAACGTTTCTTTAAGTGAATTAGAAGAAAATTTCCTTATATTGGTTTTATTTTTCTTCCCTAGATCAAAACTTTAGCCTCTGTGTGGGAAACAGAACACCACAACGACCACTGGCGCATGTTCGCTCAGACTCCAGGATGTCTGAGAAAACGCGAGATTGCAGGGTTAAAAATACCCCAAAAGGATCAGAGTGAAATGCCCCTGGGACGTGTGTGGTCAGTTCTAAAGTACACAGCAGAAGATGTTTAGTAGATAGGAAGCCAGCTGTAAAAAGCACACTGTGCACTCACCTCTTTGTTCCCTTGTCCTGTAAACAGCACACTTGGCACTCCCCTCTGTTCCTTTATTCTGTTTTAAAGATTCTTACGTGCTTGACTAATCCTGGGTACATGGAGGAATGTGCCTTACTACGCCCCTGCTGTAGAAGGTATGTAAGAGTATGGAAAATAAACCTCGGCACCTCGGGCCACTTGCTTGGGGTCCCCTGTGCCTCGCTCTACGGTCGTCTCTTTTTCTCAGTTCCTTCGCAGCCCCAGGTCCCCAACTCTCTGAGGTCGACACCTCTGCATCTTGGAAGGAGAGCACTGGAAACATCTTTGGTAACTGATCGGTGACTAAATTTATGCTTAACAGTTGGCTTACCGACCAGCATGTTCAGTTTACCACAAAAGAGTTCATTTGGTGAGACTATTAAGTCTATCGCAGTGATTTTCAAAGCTCTTTATTCTCCCCCTTAAAGCTTCAAATTGTGAGCCACCTTGAAATATTCTAAATAAAATACAATCGCACTGTCTTGAATAATACCATGCCTGGCAGAAAGGAGACATCTGATAAATATCTGTTATCGTTGACTAACTCGTCCCTGCTTGATTATATAATCCTTGAGAGCAGAAAGTGTGTCTTATTAACAGTGCAGCCCCATAGAGTCAACCACTTCGCTCAATGTTCGTTGAATAAGTGTGTGCTCATGGGCATTTGAAATTGGGCAATACAGACACATTCTTCAAATGGTATTTGTGTTGGTTCCACTACCTTAAGAATCAAGTTCATTGGTCTCTGTAGGTACCAGTCATTATTAAATTGAGCACTCTACTTGACTATTACAGGTACAAATCAAGTCCATGCACACAAATGCTAGCTTCCATCTGGCACTAGAGACCTAAATGTGAAATCCGACGTATTGTCTAAGGAGAAGTCAGCCTCAAAATCAGGGAATAGAAACAGTGATCCATAAATGTTGTTTCTTCATCTGCAACAGTGGTAAGTCACAAATAAGAAAGTACAGAGTATTATTGCCATTAACTGTTTCAGATCACCATTTGCAAAAAGAACACAACAGAATGGAAATTGCTTTTATAAAGTATTCAATACAATTTAAACATCTCATGATATGCAATGGGGCTCTCCGAGATATGCCAGATGCTATTAAATACAGCATGTTCTATGGGAAAATCATGCAAAATACACTCAACCAATTGAATTATACTGCAGGGCATAAAGGACTGAATACATAATCGAGCCCCCATTACCTTGGTCTTTGGGCATTTTTTTCCTGTAGCTTTCAGATATAGAACATGAAAAATAAGAAAAAATATTAACACCTGTATTTTTCGATCACTGATACACTTTCAAAGCATTGCAGTTATAACATAAATAGCGTGTACCCATTTTGCATTAGAAAGAATGATTTTCTATTACATTTATAGTGTTTGGGAATTGTTTACTGAAGAAGCCATGATGGGAAAGAAGTACAGTGGCTACAAATGTAGGGACCTCTTCATTTGTAAATATTGATTAAATTCAGGAAAGTTCTTTTAATTCCAATGCATCATTTAAAATTTGCAAAATTTTTTCTATTTTGCAGGAATTTTTCTCCTTTTTAATATTATCCTCTAAAAAAAAAGAGTTTACCAATAAGATCCTTTAAGGTATGAACAGGTAAGGCAAGTATTATTTAATAGACAAATTGTAAACACAAGGAAACCAAGGTTCCAAGGCATCGAGTGCTTTACCCAAGGACACCAAGGAAGGAAACCCCACACCCAAAGACTCCACATAAATCTTTCTTCCACACCCCGTGTCCTTTCACACCCACCAGGGCCTCTTCAAGGGCTGCCTAGGGGAGGAGGCAGGGGCTAGACAGGGCTTCCCAGGTCGCTGGGCTCTGAGTACATCTCTTTTACGTATCATTTACTTGAAAACTAAATCTCTCATTTAAAAACTGTTACTCTTCTTAAGCTTAAAAAAACAAAAAACCTATACACTAGACTAGGTCACTGTGAAAAGCAAAACCTTGGGGTTAAGAATGTAGAACAAGAGATTCATTACCAAAATAGTAAAGCTAGGGAGGTAAAATCCAAGATCTAGTATCCTGGGCCACGACCGGGTATGAGAGCAGGAGCTGAACCAACGCACAAATCAGGGTTCAGTGCATTGTCTGTCAGGAGGACTTATCGTCAGGACCCACTGCCATGGTCCCCCCTCAACAGGGGTCTGCTCTTCCAGCCTGGCATACAGCCAACGCCATCCCATGGGAAAATGTTTTTGCTCAGTCCTCTGTCGATCCAACAAAAGTGGTTTGCTTCCAGTGGGTTTGGAAGCCAACTCACAGAGCTGTTGGTACTTTTTTGTAGAGGTGAATGGCAGATTATTTTTCAAAGTCGTAAACATTTGTGTTTAAGACCTGGCCTGGCTAAGGCTCTTGCTCACAGACACAGAGAGTTGAGTAAAAGCGGTGTTTAAAATGGAGCAACCCTTTGGTGACATAGCAAACACGGAGAAACTGGCCAGAGAGCCCACTCAATGGCAACTATATATTTTATTCATACACCGTAAATCATCTTTCTTGTGGGTGGGAAACCACCAGAAGGAAAAGAAACACCAAGCTTGAGGTGGGTGATGGCAGCAGAGGCAGTGATGTTGATGAGATGAATTTACAGGGGTGATAAGCTGTAGAATCATCAGTGACAATGGTAAGTTTAGAACCAGGTGGGACTGTTAGCAAATATAATGATGTTGGGTCGGTGAAATGGTTGGGGGGAGGAAATACAGTCTTCATGGGACACGAGCATCAAAGTGGCACCATCAAGGTCGTGGTGTGAGATTGGAGAGAGAGAAAAGTACACCACACAGTAAGAGTGAGATTCAAAGCCTAGGAGGAGAGGAGATAGCCTGGAAAACCTCAAGAAGAGTCGAAAAGACGATCAAGACGGTTCAGAACTTGGACTCCAAAGTCATCTGTAAAATGGAAATAATAGTGCCACTACACAGGGTTGTGGTAATCATTGACTATACGGAAAGCACTTGGAGGAATGTCTGGCGGCTACTTAGTGCTCAAGAAAAATATATTAGTGATGATAATCATGACAATAATAGTAACATAATAAGAGTAAGAAACAGACGTTCTCATTTGGGGAAGAAGAGAAAAGAAAAAGAGTAAAAGAAGAAAAAGAAACCAAAAAGGGGAGAACCTATAAAATGAGTTGTCATGGAAACCAAGAGCAGAGAGGATTGTAAACTGGAGAGGTTAATTAACAATATCCAATGCTAGATCAAGGTCAGGGGAAATCATACCTGAGAAAAGATCCTGCATTAGGAAAGCTGAGTTCATTGACGGCCTGCAAGAAAGAAGTTCCAATAGAATACCGGTGGCAAAGCCAATGTTGAAGGGATAGAGTGATGAATCAGAGGATGAGAAACAGAAGAGTTGGCTATTCATTCAAGAATTCTGGAGCGAGAAGGAAGGGCAATTAAGAGAGTTACTAAAGGAGATAGCAGAGTATAGGGACGATTTAAGTTTGGGAAATCCTAATATATCAGAAGACAGAGAAAAGACCCTGGCAAGAGAGAAGATGAGGAAAAAAGTTAAAAAGTGCAGAAAACTGCTGGTGCCAGATGGTGAGGAGGTAGAAGGGAGTTCATCCCTCAGCTCAGGTAGAGGAGTGTGGAAGAGCAAAAGGCAGTTTCTTCCCTTGACGCAGGAAAGGACAGGAGAATAGACACACAAGCGCCAGGGAGGAAAGATGTGGAGGGAGCTGAATTTAAATGGGAACATTCTTCACCCTAAAGTTGAGTCAAGAAACACTCCCAGTTTCTGTATGATGTATCAAATGAACACATAGGAGATTCCATCTACACATTTTTGTGACACTCTTCAGCAACTCTTGATTGCATAGAAACAGGAAGTAGAGAGAAAGGATGGCAAGCTAAGCAAGGCTGAAAGTCCAGGACACAGGTGCATGGTTGAGATGCCTGACCAGGTCACACAGCGGCGGAACTGTGGAGCAAGAAGAGACTTCAGGGACCAGTAGAGCAGAGGCAGCACAGAACTGAAGGTTATGTTAAGAATAAAATATACAAAAGCAGCATTTGGGAAATGAATGATTAGGAGGGTGGTTCTGGCTAGGAAGAGAGGTAGGGGCAGGGGCGCAGAACCTGAGAGCCTGGAAGTCAAACTATCCATCTCTTGGCTAGGGGGATAAGCCAGAGAGTAGTGGATGCCAGGAGTTCTCAGGGGTGTTCTGTTTATTCCAAGGAAAACTCACTAACTCTTTTCCTATTCATGTTTTTTTTTCTTATCATATGCAATGCTAGAATTCAAATCCAGTTCTGTAGAATTTCAAAGCCCCAATTTTTTGTCTTTTCTTTTTTATAGTAGCCATTCTAAAGGTATAAGGTGCTATCTCATTGTGGTTTTGATTTGCATTTCCCTGGTGATTAATGATATAAGCGTCTTTTCACATACCCGTTGGCCGTCTATATGACTTCTTTGGGAAAATGTCTGTTTAGACTTTCTGCCCATTTAAATCAGATTATTTTTGTTGTTGGTTATTGAGTTATATGTGTTCATTATATATTTTGGTTATTAACCCTTCATCAGACATATGATTTGCAAATATTTTCTCCCTTTCAGTAAGTTGCCTTTTTATTTTGTTGATGGTTTCCTTTGTTGTGCAGAAGCTTTTTACTTTGATGTAGTCCCACATGTTGATTTTTGCCTTTATTGCTTTTACTTTTGGTGACAGATTTAAAAAATCATCACCAAGGCCTATGTCCAGGAGATTACTGCCCATGTTTTTTTCTAAAAGTTTTGTGGTTTCAGGCCTTGCATATGGTTTTTTCCCCTCAGGTTTCATTCCAGGAATGAAAATTTAAAAGTATAAAGGATCAGGTCATAAAAGGCAATCCCTACATTTTGTCATTTGTTTCTGTATTATTACCATTACTGTTGTTGCTATCCCTTTATTGTCATTTTAAAGGCAACCTTTGAAGAGGAGAGAGAGATGCATGGGTTCAGAGCCTGTTAAAATGGAGCCACACTTTTCGATTTCCAGTGTAGAGTAGGTTCATTTATGCTGACTGGTTTACTCTCAACAACAAAAACAACTCTTGTCCAGGACTTTCTGAAATAACAGAGACCAAACACTCGGTTCCTGAGCTTGCCAAACTTGGGTACCTCTATGACTTTGAAAATACTTGTGATTTAGCCTGGAATGGTCTTCCTACTCTGGTCGACTTAGAAAATTCTAACTTATCCTTCAAGTTCCAGTTTAAGACTTACTTGTTCTGGGGGCGCCTGGGTGGCTCAGTCGGTTAAGCGTCTGCCTTCGGCTCAGGTCATGATCCTGGAGTCCCTGGATCGAGTCCCGCATCGGGCTCCCTGCTCGGCAGGGAGTCTGCTTCGTCCTCTGACCCTATCCCCTCTCACGTGTTCTCTCTCTCTCATTCTCTCTCTCTCAAATAAATAAATAAAATCTTTAAAAAAGACTTACTTGTTCTGTGAAGCTCCCACTGATTCTCCCAGATATCAAGTATCACAGAGACAGTGATTTTTTAAATCGTCCACAATATGTGTCCTTTCTCTTGCTAGGCCCCGTTCTCTCCCTGCATACCATCTACCATTAAAGTCAGGCTAATAAAACTTAGTTCCCCTAGCAAGAATGAACATATGTCAAAGAAGATGTCCTTTCCAGGGAGAAGAAGAAATAGAAATCCTGACCTTTCCAGCAGAGTAGAAGATAGAAAGAAAAAGAAAAACTGGAGGAAGACAGGTAACAATTGGCAAGATATATATGTCATGGCTTCTCACCTATGAGGTGGGGCTGGAGGCTTAGGTGGAGAAGAAAGCTAAAAGATATGGGCTTTGTGCTCCAGTTTCTATTTGGAATAAAAACGAAAGAGGAAATGCTGAGTGTGGTGGCCTAATAACAATGTGGGGTGTCTGCATTGGGTAAAAATGGTAGCATGCTGTGGTAAAGAAAGAGAGGCTGAATTATCACTCCCATGGTTCCCTCTACCTCTGCATGATGGAAGAAGCTCTCACTTGCCTTGTCAGGAAATGGAAGGTAGATAATGGTGCTTGTTAGCGAGGTGAGGAGATGAGCGGGGAATGGTAATGTGGGAAAGTGGTGGGAAAAGTCACCACATAGTCAAGGCCTGGGGGAAGTGCTCCAAGCCTCATGGAGCATCCGAAGTGCCAGGGAGTACTGAGGAGGAGTCCTGTCATTGAAGGAAGACCACCAAGTCAAAATCACCTAGGCCACAGCTTGTCATAATCCTCAGTAAGAAGGTGGGCAAAGGACATTACATGCAGGGTCCAGATGACATAAAGGACAACAGAGGGACCAGCAGACATGCCTATGAGACATGTCTCTTCCCCACCACCACAAGACCACCAGCAAGTCAACCCCTCACCATCATATGCTCATGCCATTTTAGAATGGGTGGAAATGCAGGGGAGAAAACAAAAAGATTAAACATATATCTGAAAGCAATTAAATTACTTGTAAGAGATTATTTATGTTAGAAGATAGTGAGATAATTTACCTAGCTAGTAGTATTTAGCATTTAATTTACTATTTAATTTAGTAACTAAATTAACTAGCTAGACTGAGATAACTAGCCAGTTAGAGCCCAATACACACAGAGACACACAGACACAAACACAGGTCGAGTTGAATGGGGACCTTATTAGTCAGGGTTCTCCAGAGAAACAAAACCAACAAGATAGTTGATAGACAGACAGATAGATGATGATAGATAGATAGATAGATAGATAGATAGATAGATAGATGATAGATAGATGATAGATATAGATAGATAATAGATGATTGATGATAGATTGATAGATAGATGATAGATAAATAGATAGATAGATAGATAGATAGATAGATAGATAGATAGATAGATGAGAGAGAGAGAGAGAGCGAGATAAAAGAGAGATTTATTATAGGAACTGGCTCACACAATTATGAAGGGCAAGAAGTCCCACCAACCTGCCATCTGCAAGCTGGAGGACCAGAAACACTGTTGGAGTGATTGAATCCCAGGCCACGAGGCTGAGAACCAAGGACAAATGGGTAAGTCCTGTTCTGAGTCTGAAAGCCTGAGTACCAGGAGCCCTGATATGCAAGGACAGGAGAAAATAATCATCTCAGTTCAAGTGGAGAGAGAGTAAATTCTCCCTTCCTCTGCATTTTTGTTCTAATCTGGCCCTTAAAGGATTGGATGACACCCACCTGCATTGAAGGGGGCCATATGCTTTATTCAGTTCACCAGTTCAAATGCTAATCTCATCCAGAAACATCCTCACAGACACACCCAGAAATAATGTTTTACCAGCTCTGGGAATCCCATAGCCCAGTCTAGTTGACACATAAAATTAACCATCACAGGGACTTACAGAAAAGACCATGAAAAAACACAGAGTTGCTAAGTTTCTCCTCTTGAAATATTTGTAAATTTGTGGTCCTGCTATGCAAGGCTCACACTATATTGTAATTATGTATTGACCTATCTATTTCCCACATTAAACTGAGATTTTGAGAGTTAAGACTGTATTTTCAACTTCTAATTCTAACACAATCTTGCGAATACAATAGGCTCCTGATAAACATTTCCAAAATGAAGGAATAGAAAAATAAAGGTTGGGGGGGCACCTGGATGGCTCAGTCAGTTGGGGGTCTGACTCTTGATTTCAGCTCAGGTCATGATCTCAGGGTTGTGAGATCGAGCCCCTTGTTGGGCTCCACACTCAGAGTGGAGTCTGCTTGAGATTCTCTGTCTCTCTCTCCTTTTGCCCCTCCCCCCAACTTGCGCTAAATAAATAAATAAATAAAATCTTTACAAAAGAAAAAAGAAAGGTTGGTAAGATCGTGTGAGAATGACCACTGAGCATTCTCGACACACCCAACAGCAAAATAGACTCAAGACTGCTCCCCAGAAATCTACCTCTCACTCTTGGTTTTTGATGAGATTTATTTCTAAGTTTTCTTAGTCTCTGTTCCCCTTTATTTATTCTTCCTTTCTTACTCCACCAGAGCTTCAAGGAGAAAAGAAAATAGGAGAGCTGGCCTATAGAGCTCTTTAAAAACATTTTTTAGTATATGTGCTGAATATTTTTGAGCAACACCTCTCCATCTCTGTATGTTTTGATGTTGTGATCCATGCCAGAAGAGTTTGAAACTCAATTATCAAGTTATACATTCATATCTCTATTTTGATCAACATATAGATATTTATAGATAGAGATGTATAGATATACACATATACAGGCAGAAAAAAATATAGGGCAGGTACAAGTGAGTCTGCCTACAACCCAATAAGCTATTTCACCAAATTTTCTCTCCAGCCTTGCTCCACAATAAGAAACAATAAGAAAGACTACTGAGTGGTCTTTAAAATTAAATTATTCTTTGCAACTACTGATGGGAGTGCCAAGGTGGATTTTGACCAAACTCTGCTAAAAGGAATCTTGTAAAATATGGCAAGGATCTCTGGAGGAATTGGAACTGGAATTGAAAGGAAGGAAATATGACCCACATGAATCAGTTTGTCTGTCAATTGCTCAGCACCATTCCCTGTGTTTCAGAGCT
This sequence comes from Leptonychotes weddellii, assembly GCF_054177405.1. NCBI lineage: Eukaryota > Metazoa > Chordata > Mammalia > Carnivora > Phocidae > Leptonychotes > Leptonychotes weddellii. The sequence goes on from NC_138376.1 coordinate 120,866,028, forward strand.
GGAAGTCTAATATCTACAATTCCAGAATCTCTGCCTGCAGGGCTCCCCACCAGATTCCACCCAGGAGGAGCACTCATGCATGCTTTGGAAGGCAGAAGAGAAACCATCATCATAGTAGTGCTCCTCTGGCAGAGGAGCAGCAAGTGAGGACTTTGGCAGATGTGGGGTATTGTGTGTGTGTGTGTGTGTGTGTGTGTGTGTGTGTGTGTGTGTGTGTGTGAACTTTTCTGTGCTGGAGGCAGTTGCATCCAATGGTTCCTGCAGACCCCTACAACCTCCCGTCTCTCTAAAAGCTAAAGATTCCCTGTATTAAATCCCTTCCTTCTTGAATACGTGGAGTCATTTCTTTGTCTTTGACCATCATGATGATATGAGAACAGCAATACATATTATTATACTATGGAACAGAAGACATTCTTTTAGGAAATGCCACAGAATCACCTTTTAGGAACCTCTCTTCCCATCCCCCCACATCCAACCCATTCGCAAGTCTTCTGCCTCACCTTACCAGTTCGCTTGCATATCCACTTCCCAACTCTGTGGTGATCACTTCTGGGGGCCCTCTCAGCACCAGGCTCTCCAGTGAGCAGGCAGCTCCCAGCCCTGACCCAGCCATCATCAAGCACAATGTCAAGGTTCTCCTTCATCTCCTACATTGCTCTCATAGTCAAAATCTTCTGGGGCTATTTCCTTTGACTCCAGAGCCAAATTCTCTAAAGCCTGGCCATTCCCTCCCACCTTTCAACACTGCCCTAGATTCATCATATCTCTCATCAGACTGGTCTCTCACCCTATGACCAACAAACCACATGCATTCCCACCTCAGTTTCTTCGTTCATGCTTCGCCCTCCCCCAGAACGCCCTCGCCTGCCTGTCCACAGACACCATGGCTGTACAAGAGAGGTCAAGAATCAGCTCCTCCATAATGCCTCTCTACCCACACAACATTCATTAATACCCTGCCCTTCTGAACTGAAATATTTCATCATGAATATTTGCCTGCAAAGTCCAGCCCAAACTGTTGACCCACAAACTTGAAAGCTAAAATACAATGGCTATTGTCTTAAACTACTACATCTTGGGATGGCTTATATGCAAGCACTAATGAATAAACACTGTTCCCAATCTTGTCTGCCTACAGCATCATCTCCATAGGACAACCAGCAATCTTTTTAAACTGAAAATCAAATTACACCTTGCCCCTCCTGGCTTCCCCTACATCACTGATGCCTACACTCCATTTGGTCAGGCCAGCCTTTTGCTATTCCTTAAACAAGCCTGCTTGCTCCCACCTCAAGACGCTTGCAGTTCCTTCCATCTGGAAAATTCTTTTCTTAGAGCCACACATAATTTCCTCTCTTGCTGCATGTAGATTCTTTACTCAAATGCCACCGCTTCCAAGAAGGCTTCTTGGATAACAGTCTCTAAAGCACCATCTCCCTCAGTCCCTGTCCCCTTACCCAGTTTTATTTTTCTATACTTGTGTGATGCCTCTCTTACATACGCATTTGTTTACTGGCTTATTTCCCATCACACTAGAAGAGAAACCTTCTGAGAACAAGGACCCCAGTGCCACTCTGACCATTGCATCTGTAATGCTGAAAATCAAGCCAAACACACCAATGGCTCGGGAAGGAGCTGAGGACTGAAAATAGGAATGATTTGCTTTCAACCCCTCAGGGGTGTTTGGAAGATACCAAGTCTTGTGTTTTAGAGCTCCGGGTAGGCCTGTGTGACTAGAAAGGTTTTCGGTATCTAAAAGCATGTTACCAATAATGAATGAATGAAATCAAATTTAAAAGTCGTTTTTCTTTTCTATGGCATTATAGTCATTTTGACGTGACACTGACATAGTGCTTCTTATGTTGTTTCCTTTTTATAACACAATTTGCATAATTTAAGGACAACTCTGGAAGACTTGCACAACTGAAGGCAATGCCAGAAAACGTGTTTCGAGAGTCCTGTGATTTGCAGTCCTCACCAGCTCTACACAATGTTGATGACATGTCTTACGGTAAAGGCATGAGACGGAACGTGGACACCATAGGCAGTCCACTCTGGGAAGAGGAGTGGGAGCAAAGGTTTAAATGTCCAGACACAGAAAAATGTACCAGCTGTCCCCTCTACTGCCATCAACAAAGTCTGGCTGTCCCAAAGTTCAGCAATCCTCAGGAAACTAACAGAATTAAAAGGTAGCCCAGCCTTTTTCTAGGTATACCCTATTTAAACTAGCCATTTAAAGATCTAAAATCCTTTATTATGGCTCTTTTTAGAATCGAAATCAGCAAATTTTCATCTTTCTGAAACTGAGACTGCCCACCTAAATGAGGCCGAAGTGTGTTTAGCTCAAGTAAGATAACCAAATTTAATCTCAAACAACAAATAAATGACAACAAAAGTGGGGCTTGGGGAACAGAGCTGTTTAGACATCTGTATCATTTCTCTGCTAACTGTGAACTAAGCCCAGTCCTAATAGCATGCTCCACAGACAAATCATGTCATTGTTTATGGTCTTTTTCAACATTTCACAAACAAGTTGAAAAACAAAAATAGAAAATTTATATTAAATTAAAATATGGTTAACCACAGTCAAATGTTCCCTACTTAAAAGTAGAATTCACGGGCGCCTGGGTGGCTCAGTTGGTTAAGCGACTGCCTTCGGCTCAGGTCATGATCCTGGAGTCCCGGGATCGAGTCCCGCATCGGGCTCCCTGCTCGGCAGGGGGTCTGCTTCTCCCTCTGCCCTCTTCCCTCTCGTGCCCTCTTCCCTCTCGTGCTCTCTGTCTCTCATTCTCTCTCTCTCAAATAAATAAATAAAATCTTTAAAAAAGTAGAATTCACTTATGTTGTAATAAAAGAGCAACAATTTATCTTAACATTAAGAAAACAGTTTTACAGAATTATAAAGCATTGTTTAATTGTTCCCTGCATGCAATAGCAACATTTTTTAAATTATATGATGAAAGATTATTTCTAAATCTTTCCATTCACACGATCCCTCCATTCATACTAAGATGTTCAGCCTGTACAGGAAAGACATTGCTCCACAGATGAGCTCACATGGGGAGAAGCTGGGAGGGGTGAAGCCTATAGAGCACTTCTTCCTTTATACACACTTCCCTTTACTTTCTCTGTGAGTCAAGATCATAGTAAAACAATATTCGCTTTATTGTTGGGTATTAAAATGGCCCGGGTTTAACAAAAAGAATTGGTCAGATGCCACAAAAAGCAGCCAGACCTTAAGATAAAGGAGCCCCGGGGGCATGGAAGGATCTATGCTTAGTGGACAGGAAGGTTCCACAGTCTCAGAGTTCCTCTTTAAGAAAAAAAGAATACAAAATTAAAAATACAGAATTTCTATGGAAGTATATTTAATACATAGTTGAGAAAAGAAATCTCAAATTATATAAATTAAACTGACAAATATCAGAAGATAAAAATCCAACAAAACCGTATTTTTTGAATAACTAACATAGCTCTGTAATACATTTTTTTCTTTGGCTGGATGTTCCTTGAGCACCTCTTCATAAGACAAGAAGGTTATATATATATATATATCCTACACAGAGATAGACAGTTCAGTCTTTCCTCTGTGCAATTGATAGAAAAATGCTGCATTAACAGATATATTCCTGACAAGAGAGAACTTCCATCTGACTAGGTGTTAATAAGAACCAAATCTTCGGGGCGCCTGGGTGGCTCAGTTGGTTAAGTGACTGCCTTCGGCTCAGGTCATGATCCTGGAGTCCCGGGATCGAGTCCCGCATCGGGCTCCCTGCTCGGCAGGGAGTCTGCTTCTCCCTCTGACCCTCCTCCCTCTCATGCTCTCTGTCTCCCATTCTCTCTCTCTCAAATAAATAAATAAAATCTTTGGGAAAAAAAAAAAAAAGAACCAAATCTTCAACTTACAATGTCATACATCTGATGAAATTTTCACAAACTGGCCTCTGACTCCATGTGTTTCAAATCTTGTTTCTCTTCCACCAGCCATACCCTTCTGGGAACAGGGAAGGAGAACACACTCCTATGGCAGGATGGTGTCCCATCTAGTATGTCTGGGTCACGGTTCTAGGGGAGCTGGTGCAGTGAGTGGTACAGGTGTTCTGGGAAGCCATTCCTGCAGCTAGCAGTGCTTGATGATATATGGGGGTGACTGCAAATCATAGATGTGAATCCCACCAAACCCACGGCAAATGTACTCCCGTGTCCTTTCCTTTGAGTGATCTCAAAATTGCCCAGGGCTTAATAACAAGTTTTATTCATAATTGTCCAAACTTGGAAGCAATCAATATGCCCTCAATAGGTGACTGGATAAATAAACTATGGCACCTCCAGGTGTTGGAATATTACTCGATTTGAAAAAGACATGAGCTACCAAGCCATGAAAGACATGGAGGAACCCTAAATGCATATTATTAGGTGAAAGAAGCCAATCTGAAAAGAGTACACACTGTATGACTCCAACCATATGACATTCTGGGAAAGGCAAAACTATGGCAAAAGTAAAAAGGTCAGTGGTTGCCAGGTGTTAGCAGAAGGGAAGGAAGAATAGGTAGAACATAGAGGATTGTTAGGGCAGTAGAATTATTCTGTATGATATTACGGTGGTGGATACATGTCAGTATCCATTTGTCCAAAGCCACAGAAGGTACAACACCAAGAGTGAACTCTAACAGAAACTATGGACTTTGGGTGATTCTGATGTGTCGACATAGGGTCACTGGTTATAACAAGTGTCCCACTCGCGAGGGACAATAGGAGAGGCTGTGCATAAGCAGGGGCGGTGGGTGTATGGGAAATCTCTGAACTTGTGGCTCAATTTTACTGTGAACCTAAAACTTAAAAACTTAAGTTTATTTTAAAAAATTGTTCAGGGCCACACCAGTGCTACCCAAGATGAGGGAAAGCATGACAGAAGAGAAGTTGGAGAACAAAGAGACAGCAATCTTAATCTGACTGGGGTTAAATATGGTACTTCTGCAAATTTTACAAAAATATGCCCATGTGACTACATGTCGGGTGGCCTCTCCCAGGGCCCTGGAACGGTCTCTTACAAGTGGGGGGCCTGACAGGTAAGCTTCAGTAGTTTTGCAGTGAATCTATTGCATTTAGGAGACGAAGATTAAGGAAGAAATTCCAGAACTGAGACAGATGAATGCCTCAGGATGCAAGTGGCAAAGGGAGTCTGTCCAGCAGCCTCTCCTTCTGCCATTAGCACGCCTGCCTTGTGCAGGTTGCCCAAAGCAGGGATCTGTGCCAGGGACAAAGAGCATCCAAGTGGAGACCTCTGGAAATAAAGCAAAGGGGGAAAAAATGTTAAATTGTATTATATTTGCATTTTTGTAGGTAAAAGTGGTCAAACATCAGCAATTTCACATGGATTAGCCCAAAAATAATTATTTAAGTTTAATGAAACCTTACCATGTGCTGTGTTATTAACACATCCTAGGCATTGTTATGGGTTGACTTATAATCCCCACAAAAGATATGTTGGCCTCTAAACCCTCAGTGTCTCAGAATGTGACCTGATTTGGAGACAGAGTTTTCACAGGGGTAATCAAGCTAAGATGGGGTCGTTAGTGTGAGTCCTAATCCAATAGGAATGGTGTCCTTCTACAAGGGAAAATTTGGACACAGAGAAACAGGTGCACAGAAAGAAGATGGTATGAAGAGACAGGGAGAACAGCATCTATAAGCCAAGGCTATCAGAAGCTGAGAGAGGGGCCTGGGACTGGTTCTCCCCCATGCCCTCAGAAGGGGCCAACCCTGCTGACACCTTGATTTCAGACTTCCAGTCGCTGGAACTGGGAGAAAGCAACTTCTGCTGTTCTAGCCACTTGGTTTGCAGTACTTTGTTTAGCAGCTCTAGGAAACCAGTGCAGGTGACTCCTTAAATCTTCACTATGCTCCCATAAGGTGAGTGCTTTTCCTATTCCATCTATCTCAGAAAACTGAGGCTCAGAGAAGCTAAGAATAGCGTCCAAGGTCACAGAAGCGGCAGGGGATGAAATTGGGCCTCGAACACCACATTCCGACTCCAAACCCATGCTCGTGATCACCGCGTGGAGCTGCCTCTGCATTCAATAATACCCATTTTAAATTAGCAACATCCACAGGTTATAGAAGGAATGTCTTAACGTCCTTAAAACCACTTGTACTCTGAAATACTATTTTTCAAAACCCACTGTGATCCTGTTTGCAGGACAGGAAGTTCTCCTCACTTGAGGATAGTTAACACCAGAAAAAAAGAGCATTTAAAACAAATGCAGAGACCAAAACTCAGTGGTAAATAATGATGAAGGGGATAGCTTTGAAGACTTCTCTTTGAAGACTTCATAGCTTTGAAGAATGCATGAATTCTTAGACAAACAGGAAATGAACATTTGAGCAGACCAATTATACTAAATTTCTGTTAAAATCATCTGATACCATTTATTTCGTGTTTGATTTTCAAAGCATGAAGATGAAGAAGGTCATCTCTTATTCACTGGAGATTCAGAACTTTTTTGTTGGGAGGATCTGTCTAGTCTTCATTCTTACTGAGTTTTTCTTCTTTGGCTCTTAGGTTAACTCTCCCAGAATCTCCTTTGTATGTATGGCTTTGGGTAAGCTTTGAGCTGTTTTCCAACATCACTTTCATGACTTCATGAAATCCTGGCTTTTTTGCAGGAATTGCAGTTTCATTTTGTAGTTAAAATATCTTGTTCTGCCAAATGTGTATAAGTTGGTACCATAAGAGAGATTATGGACCAGAAAAATATCGAGCCCTCCAAGTACCCAGGTGAAATGGATGCAGATAGGTGTTCTATTACGCACAGAGGGATGTGAAGTGCAGACTGACACCATGCAATATGATAAAATATGGTTTTTCAGATAACTTTATAGTGTCAGGGGCTCTGAGAGTCCCACCATGTCTTTGCTTAGAATGTCTTTTCCCAAACTGTTCTGGGGAACTGCAACTTCCAGAATGTTATATATATATATAGAAGGATGGAGGGCAGGATAGAGAGGGAGGAGAGGAAGTTATGGTTAAGCACATTTGGGAAACACTGAGTTAAATAAATTTGAACTCTCTAAGAATTCTCTGTGACTATAATGTACCAATAATGTACATTTTTAATCTCTTAAGAGCTAGGCACAATAAATAGTGGTTTCCAAACATTGTTTATTTGAGAAAACTGTGTTTTCCAGCATTTAATGGGATCAGTATTCAGAAGAGCACACACTAGGACATGCTGACTTAGAAAAACATTTCTGTTTCTCTGGTACAAGATTATACTTTAATTAACTGAAGGTGAGTGACCATAAATTCTGACTCTTGGACACCCAAATTAGTATGACTTTGTGCTGTGAAATAACAATGGCCAGACCTCAGTTTCAAATGGTTTGGGGGTTAGTCCCATGGAGTATTATAGGAAAAGCACCAGACTACAAGGAGAATTTACACTGGTCCTCATGCTTTGGGGGCCTTAGCTCCATTTCCAATGGGGTACGATGGAACCAGACAGAACCAGAGTTAATGGAAAGAGAAGCCTCAGCACAGCAGAAGGTGCTGAAGACGGAAAGGGGAAGACCCAACCTGGCAGCATTAAAACCAGTCATCTCTTTGGGGCGCCTGGGTGGCTCAACAGTTAAGTGTCCAACTCTTGATTTCAGCTCAGGTCATGATCTCAGCGTTGTGAGACGGAGCCCCACATCAGGCTCCATGTCCAACATGGAGTCTGCTTAAGTTTCTCTCTCTCCCTTTTTTTTTGCCCCTCCCCCTCCTCTCTCCCTAAAAAAATTCATCTCCGAAACTGAAGCACTGAACACGGTTTCTGCCCTCCTGCAATGCCCTTTGTAACAAGCATAGGGACAACCAATAGGCAGTCTTCTTTGCAAAGGAATTAACCTATCCAGTTTTTGTGGGTTTTAAGATTATTGAGCCTTGGGCCAGGGTACAAGTAGAATTGAAGAAGGGAGAAGAACATTAGGAATGGTAGAGGGTATCAAGTCCATGACAGACGACCAAAGCAAATAAGAAAGTAATGCTGGGGAAGATGTTCACATCTATGGGAACCACCAGTGCTCTAAAAATTATGCAAATGATCCATGACTTACTTACTCATACCACAGCTAGCAAAATTTCCAGGTTAGTATTACATTACTAAAAAGGCATTAACTTTAAAACTTCCTATCTTTTTTTTACCTGATACTTATTTATCCTTTCTAACCTGCTCACATTCCCAAGTAGATAAGTTGTTTTACATTATTAAATCATGTAGAAAAATTCAAGGTAAAAAAAAAGGAAAAACAACCAGATCAAAACCAATTAAGAGGCAGGCATCTGAGTTTAATTCGTTGCTACAACTGTGCATTCCAACTGGCTTTCTGTGAGCTGACATGGGTTTCCTAGTAGAAGGAAGTATCCAAGTTCACTGAAAAGAGATTAATTGATCTTCCAGGCACCATATTCCAGGACGACTGTCATGCTTATATAGAAAGCAATAGGTAAGGGCACCTGGGTGGCTCAGTCGGTTAAGTGGCTGCCTTTGACTCAAGTCAGGATCCGAGGGTCCTGGGATCGAGTCCCACATCAGGCTCCCTGTTCAGCAAGGAGCCTGCTTCTCCCTCTCCCTCTGCCTGCCCCTCTGCCTACTTGTGCTCTCTCTCTCTGTCAAATAAATAAATAAAATCTTAAAAAAAAGTGATAGGTAAGGGAAGTCTTCACCTGTAATGTTGGTCCCATCCCACACCCTTCCTCACCACCTCAGCACAAACTCTGCATGAAGTCTTCTCAGAAGGGTTGCTGTAGCCTGATGTTCACTTAATCCATCCCATGGAATCTTCAAAAGTGAGCTACAGGTTAAAGAAACTTCCAGGTTCCTTTGCCATCTCTCTGGAAGGTGAAACTTGGGAATCGGGGTGCCAATCCCTTATATGGAGCTTTGGGTCTGGATACTGGGCCAAGCCAGCATCTGGAAATGAAAAGGTGAAGGGCTAAATCTTCACACTGGATCTGATCCAGGTTATGAAGGCAACTGAGGTTTCTGTGTCACCTGGGGAGATTCAATAAGCAAAGAAAGGAGGCTTGGATTTAGGCTTGCTATCTTCCTTGTGCTATATCTCTCGGGAAGTTAACGCTGTTAGGTTATAAGATACATACTGTTATGCATGTAGGATGTATAAAGTCACAGAAATCCTCATCAGATGAAGGCTTCCTAAATAACACCAAGAAAAAGCTGTAAGAAAACCTTCAATCATCATCACCATCACAACACTTAGAACTCTACAGTTTTCTTCCATTAACTGAACCCATCCTGGGAACTTATCATCTCATCCCCTCAATTAGGAAACATTTGGAAAGCTAAGATAACAAAATGAGTATAGGTTGAGTTTGTTTCCTTGTTTTTTCTCAACATCTACTCAATGTAGGGAAAGATTTGAGAGACTCCAGCAGAATGAATGGGCAAAATTTTCCTTGGACTATACCATACTGCTCAAATCAAAACTCAGTTGACATTTTGGCAAATTCTGAATCATTTTTAGAGCTAACATCCCCAACAAGAGCCTCAGCATCAGTAAGTCTGAGTCTTTCATATCAGACGCAGAACTGAAGTCCTTCTGAGAAGACAGGGAAGCCTGCTTCTCACTTTTAGGGAATGCCAGCCCAGAATCACACCTAGTGTTGTCCTAGGACAGCCTAGAACAGGGATTCTCCACCTCGGTATTATTGACATGTAGTGGGGATGAACTCTTTGGCATGGGGGTGGGGGGCAGGGAGGACACTGTCCCCTGCACTGTGGCATGTTTAGTATCCTACTAGATGCCCACTAGATGTCAGTAGTACCTCTGCCCAGGTGTGACAAACGAAATGTCAACTGTCCCTGGGGGTAGGGAGGAGAATAACCCAGTTGAGAACCATTGGCCAAGACGCTGGGCCAAAGCCTTTCACAAAAACTGGACTTTAAATCTGCCAAGTGCCCAGATTTGGGGTTGCAACTCCCAAATTTCTATGTCAAAAAAGAAAAGAAAGAATTTTGTTCTGAAACTTTTTAAGGTTAAGTCTTACTGGTTGGCTACCTCAATAATTTTAAAATCCCAACATGGCCCCAGAATTTCTAATTTTCGATAGCTCTAAATTCTGATGAGCCCACCAGGATATTAGCTGCCATAGAGAGACCCAAGAACACAAAAACACTCTTTCAACGTGAGGAGACCTTCATTCCTGATCATTATTTAACTCCAGATGAGTTGTTTGTTCATTCAGAACTGCCCAATTAGGACAAAGTCCAGCTCAACTCTTGAGACATCTTGGCCGACCACAGTAATTTTAGTTTTCATATAGTTGATACTGATCCTTTCTGATAATAATCAGGCAATGGGCTCATCGTTGTTTTATGGCCATTCCAACAAGTGATACTAAGATTATGTCATCAACATAAAAGTGGATGTGTGTCTTCTCCATTCCCATGACAGGCAGAGAAGTATCTAAATTATCTAATTTCTGCCTCATTACTTAAATACATGTTTAACAGAAGAATGGCCTTGTTTTATATCACTTAAATTGGATTTTGAGTTGACAACAAACATGTCTTTCTCACTTAGATTTTTGCAATAGTATTTATTATGAATTAGGCTTTGAGAAACAGTCATGGCCTAAAATACATGATAAGGTTTTATAGACTGGCCCATAAAAAAATTCTTGTCTTTGTATTAAAGACCAATGAAACAGCAAGAAACCTTAAGGGAAGTTTTGTATTTTTCTTACATTACTTTATCAGAGGCCTGAAGGGGAATATAACAGTGATCAGTACTAAACTCGTTTTGCATAAACTCTAAACCATTTTAAGATTACATTAAACACAGGGCTACAAATTACATAAATGTCCCACAGAGTGCTAACTCTGTCATTTGTGAGCAATTGAGATGCCCCCTTTTTGAGGAATAATACCTGAAGAGCTAATTTAGCAAAGATTGAGGCCCATTCCTCAGGAGAGTTTCTAAACCCTGTGGGACAGAAAGAAATAAGCTCCTGAGACACTCTTGAAGTGAACGAAGGGCTTTTAATAGGCATTTGGTTTATTGCATTCCAAATAAGAGGCCAGGAATATGTGTTAACACGCAGAAGGACCCTTACAGGGAAGTCCAATGTAATTGTCACCTGATCATCAAAAAGATTTGTGCTCCTACAATTACAGAATCCATTGCTTGGGTGGCAATGTCCCCAAATCTATATTTGGTATTGTTTCTGACAAGCAAAACCAAAGACTCCCTCCAAAATCTATTATAACCTGATTTTTGGAAAGGACAAGTTCCTTATGAAAACATTTGAACTTAATAGAGTTTACATATGACTCATCTGGATTCCGTTTGCGGTATTATCTCGATAACACAGCCAGGCAGCATGGTTTACTGGCAGACCTTCTGCAGGAAAGAGACAGCCAGGCCCATCCTCTGCCCAGAAATGGAGGCTTCTAGGCCAGTGGTTCCCAAGCTGGGTCTGAAGATTCACTATATTGAAATCACCTGAGCACCTACCAAAAATGCAGATTCCAGTTACCCACCCCAGATCTAATGAATCCAAATCTTGGGGAGAAGAGTCCCTGGAATCTGTGTTTTAACAAGCATCCAAAGGTGATTCTCCAGAACAGTGGAGTCTGACCTCGAAAGACTGATACATGAACCTTGATTTGCATCTTCGTTTCCTTATGTCCAGAGATTGTCTGCTTTAGGGTTGTGTTTGGTCAGTCATAGTGACCACACGTTGAGGGCCAGATGCAGCGTAAGAGGGGGTGCTGACTTTCAAACCTGGATGCCCACAGCCCCTTCCCAGTTCCCACTCTCCACCACAACCACCCTTACTTGAGGCACTATTTCTCATTAAATCCATACACACATATGCAGACACACATTTATAAAAGATTATAAAAGTACTTACCTGACGGGGCGCCTGGGTGGCTCAGTTGGTTAAGTGACTGCCTTCGGCTCAGGTCATGATCCTGGAGTCCCGGGATCGAGTCCCACGTCGGGCTCCCTGCTCAGCAGGGAGTCTGCCTCTCTCTCTGACCCTCCCCCCTCTCATGCTCTCTATCTCATTCTCTCTCTCAAATAAATAAATAAAATCTTTAAAAAAAAAAAAAAAGTACTTACCTGACTCTTTTCTCTGGATGAACCCCGGCTGTGACTTTTCTAGAGATGTTAGCTTGACCCTAAGAGTAAGTGTTGCATTTACCAGAGAAAAACAGGAACCTTGCTTCTTCTTCTCTCCCCTTCCAATTGCAATGATTATTTTTTCAAGAGACTCTCCGTTCCTCCATGAAAGTCTTACAAAAACTACTTACCATATGTACTTGACATTAGCACCACTCTCAAGCATCAGTTTATATATTCTGATAAATAAATAGCACCTTCTTTTTCTCTTTCTCATTGGCCATCCTATAGTCTACAGTTATTGTTACCAAATAATGGAATCTAGAACAAAAAATAGAAGCCTTTGAGAAAAGAAAATGTGCAAGAGGAATGAAAAGAGCTTGACATCTCCTTCTCACTAACCATTTACATTATGTCATAGGACACAGGTCGTTTGACCAAAAAAGAGATCGTTACCTCCAGAAGGATAACACATTCATCAAGGAAAAGAGAGAGGCTTTAGAAACTTCTACTCAAAGCAACAATTTTAATCCAGATCTTTTGGGGGAAGAAAAATAATGCATGCCTATCTAAATCTTCCTCCTAATTTCAGCCAGTTAGCAAATTATTAAGTGTCTACTTTATATCACATATATTCAAACCACCTCTGATGTCCAGGAACTCCCAACTAAGATTGTGTGGTTGTAGAAAACAGAGTCTTCCACAGCTTATGAAGTTAAAACTAGGACCCACCATATTCTACAGCTTATCGGATCATGAATGGGGCTATGAGACACAGCTGAGCTCCAAGTATATGGATGTAAGGACACAGCACACAGAAAGGGCCAATCCGTCCCTAGGAGGCACTTGTCATGCCTAGCAGTGCCAACAACCACTGCAGCCCAGGAAATGACATCAGATGCTCATCTTAGGAAATTTTGTTGGAAAAGAGGGACTGTGTGGTCAAGTTCATTTGAAAAACACACTCAAATACACCTCCATATTTGTTTGCTAGGACTGCCATAACAAAGCACCACAGGCAGGAGCTTTAACGACAGAAATTGCTTTTCTCACAATTCAAGAGACTAGAAGTCCAAGATCAAGGTGTAGGCAGGGTTGGTGTCTTCCGAGGCCTCTCTCTTGGTTTGTAGGCCATATTCTCCCTGTGTCTTCACATGGTCTTTCCTCTGTGCATGTCTGTGTCCTAATCTCTTCTTCTTATAAAGACGCCAGTCATTTTGGATTAGGGCCCTCCATAGGATCCCAACTGTGTTTTTAAAGACCCTATCTCCAAATACAGTCATGTTCCATAGTGGGTTAGGACTTTAACATATAAATGGGGGGGTATGCAGTTCAGCCCATAAAAACCACTTTTGTGCAGATTCACAAGTATGTTACACTATCAAGGATCTGAAAACTCCTATAGTAAGAAAAATGCTAACCTTGTTTGAGACGGCATTCCTCCAACATAACTGACCTCAAAACATTTTCCGTATCACATCTCTTCATATGCCCCACAGTTCCACAGTGCACATTGCTGGGCAGCTCTATGAGGACTTGGGCTTACCCAAAGTGCATGCTGACTGCAGAATCCTACCCCAGCACACCTGGGGTCTGGTCTTAACAGAAACTTTGAGTCTCCATACCACAGACATCTTGTGCCAGGTGGTGTTGGAAGACTCAGGGAAATACCAGATATGCTTCTGAGGCATTCCAAATCCAGCTGGGTAGTAAAAGTAGGAGAGGAAGTAAGGTGGCAATAAATAACAATATAAAACAGAACAGAATAAGAAATGCATGAATACTGTGGACATTCTTGTTGCAGGAGTTGGGCAGATGAATTTGGTATGGATCCCAGTGTCCACAGAACATTGCACAGAGCAGATGGGGCTCACCCTGAGCTGGACCAATCAGTGGGGCATCAGCATCAAGGTGGGAGTGTATTCCAGGATCCATGAACTGGAACACAAGTGAGGTCATAAAAAAGGGAACAGCAAATTTGTATACTGAGCATTTGAACTTATGGGATCACAGTATAATGGTAACTGTCCCAACAAAATTAGTAAAGCCAGAACAGAAGAATTAAATACATTCTTGGCTGTGCTTTGATGAACTTGAGGAAAAGCAATACATTTGCAGTGAATACCTACTGTTTTGCCTATCGGCATCCATTCACACTTCTTGTCATAAAGCCGTGCCCAGATATGAAGCTGTGCACTGTGGCAGAACGGATTCCCATCTGAAGCAAGAGACAGAAGTTCTCTCTTCTCTGTCAGTAGTGTGATGGGCAAAGCAGCAGCATGAGCACTTTGCTGATTCTAGCTAAGCCCCTGGCTGTCAGAGAATGAATCCGATCCAAAGGAAGGCAGAACAAACAGACGAGAAAATCCAGGACCTTGGTTATATCATGGGAGCCCCTGGGTCAAACCATACCTGAAGCCATTTATCCTGGATTTTTCAGCTAATTAACTGACAGAATATCCAAATATTATGTACTGATAAGGTGGGCTGGTTATATAAATTTGGGAAACCAGCTCAAAGAGGTGATAAATGAATTGAGAGAAGCAAAGGAGGTCCGGGTTGAGAGGAGTGAAGGTAAAAAGTGACAACTTATAAGAAAAAGGTTGTATAAATCATCATGTGTGAGGGCAGTCTGAGGCACAGAGGAGTCAAAGAAGAAGGAAGGAAGGAAGGAAGGAAGGAAAGAAGGAAGGAAGGAAGGAAGGAAGGAAGGAAGGGAAAAGGAAACAGAGAGCTAGGTAGGTAAGAGGAAAACAAAGAGAATGGAATGTTGAAATCCCCAGGCACAGATAAAGAGAGGATTCCAGCTTTCTAATCTTTCCTGAGGAAAGGTCCTCCATCGAAATAACAATTACTATTATTTTTGGAGCACTTGCTTTGTAACAGGCAGTGTTCTGGATACCAGACATTTAATAAGTCATTCAATCCTCTCACCGTTAGAGATGGGTACATTCATCGTCATTTCACAGATGAGGATGCTGAAGCACAGACAGATTAATGAACTTGCCCACAGTCACACTAGTAAATGAAAGAACTAGAACTAGACCTCGGTATTCTGCTTCTCGAGTTTAGTCTCTTACCCAGTATACTCAATACTTCTCAACCTGTAGCATCTACCTATAACTGATGCTTTCGTAAGTCTAAGAATACGGGTAGGGATTCATTTAACCAAAACTTTATCTCCTATATCCAGTCTGACTTAGAGGTCTGAAATTCTCCCATTTTTGTGTAAGCATGGTTCTCTTTTTTTGGTGTTCTGTTAAATGTAAATAGACAAAGGGCAGACAGTTTATTCAGCCATTCAAATGTTAGCACGGATTAAAATGATAGAAAACTTTCTTATACCAAGAGAGCAACCCGAGGCCATACAGATTTGTGAAAAGCCTGAGGTGCCACAAGTAGCTCAGATGGAGAGGGTTAAAAACAAACTCTCCTCTTCTGAGTTCTCCTGTGAATCACATTTTCCCTCCTCTCCAACTTCCATCACCTCTGAGCACAGGTTTTAAAGGTTAGTCTTACTGCTCATGAGCCTAGCCCCACAAGATACTTCTGGAAGTACTATATTAGGTGTTCATTTTAAACATGTATCTGTCTCACTTAGGATGAAGGGTTCTAGAAGTATCAAAAATGTAAAAGAAAAACCCTCATTGGGTATACTTTCCAGGCAAAACATCAAAGGTGGAAAATATACATGAATATAAACATTTATAAATTTTACTAATTTTAAAACCTTGAGATTTCAACATAGACCATGAGCCAAGGGAGAAAAAAAAAAGCAAAGAACCAACTAAGGAAAATGTTCCTATACACCTGAAACCCCATCTCTACCTAGCTAAGTCCTCTTTCTCCTGCTTCTCTTCACTCATCACCACCTCCAGGAAGTCTCCCAGGATAGCCCTGTCATCCTCCTTTATTGCAGGTTTTAACTATTTCTTTAATCTCCATTTCCCTCCCTGAAGCTTACATACACAAGGGCAAGGACCGGGACTGTTGTGTTCACCATCAGCACCTACCCCAGTACCTGACTATGGAGCTCACGCTCATGAATTAATAAATGAAAGCGAAGAGCTGCTACTCTAAATGCATGAACGTCCTGACAAATCATCGACAAAGAGGCAAACACGGCAGCAGAAGAGTGAGCCAAGTGTGTTTATAAAAATAAATGCAAAATAAAACGACACCATTTTTCATCCACTTTTTTCTTCCCTTTAAATTCAAAAAATAAAATAAAACACAAGGACAACTAATGCATCCCTTCAGTGTGGGGGATGGTCATTCTCATAGACTGCTACAACTTCTGTAGGACACTTTGGCTCTGCGTATCGACATCTTTCAAAGTACGTGTCCTTTAGCCCAGCAATTCTGCTTTTAGAGGTATGCCATCAGAATATATGCAAATAGGGCGCCTGGGTGGCTCAGTCGTTAAGCGTCTGCCTTCGGCTCAGGTCATGATCCCAGGGTCCTGGGATCGAGTCCCACATCGGGCTCCCTGCTCAGCGGGAAGCCTGCTTCTCCCTCTCCCACTCCCCCTGCTTGTGTTCCTGTTCTCGCTGTCTCTCTCTGTCATATAAATAAATAAAATCTTAAAAAAAAAAAAAAGAATATATGCAAATATTTATCTAGGAAACAACCAGTGTAGCGTGGTTTATAATAGCAAAGGAAAATCTAAACAAGCAATAATAGAGGACTGGTTAAATTATGCACATTAACAAAATGAAATGATATGCATTTTCAGTTACCATTTATTGGGCCCTTGCTATGGGCACTTACTAGGCACTGCACTAAGTACTTAACATGCCCTGTCTGATTTAATCCTCAGAACACTTTATGAAGTGGGCATTATTATTATGGCCATTTTCCATGGGAGGAAATTCAGATTTAGAGAGGTGAAGTAATTTGCTCAAGGTTACACAGCTAGTGAGGAACAGAGCCAGTGATAGTCTCCAAGGCCAGGCTCTCCATCACTAAGCTATCTGCCCCCAAGTTAAAGGTGTCAAATGTGCATTTATGGCAGGGGAAGGTATTCCCGTGTTCTTGTTATATTAACTAAAAAGACAGATCATAAGGTAGTTCACAGGACAGTCACCTTTTTGTAAAATACTAGCATATTAAAATACATGTATTTTTATGTTTACGTGCACACATTCATATCTGTGTTTATCTCTGCACAAGGGCTAAAAAACTTATATTTAAAGGTCGCCACAGGGTGGTGGGATCATGGGATAATGAAGTTTTTCTTTTTTTTTCCTTACCCCAACATTTTATGGTTTTCTACAATAAAAGTAGGTCACGTGTAATACTTTAAGTTTTTTTGTTTTTTGTTTTTTGTTTTTTGTTTTTTTTAAGTTGAACTCAAAGTAGCCTAGAACTTCAGAGGACCTTACACATCACTCAATCTAATCTTCTTACCAGCAAGAAGACCAAAGCCCAGAGAAATCAAGTGAGCTAATTAAAAACAGAGCTGGGAATGGAATCAGTCTTCTTATCACCAGCCCATGGCTCTTTGCCCAGCCCTTCCCCAGTGAAGGCACCTGAGTATGTTCTTTTGCACAGTGAAGAATGACAGAACTTGCTGAATGCTCGTTTTCCTGAGCACCAACCAGCCAGCCCTACAGCACTATGTCCTGTGTTCCAAGTGCTGGATACCTTGATGCCCTATGAAATGGTGCATGCCACAGGGGATGAAAGCCGGAAGGAAAGAGCACCACAGCCTGGATGTCCGATGGCCTCCAAACGACTCGGGGGTAATTTTTTCTAAACCAGCGGCTCTTCAAAGTGAGGTATGTCAGCATCCCCTGACAACTTTTTCCAAAGATGAGGCCCCCATGGAGCTTCTCAGGGGAAGGAGAGATGGGTCTTGGCTAGAATATTCCAAAACACCTCTCCATGTGATACTAACGTATGCCCCCCCCGCCCAGTGAAGGAACACCAAACATCTTCAAATGTCCATGTGTTAACTGGGAACCAGACACTGTTGGTTGCATCTTTATTTAAAATTCTTCCTATCAGCAACCCAGTCCGCTGGGAGCCTTGTAATAGATCTGCATTCCCCTTTAGGTCTCCTTTTGAATTTGAAAGGGAAGAACGTTATGAAGAACAAAGGAAATGTTGGCACCATCCACCATATCACTCAGGTAGATCTGGCCAAACCCCTGATCAGGGAACTCAGAACCCAAGGCAGGTCGGTAGTGAGTGGGCAAAAGGCTAAAAGCTACGTGAGGATGCAGGATGTTGGAGACCAAAGCACTATCATCGAGGGAGGACGTCATCCATGGTCAGGATGATTCCACCAGCCCTACCTGCTGAAACACTAGTTGAGGTGTCATATACAAACCAAGGACATTCACAGGAGGCAGGCCCAAGGTAGACAGGAAGCAAGGACAAAAATACAGAAAGATGGCCCCATTCAGAAAAGAACAGAAAACTTTTACAACAAAATGGGATGCAAAGCTGAGAAGCAGAAGGAAAGAAACACAAGAGAAATTAAGATGCACTTGTAAAATTGTGAAATGTATCATGCTGTATTATCAGTAATTTTAGTGACTACTCAGAAAAGCTGTTCTTTAAAAAGAAAAATAGAACAGCTTTTTCTTAGTTGAATAATAATAGAATTTTAAACACTATGTTTCTTGCTTTTTGACTGTTTATATTTGTTATTTGTATATATTAATACACAAGTAGATTTTAAATAAATCCTACCAAGGAACCATTTTTAGAAATTTTAACTTTTTTGACATTCTTTTTTTTTTTTAAAGATTTTATTTATTTATTTGACAGAGAGAGACACAGCGAGAGAGGGAACACAAGCAGGGGGAGTGGGGGAGGGAGAAGCAGGCTTCCCGCTGAGCAGGGAGCCCGGTGTGGGGCTCGATCCCAGGACCCCGGGATCATGACCTGAGCCGAAGGCAGACGCTTAACGGCTGAGCCACCCAGGCGCCCCTTTTTTTTTTAACTAGACTATTTAACTCTGTAAAAGCCGGCTAGGGATACATTAATAATTGTAAAGAATATTACAGCTAACAACAAAAATTAAAATAATGAGTGTCTCCTTTTAAATTATACCAGAGTCCTCTCACACAGGAAGTGCTTGTGGTTCCTTCCATCAAAAGAATTTGCTGCCCTTGTCATGAACATACACAAGTCAGGGCTGCAGCTAGGAATACCCAAACCCACAGGAGTGTAATGCAAAGGATGTCACCTCAAGCCCAGGTGTGGGTCTCAGCTACCTACACCTGTCCAGATGCCACGTTATTGAATGTCCCCTGGATCTACACAACTTCCACAAAACAGCTTGAGCCAATCCCTTGGACAAAAGCCTAAACCCTCCTCCTCTTCTCTGCTACAATCTCTGCTGACGTCAAGAATGTTCAAACCCAGCCTTCTCGGCCTTTCTCTGACTCAAGCCTTTGATTGCACAGCTGGGAGCATTTGCCCCAGGGACTGGATTGAGCCAGCAAAATGTTGTGGAAAGAGCACTCAACACAGAGTCAGAAAGCAAAGGTTCAAGACACAGTGACTTGCATTTGTGATACGAAACTTCTCTGAGCCTATAGACAGGAATCTCTCTCTTGTACCCAGAAGTCACACCAACTCTGCATCCTTCCTAAGGCTGGGGGAAAGCCACTGTATGTTCAAGCATCCGGTACAGTGCCTACAATTACAGGTGATGGGGAGAGAAATGGAGGCAGACATCATGTCTATGGGGTACCAATTTCCCCGCTGGTCCGGAGCCTTGCCTGCCACACAAAGGGTCTCCGTCCCCGCACAGGCAGGCTCTGAGACCCTCTACGAGGAACTCCAAGAAGACCAGTGTTCTAGCCGCCTCCCACCCGCAGCAGTGAAGAGTTACCCTTCTCTGCCGAAGACCCTGTGTGCTGACCCCAGGCAGGGGACACGAAGATTTCTCCATCGACCATCTGCCAGTTAGCAGGGTTCCTGGTTTATGGATTTTCACTCATTGCAATATCTTTGCTTTCTGCAGCTGGGATTGGTTTAGTTAAAAAAAAAAAAAAACAACTCTGCAATAATGGTGTTAAACAAATAGCACCGGGCCTGGTATTTTTAGATACGTTAAAATTCTCTTTAAGCACGATGTGAGGGCCTGAAAACTCAGGCTGTTTCCTATGGCTGAGCGAATACTGATAAGAGCTTTATCCAATTTATAAGGCAAGAGAAGGAAATAATCATGTGTGATGGAATTGGATAAATAATCCAGCTCCAAACAATTATGAAATATAATGCAATTACACAATCCTGTGCCAGGGTTCTGGCGGTACCAGATTCTTCTCTTTCGTGAAGCAATGGTAATGTAGAATTTTAATGCTCACAGGTCTCCTGAGTAACCAAAAACTATGGGCAACTAAAACTCAAGACAAAACCTGTATAAAAACACGTGTGTGTGTGTGTGTGTGTGTGTGTGTGTGTGTGTGGCAGGCATGCCCTTCCTTTCGCATGGTTGTGAGCTGATTTCACATTGCCCCAGACACGCCCCGCATTCCCTGTCAAACTGGCAAAAGTATCTTAACTCAGGACAGCCAAAAAAAATCCAATTCTGTAGATCAGGGGTTAAGTCATACTCGGCTGCTGTTTTCTTGGAGAAATAGGGATGAAGTCTCATTATAGAATCCACCCGGCAGAAACGGTTACAATTTCCCCACAATGGCTTTTCTTCCCTTGTAAGTTCCCTCTCTCCCCAGTCCTCTTCCCCTTGGACTCAGAGCAGGTTGGCTCTCCTCAACTGCAGACGTCAGGCAACTACAAACAAGAGTTCTTTCCTCCTGAGAGGTCTGCTTATGGCGAGAGACCCTACCAGCAGAGGTTCAAGGGTAGCAGAACGCATGAGGCTGAATCCTTCATGTCGTTTCACTGGGTTGCAGTGTGGACTGTGCTTTGGGTACGATTACGGAAGGACTGGAGGGAGTTGAGAACAATGGGAAGGAAATGGGGGAAGGGGCTTAAGGGAGGAATACCCCCCTTGAGACTGGGTGAGGAACAAACCTACCCTACCTCTTCACTACCTCCATCCTCACGTAAGTTTTGAGAAAGCCCAGTAAGCCAGATTGAAAAGATGAGGGTTATGGGTACACACTGAATGAAGCAAATCTGGTCTCCATTCACCTGACAATTCTCCCCAGTGTCTCCCATCTATAACTCAGGAAGACCCACGCATGCACCTGTCATCATTTCCTCTCCTCTTCTAAACTGAGCCGCCCTTCCCTCTGGAGTCCCCAGGACCCTAGTGTCAGGTGGTTTTCTAGGTCCCTAGGAGAGAGCAAGCCAGTGGAGGGAACTGACCAACGGCCCTGGATCTGAAGTGTTGGCTCTTTACCATTCTTGCGTGAGCTTCCTCTGAACAAGCCCCAGCTGGCGGGCGGACACACCCAGAGCTCTACCGCAGTGCTGTAACTTCACACGCAGTGACCCCGATAAAAGCTCAGAACAAGCTCTGATCAGGCAGGCAGGCTCACCACCACTTCCGTGGCACCCATCTCAGGGCCGGACACACAAATCCTTCTTTTTTTTTAAAGATTTTATTTATTTATTTGACAGAGAGAGAGATAGCGAGAGAGGGAACACAAGCAGGGGGAGTGGGAGAAGGAGAAGCAGACTCCCCGCCGAGCAGGGAGCCCGATGCGGGGCTCGATCCCAGGACCCTGGGATCATGACCTGAGCTGAAGGCAGCTGCTTAATGACTGAGCCACCCAGGCGCCCCACAAATCCTTCTTCACACTGCTGCCGGGTGCGGGGGGGGGGGGTTCTGAAATGGAAACTCCTCTCTCCCTCCGTCTCCCTCCCTCTAGCACAAAGTGTTCATGTGTGTGCACAAACACACACACTTTTGTTTTAATACCTGCAGAATAGAACTTCCCTTTGCTTTTAGGGACAAGTTCAAATCTTCAAATGGCTTGCAAAGCTCTTCAAGATCTGTCTCCTCCTCCTCCGATTCTTCCTCTTCTCCCTCCTCTCCCCCCTCCTCCTTCTCTTTCCCCTCTCCTCCTCTTCCTCCACTCTTCACAGAGCCAGCTTCTCACCATCCTTCAGGCATCACTTCCATACTGTCTCCCCAGAGAGGCCTTTGTGACAATCCTGTCTAAATCGGGTTTCCTCCACACAAACCTACACGAGGCATAATTCTCTGGCGCAGCACCCCATGGCTCTCAGCTTCGTGGCACTTACCAAAATTTGCAATCACTAATCTTTGTTCTCTTTTTTACCGTCCATCTAAGAAGCTTACTGTTAGCCCCAAGATGGCAGAGACTACGATTCATTCATCTGGCATCAGCATTCCACATATGGTAGGATCCTGAAATCATGAGGTTAGTATACTGTCATAATTTAGATTTCTCTTGTTTCTTTCAGACAGACCAACAAGAGAAGAATTATCATTCCTGTATGCAGGAAACAGTGAGGAGCCAGCCGCAACTGGGGGATTTGTACTGGGAAGGCCTGGAAGCAAGGGTGAATAGTTACAATAGACAGGCCAGCAGGGCAGCTCTCGAAAGTTCGTAAGTGTGGGCTTGATCCGGCTGCACACTTCGAGAGGAGCAATGATGAACAAAAACCATAACCCCAGGTTGTTCTAGTCTTGACACCAGACACGTGGAATAGAGGATAAACTCCAAGCTCACATTGGTGAATAACAAGACAGAGTAAAGTCTTCAAACATCAAATCCAAAAGAAAGCAGAAGTTGTGGTAGTTGTTGCTTTCATGGGCAAAACTGGGTCCGATTGGTGCAAGCCTCAAGAAACTGATTTCACCTCAGTACAAAATCAAGCATGTTACTACCTCGGACTGCCTAATAATGAAATCAATTACTTCATGAGATAGTGATGTCCCTGGTGCTGGAAATAAGTCGGGGACAGAAAAAAATTATTGGGGAGATAATTTCCACCTTCTACAGTCCCTTTCATTCCAAGATTCAAAGGGCCAAGGAGAGCCATCACAGGTTTTGAGACAAGGCAATGTGATAAAGTGTTCCATTGGAAAGATCTATGAAAAGTTTTGGGAACAGAAAAGTTTTCAGTACTGAATGAAAGAATGAGTGCTACCTTGAGATATCATAAGACCAGGATGGAGAATTATTACTCCAAATGAAATTTGATTTGACAAAAACAGTCTAAGAAAATAGTGCTTTCAAGATTTGTAACAGCTATCAAAGTCTCCAAGAACTTTCTTCGTGACTAGCATCTTTAATAAGTAGATAAAGCCTTCTGCATCAGAGATTTTAGAATATATTTCAATAAGAATGACCCCTCACCTTAATGTTCTATGTGGGATACTCAATTACAGCAGCGTTCAAGATCAGAAACTTGTAGGGATGTCTGATCTGTTTACATATATTCCAACCAGCAGTTGAAGAGCTTTCCTCACTATAAGTAATTAAATTAAGGCTCTCTGAGAGCATAAAGTTCTAAAGGGGGCTTCAGCTACCTGGGCCACATGTAACACTCTCAGTACAAAGCCCTTATTTAAAAATTTCAAAGATGCCAGCTTTTTCTCTTTGGTCCCTCATCACCTGATCTTTCTTTACCTGTTTGGGTCATGGAGGAAAAGGCCATCTTTCCACAAACTCCGTAACGGCTTCTCCTCCAGGTGCTCACTCATGGACAATGAGCAATGCATCTGCATTATCACCTCCCCTTTCTTTTTCCTCTCCTTTGCTTTTTCTACATGCCTAAGAGAAGGGTCTCTGCAGCCGAGATGCATCTGTGAAGCTCTGGGTGGTGATTCAAACATTTGCCAAATGATCCAACTGCTGGAACTAAATGGGCTTTGCTCAGGGGTGGTAGCAGTTACAATTTCGGCTTGCCCTAGGTCCACAGGCACAGACCCATGTCACCTGGAGCCTCCTCCACACATGGTGGAATGGGCACCTGTTGCCAACTGACTGAATTCTTTTACCATTTAATGAAAAAGCAACAAACATGTTTTTCACCACTTGCTATTAGAGAGATTGCTTTGCCTTCCCCCTGGAAGGCATAATGAGGGTGGGGAAAGGTGTAACAGATGTGGTGAAGAGTGGCTTCCTTTGGTCTGGCTGTGACCAAGTCAATCAAACCTATAGTCAATGGTAAATTCAAGTCTAGGATGCCAACCAGGGCCATCATTAATAAAAACCACAACCTCACTGGCTGAACACTGAAATATGTATTTCAACCCTCTGCAAGGATCGAAAAGACAGAATGAACAACAAAAGGAAAGCCCCAGCCTTTTGCATTTTCTTTTTGTATTTCAGTCGGCAGGAAGATATTTGTTCAACTTAATAGAGGGTGACACCAGATTTATTTAGTCTCGAGGAACAGCCAGCCCGAGTCCATGAAGTAATAAGGTCTACACTTGCCGCCCAGGTGCCTCAGTTGTCCCAGGCAACAGACTTTTGGCAACAGCGAGAGCTTCAGGTTAAACATCAGAAAATATTCTTATTCATAAGACATCATAGCCACTGAAACAGGGTTGAGCTAAAACTTTGTGGCAAAGCCAATATGCAAATCCAAGCTGGTGATTTCTGCTAAGAGCCTTGGGTTGCGAGGTTTCCCAGCTTCGTCTCCAAAACTCTGATTTGAAACCACAACGTTCAGCGAGCGAGCGAGTGAGATTTCATGCTTTCATCTGAAACCCACACCAGCAAATGCATCTCTTGATGCAAGTGGGGGTCTTAGAATCTTCTCTAAAAAGCCAAACTAAACATGGAACTCCATCTCAAAGCCCTCCTCCTACCCCAAGAAGTACAAGCTCCACTTAAAGGTTCAATAAAAAGATGAGAGGTGGGGAAATGCTTGCTGAAACAGCACATTAGCAGCTACATTTAAGCCCCCACCACAGCATCCGAATGTCATTGAGGTTTCAGAGGGAAACCTACATGATATGAAATGTAGCAATTACTAGTCTATTAATATAGGATGTTAGTCGCTGTCAACTACATTCTCTCAAAGAGAGGTGGGGGATTCGTACTGCCAAGGTAAACTGCAAATTTTTTTGTCACCTAGGAAAGACGAAATGAGAAATCTTGCTGGGGCACTGTTTTGTCTCAGATGCAGAAACTTTCTGCTGGCCCCAAAACAAAAGCTGGAAAAAAGTGTGACGTCAGTGTCTCTCGCCTAACATTGCAAGCCTGGAAATCGAAGAATTTTTCAAATCCCAGGATTAGCGAGGAACAGAGAGCGAAAGTGTGAGGGAGGAAAAAAGAAAAGATTTTTAGAAGATTTTAGCTAATGACCCTAAGACACCAGCGCTGGAGAACGGAGTAGGTGGCTGTAATCCCCTCGTCCCTGCAGCCGCCTGGGGAGAGCATCCACATGACCTGGACGCACGCAAGGGGAGGGCTGCCAGGAGGTGGTGCCCTCTAGCCAGGTGAACTCCTCCAAGGATGACACCCCCGCCGCCGCCTCCGCTGTCCCAGTTTTCTCTGCGCAGCCCGGCGCCTGTCTTTAGTGGGTAATTCATCCCCCAGCGCGTCAGCTTGTTAAGCTTTAGGCCTTCTTTAATGGCCTCAGGTGTGAGCAGCAGAGAGCCCCGTGGAACAGCTTTGGCCCGGCAGAGCTCACGGGGAGCCAGGTGCGGGTGGTCCCTGCGCGCCAGGCCCGCGCCCACGGTGCTAGCTGCGCCCAGTCCCCCCACCTCCAGGGGGCAGGGAGGCCAGGAAGAGGGCCCCTCCGGGGAGCCTTCCCGTTTGAAAAGAAGGGAACGCAAAGGTGTGGGGGGAGGAGCCAGCTTAAAAGAAGACAGTCCACCCTTTCACCTATGGTTAAGCTAGATAAAGGGTTAATCCCTCAGATGCCCCAAATCACTCCAGAGCTGGAGGAGGAGGAACAGCTTGAAGGGGAGAGGAAGGGAACAGGCTGTTGAGTAGGAAGGATTTCTGCAGACCCTGCGGTTGGGGCTTAGCCACTAACCCGGGGAAGGCAATTCTGCAAAACTGGAACACACAGGCACTGTACCGATAGGCAACTCCGACAAAGGGCACAGTCTAGGAAACTGAATAGAGATTTGTCCCCTGTCTCTCAGCCTACTGACCCACTTTCCTTGGGCTACATCTCCCCAGATCCCTGCCCCTTGCTGAGTCTTCCTGTTAGCCAATAGGGAGAGAAGAGTAGGTTTGGGGATCACAACGGAGGTGGAATAATAGCCCGTTTGACATTTTTTGAGAGAGACACAAGTCTCTCTTTTCCCTAGAAAATCCTTTCTGAGCCACCCCCATTCCCACTGTGCAGATACACATACACAACAAGATCTCTCCTCCTGCTCCCCGTCCAGGGCCTGAAATTCTACGTTTAGTCATATATTTTGTTAAAGCACTGAAAACATCTGCAGCTAAAAAAAAAAAAAAAAATGTGTGTGCTATTTTGGAAGGAGAATCCTTTGATCCATTCTTAGTTGTTAAAGTTGTGGCACAAAGAATTTTCTCAGAGTACCCAGCCAGTTACTCGAATGAGGCAAAGGATAAGTGAATTAAATGGATATTGACAGCAAGTCCCGGGGTGTGAGATACTGCCTAGTTGGATTACCACAGAAAGAAGCAGCACACATACACACACACACACACACTTTTAGACACACAGATTGTCTACGATTTTGTCTAAGATTGGGCTTAATCAGTTGTCAGAAGCCCAATATGGCCACTAATAATTGTTACATCCACTGGCGTGGCTATAAAGAAATATAGTTACATGATCATTGGCACCATCTCCTCGGTCCTCCGACTGTGAGCAAACACTGAGCTGCTGTGGTTCAGCATCAAGCACACTTAGGTCTGACTCCTAATTCTCCCACCTTCTGACACAACTGCTTGGATTTGAGTTCCGCTCTCCCTCTTAGCTACTATACGACTTCAAGCAAATTACCTGCCATCCCTGAGTCTCCCCAGCCTCATCTATAATCTGAATACAGTCACATTGGACAACCCAAGGAAAGCACTTGGCAGAGTGCCTGGCACATAGTGTATGTAGTACGTGCTCAATAAAAATGAGCTCTTTTTACTTTATTATTAATCATGAGATTTTAGCCACGTGATTTTCCTTCTTTGAGCTTCAGGTTCCTTATCTGTAAAATGGAGATAGTCATATCTACTTTCACAAGAGCATTGTGAGGTCTGAAAGAAAAGTATATGTAAAGTGCCTAGCACCATGCCGGACAGAGCATGGAAGCATTCAACAAAATGATAGCAGCCAAGTGGAAGATGAGGGTGATGAGGAAGAGGAGGATTTTGATGTTAGTGATGTTGGAGCCAAGCCAGGAAATTCACAGGTGTCAGCCCTAACCACCCATTTCCAGAAAAGGCAGACCTCCCCCTGTAAGTTCCCATTCACCCCTGCTACATGGATGGAGATGCTGTCTGTCTCACCAGATTGCTTCTCCTTTGCCAAAGCGGTTTTAAGCCACAATAACAAAGATCAAGCGATCTGGTCTGAAAGGACATAGAATAGAACCCAAATGCAGGGACTCTCCCCATATTTAATTGTTGCCTCCTTTCCCCCTTTTTTCTAAGCTCTGAGGCGAGGTAGTGTCTTAGAGAATTGACTCATCTGCCGGATTCGTTCATTACAGCTGTTGCTAGGAAGTTATTATGTAAATGGCTCTGCTCCTCATCTCCATTATGCTTTTTTCTTGTTATTGTGAGATGGAATTAAGTGCTAGCCCTGCGCTGAGTTTTCATTAGACTCTTTCCTTATTTTTCTCTCCGGCTTTATCAGTCACTTTAGAAGTTAATCCTTTTATATTTTAAGGACTTTAAAGAAGATGTAAAAATTCTCGAGTATCCAGGGGGAGGGGCTGGATTTCAAAGTGGATTGAGCTCTCCCTCTTCATTGTGTCAATATTTAGTGCCTGGCTTTTTTTAATTTTCAAAATTCAAATTAAAACATCATGCTCCTATAAGCTTCACTACCTCTAATAATCAAAGAACAAGTTTCAACTTGACACACGGATAAGGCAGTGCTGAGCCACATTCATTACCATCCCTTCCACTGGATTAGGTAATCAAGTTTAATAAAGATGAAAATCTTTCAAGATAAAAGGAAAAAATAAACACTCATGCTAAAAGTTCTTAAAAATTAAGGAAAGACTGCAAAATCCATTTGGGAAACATAGGACTAGGTGGTTGTTCTATTTTTTGCCACATTCCAAGAAAGATACTTGTTCTGTGTTCCAAAGTGCAGAGTCAATATAATTTTTACCCCCCGAAGGCATACCAAACAGGTATGAAGATTTCAAAACCAGCCCAGCAGGCTTTTCAACAGATGGAAAGTGAGGTTGCACATTTCATTTCGGTTACCTGCTTCTAAATCATTGATTTTTGTAGAAATGTCACACCGTGCTTGAAGAGAAGTCTCTCTTTCTCTCTAAACATACAGCAAACTTCGCAGAAAATGCCAACAATTTTAGTTAAGAGAGAAAACTTCAAAAAAGCCCATGAAATTCAACTCACTCTCCCATCTTCTGCACACAATACCCAGTGACTTCAATTACATACCCCCTCTCATCCCCACATGTCAGGAGCAGTTTTAAGCCTAAAACAAGCAGTGAATTGGCCTCACCCTGCTGAAAATTTGTGGGAAGAACAGTGGGAATCAAATACTTACTCTTTAGTTTCAATACACTGAAGAAAAAGGGTTAGACTTATGGCTAGAGGTAATAAGGCCAAAGCTGGAAGGGGTAAAAAGACTCCAGGTTTACACCTGTAGTTTTACGTTTCACGACATTTTAACCTTCAGGCCAAATCTTCAAAGACGAGAACCAGCACTCTAACGTGAAAACACACATTCAAATTCAGTATCCCACCCAAACTATCTACATTTAACCTAATTCTCTGCTATGAAGAGAGGGCAAAAAGAAAGAGAAAGAGGAGGAGGGGAAAAATTGGCAGAGAAGAAGGACGGGCACAAGCCTAGATGTCCCCAACAGAATTAAGGTCAAATCAAATTTAGGAAAAGTCAAAGGGGAAATTTAGGAAAAACACAAGCAAATGACGTAGATGGATCTCATTCAATTCCTGATTCAAACTAACAGGTAAAGAAAAAAGAAGGGAAAAAAGAAGAAATAATCAGGGAAATCTAAGTGTGGTATAGACTGGGCATTAGATGAGACCAAGGAATAATTAATTTTGTTAGGTGTGCCCATGCATTGTGGAAACATGAGGAAATGGCCATATTTTTAAGAGATGCACACTCTCATATGCATGGGTGAAATGAGACCTGGCTGGGATTTATGTTAAAACATTTAAGCAAAAATGAAAAGAAGTGACTAGAGGAAGCAGGGAAGGGAAACTTTAGACAACTGAATCTGAGTAAAGGGCATATGAGGAGTCAATGTGACTCTTCTCAATATGAATACATTTGTGTATGTTTGGAAATCCTCACAATGAATAGTTCATGGAGTTCCTCTTACTCAGAAAGTTTGAGAATCCCTAAACCAGGGGTCCAAGAGTTTCTTGGGTGTTTATCTGGTGGAGGGAGAAAGAGACAGCTCCACTAACTGGTATGTAAGTAGCCCTGAGGTCTCAGGCATCAGGGTAAAGATGATCAATGGTCTTTGGTCAAGAAGACTACCCCTCTCAGGAAGCATGTTGACTGATTATGACTTCTCTCTCCCTAAAGGCTGAGCTCAATGCTTTTATTAACCTAGTGACACATGTAGGGGGGGAAAAAAAACATTTGAGGGAAGCCCATTAATTATGGCTAATGCATGAAGCTCAATGCAGAAGTGAACAAGACAGGCCAGAGGGGTGGAGACAGATAGTACTTAATAGGTGCACTAAAGGGATAGAGGTGCCATATTAGAAAAATAGTGGGATGCAGAAGAGCACTGTCTACCTGAAGGATCAGGAAGGGTTTCATAAAATGACTTTTAAGGCGACTTTTCAGCCTTAAACAAGCTGCACTTTTTCACTATTTGTGGCATATGCTGGGAATCAACAAGTACTTATCAAATGTTATTGAACACTGTTGTCACTCTCCTCAAAGATGGTCGTGGCTCAACTTGGTACAAAATGAAATCCTAGTTCTTCAGCCAATACATGACCAGACCCCTCCTCCTCTGCAGTCTGTCCAGACCTACCTCCTCCAAACCCATCCCAGTGAGCCCCATCTCTCCAAACCTCCACCACAGCCCTGATCACTCAACATGTCCAGGATGCACCTGTGCTTAGACCAGAAGGAGGAGGAAAAGAGATGAATGCAGGTGCTTGAGGTGGGGGTAGGGGGCACTATCAGCAGCTGCAGGGGGTCAGGAGAAAGATCAATGGCATCTGCTGCTGACTCTGATCAATAAGTAGGGAAATCTGTCATTAGTTAAGAAAATTATTGTTCATTATTGGCTCTGTGCACCAAAATAAAGTCTTCCATAATTGGTTGTGCAGAGGCACTATTACCCAACTTGGAGAAAGGCTTTCCACAGCATCTCTTAACAAGCAGTTTCCAAGTAATCCCATGGAGAGTTTAGTTTATGTCCTTCAGGCCCCAGTACTGTCCTGGTTTGCATTCCTCCAGAGACAAATGTTAATATAGAGGTTTGAGTACAAGTCAGTGTTTTGGGAGGTGAGCATGGACTTGTAGGTGAAGGGGGGGAGGCTGGTACATGAGACAGGGAAGGTAAGAAGCCAGTGAGAGGCGTGTTGTGAAGTGAGGTACAACAGTGGGCCGTAGGACTTAATGCCACTGGGGAACTCAGAGACAGTCCATAGAGCCCATGCTGAGAGGGACCCCTCTAGGGGGAAGTAGCCCAGATACTAATCCACCAGCTCTAGCCAATCACTGACTGAGAACCTGGAGGAGAGGAGAGTCACACCTGCCCTGCCTCCCATGAACACCCTCGTAGTTCTGGTGGATAGTGAGCCTCTGGTGTGGGAGATGGAAGCTCGGCTACCATGCCTGGAAATTGTAAATGCTGTAAGCATATGAGCAGTTGTCTGTTGCACATGCCCACATTTAGACATACACACCATATAGAAATCTGTGACGGTATGTTCATTAAAACTCCCAAGGATGGAAAAAAGCATTACAATGGGTTAGTCTTAGTATTTGATGGAGTTCATCTTTGCATATTATCTTTCTATAGCAGGAGTCAACAAACTAAAGACTACAAGCCAAAGCGGGCCTGTCTCAGTAAATAAAGTTTGGGTTTTTTTGTTTTTTTGTGTTTTTTTGGTGTAGTCATAGGTTTTAATCAGTCAGTAAATGAGCATAGAATCTTGTGGAACTTTCAAGAATTTCACACCTGTCCTACCCTTTGGGTTCCCCTATCCCACCCCTAATCTCTATAATTGTCTGGCTCCTTCCTTTTTTTTTTTAGTTTTTTATTGTTATGTTAATCACCATACATTTACGTCATTAGTTTTTGATGTAATGTTCCATGATCCACTGTTTGCACATAACACCCAGTGCTCCATGCAGAACGTGCCCTCTCTAATACCCATCACCAGGCTAACCCATCCTCCCACCCCCCTCCCCTCTAGAACCCTCAGTTTGTTTTTCAGAGTCCATCGTCTCTCCTGGTTTGTCTCCCCCTCCGATTTCCCCCTCTTCATTCTTCCCCTCCCACTACCTTATTCTTCTTCTTTTTTTTTTTCTTAACATATATTGCATTATTTGTTTCAGAGGTACAGATCTGAGATTCAACAGTCTTGCACAATTCACAGCGCTCACCAGAGCACATACCCTCCCCAGTGTCTATCA
>NC_138376.1:120897927-120921670 GCF_054177405.1 Leptonychotes weddellii
GAGTAGAGTGGTTGCCACAGAAATCACGTGGCCTGCAAAGCCAAAAATATTTATATCTGACCCTTTACATGAAACACCTTTGTTTCCCTGGTAGCCTTTTTTTCTGAACCATTATGTAAGAAGTCCAAAAGCAATCTCTAACTTCCTCCGATTAGTCCTTCTACTCTTAAAGAAATGGCTTCTTAACTTGTGTGTCTGTCCTGCCATATCCATTCTTTAGCGTGTCTCCTACTACACTGCACTGTACACCTATGTACCTAGCTCACCACTGCCTCAAGAACTGAGCTTTACTCACATTTAGATGCCTAATGTCTAGACATCCAACAAATGCATATTTAAGTAAAATAAATACATTTGGGAGATTTGAGTTCCATGGTCATCAATCCAGCTCAGGTTGGGTTCCAGAAAATGTGGACAACTTGCTCAAGATCACATACATGGCCGGCATCAGACCCAGGTAGGTCCCCTTGTTCCTAGTCCAGGATTGTCTGTTATATAGGGACACAATCAGGCCACATGACTGCCCTCAAAATGCATGTGCTACATTTAACACGTGGCATTCTTGGAAGAAAAACTCAAGGTGATGATTTTAATCTACACGTTCTCTGATTGGCCGGGACCACTCTACCTGGGAAGCCCTTTGTCTGTCTTTGCCTCACAGATGATCTACATCTCTGAAAACCCTCCTCTGTCTACTAGCCATTGTTCCCAAGATCAAACCTCAAAAGTCCCTCACAGGGCTCCAGTGATCCCGTTATCTTTCAAAACCACCTTAGGTATCAGTAATAAATCTTTCACCTTCTGAAGAGGTAAATCAAAGCTTTGGACACAACTAGCAAAAAAATGGCTTTTCATTATTTCTGCTGATTATAACCACAAGTGTTCAGATGGCACCTTTCAGAGCTGCTGAAACAGTAAACAATAACACAACATCTTTACTGTCTGATAACGAGAAGGGACTTACCTTCATCAAAATAAATCTCAGCAGACTTCAACACCCTTGGAAAAAGCTAGAGAAAATAAAAAAGAAAAACGTTAGTGAAATGATATTTTATTTATATCTTTTTTTATGTCCTGCTTTTTTTTTAAACAGGCATCTCACACCTAACTACAGACAAAAGCTGCATCCAAACACTTAAGGAAATTTGTTACCTGCTTAGCGATTTTTTTTTTTTATGTAATTCAGAAAAAGTTAAGCCAAGCTACAGACGAAAGCCTTTGCCACAAACTGCCTATCGGCCCTAGCCCATCTGAGGCCTGTTTAAAAACCAAACGAGGATTTTTTTTTTTTTTTAATATCCATGTCCAGATAAATTTAAGAGCTATTTTTCTCTCTTCAGGAAAGATAGAGCTTAATTTTTCAGGACTTCTAAAAATAACTGCCTCACCCCTCTTTGTGTCAGAATCCTACCTCGAAATCCTACCTTTTTTAAGGTGGCGGCAATCTATGTCAAACCTACTCAAAGTAATGCTTTGCATTCGGTAGATATTTTAAAGACTCGTTTACACTTGTTTCGTATCTTTAAAATAAGTCTGTATGGCAGAACACAATAGGGGGAAAAACAGCTGGAAAAGGGATCCAGCTCAACGTACAGGTGAGGAGACCAAGTCATAATGGGCAACATCAGCATTATCATCTCCACTTTGCAAAGAAGGATGACCCCTGAAAATGGCGAAGGGACTTCCCAAATTCACAATGAGCACAGAGAAATGACTGAAGTGTAGTCCTTCTGCCTTCCGGTATGAGGCCTTTCTCTGGCACAGGGACGACATCTGTGTCCAACAGTGCTAACTTCTCTTAATTATAGTCTTTATGCATTTCATAAATTTTAATTAAAATGAAAAAAGTGAGAATAGACTGTTAAACTAGTACATGCCAAGCAGCTTAAGGTTATCACAAAAGCTACAAAATGACATGACTGACTGACATTTCTATGGGAAGTCTTCTGTTTTGCAGCAGCTTCTCCACTCAACCTGATTGGTCTCTTGGTTGGGACTTAGCAAGAGGACAATCCAAATAGGACTGCATAAAGTCTGAGAGGTTAACACCTGTCCAGTGTGATTCCTTAGATGATACTTTCCCCACCCCTCACTGCAAACAACATCTGTAATCATTCGAGGACCCACCAAGGATGCTGATTAACTTGAAACAAAATGTTTACAGAAAAAATTATAATCTCAAAATGCACTTAAACTCATTCAATCTAGAACCACTCCATGAACAATGGGTAAGCTAATATTTCAAGATAAGTATATGGAGAAATTTATCTGTCCTAGGAGAAAATTACAATAGCCCAGGGGGAATTTTTCTCTCTATATATATCTATCTTTGGAAAAAAATTCTCATCTCTGGAATTGAAAACAAGAAAAGATATCCATGCATTAATAAGGAGAGGCAGAATCCACTGTTATTCACTTAGCTACAAATAGTAGCCCCTGAGAAAATGATCCATTCAAATAATAATCTCTTAAAATGATATTTGACTATCATATACCCAATGTGATTTGTGTTGAATTTAATTATCTAAATTTAAAATACAAGAGACATCTAAAGCCATTATTTCATTTGGAGTTGAATGAAGTAAGTCATTTGGAAGTACGGTTTAATTTTTTAAAGTCGTAGCATAACTAAGGGAGATTTCCTCCATCTATTTCAACTCTGGAAACACACAAGAGAGGCCTGGGATGCTTAATTGTAAAGTGTTATATTATAAAAGGGAGCAAAATTAAGTAGTCAGATGTATTTGCTACATTAAGGCAAAATGAAAACTACTATGATTAGAGCAGTTTGAGAAAAATGGATGTAAAATACTTTCTGTTTAAATTACAGCAACAGCTACAATTAAAAGAGCACTTTGCTACTTGCTGGATAGCAGGAAGATTGTTTTCTTAATGCCGTTTGGCATTTGGGGTTTTTTTTCACGTAGCCCTGCTCCAGCCCATCTCCAGCCTTCCTGGATGGCTCTCTTGAGAAGCAGAGACCTCTGCAAAGCTCCTTGAAAAGGCCACAGGAAAGAAGAGGCTCAGAAAATCTAATCATGACCAAAAAGAACCAGACACAGTAATGAGAGCATCAGTCAAATTCAGTTCGCAGAGGGGGGGCCTCAGCTGCTCTCTGTTATCAGTTGCAGATGGCTATGGTGGCCTCTTGAAAGATGGAGAAACGTTAACAGGCAGATACTGAGAAATGCAAATACCTTTTTAATAACTCTTATTAGTCTTAAAAATAAAGACAATATTTTTTTTCAACATATCAATATAAGTCAATCAAGACTGAACTATGGAGACCAACACCCAAATCCATTCTGTGCCCCATTAAGTGTGGGTTGTGTTCTCACAGAGGTTTCTATGAATTTTCACACATTTGGGAGGAGATCACAGCAGGCATTCTCTTCTGCACGGCACATACCCTCACATTCTTTTTCCTTGCCCTTTTGCTGACCGATAGCCTCAGCAACACACACTTTTAGTCTCCAGAACTTTTGAGGAAGGTTGCAGGCTGTGAGCAAATATGTGAGTAGAAATAATGAGCCCAGCACTTTCTCTGAGCCAGAAATCAACCTTATCTGCATTCTTGTGCAACCTTACCTTCCTCATGCCCTGTGAGGCCCAGCAGTAGATAGAAAAGTCGAGAGGGGCTTTTACTTGGTGCTATAGGTAGGTCTCTACAGTGGAAACACACAAACTTTCACAAGTTTGTCTGCTAATATAGATTACCTGAGCAATTATTTAAAACACAGAAAATCAGGGTCCCTCCTCTGAAGAGGTTGGCTTTTTTACATCATGAATGGGGCCGTTAGATCCATATTTTTGGCCAGGAGCTTCAGTTATTTCGTATAATTGGATGGTTTGGCAAATTGTGTTCTGTGCAATAGGGCCAGATCAGGATTCACCTAATCCTGAAGAAAAGAAGAAAGGGGTATGGACAGAAGTAACTTGCAAGAGAAGAAACACATCAGAAATAGACAAGTGCTAGGAAATATCCTGTCTCACTCTTCATTTCTGTGTAGACCAGAGGATGAGGGGCGACCATTACTCCACTCTTTGTAGATTTCTTGTGAGTTCCCTGTTTGTCATTTTGTATTGTACCTCACTCTCTCCCTGTAGTTATTAGCAAGACAACAGCTTTTATATACTCAAAACTGAGGAGTCTGAAAAATTAGGAGTAGCAGACAATGTATCCTCTTTTTGTGGAGGGCCCAGGATGAAGAGGTCAACTGGGTGCTGAGGTCAGCAGAGAGAGAGGAAATGTAGGTGAGGGGCCCAAAGGTAATTTTGGGAATTCGTGCTCTGACAGAAATTCTGGAAAGCTGTGGTGACTGGAA
Source organism: Leptonychotes weddellii (assembly GCF_054177405.1). Classification (NCBI taxonomy): domain Eukaryota; kingdom Metazoa; phylum Chordata; class Mammalia; order Carnivora; family Phocidae; genus Leptonychotes; species Leptonychotes weddellii. The sequence goes on from NC_138376.1 coordinate 120,902,253, forward strand.
TGCAGTGGACAGGAAAATCGTGATGGAACCTGTCCTCATTGCTGTTGATTTTGATATAAAAATGATGTGAGGCCCCAGGAATCTCCCAGCCAATCTCCCCGTCTTGGCGCCTCTTCTGGGGTGAGCTGAGAGCATACTTCCTGACCACATCTTGTGAGCCGGCTGTGGCAACCCAGTGTTTCTTTTTTTTTTTTTTTTTTAAAGATTTTATTTATTTATTTGACAGAGAGAGAGATAGCGAGAGCAGGAACACAAGCAGGGGGAGTGGGAGAGGGAGAAGCAGGCTTCCCGCCGAGGAGGGAACCCGATGTGGGACTCGATCCCAGGACCCTGGGATCATGACCTGAGCCGAAGGCAGACGCTTAACGACTGAGCCACCCAGGCGCCCCCAACCCAGTGTTTCTGAAGGACTTGACCATCTCTATCCTGGAAGATGCCAAGCGTCTATGTTTCCTATAGTCTAAATACTTCCAATTTGCTGGATGCTTCACCTAAACTTATAAATGAAGATCTCTCTTTCCTTTGTTATTTATGTAGGTGACTCCACACACCCCCTTTCAAGCCTGAGGGTCTAGGATATAACTCATTTTATGATAAAAAGGAGTATCTGTTCATTTTAGCAGTTGCGCTGCAAGGATATATTTCAAACACATTTGTAGTGAATGATCACACTGTATGGCACAGTCAAATTGATATGTGAAGTTCCCAGAATAGTGAGCAATTAATACAGAATGTACTACAAATCACTGGGGCTCAGGCTGAAGATGGAGCGCTGCTTCTGTACACTGAGAAATGAATTTGTATGCCAGAGGCCTAAGAGAAATGCACTAATGGTCCTGGGCTGGGGCCGTATGACTTAGCAACGTAGAACTGAATGCGTTAATACTGCTGCCCAGAACACGACGGTCATGCACTGGAGAGGCAGACAAAGCCCACGGTACAACCCCCTTTTCTTCCATGAAGGGTGGTGTTTGAGGAACATGCACTGGCCTCTGGCATCCCACAGGTTGCCTGAGAACGCAAGCTGCAGTTGGGCTCAACTTCAGAGAAAAGACTTTGGGCTTTTATTAAAGTCCCATTGGATGGTTCATTTACCATTCACCTGTCTCGTGTTTTTACATTTGTGAATAGGTCACCTTTTAAATGGAGTTCATTGTTTATCTAGAAACTCTGCTTCTTTCAGCATCTATTCTGTCTACACCACTTCCCAAGACTAGCAGGATTACACACACAGCTAAAGGAAAGTGGCATTATTTTATATTAAATAATGATTGCTTAAAATGATTATTTGGAGGTTAATCAGGACTGGCTTATGACCTCAGTTCACATAATAGTGATTTAATAAATGTCCTGAAGGAAAAAATACTCACTTCTCATGAGTTTAACCTACTCCCATGACATAACTCATACCTGTAAATAATCTGGTTAGATACTTGTGGTTTAACTGTAATGAATAATCAAATAACTATCCCTTCTCAATGACAAGATAAAATTATTGTGAATTCCAACACTGAAAAATAAAATGTAATAGATTAACAATGCACATATATATCACAAAGTATTTACAATTACACTATTCATATAACTTATCATTTTAAAAAAGTAATGGTTTTTCTATATATGGAATACATTTACCTTAGAATATGAAATAGGTTAAAATTGAGAAAACAGTTACAATAGATATTGATATGATACTTAATCATATTGGGTTTTTTTGTTTTGTTTTTCATCATGAAGAAAAATGACCATCATTTTAATATGACTCTTCAATCATTTTACCTTAAATAGAATATAATAACAAATACATTATACAGTATATATTTAATTCACATAATATTATTGAAAAGAATATTACATTGTATTTACATGCCACTTGTGTTAATATTTTTTAAGCTACATTTAGTCTTTATAATTACAAAGTAATACATGCTCATTGAAGAAATGTTAGAAAAAACAGAAAATAACAAAGAAGAAAATAAGAATCTCCCACAATCATCACCAAGAGAAAACCAGTACTAATATTTTGGGATCCAGGTGACCCATGAATTTGGATAGGAAAAAAATACATCTATGTATCCTTACTGAAATTTTTCATTTCCTTTAGCTATCAATGTAGACAACAGTCACATTAAAAGATAGGGAATCTTAATAAATACAGAGAGTGGGTGGTGCTTGGGTGGCTCAGTTGGTTGAGCATCTGACTCTTGTTTTCTGCTCAGGTCATGATCCCAGGGTTGTGAGACTGAGCCCCAATGTGTCAGGCTCTGTGCTCTACTTGAGATTCTCTCCCTCTCCTTCTGCCCCTCCCCCCTGCTCGTGTGCACTCTCTCTCTCTCAAATAAATAAATAAATAAAATCTTTAAAAAAATAAAAAGAGAGAGTGGAAAAAAAAGGACTGAAATTTCTAAAACTGAAAAATACAATAGCTGAAATGAAAAATGCACTGGATAGCCTTAACAGCAAATTGGACACTGAAGAAGAAAAGATGAATGGGGGCACCTGGGTGGCTCAGTCGGTTAAGCATCTGCCTTTGGCTCAGGTCATGATCTCAGGGTCCTGGGATTGAGCCCCACATTGGGCTTCCTGCTCAGCAGGGAACCTGCTTCTCCCTCTCCCTCTTCCTGCTGCTCTGCCTACTTGTGATCCCTCTCTCTCTGTCAAATAAATAAATAAATAAAATCTTAAAAAAAAAGATCAATGAACTTGAAACTAGGTCAAATAGGAATTGTAAATCAAGTAAAATTAGCAATGTCTGTGACCTTATCATCAATAAGAATCACATTATAGTTATTATAGATGTCTTAATATTTATACTCATCAATACTTTGAAATTATACTATTAGACCCATCACTAAATCACATACGATAATAGTATCTGTCTATAGATATATGATATACAGCATAGCTGGCCTACTATTAGTCAAATCTGCACCCTGCAGTGGTCTAGCCACCAAGCAGGGAAGTAGCATGTTTTCATAATTGGAATTAAACTCAAATAGCTTTGATGATAGACTTCCAGTTTGGGCCATGACAGAGTAATGAGTATCAGTCTGTAGACAACCCACTAAACTTTATGGTATCACTGTAAACAACCACTAAACTTGTATGAAGCAACTATTTTCAACCATTGGTAATACAAATCACAAGGCTGTGATCCATGAGAAAAGGGAAACACATGAGATAAGCTTCACAACCACCCCAGTTTTCTGCCTGGAAGCACTTTCCAAAGTGCAGCATATGAAAGTGAAACCAAAACAGATTGGTGGTCTCACCAGAAAAAGGAAACAAATATCTGTTTGAGGCTACAGCTAGAATTTGCAGGTCAGGAGAAGGTGAACAGTGAAGGATTCCCAGAAATCTGCTTGGGGTCACTATGAATCTTGGAATAAAACTACACAGTGCGTGCTCAGGGAAAGACTTCAAAAAGCCTAGCATAAATGAGTCATGGGGAGGTCTAAGTAAGATTCTGGAGAATTCATCATGATAGGAGATGGGACATTGACCAAGCAAAGTGGAGATCCCAAGATGGACATTCTGGACATTCACTTAAGACCTAAGAAAGTTCACACTTTAAGGGTGGTTCCACTCTGTATTAAACTGAGCTTCTTAATTAACTGCTTGACAGAACAAAACTAAAGGACATAATCCAAACTGTCAACAGGTTAGCATCTACAATGCCTAGCATATAATCAAAAAGTACTAGATATATGAAAAAGCAAGAAAATGTGATTCATAATCCTTGGCAGAAAAAAAAATCAATATAAACAGTCCCAGAGATGATATAGATATTAGAATTATCAGGCAAAAATTTTAAAACAAATTTGTAAATATGTTCAGATATTTAAAAGAAAATGTGAACAAATGACTCCACAAATAAGGAATCTAAGAAATGGAAAATATGTGAAACAATCGAATGAAATTTCCAGAGTTTAAAAACAAAATATCTGAAGTAAAATATTCATTGCATGGATTTAAAAGCAGATTTGACACTGCAGAATATATTGGTGAACTTGAAGACAAATAAGAACTAAAAAAACTGAAGCACAGAAGCTTCAGTTATTTAGTCTATGAAGCACATAGACTAAATACAAAAGAACAGATCCTTATAATATGTGGAGTAATATCAAGTAGTGTAACATATATGTAAATGGAACTTAAGGAAGCAATGAAAGAAAAATTGTGATAGAAAAAAATTAAGAAATACAGCAAATTTTTTTCCAAAATTTTTTCCTAATTTCAAATGCACAGAACAAAAAAAAATTCGATGAAACCCAATAACACACACAAAAATTCCACACATAGATACATAATATTCAAATTGCTGAAAACCAAAAATAAAAGAAAATCCCAAATGCAAAGAAAAAAGACAACTAATATACAAAAGAACATCAAAAGGAATGAATACAGTCTTCTCATCAGACATGCAAGCAAGAAGACAGTACAATGGTCTCTTTAAAGTGGTAAAGGGAAAAAAATTCTTAAACTAGAATTCAACATTCAACATAAATATTCTTCAAAAACGAAAATGAAATAAAGACATTTTCAGATAAACAAAACCTAAAAGAATTACTTAACAGGAGACCTTCACAACAGGATTAAAGGAATTTCTTCAGGCTAAGGAAAACTATGTAAAACACAAACTCAGATATACCTGAAGGAATGACGAATGCCAGAAATTGTAAATATATGGTTAAATATAAAAGACTCTTCTTGCTTCTTAATTCCTTTAAATGAAAATTGACTGTTTAAAGAAAAAAATAACAATGTACCTGGGATGCATAACATACATAAAAGTAGAATGTATGACAACAGTATCACGAAGGATTGGAGGGTATAAAAGAGCTATATGGTTGTTATGTTCTTACAAAACACATAATTAGGCATAAAGTGATTAAAGACTAATCTAAGCTAGACTATGATAAAGTAAAGATGCATATTATAATCCCTTCAGCAAATATGAAGATAGAACAAAGTGATTGTGATAGGTAAAATAACAACTTCCCAAAAGATGTCCAGATCCTTATCCCCAGAACCTGTGGATATGTTATCTCTTATGGAAAAGGGAACTTTGGAGATATTATTAAAGATATTGACATCAGGAAATTATCATGTTTAATCTAGGTGGACCCAATATAATCACAAACATCCTTATAAGTGAAAGAGGGTCAAAAGAATGAGATGTGATAATGGAAGCAGAAGTTAGAGTGACATAATAGCTGGTTTTGAAGAGAGAAGGGGGCAATGATCCACAGAATATGGGCAGTGTCAAAAAGCTAGAAAATGCAATAAAGTGGATTCTCCCCTCAAGCCTACAAAAGAACTGTAGCCATCCTGCTGACATCTTAATTTTAGCCCTGTGAGACTCATTTTAGACTTTTGACTTCTAGAACCATAAAATAATAAATTTACATTGTTTTAAGCCACTACATTTATGGTAATTTGTTGTATCAGCAATAGGAAACTTAATACAGTAATTACGCTAAAAAGCTAATAGAAGAGATAAAATGGGATATGAAAAATATTAACTTTCAAAGAGCAAGAAAGAGAAAATGTAACGAATATATGGGGAAAATAAATATCAATAACTTTCAAAGGATTTAAATCATACAAAGTATGCTCTCTAACCACAAAGCAACTAATTTTAAATCAATTTTTAAAATCTAGAAATGCCCCAAATGTTTGAAAATAGTGCATTATACTTCTAAATACCAATGAGCCAAAGAAGAAATCACAAGGGAATTAGAAAATGTTTCAAATTGAACAATAATGTAAATCTAACATACCATGTTAGATTATATGAGGTGTATGAGATGCAGCTAAAGCAGTGCTTAGAGGGAAAACCATTGTTTTATTTTAAATGCTTCTATGATAAAAGAAGAAAGTTTGAAATTAGTGATCTAGATTTTCACCTTAAGAATCTTGAAAGCAATAAGAAATTTAAACCCAAGGTAAGTAGGAGAAAATCATAAAGATCAAATCAGAAATAAATAAAATGAAAAACAGTAGAAAAATTGACAAAATCAAAAGGTTTTTTTCTTTAAAAATAATAGTAAAATCTATTCATCCCTAGCATGACTGAACAATACAGAGGGAAAAAAACACAAATTGCCAAATTGACAATTTCTGTTAGGGAGACATAACTTTACCCTGTGACCTAGAAATTCTACTCCTAGATATTTACCCAAGTAAAATTAAAATATATTTCCACAAAAAGACTTATACAAAAATGATAATAGCAGTGTTATTCATAATAGCCAAGATCTGGAAATAATCCCAAAAGTCCATTAACAGGAGAATGGATTGACAATATGTGTATAAAGAAATGCCAATAAATAAGAATGAACAACTATATGCAAAATAACATAGACAGGGGCACCTGGGTAGCTCAGTTGGTTAAGTGTCCAACTCTTGGGGTCGGCTCAGGTCATGATCTCCCGGGTCATGAGATTGAGCCCTGCATCAGGCTCGGTGCTCAGTGGGGAGTCTACTTGAAGATTCTCTCCTTTTGCCCCTCTCCCCCACTCACACTCACTCTCTCTCTCTTTCTGTCTCTCAAATAAATAAATAAATCTTTTTTTAAAAATAACATAATAACATAGAGTTCAAAAACAATAAGCAAAGCAAAATAAACCAGATACAAAACAGTATATACTACATGACTCTATTTGCAGAAAGTACAAAAATAGGCAAAAAGTAAGCTATGTGCAAATCATATATCCAATAAGGGGTTAATATCCAAAGTATATAAGAAACTCTTGCAACTCAAAAGAGATATATATATATACATATATCTCAAAATATATATGTATATATATTTCACACTTAAAAAATGGACCAAGGACCTGAATAGACATTCTTTCCAAAGAAGACATACAAATGGCCAATAGGTACATGAAAAGATGCTCAACATCACTAATCATCAGGGAACTGCAAATCAAAACCACAATGAGATATCACCTCATAGCTATTAGAATGACTATTAACAACAACAACAAAAAAAATAGAAGCTAACAAGTATTGTTGAGGATGCAGAGAAAAGCTAACCCATTTACATTGCTGGTAGGAATGTAAATTGGTATAGCTATCATAGAAAACAGTATGGAGGTTCCTCAAAAAATTAAAAATAGAACAATACCACTTCTAGACATATAACCAAAGGAAATGAAATCATTATCTCAAAGAGATACCTGCATCCCCATGTTCATTGCACCATTGTTCAAAATCACCAAGATATGGAAACAACCTAAGTGTCTATCCACAGATGAATGGATTAAAAAAATGTGATATTTACATTTACACACACACACACACACATACACACACAAAATGGAATATTATTTAGCCTTAAAGAGAAGGAAATCCTGCCATTTGCAACAACATGAGTGAACCTGGAGGGCATTATGCTAAATGAAATAAGCCAGACAGAGAAAAACAAATACTGAATCACATCATTTACATGTGGAATCTAAAAAAAAAAAAATTAAGTTGAACTAATGGAAGCAGAGTAGAAGGGTAGTTGTCAGGGGCTGGGAAAGTAATGGAGTGGGGGAGGGGAGATACTGATCAAATGATATAAACTTTCAGTTTTAAGATGAATAAGTTCTTAGCATCTAATGTACAGCATGGTAACTATAGTTGATAATAATTTATTGAATACTTGAAACTTGCTAAGAGACTAGATCTTGAAAGTTCTCACCAAAAAAAAAAAAAAGAAAGAAAGAAAAAGAAGTGTGTGAGGTGATACATTAATTGACTTGATTGTTGTAATCATTTCACTATGTATATGTATTTCAAATCATCACATCGTACCTTTAAATATGTTACAATTTTGTCAATTATATGTCAATAAAGCAGAGAAGCAGGGGGGAGAAGCTAACAATATTCCACTTTGCTAACATCTGCTTCTTCTCTAGATTGTAAACTTTGAGAAGGCAAGAGTCATGTTTATCTCATCTTAATATCCTTCAGTGGATATGAATCAAAATGAGTTGAATATCCTGGAAGGATCTAGGGGCATCTATCAGTCAGTCATTAGAGGTAGGCATGATCCTATAATGTGATGGAAAAAAATACACACTTCGAAATAAGAGAGACCCAGGGTCAAATCTGCACTGCTTTATTACGAAGTTGCTTAACCTTTCTGAAATCTGGTTGCCTCATTTGTGAAATTATGGGCGATGCACCTAATTCATAGAGCTTTGTTGGGATTAATGAAACAGTGTCAGCACAGTGCTTGGTAATAGGATCCAGTCCATGAGAATGTCTAGTAAACCTCTATAGATAACAGTTTCCTTGTGTTTTGAGTAAGATGGTCTCTGAGGTCCCCCTTAGTTTTATAAGTCCTTGAATCTATGAGCATTCAGTCCGTCAACAAAGACATTCATTTCTGTGCTGAAGCCTGAAGATACAAAAGGAATAAAACATATTTTCTGACTCTCAAGGAAATTATGGTCCAATGGAAAGGGCAAAATAGTAAATGCTGGCATAGAGGTAGAGAAAAGGTGGCAATGAGAGACAATAAAGACAATGAGAGGTATGCTGTTCCACCCTTGTGTCAACAGTCTCATTTTATGGGTTAACTAGAACAAGCCTATGACACAACTAGTGGAAGGGCAAGACTGGGTCCAGTCCTAACTTCTGGCTCTAATGGGTCCTGAGATCTAACCCGACTCTATGGCTCATGCATCCGCTTGACATTTGCTGCAATATACCACCCTTGGTTACATCTGCAAAGGTAACCCAAGTTTATAGAAGCCGATTATTGGCCAAAAAGCCCTGCAGGGTTTTGTATGGACGGATGAGCTGCAAACAGCACTGTCTGTCAAAACACATTTACACACAAAAAGTAGAGAAAAGGTCATTATGGGAAAGATTAATGTTGATTTTCCTGGTTTTACTTGGGTTTAAAAGTAGAAGCTCAACTCTTCATTAACACAGGTGATTAAGCTGATTACACCCTTATAACCCGTAATCGGTCAGACGGCTTGATTAGACTAATTTATTGTCATTACTCTGCCACGCGTTTCTTACACGCAGCACCCAAAAGAGGAGAGTTTGTTTGTAAGGCCACAATCCCTCATCAGAAATTCTCAGTGTCAGATGGTTTTGAGAGTCAGAAATTTTGGGGCTTCAGAAAGGTAATTTGGTACATATACCTTTCAGTAGATAACACTCCTATCAGGGTCTGGGCGGGCACTCTGCAATCAAACAGCAAATCACATGAATTGTCACATTAAGCAGGATAAATAAAGATGATGAAGAGCCTTATGTCCACTCCAGCCAGGTTTTGCTGCCAAATGAGTTGAGGTCAGCTCAGGTTTTGCCACCTGAAACGAAACACTTTGGATTCTCAGAGCTTTTAGGATTTTAGAGTTATGAATAAGGAATTATGGACTGTATTAAATTTTGTAGAGAGCAACTGGCTAATTCTTACCTAAAACCTCCACTGATATATCTAGGTTATGCACAGGATCAACAGCCAGAATTACGATCAGAACTCTTTTTCGCTGAATGCTGTGGGCACTTGCAGAGAAGGAAAGAAGGCTATCTGTACCACAGCTTGCCCTCCTGCCCACAGCACACAAAGCTAATTAGCCACTGCCTCTTCTGAGTCTGGAGCAGGGGGGTTGGCAAATTATGGCCAGTGGGTCAAATCCAGCTACTACTCATTTTTGTAAATAAAGTTTTATTGGAACATAGCCATGCCCTTTGGTTTACCTATTACTTTTATGCTACCACAGCAAAATTTAGTAGGGACAACAGAGACTATATGGCTTTAAAAAATCTAAAATATTTACCGTATGGTCATTTAAAAACTTTTTTTGCTGGCCCCTGGTCTTGAGGGGGTCTCATGATCCTTGCCCAAGTGCTCTAGTTACCACCAATAGATTAGAGGGGACAGTTGAGGTGAAACCTATTTCTATCCCCGGCATAGTGGGTCAAAATTATTCACAGCAGCCTCCACTAGTATATTATGTGCAATTTCCCTGTTTAAAGGGATGAAATGGGGTGCCTGGGTGGCTCAGTCAGTTAAGCATCTGACTTTGGCTCAGGTCATGATCTCAGAGCCCTGGGATCGATCCCCATGTCAGGCTCCATGCTCAGCAGAAAGTCTGCTCCTCCCTCTCCCTCTCCTTTTGCCCCTCCCCCCACTCATGCGCTCACGCTCTTTCTCTTGCTCTCTCTCTCAGTAAATAAATAAAATCTTTAAAAAAAATAAATAAAATGAAGAGATGCAATGATTCCAACTATTTCAAGGTTCATTAATACTAATCATTATACTGTATACTTCTATGGCATAATATACACAAATATCTCAAGTCCCCCTAGCCATATTTAGAATTGTTTCCATTTTAAACAAGAAGAGAAATATAGGACGAGAAAGGTTAGTTTTTATCAGAAAAGACTGGCACAGATCCATTTCAACTGGGTATTTAAAAATAAGAAAAATGATGATTCTGATTTTTCTCCCACAGCTTATCTTAGTATGGTAGCCTATTACTCTAAGGTGGGTGTACAAGCTGAGCAATAGAGGAAATAGTCCTAGCTTTAGACTCACCTCAAAGTGAGGCATGAATTATCTTGACAAAATATAGCTCAACATCACTGGTTAATAGCTGGCCTATTCAAGTTTGTGTCAACATGAAAGAGCTTTTTATCTTCTCTCTGTTTTTATTCAATGTAACACCACAGTGGGAACCTGTAGGGTTAATTACAACCTAATGAATGAATGGATGTTCTTCACATAACCTGGAGCTATTTCCACACATAATTCATTCTTGAAGGCCACTCTGCTGACTGGCCATCCACTAACCAACACAAATGCCAATACTTGGAGAAATACGATGCCTTCCCTGAAAGACCATGTACACAGCCTTCCCACTCACTGTGTGCAGAATTCTGTGCAGCCACTGTGGAGAATTTCTGGAAGCATAACCCTTTCCTCTTGGCCCCAGTATCTTACAACTTAATTGGGAAAGTAAAGCACACACTCATAAAAATTAAGCAATCATAAAGAGCTAATTTGTGGTAATAAGAGGTAATTTGTGGTCATTTGCCAAACTTCAGCCCAACTTTTCAAACACTTCGGCATAAATTATACTGTAGCAAGAGTTCAAAACTGTCTGGAAAATCCTTCTCATCTAATATCATTAATGCATGCTTCAAACAGTGAGATTTCTATTTATTTTGACAACTATTCCCAGTGTCAGGATGTAGCAAGCAAGTATGAAAAGATGAGTAGACAGGAACTTGACAACCTAATTGTATAATATGAATTTTGAAAATATTTATGGGAGAATTTTTTATCCTATTTACTATACATTCTCACAGAGAATCTTGGAGTCTCTGAATGTTATAGTTTGAGGCAATTTAAGTGTAGGAAATACCACACCTTCACTTTTAAATGTGGAAATGAAGAACTAGAGATTTCTGGTGGCTTTCCCAACCTCAGTGGCAACCTAGCCTGGATTGCTGGTCTTCTAACTCCAAACTGGGTAGGGGGTGACAGGAAGGGTGGGTACAATAGCCTGGATCATGTAATATTGCAATAATCTTCCTGGTAGGGAAAGGCCCTGGGTAGATCCAGGAGGTCTGCAGAAAATTCAAGATAAGAGCAAAGGCTAGCTGGGGCTCTCAGGTCATAGGGCAGCTAACACTATTTTGAAGGCAGAGCATCTGCAACCAATTCCAACTTCCAAAGTAGGATAGAACAATAGTGGACAGGCTACAAAGCAGAGCCTGGATTCGTGGCTCCCGTTTTTATGGACAGAACTTAAAAAAAAAAAAATTCCTTATCACAGAGAGAAGTGTCGTTCCCCAACAGGTACCAGTATATAGAGTGACCAACCACATCAGCTTTCCCAAAACTCTCCCAATTTGGCACTGAAAGTCCTATATCCTGAGAAACCCAGCAGTCCCAGGCAAACCGAGATGGTTGGTCACCCTAGAAGGGGAGCATGGTGCCCACACAATGAAGACACTCATTAGGTTTGGACCTGGACAGACTACCACTCCATAACAGTCTTCTCTGATGTTGAGTGCATACAGGAAGGTCCCCTACCCTATAGACCCTAAAATTGATTACTCCTCCATTAAGGTGTTTAAGCTTCTGACTAAAAAACTATCACTAAACAACCAGTCCACATCGGGGCAGAGTCAGACAAGTTGGCCAAATCACACAAGAAAACACTCTCTTTTGGAATAATCTTTTCATGACTCGACCTGGGATTTATTTTTTCAAAAACCTATTTAACATGGAAGAGGAAGATAGCTCTGTCTCTATGTCTACTATTTCTTGCTTAAATGGTACCTTTGTCAAAATGTGTGTGATTACAGAGTGACAAGCACAATGTAAGTCCTTATACGTACTTTTTCCTTAAAGTTACTCAATATCTCAAATAAAAACTTTATTTTTGGCAAAGTGCTTTTAAGAAGAGGATTTTGAGGCAAAAGTATCGAATGTACAGGTAAGAACAATCAGTTCTGTGTTCTGCAAGGCTGGCCTCTTTCCACAGCAAATCCTTCCTGGGGCCATCCCCATCTCTATCAGTCTGTGCTGAGGAAACAAACCAATTTGGATACTGGCTTAAACCCAATATCACCACAGAGGAAACTCTTCTGCCCTAAAAAAAAAAAAAAAAAAAAAAAAGACCCGGCATGCCAAAGCCAAATGTAAATGGCAAATGGCATTTGGCTCATACACTCTTTGTGGTTGACAGTACAAGTTGGTCTAGGTAAGAATTCTGGTCCCACCTCTGCAACCATCTGTGTGATCAGGAGGAAGTCATTTGACCTGCTTTAGTTTGGGCTTTTATAAGGCAAGATCGCTCAACTAGACTGATCTCTAGCTTCTTCTTAGCCACAAAAACCACTGAAGGTATTTCTATAGCTTTGCTTTAATTCATATGATCAAGATTCAGCTTACTTATTCATGCAGACAATATTAGAGTGTCCCTCTTTCTACGTGGTAACTAGGCCTTGTGCTGGGTGTCGTGTACATTGGTAAATAAGCAACAAGACCCCTGCTCTCAGAGTTCACAGTCTGTAGGAAAAAGACAATAAACAAGAACACAAACAAGGTATGAGTATGAATTAAAGTGGCCACAGCCAGCACATGAAAGGGGAATAACAAGGAGTTCAAGGAGTGCCCCATCTGATGATTTCCATTTTTCCAGCGAGGTGTGAGGTAAAGTCACCAACTAAATATGCACCAGAGAGAGGTAGGATGGAAGATGTGAGAGAGAAAAAGCATAAAATAGTCATCTCATAAGGGGACAGGGAGCTTGCAGAGAAGTGTGGCCAGATGGCCAGGCGGTATTAGGAACCCTCCTGAGGTCTGAGATCAAAAATTTAAGAGAGACCCAGTCTACTCAGTTATGGTTTCCTCTGACTAGGCTCCACAGCTCAGATGTAAGCAGAATAAAGCAGAGAGCTAGGTTCATCAGGGCAGTGGTTCTCAGCCCTGCCTGGGTATTAGAACCACTTAGGAGCTTACAAAAAGAAAAATACTGAGACCCAGGCTCCTCCTGCAGAGACTGATTCAGATGCTCTGCAGTGGGGCCCAGGCATGGGTAATTTTGAAGGCTCTTTGGTATGGTTAAAGTGCTTTGGTTATGGGCTTTGAAAAGAGAGTAGGATAGCCAAAAGAAGCAGATGTCTACAAGACAGTCATACTGATTGAGTAAGGAACCTATACTGGACAAAACATGAATGGAAGCCAAGAGGGAGTTAATGAAATTAGGGGGTTCAGTGGACCACAATGAGGTCAAGGAATAATTATTCTTGGGGTTCCTTGAACAGTTAACTAGAAGGATAAAAGCCTTTAGTAGGAGCATGGTATTACCATTTCATATATTTAAGGGTTTTTTTTTTTAAGATTTTATTTATTTATTTGACAGAGAGAGAGACAGCAAAAGAGGGAACACAAGCAGGGGGAGTGGGAGAGGGAGAAGCAGGCTTCCCCCTGAGCAGGGAGCCCGATGCAGGGCTCCATCCCAGGACCCTGGGATGATGATCTGAGCTGAAGGCAGACGCTTAACGACTAAGCCACCCAGGCGCCCCTAAAGGGATTTTTTTTAAGTTGTTATGGTGAAGGAATCTAAGATGTGGCCATGGGAGTGGGTGGCTAGCCAATACAGGAAAAAGCAAAATACTACAGATGAGAAGGTCAAGGAACTGAGAGGCCAGGATATGGTGTAGACCATCCACCTATAAGCTGAGATTGCCAAGAATTATCACAGCAGTTGGGGTGTATCAGAGGACTCTGAACCAGGAATTAGGTCCACAATAAATGATTAGGGCCAGCAGAGCTGGGGGAATCTAGAAAGTCAGGCTGGGACAGAGGGTCTCCAGGGGGCCAGAAGGCCTGAACCAGGCAGTTAACAGGCCTCAGACAAATGGGCTGAGCTCAGGGTCTAAGCTGAGGAAGAAGGTAGGATTTATATGTCCAGTCCCAGCAACCTGCCCCCCCACTCCAGACTCGCTGAGCCAGAGACACACTCAACATCCACACTGACGTCTAGCAGCATCTCAGCTGAACATGTCCAGAAATGAGCTCCAGATGACCCCCTCCTCGCCTGTTCCTGCAAAGCCTTCCCAGCTCAGTTATAGGCACTTTTATCCTTCCCATCACTCAGAACAACTACTACATTGACTCTTCTCTTTCTCTCACTTCCCACCTCCACTTTTTTCACACCCCACTGCCAGCCAGCATTGTTGCTCTTTTAGGCACAGCAACAGACTCCAAATTACTCCCCTCACTTTTGCTCTTAGACCCCTACCGTCTGTTCTTAACCCAGCAACCAGAGTGGTTCTTTTAAAATAAAGCCTCATAATAGTCATGGACATTTACAACCTTGGCTGCTGAGGGTCCCCACCAACACTGAACCTAGCAAACTGAGCTGCCCAGAGTCCCTGATGATGCATCCCTTTCCCAGGGCTGGAACTGTTGTTATGGTGAGACCTGCCCCCAGTTACTGCCCTGCCCCACTCTCTGGTATTGGGATGCCTCAGTGCCTCACCATCTCTAGGACTGCAGCTGCCACTGCTCTGTGCATTGCCCCATGGGTTCTGACATGTAGCTTTAACGGGCCATCAGCAAGGCCATGCTGTTGATGCTTTGTGACTGTCCCCTGCAGTGAGTCAGGATTTTAACCTACCATCCCCAGGGTCTGCTGCTACTGCACCTTGTTTCCTGAGCCCAAACCACCAGTGTACTCCATCATCCCAAGCCCATGCTGCTAATGCGCCCCTGTCCTCCGGAGCCTCAGTCTTTGCAGTGAGTACCAGAGACCCAGGCCCCAGTTTCATGAAAGATCCACATATTCCCACACCTCAGACACTGGTGCCAGCAAGTGCAGGCACTATGGTAGTTCTGAGTGCATCTGACCCCAGGACCCTGGCTCTGCTGCCACTTTGAGTGCAAACATACGAGATCTGGAGCCAAGAGGGATCCCCTCTGCTAGAACTTTCTCCCACAGGCAAAGAAGGAGAACAGGAGGACCCCAACAAGGTTCACCTTTGAGGACCCCAATAGCCCTAGCTACCACTGCTGCTCTTGGGATCTCTGCAATCTTGGCCACAGAAGAATCCCCAGTCTTCATTGACATTGACCTGAGCTGATGGAGCTGCATGGAGACTATACTATGTGTCCTCCTGGGAACCAAAGATGCTACAATCCACATACTTGGCACCTTCACTCTCCACATTCAGGTGAAAGTCTTTCTATACCAAGGCCATTTCAAAAAGCCCGGAAGAGGTGACAGCTGCCCCAAATGCACAGACATCAATGCAAAGCCATTGGAAACACAAAAAAAGTGAGGAAACATAGCACCACCAAAAGAACACAATAAACTTTTAGTTACTGACCCCAAAAAATAGAGATCTGAAAAAGAATTCAAAATAATTATTTTAAGGAATCTCAGTGTGATTCAAGGGAACACAGATAGACAACTCAATGAACTCAAGAAAACTGTGTGAATAAAACAAGAAGTTCAACAGAAGGATAAAAATCATTAAAAAAAAGAAAGAACCAAACAGAAATTCTGGAGCTAAAGAAATACAATGAATGAAATTAAGAATTTAATATACAGCTTCAATAGCAGGCTCAATCAAGTAGAAGAAAGAATCTGTAAAACTGAACACAGGTATCTTGATATTATCCAGTCAGAGGAGAAAAAAAGAAATAAGAATTAAAAAGAGTGGGGGGAAAAAGCCTATGCTGATTATGGGATAACACCAAGCAAAACAGAATTCACATTCTGAAAGTCCCAGAAGAAAGAAAAAAGAAAGAAAGAAAGAAAGAAAGAAAGAAAGAAAGAAAGAAAGAAAGAAAGAAAGAAAGAAAGAAAGAAAGAAGAAAGAAAGAAAGAAAGAAAGAAAGAAAGAAAGAAGAAAGAAAGAAAGAAAGAAAGAAAGAAAGAAAGAAAGAAAGAAAGAAAGAAAGAAAGAAAGAAAGAAAGAAAGAAAGAATTATTTAAGGAAACAATGGCTGAAATTTCCCAAATCTGGGGATAAATATAGCCACTAAAATATACTTTGGGGAAGCTTAAAATTCCCCAAACATTTTCTTTTTTTTTTTTTTTAAGATTTTATTTATTCACTTGAGACAGAGAGGGAGAGAGAGAGCATGAGCAGGGAGAGAGGCAGAGGGAGAGGGAGAAGCAGGCTCCCACTGAGCCAGGAGCCTGATGTGGGGCTTGATCCCAGGACCCTGGGATCATGACCTGAGCGGAAGGCAGACGCTTAACCATCTGAGCTACCCAGGCACCCCTCCCCAAACATTTTCAACCCAAAGAGATCTTCATCAAGACATATTATAATCAAACTCTCTAAAATCAAAGACAAAGAGAATTTTTAAAGAAGCAAGAAAAAAACACTCATCAAATACAAAGGAACCCCAATAAAACTATCAGCAGAAACCCTGCACAGCAAGGGAAACAATCAACAAAACTAAAAGACAACTTACTGAATGGGAGAAGATATTTGCAAATGACATCTCTGACAAAGGGTTACTATCCAAAATATATAAAGAACTTATACAATGCAACACCAAAAAAAACCAAATAATCCAATTAAAAATGGGCAGAAGACATGAACAGACATTTCTTTAAAGAAGACATACAGAGGGCCAACAGACATGTGAAAAGATACTCAACATCCCTCATCATCAGGGAACTGCAAATCAAAACTACAATGACATATCACTTCATAACTGTCAGAATGGCTAAAATTAAAAACACAAGAAACAACAAATGTTGGAGACAGTGTGGAGAAATAGGAACCCTCATGCACTGTTGGTGGAAGTGCAAACTGGAGCAGTCCCTGTGGAAAACAGTATGGAGTTTCCTCAAAAAGTTAAAAATGGCACTACCCTACAATCCAGTAATTGCCCTACTGGGTATTTAACCCAAAAATACAAAAACACTAATTCAAAGGGATACATGCACCCCTATGTCTATTGCAGCATTATTTACAATAGCCAAATTATGGAAGCAGTCCACATGTCCATTGAATGAGGAATGGATAAAGAAGATGTGCTATAGATATACAATGAAATATTCAGCCATAAAAAAGAATGAAATTTTACCATGTGCAACAACATGGTTGGAGCTAGAGAGTATAATGCTAAGCAAAATAAGCCAGTCAGAGAAAGAATATCATATGATTTCATGCCTATGTAGAATTTAAGAAACAAAACAAACAAGTAAAGGAAAGAGAGAGAGAGAGAGATAAACCAAGAAACAGACTCTTAACTATAGAGAACAAACTGATGGTTACCAGAGGGGAGGCAGGTGGAGGATGAGTGACATAGATGAAGGGGATTAAACAGGACACTTATCACGATGAACATTGGGTAATGTATAGAATTGTTGAATCACTATATTGTACATCTGAAACTAATACAACACTGTATGTTAACTATACTGGAATTAAAATTAAAACTTAATAAACAATAAACTACTTAAATTAAAAAAAAAAAGACTATCATCAGAAACCTTTCTGGACAGGAGAGAATGAGATGACACCTTCAAAGTGCTCAAAGAAAAAAAACCTGCAAAGCAAAAATATGCTGCCCAGCAAAGTTATCCCTCAGAAATAAGAGAAGGAGGGGCACCTGGGTGGCTCAGTCTGTTAAAAGTCTGCCTTCAGCTCAGGTCACAATCCCAGGGTCCTGGGTTTGAGTCCTGCATCAGGCTTCCTGCTCAGAAGGGAGTCTGCTTTTCCCTCTTCCTCTGCTGCTCTCTCTCTCTCTCTCTCTGTTAAATAAATAAAATCTTTTAAAAAGAGAGAGAGAGAAATAAAAGAGAGATAAAGATTTTCCCAGACAAAGAAAAGTTGAGGGAATTTACCACACAACCTACTTTATAAGAAATGCTAAAGGAAGTTCTTCACACTGAAATGAAAGTATGCTAATTAGTAATATAAAAACATATGAAAGCATAAAATTCACTGGTAAAAGTAAATATACAGTCAAATTCAAAATATCCTAATACTGCAATGGTGTATGTAAATCTATTTGAACCCTAGCATATAAGTTAAAAGATAAAAGTGTTCAAAATAACTATAGCTACAATATTTTGTTAATGGATACATAACATAAAAAGATGTAAATTGTGACACCAACAACATCAAATGGGGACACAAGTAAATGTGTAGAACTTTCTTGAGCAATTGAAGCTAAGTTGTTATCAGTTTTAAATAGGCTGTTATAAATTAAGATATTATTATGAAAGTATCATGGTAATCACAAAGTAAAAGCCTATAATAAATACACAAATGATAAAGAGAAAATAATCTTAGCATATCACTACAAAAAACCATCAATTCAAAAAGAAAATAGCAAGAGAGAAAGAATCAAAAATTAATCAGAAAGAAATTAACAAAATGGTGCTAGCAAGTCCTTACCAATCAATAATTACTCTAAATGTAAATGGTTTAAATTATCTAATTAAAAGACATGGAGTGACTAAATGGATTTAAAAAAAACGAAACCCAAGTATATGCTGCATGCAAGAGACATACTTAAGCTTTAAGGGTACCCATAAGGTAGAAGTGAAAGGATGGAAAAAGGTATTCCATACAAATGGAAACCAAAAGAGAGCAGGGGTAGCTATACTTATATCAAGCAAAGTAGACTTTAAGTCAAAAGCTGTAACAAGAGACAGAGAAGGCCATTGTATAATGATAAAGGGGTCAGTTCATCAAGAGGATATAATGATTATAAATATATATGTACCCAATATCAGAGCACCTAAATATATTAAACAATTATTAACAGATCTGAAGGCAGAAATAGTCATCAATGCAATAATAGTAAGGGATTTTAATACTCTTCTTTCAACAATGGGTAGATCATTCAGACAGAAAATCAATAAGGAAATAATGGACTTGAACTATACTTCAGACCAAATGGACCT
>NC_138376.1:120922170-120943951 GCF_054177405.1 Leptonychotes weddellii
GTCATTTCTCTTTTTTCTTATTTAGTCTAACTAAAGGTTTGTCAATTTTGTTTATCTCTTTAAGAAAACAGCTCTCAGTTTTGTTGATCTTTTCTATTGTCTTTCTGGTCCCTATGTAATTTATTTATGCTCTAATTTTTATTAGTTCCTTTCTTCTGCAAACTTGAGGCTTAGTTTTTCTTTTTCTAGTTCCTTAGGTATAAGTTTAAGTTTTTTATCTGAGATCTTTTTTCTTAATATAGGTGTTTATCACTATAAACCTCTCTTTTAGAACTGCTTTTCTAAAAACTGATGCACTTGTCTCATAACCCTTATCACCAACTAATTATTGATGCTAAAATTATATCACATAATATATGTAACATATTAATTATACTTATTTATCATGTTTACAGTCTGTATTACCACTCTACAACTAAACTGCATGAGGGCAGGGATTTTGTCTGATTTGCTCACTGCTATATTTCCTATGCTTAGAACAGTGCCAGATATGGGGCACGTGGGTGGTTCAGTCGTTAAGTGTCTGCCTTTGGCTCAGGTCATGATCCCAGGGTCCTGGGATAGAGCCCTGCATCAGGCTCCCTGCTCAGCGGGGAGGGAGCCTGCTTCTCCCTCTCTCTATACCCCTCCACTCTGCTCGTGCTCTCTCACGCTATCTCTTTCTCTCTCTCTCAAATAAATAAATAAAATCTTTAAAAAACAAAAAACAGTGCCAGACACAGAGGAGATACTCAACACATACTTCTTAAACAGATGAACAAAAAAATGCCTGAGTGTGACCACTTAAAGAGATGAATTTGTGTCTAGGGTTGACCCAAAGCATGTCAGATCTCAATTTTTATTGGGGATAAGGAGACTTAGGTCAAAGAGCATGAGGTAGAACCAGAATTATAATAAAAACATTCAATCCTTGACTAGAGAGTGTGACTTTATTCTGCCACCCACCAGTTGAGAGAATGAAGAATATTAATGTGAACTTTATGCCTCCATCTCTGAGGCAGACAATGTGGGTGGGAGGTAAAAGAAATAAGGCAGGGACTAATGCAGGATTCTCTTCTACAAAAAATGCTAAACCATTTGCAAGCATAATGTTGTGCCGGATGCTTCAGTTGAGAGAGAGATGGTCATGTGAATGTTATGGTTTGCTGGATAAAATATGGTCTCAAAACATGAGTCAGAGTCCCCTGGAAAGTCTGGAATTTCTAATAATTAAGTTTCCTTAGTGCAATAAAAAAAAAAAAAACAACATGATCTCATCTCTCCTTATAAGCAGCTATGTTTTCCAGGGTAACAAAACTCAAAATTTCTCTTAAAAAGATTTTACTGGATGAGATAAAAGAAGGCTCATGCTCATCTGCATTTCCCTGCCTAATGTCATCATTATAGCTTGGTTATAATCTTTGAACAACCCCCTCCATTCAGGATTTGTTGACATTATTTAAGCTTGAAAAAAAATATTTTTTAAAAGTCAAAGAGTTCAGAAACCAAGCCCCCTGCATGATTAAGGTTTTTATTACAACCAAAATGATGTGAGTGATAACAGTTCATCCCTTGGGATTACATGTCCAAAAGAGCAAATCCATACCTCAAATTGGCTCTTGATCTCTAGTCTATAAGAGACAACCCAAAGTTTAAATACAGCAGAGAAGCTTCAGTACAACCCAGGCTCAGATACAGAAATGACGCATTGGCCCAGCCCTTCTGGAAAAGCAGTTTTGGGGAAGAAGAGAAAAGGAATTATGGGTTTAGGGGCGTGTGTGTGTGTGTGTGTGTGAGTGTGTGAGATAAGAAGCACTTATATAGGCATACCATATTATGGATTTGGTTCCAGACCACCGCAGTAAAGCAAATATCTCAATAAAGCAAGTCAAATGAATTTTCTGGTGTCCCTGTGCATAGCAAAGTTATGTTTATACTATATACTATAATATAGTCTATTATAAGACTATTAGGTGTGCAATAGCATTATATCTAAAAAAAGTACATTCCTTAGTTTAAAAATACTTTGACTCTTCCTTTCATGAACAATTTCCCTGTAGTTTGTGATGCTATTTGACAGCATTTAACCCATAGTAGAATTTCTTTCAAAGTTGGGGTCAGAGGCACCTGGTGGCTCAGTTGGTTAAGTGTCCAACTCTTGGTTTTGGCTCAGGTCATGATCTCAGGGTCATGGGATTGAGCCCCATGTCAGGCTCTGTGCTCAGGAGGGAGTCTGCTTAGGATTCTCCCTCTGCTGCTCCTTCTCTCTCTCAAATTAATAAATAAATCTTTTTTTAAAGAGGAAAAACAAAATTAGGGTTGATCCTCTCAAACCCTGCCACTCTTTATCAAACCATCATGAGATGGCAGCAATTTGATCACATCTTCAGGCTCCACTTCTTTTTTTTTTTTTTTTAAGATTTTATCTACTTATTTGAGAGAGAGAGCACAAGCAGAGGGAGTGGCAGGCAGGGAGAGAGGGAGAAGCAGACTCCACTGAGTGGGGAGCCTGACGCGGGACTTGATCCCAGGACCCTGAGATCATGACCTGAGCTGAAGGCAGCGGCTTAATCACTGAGCCACCCAGGCATACCTTTAGGCTCCACTTCTAACTCTAGTTCTCTTGCTGTTTCTACCACATCTGCAGTTACTTCCTCCACTGAAGTTTTAAGCCCCTCAAAGTCATCCATGAGGGTTGGAAACAACTTCTTCCAAACTCTTGTTCATGTTGACATTTTTACCTCTTTTCATGAATCACGAATGTTCTTAATGGCATCTAGAATGGTGAATCCTTTCCAGAAGGTTTTCAATTTACTCTGCCCAGATTCCTCAGAGGAATCACTATCTATGGCAGCTACAGCCTTAAGAAATGTATTTCTTTAATAATAAGACTTGAAAGTCAAAATCACTCTCTGATCCATGAGCTGCAGAATGGATGTTGTGTTAGCAGGCAAGAAAACAACAGTAATTTCATTGCACATCTCCATCAGAGCTCTTGGGCGACTGAGTGCATTGTCAATGAGCAGTAATATTTTAAAAGAAACCTTTTTTGCTGAGCAGCAGATCCCAACAGTGGGCTTAAAATATTCAGTAAACCATGTTGTGAACAGATGTGATGTCATCCAGGCTTTGTTGTTCCATGTATAGAGCACAGACAAAGTAGGTTTAGCATAATTCTTAAGGGCCCTGGAATTTTTGGAATGGTAGATGAACACTGGCTTCAACTTAAAGCCACCAGCATTAGCTCCTAACAAAAGAGTCAGCCTATCATTTGAAGCTTTGAAGCAGGCATTGACTTCTCTTCTCTAGCTATGAAAGTCCTGGATGGCATCTTCTTCCAATAGAAGGCTGTTCCATCTACATTATAAACCCATTGTTTATAGGTGTAGCCACCTTCATGAACTATCTTAGCTGGATCTTCTGGAGAACTTGCTGCAGCTTCTATCAGGACTTACTGCTTCATCTTGCACTTATATGTCATGGAGACAGCTTCCTTCCTTAAACTTCATGAACCCACCTCTGCTAGCTTCAGACTTTCCTTCTGCAGCTTCCTCACCTCTCTTAGCCTTCACAGAAGTGAATAGAGTTAGGGCCTTGCTCTGGATCAGCCTTTGGCTTAAGGGAATGTTGTGGCTGGTTTGATCTTCTACCCAGACCACTAAACCTTTCTCCATATCAGCAATAAGACTAATTTGCTTTTTTATCATTCATGTATTCACTGGAGTAGCATTTTCACTTCTTTCAAGAACTTTTCCTTTGCATTCACCACTTGGCTTTTGGCCTATCTTGGCTTTCAGCATGCCTTCCTCATGCTTAATCCTTTCTAGCTTTCAACTTAAGGGGAGAGACGTGTGACTCTTCCTGTCACTTGAACATTTAGAGGCCACAATAAGGCTATTAATTGGCCTAATTTCCATATTGTTGTGTCTCAGGGAATTGGGAGGCCCAAGGAGAGGGAGAAGGATGGTAGCATGGCCAGTCAATGGAGCAGTCAAAACACATATGTTTATTGATTAAGTTTACTGTCTTATAGGGGTGCATGCACTTCATGGCACCCCAAAACAATTACAATAGTAACATCAAAAATCACTGATCACAGATCACCATAATAAATATAATAACGAAAAAGTTTGAAATATTGCAAGAATTACCAAAATGTGACGCTGGGACACAAAGTGAACAAATGTTATTAGAAAAATGGTGCCAATAAACCCGCTTGACACAGGGTCGCCACAAACCTCCAATTGGTTTAAAAAAAAAAAAAAAGATAGTATCTGTGAAGTGAAATAAAGCAAAGCACAATGAAATAAGATATGCCTTTATAAGATTTTAGAAGCTAATGCCCATGGTAGAAATGACCTACAATTGGAGAGGCAGGGGTGAGGTGGGTAGGGTGATCAAGCAGATTGTGATTAAACCACTGTAGGAGTTTCAGAGGTCCTGACAGTTCAGAAAAATCTAAAATAAAAAACATTAAAAAGAGCTAGAACGACAGCCCCAAGAGTAGAAGAAGGAGGTAAGTGATTTCCATCAGAGCCCAAGTAAATCTGTAGGGGCCTGGAATCAAGGGAAGGTACCCGTCTCCACTAGCAGGTCCCAGGATCATGAGTCAGCTCAGATGGTCCAGGGGCTCTGAGATGCATGGCACAGATAAAACTAAGCATGAAGTTTGTTCCCCTTCAAGGAAAGATCCTGTTTTTTCCAAAATGGGATTTGGAAGTGACTGAACTAGTAACAGGGCATTCATTCATTTATTCATTCGTTCATTCATACAATTACTGAGCATCCACAACACACTATGAATTTGGTGGTCCCAAATGAGCCATTCCTCCCAGCTCTGTGGAGCCCTCCGAAATTGATTCTGGGCTCAGCCCTGTGGCTGGCTGGGGCCAGTAGGACAGGGGCAATTATGAGATTTCTCATGCAGAGGCTCCATGTGACTTATCCTCAGAGAGTTCTCTTTTGGGAGTCCCGAGCTGCTATATAAGATGTCTGCCTACCCTGGTGGAGAAATCACATAAAGGAGGAGAGGCCCTGAGATGACATGGGGAGAGGTGAGGAGCCAGTCGGGAGGGAGAACCAAGGACCCAGAAGTCTGACCACACTGGAGCCCTACTCACTGCAGCATCAGCATGTGAGTCAAAAAGATACCTCAGACATTCCAGCTTCCATGGATGGAAAGGAACAGAGACAAGACTTTGGGGGATCTTGGGAAGTGAGACCGACACAAATGTTTGTCATCAGAGGACAGACTATGGTTGGCAGTCTCCAAAGGTGGCCCCAGAAATCCTCTCCTCCTTGAGCACATGTGCCATTCCTCATACCAGGAAACAGAGTTTAATTTCCCTCCCTTAAATGTGGCATAGCTCTGCAATTGCTTTAACTAATAGAAGTCAGCATAAGTGACATTCTGGGGCTTCCAAGCCCCGGTTTTAAAGGAATTTTCAGCTTCTCCTTTCTTCTTAGAAAGTTTACTCTTGGGACAGCCCTCTCCGAGCCCAGTTTCCACACTGAATGTTCAAGTCACATGAAGAGGATACCTAGAAGGGAACCATGACAATAGGACCAAAAGCTATAGCTATGACCCCAGCTGGCAGCCATCAACTGCCAACCTTACAAATGAGTCATCCCAGCCAAAACAGCCCTAAATGACTGCAGATCCCGGCAACATCATGAGACATAGAAGTACCACCCAGCTGAGCTCGGTCAACCCAGAGAACTGTGATAAATAAAAATTGGTGTTATTTTAAGTAGCTAGATTGTGGGGTGGTTTGTTATGCAGCTTTGTGTTTCCAAAATCATGGCAGATATTAATCTTAGGATTCAGGAATAGAAATTTTGAATTCCTGGGAATTAGAAGTTACTTAAATACTTCCACAGTCTTCATAAATTTTACTCATTATTATGGATAGCTTTAAAAGTTTTAATAAATAAGAAATATCACATTTAGTAGTATTTTCAAAGGGCTGTGGCCTATAGAGAATATCCAAACACTGGAAAATGTCAGCAAACACTATTGGGTAGTATTCAAATAAATGTAACATTTAGATCTCATAGCAAGGACTAACAGAATGGTATGTCTAAATAGCCTATTTAAGGGTTTATTTTGCTTCCAAAACATGTTATTCTTAGAGCACTACTCATAGGATTTGTATAAAACACACTATGCATATAAACATTCCTATTTATCTTATCTTCAATAAAGATTCACCACTGGAAGCAGACAAGGCCACAAATACACAATTAAAACATGGCAACAGCTAACAAAGGATGACTGCTTAGATTGTGACCAATTTTCTCATATCTGTTCCCATCCTCATTCCTATAAATATTAACCTTCATATTTGACTCCATGTATCAATATTTTCTGCTCTTGCTTTCTACTTAACCTCAGTGGATGCCTTAGAACCAGTAACCGTCTATGCTGTATTAAGTGTTAATTCTTACAAAAGTATATATTTTATCCAATTTTCCAGATTTTGTAACTGATTTTTCTCAGGATTCACAATTCAGAAAAACATGTAAGTTTCCCGAGAAATGCTAAGAGAGAATTCCCACATGGAAGCACTTAGCAGTAGTAGATGACAACATCCACAATCAGCTTGAGTGTCTAGGTACTCAAACTGGTAACAAAACAAACATGGTTCCTCCAGGCACAGAGCTTACAATCGGGCAAGGGAAATGAATACTACACAAATGACCAGAGACATAACTACATGATCACATACCACCATGAGCCCCACACTGCCACTGTCCAGGTGAAGATGGGAAGCTGCCAAAGGAAAAGGTGGATTCTACTCGGACAATCTTGAAGAGAAGCCCACCAATCTTTGTACCATTGACGTAGTGACTACAAAGTTACCCAGAGAAGCAACAACATGAGCTCACTTAAGAAGACATTTTGGTTTGGGAGTTATTCCTAAAAGGGTCACTTTGTCATGAAAAACAGAAGTATGGCCACCACCCTACGCCAGTTGGAGTCAGTATTTCCAGGCCACTGCTGCCTTTCTACCAGGTGAAGGGGATGCCCAGCAGAGTACCATAGTGAATCCCTTTTTTACAATGTCACTATATTTCCTCACAATTTACATCTTTTTCTTCAGGCCTATTACTTTTTCCCTATGGATATAATGCAGATCACAATTAATGCTACATTTTTGTAATTTGTGGTCGTTTCTCATAAATCTTCAACAAATATCTCTGTTGACACTAGCAATTCGTCCAGAAGGAAAGAGAAGTTTCTTATTAGGCTTCTAACAAGCATATAACACCTTCCTTAGAGACGCCCACTTCACCAAGTTAGTCTCAAAGATACTATTCATTCCACCACTTGGATACTTCCTGAGTCAATGACCCACCTGATAATAAACCTGGCACCTCTATAACCCAACCCTGAGGTCTTGACAAGGTTCTATCATGTGAACTCTTCTAGGCCTTCGCTGTAGGTTTAATTATGTCTGATTATAATGTGTGACAACAAAACAACCTGGTTAATTTAAGAGTTCTATCAGTTTATACTTTCTTGCTACTTAGAAAAATCCCCTATGCCACCAAATAATTTCCCACAGGCAAAGAGGACAGACTTAATAGTTACCAGAGCAGGACTTAACCACATGGAACAACCTATCTGTCCAGCTTTAGTCCTTTCTGTTGCTAAGACTTGCTCTCCCCTCATAAAATGCTGCATGATACCCATGAACAATCACCACTTAGGACTAATTTTGAGACTGCCAAGATGTAAGTTGAACTGATATGAGAAAAATGAATAAGAGGAAGAAAAGGAAATGCACAGATAGAATTAAAGTGATGGATTTTTTTTTTTTTTTAGCAATGGCTAGGGAATCTGACTCAACTAACATTTACATGTTTCAAGAAGCTAACATGGCTCTATGAAATCCTCTCAAAGATCTGACATAGCTAATGAAAATACCTTAGGCTTATATAATGAATTGGTTTCCAAGAATGCCATGCAAGTCACAGCTGATCCTCGTAACATCTCAGTATGGTAGAAGAAAGTAGAAATGAGTTGGTAACTAAGGAGCTTGCTTGAGGACACACATCATCATCAGATGTTTGGTCTTCAGCTCACATTTCATGATCTTCAATGCAATTCTCCCAACACACAGCTCCCCAAAACAATGGCTCAGAACAAAGAATTAGTTCATTCCTTCACTTAACTCCAAATAATCAAATGGGCTTGGGGCTTGGGGAAGTCCCTTCCATTGCCTCTCCTGACCCAGCCTCAGAACATTAACCACTATCAGAGGAGAACCTGAGAATGAACTCAGGGGAGACTTTCAGGGAGTCGGTTTATTTGGAATGTAACCAGATGAATTTCAATCTCAATTAGACATCTTAAAACACAATTAAAAATGTTTATGGGTTATTTGATCCTCACACCTCATAAATTAAATGGAATGCATTTTGATCTACCTAACTCCTGGTAAAAAATTGGCGAGGGTGAGCAAAGGGGTTTCCAAGATATTTGGCATGAATTTCCCTCAGGGAAAGCCCTGCAGAGCCTCGTTCCCAACACAGAGGTACAAGCAGGGTTGGACCGGTCCATACAACATCCTTGCTGGGGCCAAAAGGGAAAGAGCACACCTACACTTATTGTAATCCTGTCCACCTCTAAGGACAGCATAGGCTAATAAAAGTTATGTGCAAATGCAT
Organism: Leptonychotes weddellii; assembly: GCF_054177405.1. Taxonomy (NCBI): domain Eukaryota; kingdom Metazoa; phylum Chordata; class Mammalia; order Carnivora; family Phocidae; genus Leptonychotes; species Leptonychotes weddellii. The sequence goes on from NC_138376.1 coordinate 120,930,823, forward strand.
AAAGAAAGAAAGTGTCATGCTTTGAACCTCCTTCCTGAAATCCCATATTGCCACCAAGGAGCTCGTCTTCCCCCGACTGATCCTTCCCTTTCCACACTTCTTACACTTGGGCTTTTCAGCTCAACCAAGCCAATCTATTAGCTGTTCCTCTACAAGATACCACCGTGGTGCCTTAGGCAAGCCACGTCACAAATATTCCTCCTCCCACAATCAACTACATAATTTGCAGAGCCCATAGCAAAATTAAAATGTGGGTCCCCTTGTTCAAAAATGATTAAGAATTTGGGGCACCCAGGTAGCTCAGTCAGTTAAACATCTGACTCCTGATTTCAGCTCAGGTCATGATCTCAGGGTTGTGAGATCAAGCCTTGTGTCATGCTCCGTGCTCAGAGTGGAGTCTGCTTAAGATTCTCTCTCTCCCTCTGTCCCTACCTGCCCCCCACACCCTCCCCCGTCCCGCTCTCGCTCTAAAATAAATAAATAAATCTTTTTTAAAAAAAAATGATTAAGAATTTAACATGCAACAGCAGAGCACTAAGCCAAGCTTGGGGCCCTTCGAAGTAAGGCCTTGTGTGACTGCATAGGTCACATGCCCATGAAGCCTACTCTGTTGCCTCCCCGACCATTGGAGATAAGAATGTGCCCCTCTAGCAAGCTAAACCCAATCTCCATTCAACCAGAGTACATGGGGGGATATGTTGATATTTGTATTTATGTATTTTCTTGCCAACAGGATTATAAAATCTTCTAAAATAACCCTGCCTTTTTATTTTTAACACCTCAATAGCACCTAACCCAATGCTCTCTATATAGTAAGTATTAATAAAATGATTGCTTTCTAAATAAAACTTCAGAACAATTGTGAGCTACACTTGACCTCAACAGAGTTCCTGTGCTTGACTCCAGCTCAAGTGGCAATACCACTCCTTTAGCGAATGGTCATATAATGTGGAATCTTCAGGAGAGCTCCAGGAAAGGTGAGGGCCAAGGGAGGAAGGCATGCGGCATATATGCCTGCACCTAAACTCTATTTACAAAGCCTGCAGAAAGTATAGTCCCTGCCAGGAAGCCCACCTTCGACCTTGTTGGAACCTGACTCCAGAGCCGTAGAGTGAGAGACAGGGATGGGGTCAGTGAACTGACAATATGGCTCCTCAGAGGCCAGCTGCAAAGCACTGGGGAGTGGGGGGATATATCATTTTTAAAGCCCACGCTCATTCTTGTTGTCACGGGCTATAACTTTCTTGTGGAACTACATAGCCAGGTCTCATCAGGGTGTATGTTTGTATGCTGATGTCAATCATTTCCTTTTTGTGTCCCTCACTGGTTGCTGCCCACAGAGTAGGCTCTATTGACGTTGGTTATTTTTATGATATTATTTTCCCCTCGTGCTTTGATACCTATCAAGGTCTCATATCTACAGTGAGCAGGGGGTTATCCAAGAATCAAAGGGCAGAGTTCATACAGTTGGGAGAATGTTGGTGGGAGCTGACATGATTTATCTCAAAGAGATTTGCCACCATCCATCATTCTTGGAATAACAGTGTTCTTGCATCCAACCTCACCCTTCATAGAAAGATAACCACATGCTTTGCAAACACTGATTTCATTCATCCTCCATCACAAGTGAGCTCCATTTTAACTCTTTATGTCTCTGTTTGGCTTTAAGAGAAACAATTAGTGAGATACCTTGCTTTTCTGACGGTGACCTCTCTTGCCATCCTTCATCATCCAATATGCAAATGAGAGCAAGGAAGCCTCTGAACGGTCAAAAAAAAATGCACCAAAGCCCTGACACTTTGTTCATAGAGGAAGGCCTCCCTTGGGAGCTGATTACTCCTGTTTTAAACAGTATTCCAACAAGGTTGGATATCTAGTTTCAGAGCCAACAAAAGATAAAGGTCTGCAATGGCAAGAAGGAGAGGAGAGTACAGGCAGGCAAAGTGACAGCAAGCAAATTAGAGTTCTGGGGGCAGGGGACAGTTTTTCATCTCCCAGAATCACACGTACACCCACCCCTTCAGACACCCTGAGGTCCCATTTAGGCAATGTCCTTTCTCAGCCACCTACCTTTGCACAGGCTGGGCTCAGGACCTGGGATGTTAATTCCTAGGGTCTCTGGGCATCAATCACCTACTTATCTTTCAAGACCCAACCCAAATGTCCCCTTCTATGTGAAACCTTCCCATTACAATGTTTGCCTACCTGCACCAGTGAATTAAACGTAGATCTTAATGTATGTGTCTACTTCTCCGGCCAAACTTAGCAGTTCCTAATGGCAGAGATCATTTTGAGCATATCTTCATATCCATGCTCCCCCAAACATAACAAGTGCTCAATAGATATTTGCTTTATAGAAAGTAGATAGACTAAAAGAGTATGGCAAACAAGAGTCTCAGGGATTAGCTCCCTGAAATATAGCCACTAGACTGAATGACAACCCCAGTGATTACAGTAAATTATTTAGAAAAGGTTAAGATATGTTCCATATCCTTTATGACGAAAGGCAAGTAAGTTATGTATATCCTTAGAAAGACTTTGATAGGGGCGCCTGGGTGGCTCAGTCGGCTAAGCGGCTGCCTTCGGCTCAGGTCATGATCCCAGGGTCCTGGGATCGAGCCCCGCATCAGGCTCCCTGCTCGGTGGGAAGCCTGCTTCTCCCTCTCCCTCTGCCTGCCACTCTGCCTACTTGTGCTGTTTCTCTATCTCTCTGTCAAATAAATAAATAAAATCTTTAAAAAAAAAAAAAAAGACTTTGATAATAACTATAGAAAAGTCATTTATCTGAAACGTCTCACCTGAGTTAATATTTAATAGGTGCGAAGCTCCTATCAACATCATTTACTCAGTGTTTGAATGAAGGGAATTGATATTTCTAAGATAGGACCTCTGATCCATACCTCAAGTTTTCCTTCCCTCTTGGCCCTAGCAAAGACTGGGTAGGAAGCATCTCATCACCTCCCGAGAGACAGACCACGGGTGCATCCCTTGCTTAAGTAACAGAGATGAGCTGAGCTGTAGTCGAAATGTATCCATCAAAACAGGTAGTAGCTACCAACAAAAGAAGTTTTCTACTCCTGGGGTGAAGGCATTTTGTTCTTTTTTTCTTTTGGCATAGGTTTGTTTACTGTTCAGCCCTATGAAAATATATGGTGCTCTCAAGTATTTATTAATTACCCTAATACTTATTTAAATAAATAAGCCATTTATGATCTAATTTTCAAAGGGAAGCTGGATAGTGGGGGCGGGGAGAGAGGCATGTGAATGTTTCTGCCACTTCCACTTCACCCCTTCACCTCTAACTGCACCCCTTCACATCTAACTTCACATCTAACTGACATGTTTAAAATTCAACCCTCACCACACTGGGAAGGACAGCACATTATAAAATAATAAATTCAGTATCTTTAGAGGAGATGACAAAACCCATGTTTCATGTTTTCTGGGCATCTTCCATGTGCTCAACAACACCATTCCCTAAGTTTGAGATCATTTTAATTTAGCAGTAAGTCTATCTTTCAAAAAGAGATACATATATTACTCCTGATGCCCATTCGAGTAAATATCCTAGTTAAAACTGTAGAAAGGAGTCACCTTGTGCTGACCACGTGACTTGAACTCCGTCACTTCCAGTTCTATCCCTTTACCTCTTGACCCTGATTCCCATGGTCCAGAAGCAAAGGGGATGAGTGGAGAGAGTGGCCATCCAGAGCCAGGGGAGCAGCACTTCTGGTGATGTCCCCAGCACACACTTCCTGTCCTCAGTGACGTTCAAGGTTAAAATAGCCTTTTATTTTTCAAAGTCACAGCCCTAGGCAGATTCATGGTAGCTCTGCAAAGCACACTCCAGTTTGAAAATCTGCCCCCTGCCACCACTTTACATGGAAGAATTGCTTTCATCTCCAGTAAATCATCAGACCCAAAGAAAGTCTTTCCAGGCTGTAGCAAAGCCAACCTGGGCTGACTGCATTTATCAAGAGAAGAGCACCGGGACGCCCAGTTTAAAGTGAACAGCTAAGACTGTGAGAAGTGGGGCCAGAGCATCTTAATGGGGTCATATCAAGACCTAGATGCTGCGTAGATGCTCTGCATTCACCCCCAAGTAGCACCGCAGTGAGAGCCCAAGGAAGGGCCTGCACTTAAGGGCCTGGACAGATGGTACAGAAAGTGCGGGGTGAAGACATTTAAAGTTACAATGGTCATTCCCAGAGCTGTCTAAGTGTAAGGAAAATCGTATTTTAGTAAAGAATAAGAAATACAATGATCAAAACCTTTTCATTCAAATTCTATGACCAGGAAACCACGAAGACAAGAAGAACAGAGAAAAGTCATCTGTAATCCCCACATTTGCACCATAGCCTGAAACAAAATAGAATGAGAGTATTCCATCAAGTGTAGCTTATGGGGTCCCAGATGGTAAACGATGTTATAATTGTCCCTAAAACAAGAGGGTAGAATTCATAGACTTGCTCTCTGGATGTTCTCCCTGGATGTTCTCTGGTCTCTTTTTCTAGGGACTGGTTGATACTGGCAAGCAGGAGTGTCTTACAACAATAGAACTGTAGTTTTGTTTGTTAGATGTGAAAGGAAGTTTAGAGCTGGGCTGGTCCAAAGGCGCCCTGTGCAGATCAGCTGGGAGTTTGCTCTCACACCTGTCCTCCAGCCCTTGCAGGCATCCTGGCCAACAGGCTCCCGGGGTGGGGGTGGGGGGGTGCGGGTAGCCAGTGAAAAGCACGTGTTGGACATCGGAAAGCAGGAAGAAAGGAAAATCCAGAGTACTACCCCACACCTCCTATGCAGGAGGTCGTCACAGCAGCTGCATGTCCTCTGAGCTCCTAGGCCCAGACAGCGCCCCTCTTCATGACCCTAGCTCCGTTGAGTCAGCCCCAGTGTGGTTGTAGCCCTGGTCACGATGGCAATGGCTTCTGGGCCCCGAAACACCAGCTTTTCCCTTTGTCCCTCCAGCTCTAGGGGTTGATGCTTTTTTTTCATTCTCCTCTCTAGGCAGCCTTGTTGGCCAATGTTACCAAACCCCTGTATTAAATCCCCCTGTCTAGACTACCTGGAGTGGTTTTCAACTCTGGCTCAACCTTGACTGATGTCTTAATATATGAATCCTCTCTACAATACATCTCTCTCGGTAGTTTCCTATGCTTTGCTTAAATGCTTGCAAGAACTTAGAACACATCGGTCCTCACCGAGCTTCCCAGTCCTCACAGATTGGCTTAAAAATTCTTCCTTATGCTGCCAAAGTACGTCTCCCACTTACTACTAGTCCCTAAGCTTCATAGGGGCACCTTCGAGCATCCTGCAGCAGTAGCCCACCGGTGTACCCCTCAGGCAAAGGCAAGGTTGGCGTGAGTTTGTGGTCTGATTTGAAGAGCAATTAGAAAGTCCCTCCGAAATTCCAGCATCTCTGATTCATTTTTTTAGGTTAAATAAACACTGATACCTCAAAGTTTGTGCTCTATAAAAATACCACATTAGCGGGGAAAGACATGAGCCCACTATCCTTTACCAAAGCCTTCATAGGAATGTATACTATTTCTTTCCTTACAATTGTTCACTGAGAGCCCGGTCCTTTGGAAAAGGGGTCTGGATGAAGTAAGGGCTATGAGCACAATGGTTTGGGAGCAGCCAGGAGTCCTGGGGTAAAGCAGGCTGGGAAAGAGGCCCAGACAGGGGCCCTGAGCTGCCAAAGAGAAGCAACGTCCCTGGAAAGACAGAAACAGGGAAAGCAGAGGAGAGAGGCCCCTTCCAACAGTGTCTCGCAGGGCTGGCCCTGCCCGAACTCGTCTCTGCCTCTCTCCCAGGCTTGCCTCCTGCCCTCTTTGCCTCCGGATTCCGGCAGACAGAAGCTGCAGGGCCACGCTCACCTTCACTCTAATAATAAAAAGAAGGAAAATGCCAATAAAATTATTATTTACATTTACATGTGCAGTTCCTGCAAGTTTCTGTATATTTCACTGGTAAGCACTGCAGGACATTAGAAGTACAGCTCAAGAAGATATTTCATCCAGCTGCCCTCGTCCCAGAAAGTAAACAGATAATAAAATAAATCTAATCAGCATTCCTTTTCACTTAGCTGAAATTAAATTTTACTCATCATGGGTAAGTGGCTAATTACATGTTTAGTGTAAAGAAAATTCCGGAGACATTATCTTATTTACTTTCTTCTTGTGTCAATAGATGAGAGGACACTGGCATTCAGATGTAGGTGGGAACAGCGGGTTGCTGATGCCAAGTTACCTTTTACGACCTGAATTCAGAGCAAAACAAAGCAAACAGTAGAGACACCGGAATTAAATTGCCTTCCACCCCAAATCCAGGCAACCTGCCCATTGATTTATGGCAACCGCAAGTGCTGAGGAAATTGCTTCCCCAAATGGACGGATTCCTGGGCTCCGAGAGTTTGAAAAAAAAAAAAAAAAAGCCAAAACTTCTTGAGTGGCTACTATGCCGTAGGCATTTATCACGGTAAGATTCTTCATCGCAACCCATGAGGCAAGGGTAATGTTTTTATAGCCATTTTGCAGCTTAGGGAGCAAGGGACCCAAATCAGCCTGACATTGAAGGTCATACTTCTCACTGTGGCAGTGCGTCTGTGGCAAAGGGGGACTCCTTCCCGACACATCTCGGCTGCCACATGTAGAACCCAAGGGGGACTCAGGTCCCTCTCTCAGTCACGAAAGGTTCCCTTCAAGGAAACTCAAACTGGTGAACTTAAGCACAGCGCTGGTCATCTCTCACCTGCTCCAACTTCCTCGCTTGGCTTTGTCCCAAGAAAACGTCGGGCTCCAAAGCCATCTTTTGGGTGACAGACCTCCCATCTGGTGGCTTGTTTCTCAGTGCTATGTCACTCTGCTGAGCTTTCCAATCTGAAGTCGCGGTTGTATACAGCACACTGGCAGAGAGAACACTTTCTGCAAAGTGTTTAGGGAATGGAGCCGACTGTACAATTCACAGGCTTGTTAATGAGAGCTGTATGTTTAATTCCCCATGCTCTGAGCAAGACCTGGGGGTATTCGTTTTTAACTCAGGAAAAACATAAATGCAAATAATTCCATACAAATAGAACTGTCCTGAATTAGTAATGCTCAAATGAGTCTATGCACAATTATTCCAGCTCCTGATCATTACTAATGGAAGCTTATGTGTATGTCATTAAATTTTACTTATAACTTACTCCAAACACATGTGCTCTGTCTCTGAAAAGGGGCCTTCTTTAGTCCCTTTTTTTTCCTGAGTTTTCTACATCCTGAGCCATTGTTAACAACCTACCAGGTTGTAAATTCAACACATTTTCTTCTATGGCTGTTTTGAATTTTATCTGGAGATGTTGTTAAATAAAATCTGCTTAAACATAAAGACCTGAAATTTGTCACATGGAATCTCTAGATAAGAAATAAAAAGAAACAAGTCAAATCAAGCTGTCTAGGTGATGTCTGCAAATCAGAAAGGAAAGGATATTTCCTCCATTATGACAAGTTCATCACTAAAATCATTGCTCAGCAATAAATGTTGCCATCAAAATATACCCCCAAATAGTTTCTCCCAGATTTGACAAAGAGGACAGAGGATATGATACTTTTATCTAACCTGGGGGATACTAAACACTGTAACAAAAGTCATCGACTTCTGATGGTTCCAAACACACTAGCCACCTGGTTCTCTCCTTGTTATGTGCCTGGAGTTCAAGTAGGGACACAGGAATGAAAGGGATCCCTTGCCACTTGAATTCAGACCACAGAACAACAATAGCTGGATCTTACTGAAAATTATATTCTTGTGAATGACTTACCCCGAGGGGAGAAGCTGGATGGTGTGGGTACTGTGTTTGGTACTTATCCAAACTGACACTGCAATTTCAGAGACCTCACCAAAATACATTTCACGTCACATGGCCCGAGACCACAAAATCTGGTATAGAAATTCGGGTGCAGCGGAAGACGATCCATGGATTTCAACTTCCCTGTGAATTTCTGTTCTCACGCTGCAAAGACTCTTTCCTCATGCCCACCGGCACCTATTCTTGCCTGTAAATTAGTATGCAAAATTTAGCACACCTTCCCGAAAGACAGAAGGTAGGCTTTGCATTTCTTTCATTTGTGCAAACCACTTATGATTTAATATTTAATGAAAACATAGGTCATCTATCTTCCCCTTTACTTGTCTTTCTTGATTCATAGGCCACCTTCTTATCCATTCCACTCTGCCTGCTCTCCTTTTATCTGGGTCGGCACACTTACTCCTCTCCCCATGCCCGATTTCTCCATTTTTCTCCCCTCCCCTCTGTCTCCTTGATTTTCCCATCTGAACAAAAGAAATAAGCTGCCCTATTGTTTAATATTTCTTAGAACTCTTGTGCACCTTTAAAAGCTTCCACTGTTTAGTATTTGGGAATTTTGCAAGATAAATTTGGGAAAGCCAAGATCCCATGTGCAATGTTGCCCCTGATTTTAGATATGTCCCAGCGTGATCTGGCATCTTGCAGAAATGAGCCCCTTAACACAAGGATTAGAGGTTCCCAAGCCTTAGGAATTGACAATGGGTTGACAAATCAAATTACAGGATTTCTCTTATAACAATGAATGTGTTCCTAAATCTCTTCAGATTATGGGATTTCATGCAGTAAAAATAACCAGGGATAGCAGGTGCTGTCCATGCCTCAACCATAGCCCCTCACACTCATCACCTGGTTGCGTGTAGGCCAGACTTACCACAACCAGGCCCGTGACGGTATTCCTTTGGCTGCGCGTCTCTCCAGCCTCTGGAGCCTTGTTTGCCTGTCCACATAGAGGATTAGGAATGCTAGGGAGTTAACACCTCCCAGGAGTAGCTCTGACCAATGTCTAGTAGGAGTTGGGATACTAATGCTCCAGCTCCCTTGTCCCTCAGGCGGGATAACTCAGGAGGCTGCTCTTTGTACTGGTTCCTTGAGTTTCCCCAAGGGGCTTCTGTTCCAGTGGCCCACAGTTGTAAGTGTCCCCAGACACCTTTACCAGCTGGCTTCTCTTCCCTGTCTCATTTCCCTGCTTCCTTTCAGTATTTCCTTCACCTTTCAATTAAGTCACTTGCACTTGAACTCTTGCCGCAGGGTCTTCTTCTCGGGAACCCAAAAAAGACCAGGGCTGTGGGACAATGGGGCTGGGCCAGGCACTCAAACTTTTTAGGTTTCCTAAATAATATACTACCAAGCAGACAAAGAAGAAAGGGAAACAATAGCACAATTAAAATATTCCTACAGTGGTAAACATTTTAGATTCTTAATGAATTTTTTAAAATAACGTATTATTTGGCACATTACCTTGACAAATTGCATAAATTTTGTTTAGTGGAAGTAGGTATGGGAGCTGTCCCGCTCTTGAATTACGAGGAAGAGCTGGGAGAAGGCCATCCTAATTTTTAAAATGAAATGTTATGACACCAGAGGAGGATAGATATGGCTCATCGTTCCATAGTTCTTACTTCTACACTGACTTCAGTTAGAAATCCAGCTTTTGGGTTTGGCCGTGTTTGTATTTGTAGTCTGGTATTAAATTATCATCTTCAGGCCACTGAAGGTGCTTTTAAACCACATTTAGGGGGCGCCGGGGTGGCTCATTCAGTTAAGCGTCCGACTCTTGATCTCAGCTCAGGTCTTCATCTCAGGGTTGTGGGTTCAAGCCCACTTAAAAAAATAAATAAGTGAAAATAAAACATTTAAAGTAGCTGATATGCACCACACAAGTTATTTTAAGAGTGAGAATTGAATACAAGGGATGGGTTAAGCACGTGATGGATGACTGAAAAGGCAAAGGGGAAACTGAGGCAACTTCTGGAAGCAGCCACCCCTCCTAGGGCTAAATTGGAAAAAGAAATGAAGCAGGAGCATCACATGGTGGGAAGAGGTAGGGTGACCAACCATCCCAATTTCTCTGGGACACAGATTTTTAGTGCTAAAACCAGGAGCGTCCCAGGGAAACCCAATGGTTGGTCATCCTAGAGGAAGGAGTGATGCCTGGTTGGTGGTGATGCCTCAGGCACTTAGGGAAAGGATTCCTGTGCCATTGCCCCCCACCTTGCCTTCCTGGAGCTGGAACTCAGATCTCTGATCAGGAGGAACGTGTCAGCTATAACTGGTACCTCTGAACTGGTAAAATGGGCCAGGTGCCAGGAGAGCGAGAAGACTGGAGACTGGAACCCCCTGTTGTCCCGTCAGGTTTAAATCTCTCCCTAGCACCTTCCATCAGTGGGGCCTACCAAGGAGCTGCTGCCAAAGGGCAAAGTGGAGAGGTGGTCGGCGTTACAAGCAAAGCATAAAGGGTGGATCTGGAGCAATAGTTTAACAACCACACAACCAGTCAACACACCCACTGTGATGGGTTCACCTCAGCTTTCATTTCTCCCCCCACCCTTCTCTTTTTCTAACATTGTCTCTGATGAGGACTCCTTTAGACCTACTAAGTTCTGGACCTATGACTGCTTTCTCATTCTTGCATCTTTTAAAGCATTTTGTCATTTTCAGTTTCTCCTCAGTATCTAAGGTCCTCCCTTTATGCTCTCTACTTGAATTTTTATAACGAGGACACTTATGTTTTTGGTTACTGTATTAAATAGTCTTATCAACAAAACACGCACATGCAGGAGAAAAGCATGAGATACACTCATAGGAACATGCAGACAGGTGACTGGGGGCATGAGAGCAGATGAGGTGTGTTCTGTGGGCGGAGCTCTTCTGCAGGTTAGTGCGATGAGTTGCACGACATTTTTCATCCTCATCTGTTGTCTCTTGGTAGTGCAAAGCTCAGTTACCTTGAGGCACAAAAAAAATCTTATTTGAGCAGACATGATGTTGTATTTTGGTGACTTAATTCCCCCTTGTGTCTAACCCAGAAGAACAAATACATGCATGAGAGACAGGCATTTTAACAGAAGAGTTGGTATAAGAACTAGGGCCATCTTCCAGACCTAAAGGGGAGAACTACAGGACTCCTGGCCTCTTCCCACTCGGAAGTTTCTTGGTGAGCCTCTCCCAGAAATAGCTTTCTATTCTCTCCTATCTCTCCCATCTACCTAAAGAAGTACTAAGCCAAAATATCCCTCAGGATTTACTTGATAACAGTTCGTGCATCTTTATTTACAAACTCCGTGGTGGTGTGTAGGATTCATACACTGTGACCATTGGATCTTTATTTCTCAGAAATTCTTGGAATAAACACAAATGCAGCCCCATTAGGTTAGGAGGAATAAGAACTCCCAATCACTGAATTCTACTCCAGAAGCCAATATTGCACTTTGAGGTAACTAACAAAATTTAAATTAAAGACAAAAAAAGAGAACTCACACCCCAAGAAACACTGCTAGGTGCCCGGACCGCCCACCTCTTGTCTGCCTGCGCCTCTCACCTGCCACCCACCGCCTTCCCAGCATTTTTATGAGCGGTCTATGATCAGCCAAGAAAGCTAGAATCTTTGATTTGTTTTTAACTACTTTAAAAAGTACAATGTACTGCAATATAAACCTTTAACAACTTTCATCTTCAAAGAAACACCAAATTATATTATAATTTATCTGAAACTTTAAATTATTTCTAGAATTGTTTCATGTTTTTAGTCTCCTGCTCCACTCACATTACTTACACTTCCTGGGACGGTCTTGGATGTAAGCTCAGCGTTACAAAATAGGTCACTGGCATGCCCAGACTGATTCCTGCAGCCCGAAAACATTTTTATTTCAAATTCAAGGAACCACAAACTTTTGATGATAAAGGCAAATTTTCAGAGGCTTCTGCTGCCTGTTTAAGAAATCTTGAAGGTGCTGCTGTGCAGGGCACCCCTGGATGCCACAGAAGGCTGTCAGACCAAGACTGACATTAGCGCTAGACACAAAACGTCATCAGCACTCGATTTGCATTGAGCTTTTTAGTTAATGACATATTCATTGGGTGGGCACTCACTGAATAAGAAAATAAATATATCCCTGCCTTGAAAAACAGATCATCTGAAAGAACTTTAAATAAGTTTCTTCCAGATCATTCTCCCATTGTATCCTAGTGGGAAATATTTTTCCACTTCTTCATAAGAGGGTTTCCTTCTGGCTTGGTGTTCCTTGACCTTTACCCATGGTAGTCAAAAGCTCACCTGGGCCTTATATCACTAAGCCATAATTAAAGTAAAATCCAAAATAGGAAAACAGTTCCCTAACCACAAGACAGGCATGTGTGGAGACTGCTCACATCCAGCAGCAGCCCCCACATATGGCCCTGGACCACGGGCAAATTGTTGATGCCAGCCAGTTCTGCGCCCTTCTAGGACTAAGGGTTTCTCCCTAGACCAAATAACTCAGACCGGCTCTACTTCTAGTTCTTTTAAAGGCCGCAAGAAGTTGCAACCACGCTGAGAAATACTCAGTGGCCTAGAATCCTGGCAACGGGCTCAAATGCCTTTGGGTCGGAAATTCACAGAAGCAGCGTCAAATTGGGAGGCTGACAGCAAAGCCTGATGCTCCTCCTTACTCTGACCATCTTGCCATTCTATGGAGCAATCTGGAAGGGAAGAAAATCTCCCTTCCTCACCTATGGCCATGGTGAGGCCACTCCCATACGAACCAGGGGTTAGAGCTGACCCTCCATACTAACCATAATCACACCTGCTCTCCATGGGAACCACAGGTCTTTCCTACTCCATATACCAAGCACTGGTTATCCCCTAGTCTCCATACCAACTTTTGAGAATCTGTCTGGTTCATTTAAGAATACATAAGTTCTGAGTATACTGTGTGTGGTGGTTTCTTTGTTTATTTGATTATTTAGTTTTATTTTAACTTAGTCCAATAACATATAAGCCCCCTAAAAACAAGGACTCTATCTCCCTTAATGCTGTGTCCCATTACCCATTCGGCACAATACGTGTCACAGAATAGACTCGATAGTACTTGTGGAATGAATGACGTACACAGAAGAAGGAAAACACGCCCTAAAAGAAATAATTCCAAATGTGATCTGAGCTATTGACATATAAAATTAGTCTAGGTTAAAGTTCTTCTCAATATTCTTTTCTGCTTTAAAAAATACATGAAATCAGGGGTGCCTGGGTGGCTCAGTTGGTTAAGCGACTGCCTTCGGCTCAGGTCATGATCCTGGAGTCCC
>NC_138376.1:120944451-120973242 GCF_054177405.1 Leptonychotes weddellii
CAATATATGTTAAGAAAAAAAAAAGAAGAAGATAGCAGGAGGGGAAGAATGAAGAGGGGGAAATCGGTGGGGGAGACGAACCATGAGAAATGATGGACTCTGAAAAACAAACTGAGGGTTCTAGAGGGGAGGGGGTTGGGAGGATGGGTTAGCCTGGTGATGGGTATTAAAGAGGGCACGTTCTGCATGGAGCACTGGGTGTTATGCACAAACAATGAATCATGGGACACTACATCTAAAACTAATGATGTAATGTATGGTGATTAACATAACAATAAAAAATTTTAAAAAAAAGAATTAAATTCAGATGGCTTAGTGCTTGATCATCTACAACAAAATCACGTTTAACATTTATTTGTTACATACCTTGTATGTGCCAAGACCTGGCTTAAATGCCTTACAGATATTATTTTATTCAACTTAATCCTCATGATGGTGCTATGATGGAGATATGATTAGTCATGTTTACAGATGATAAAACTGAGGCTCAAATGAGCTGAATGGTTTGGTGACAGACACACAACTAGCTGAAATGTGACCCAGGGTACACCTCTGAATCTCCCACAAGCCAAGGACCTTGCTTGCCCCTCTTGACCACACTACGCCCTGCCAAAATCTAGCATCATGAGAATATGGAAGCAGCAGCAAGACCATCTCAAACACAGATGTGCATGAAACGGCTTAAATCCAGAAAGCATGTGCCAAACAAAGACAAGACGCAAAGGTGATCAGAACCAAAATTAAATGTTGAGCCCTCATTTGAATTTGGCAGTTCAGAGGTGAGCACTGCTTTTCAAACTTCACAGCTACTATGTTACACGTGGCAGTTCTAAAAGTACTTTCAAACACACTGTCTTGTTTGAATCGCCAAACAAACTGATCAGAAATCTGCATAAAGAGATCAAGCGCAATATATTTATTATGCAAGCATAATATATTTCAGAAGAATATTTGAGTAACTAATATGACTAAAAATAGAGAAGTCAAATGCATACTGATTAACACAGTGAATTAACTATCCCCAACTGTAAGTATGATTCAACATCATATTCCCCAGGAAAATATTTGGACTTGGAGAATTATCCATTGAACAACATATTTTCACTCAAAAACATATTGAAATATAAGCAGCTCTTACAACACTTGCTTTTAGAATCGCCGAATTTTGGCTTTGTTGAAATTACTTCTCCCATGGCTTCCATTTCTTCTGCATACACAATTTGATACCCAAATTGTGAAACAAAAACAGAATTTTTCTCATGGCAAAGGATTCCATGCAATTAGATTCAACATATTTTGAAACCTGACTATAGACGAAGGTCTGTGCTCAGCACTCTAGCATATTTAAAGCTGAACAAGGCATGTTTCCAAACATCAAGGGAGGAAACATATACGTACAGCATGGTATAAGGCGGGCGTGGGCAGCACCGCACTGGAAATAGAGACACAGGCTATGGCCATCCAGAGAAGAGAAAGGTACGGGAACCAGGCAGGTGAGGGGACACATGAGCTGGCCTTGGGAGCGCGAGGGATCTCAGCAGCCAGAAGTGGCAGCAAAAGGCCTTCCAGTGGAGGGCCCGTGATGAGCAGACTCCTGAACGGGAGGGAAGAAGCAAGTCACACCAGCGCATCAGACCTAAGAGGCTGGGAGCTGGTATGAATGACGTTAAGACTTCCATAACAAAGTACCACAAACTTGGCAGCTTCAAACAACAGAAACTTATTTTCTCACAGGTCGAGAAGCTAAAAGCCCAAAATCAAGGAGCCAGAGGGTCGGTGCCCTCTGGAGGCTCTCATGAGAATTCCTTCCTGCCTCTCCTGGGTCTGCAGGTCGCTGGCCGCCCCAGCGATCCTTGGTGCTGAGTCGGGCCTCTGCCTCTGTCCCACATGGTTCCATCTTTCCATGGTTCTGCTCCCCCCTTCTCTTCTCTTCCCTCTCTTCTCTTCTCAGGACTTTTCATCGCAAAGACTCTTATTCCAGTAAGTTACATTCTGAGGCTCATGGTGGACATACCTTTTTTTTTCCGGGAGTGGACATAACTTAAGCCTCTACAGGGCATCTCTCACATAAATGCATAATTTTAAACATATACTTTTCTTGTGTTCATGTTTGGTTAAGAATGTATCAAAAAATATCCAAGGAATAAATTCTTAAAGACAATTTGATTATCATTTTTTTTCTTTTGAATTTCATTTTTAACTAGTCAGCAGGGTTTTAAGATTATGGCCAGGTCCAGGTGACTGATTGCCGAGGGAGACTTTCCCAAACCTCCCCCTCCCACCACATGTGTAAAAGAACCAGTCACATGATATTACTGGGTCCACGGCTGTCCCAGAAATTGGCCATGAGTAATGCAACCCTGTGCAACCCTTCACCCCCTGTACCAAGCGGAGAGCTCATCTCCATATTTGAAAAATACCCCACAAAATACTAAGCAAGAGACATGAATCAAAAGCATTGTAGAAATTAGGGAAGAAAATAAAGCCTGAACTAATGCAAAATTTGCTTTATGCATGGGAAGAATTTAGAAGCTGAACCCTAAGAATGGATTTTGTAGGGCATTTCATAATTGCCTTAATTATGGAAAACACTTTTTATTGGATTAGAGGTGCAATTTGATGCTCTTTGGGTACTGGATAAAGAACTCGGTAATTGTATAAAATGATGGACAGGCTTTCAGGCTCCTACACTTGTTTTTTGACTCTGTGATTTAAGTGTGAAATTGATCTGAAGTCTGTGTGGGTCCTCTATCAAGTATGCTCGAATGTAAGCAGCGCAATTCCATTTGCACTAATTCAGTACAAAATATCCTTTTGGTGTGCAAAACTCAAATGCATCTCTTAGAATAGAGAGTCCAATTTATGTCATGCTATAATCATAGCAGTTCTAAACTAATTTAACACCCTGAAGAAGTTAATTAACATCATTAAAAAGTGCATCCAGTCAAGTATAACATGTGACCCAAATAAATAATTGAATGAACTTTCCTACTCCAGGGGTGACATGTTCCAAGGCTGTCCTCTTTCATCAGACCTGGTCAACAATTGTTTGAAACATCTGACACCGACCACATTAGATGATTTTCATGAAGGTGTAAACCTACATGGCAGCCTAATAAACAACTTAAGTTTCATGGCTGACATTGATTTATACATCTTCTAAAGAGACGGTGCATGAAATGATCAGAACAGTCAATAATGCAAGCAAAATGTATGGGCTTGAGATAAGAGAGCAGAAAACAAAATCAATGCCTTCCAGCTATTAACAGCATGCAGCAGAGTTCATAATAGATGGCATTAAACTTGAACAAGTTGCATCCTTCAAATACCTCAGAGAAACTGTCACTCCAACAGTAATTGTAAGAATAGCATTCACAGAAATGAGTATATATGGCTGTAGCTTGGTCACTGAAGGCATTTTACCAACTGAAAGCTACTTGGATGAGTTGTTTGGGGTGCATTATTATTGCAAAAATTTTAAAGAAGGTCACTAAGCATACTAATAAGTATCATTAGGTGCATAAAATTTAGGTAATGAACAAAGTCAATACATTGCAATAAACCTTCACACACAAAATAGATGCACAAAGGGCAAAGCAATCAGCTGCAAATGGATGATTTTTTTTTCCTTTAAAGAAATGAAATCGAGTGGAATTAACTATTGTTATCTTGTAATCAACACAGTCATTTTTAAGCCCTACAGGTCAGAGAAGTTTCTGTTTCCAAAACATGAAAGGAGTTCTAGTGTAAAGTATTTGGTAGAGCAGAGTGGCTGAGCACACTGGCTTGGAGATCAGATCGACCTGTGTTTGATTCACACCTTTACCGCTTACTAGCTTTTTCATTTAACCTCTCTAGGCCTCCATTTATTCATCTGTAAAATGAGATTAATTATAAGTACCTAGCAGTGTAGTTGAGAGAACATAATAATAGATGTTGGAGTAGTCTCTGAATAAAATATTCCACATCTTTATTTTCAGGATACCTATGAATTTGTCCATATACCAGATTTTTTAAGAGACTAGTAAATTAACATAAGCATTTCAAAACAATGTCAGAACTTCGTAATCTCCATTTATCACAAAAATAATGTTCAGATTCCTAGCAGTTAACTGAAAGAAGCAAGTGGTCAGACTGCTCGCTAGCAATTCAAACACATCCTGGAGAATGATGCGCTCACAGTGACACTCACACATGGGCTCAGGGCCCTGCTTCCTCTTCTTTATACATTATCCAGGTGAAGGAGGATTCAGATAATCCTAGCTCACGTTTTCCATTTAACCTTGAAATGATTTCAAGTATCAGAGGATCTTTTCAAATTCCAGGTCAGCCACCCACAGCTTTGCATCTCAGGAGCACATTCTATTATCCACTCCTATTGCTGCAACTTCAAACATGGCTGCACCATCTTAAATTTCTACTGCTTGGTGGTTTTTTGTTTGTTTTGGTTTTGTTTTTGTTTGTTTTTAGGCAGCATGCATTTGTGAAGAGTCACATGGCACGTCTTTTTTTTTTCCAGGTTTATTGAGAAATAATTGGCATACATCCCTGTATAATTTTAAGGGGTACAGCATGATGATTTGATTTTTATATATTGCGAAATGATCACCACATTAGGTGCAGCTCACATCCATTCTCACATAGAGATACAACAAAAAGAAAAGGAAGAAGAAAAAAAAGAATCTTCTCCTTGTGATGAGAACTCAGGATTTACTCTTTCAACAACTGTTCTATAGGTCATATGACAGGGTAACCTAGTCATCATGGCGTACATTACATCCCTAGGATTTATTTATAACTGCAAGTTTGTACCTCTTGACCACCTGTCTCCAATTCCTACCTCCCCACTCTCTACCTCTGATAACCACAAGACTGATGTCTTTTTCTATGGGTTTAGCTGGGGGGGGAGCGGGGGCGGTTGTTTGGTTTGGGTTTTTTGTTTTTGTTTTGGGCTTTTTTTTAGATTCCACATATAAGTGAGATCCTACAGTATTTGTCTGACTTATTTCACTTAGCATAATGCCTTCAAGGTCCATCCATGTTGTCACAAACTGTAGAATTTCCTTGTTTTTTATGGCTGAATAATATTTCATTATATACACGCATATATATGGTATATAAGTATATGTATAGATGATATATATGTATATATATAAGTATGTATACATACCACAACTTCTTTACCCATTCACCTATCAATGGACGCCTAAGTTTGTTCCCCTGTCTTGGCGACTGTAAATAGTGCTGCTATGAACAATGGGTTGCAGCTATCTTTTTAAGTTAGTGTTTTCATTTCCTTCAGATAAATACCCAGATGTGGAATTTCGGGATCATATGGTAGTTCTATTTTTAATTTTTTGAGGATCCTCCATACTGTTTCCATAGTAGTATCTGTCATCTCTTATCTTTCTGATGATAGCCATTTCAACAGGCATGAGGTGATATCTCGCTGTGGTTTTAATTTGCATTTCTCTAATGACTAGTGATGCTGAGCATCTTTTCATGTATTTGTTGGCCTTTTGTATATCTGCTTTGAAAAAAAATGTGTAGTCAGGCCCTTTACGCATTTTTTAATTGGGTTGTTTGGGGTTTTGCTATTTAATTATATAAACTCTTTGTATATTTTTTATATTAGCCCCTTATTAGATATATGGTTTGCAAATATGTTTCCCCTTCCATAGGTTGTCTTTTCACTTTGTTGATGGTTTCTTTTGCTGCACAGATGCTTTTCAGTTTAGTGTAGTCCCCCTTGTTTGTTTTTTATTTTGTTGCCTGTGTTTTAGGTGTCATAAGCAAAAAATCATTACCAAACCCATGTCAGGGAGTTTTGTTCCTATGTTTTCTTCTAGGACTTTCATGCTTTCAGGTCTTACATTTAAGACTTTAATCCAAATTAATTTCTGTGAGCGGTGCAAAATAGGAGTCCAGTTTCATTCTCTTGAATGTGAATATCCAATTATCCCAGCACCATCTATTGAAGAGACTGTCTTTTCTCCATTGCGTATTCTTGGTTCCCTTGTCAAATATTAGTTGGCCATATGTGCTTGGGTTTATTTCTGGACTCTCAGTTCTGTTCTATTGGTCTTTTTGTCTGTTTTTATGCCAGTGCCATACTGTTTTGATGACTATAGCTTTATA
Source organism: Leptonychotes weddellii (assembly GCF_054177405.1). Lineage (NCBI taxonomy): Eukaryota > Metazoa > Chordata > Mammalia > Carnivora > Phocidae > Leptonychotes > Leptonychotes weddellii. The sequence goes on from NC_138376.1 coordinate 120,950,590, forward strand.
GTATAGCTTGAAATCAGGAAGTGTGATGTCTCCAGCTTTGTTCTTTCTCAGGATTTTTTTGGCTATTTGGGGTCTTTTGTGGTTCCATATAAGTTTTAAGATTATTTTCCACTTATGTAAAAAATGCCATGGGAATTTTAATTGGGATTTCATTGAATCTATAGATGGCTTTTGGTATTATTGACATTTTAACGATGTTAATTCTTCTAATCCATGAATATGAGATACCTTTCCATTTATATGTGTCTTCAATTTTTCATTAATGTCTTGTGGTTCTCAGAGTAGAGATCTTTTACTTCCTTAGTTAAATTTATTCTTTAAGTAATTTGTTACTGATTTATTGTAAACGGGATAGGTATCTTTCTTTTTTTTTTTTAAGTTCTTGTTGCTGTATAGAAATGCTACTGATTTTTATATGTTTACTTTGTATCCTGCAACTTTACTAAATTCATTGATTAGATCTAACAGTTTTTTGGTTGAGTCTTCGGGATTTTCTATATATAAAATCATGTCATGTGCAAATAGAGACAATTTTACTTCTTTCCAATTCTGACACCTTTTATTTCTTTTTCTTGCCTGATTTCTCTAGCTAGGACTTCCAGTACCATGCTGAAAAGGAGTGGTGAGTGTGGGCACCTTTGCCTTGTTCCTGATGTTAGCTGAAATGCTTTTAACCTTTCACCATTGTATATGATGTTAGCTGGGGGCTTGTCATATATGACCTTTATTATGTTGAGATATGTTCCTTCTTTGTTAAGAATTTTTATCATGAATAGATGTTGAATTTTGTCAAGTGCTTTCTCTGCCTCTATTGAGATGATCATATAATTCTTTTCTCTCATTCTATTAATGTGATGTATCACATTGATTTATTTGCATATGTTGAAGCATCCTTGCATCCCAGGTATAAATCCCACTTGATCATGATGAATGATCCTTTAAAGGTCCTGCTGAATTCATTTCGCTACTATTTTATTGATAATTTTTGCATCAAGGATATGGCCTGTAGTTTTCTTTCCTAGTAAGTCTTTTTTAGTTATGGTAATAAGATAATGATGGCCTCATAAAATGAGTTTAGGAATGTTCCCTCCTCCTTGATTTTTTTAGAAGAGTTTGAAAAGGATTGGTGTTAATTACATGGCACATTTCTAATGGCAACTGGTAATTCTTCATCACACAGTTGTATAAATTATCACCTTCTTTTCCTTCAATTGTGCCATGAACAACTGTTGAACTAGGTAAACATTTTGTTGAAATATTGTATATGAAAAATGATCATATATTAAGAATACAAATGACTGTGTCTCAGGACATCAGGGCTGGAAATATTGGCCCTGGGTAGGAAAGTGCTCATGGCCCTGGCCCTGTGCTATTATTTAGTAATGGAAATAGAAACACAGCCCCTCCCTCCATTCGCCAGCAAGGTGATTCTGCAGCAATCAAACACTGAAAAGCACACCTGCCGCTGGGCCAGAGTCCCCAACACAGAAACTTCCCACTGAAGCAAATATCTTTTCATTAAGCTCCACAAAGAACCATCAGAGGCTTTTTTAACCTGACTTTGTGCTTCATTTGGTGCAGCCCAGTGCAAGAAGCTGTAGGAGGACAGCCCTTGAGAATAAATTATTTTCTACCACCCCACTAGATAAAGGCTCCCTAAAGATGTTGATTTTCCATTCCCAGTTTCTCAGCACCCATGGGCTGTAAACACAAACCTGGCCCAGAGCACTTAGTGATTGGGTGACAAGATACTCATGTTGGGAAAATGACAGTCAATGAAGTGCCCCAAAATAATAATACCACTAAAAATAGGAAACTGAAATCATAAGTTTGATCATTTGGGTTGAATCTTTAAATCAATCCAATAGTTAGAGGGGGGGAAAAAAAGGTTTGTGTTGGGAGAGAAGAGTATGTTTAGTAATCCCAGCTCTCTCTCTTAAGCAAAATCATGTATAAAAGGAAAAAAAATGATACAAGCAGAACTACTGGCATTCAAAGACAGAGAGGGGCAGCTCAGCCCATGGAGCAGGTTTTCAGATCTCTGCTAATCATTCTCCCTGTTCAAGCCAGCTGGGGCCTCTGAGGGGCTGGTTTTGTTCCTTGCCACCAAAGACTTTACAATCCCTTTGGGAAAGCAATGATAACAAATATTCAGTAATAGAACAATGTGAGGGAATAGTTTTGCCCTGTTAAGTAGATGATATAAACTTAAATTCTATAGGGGTTCAGAGAAAGGAGAGGTTGGTGGCACAGATACAGCAGGGGCCACCTAACCAGGCAGCTCCATTTGTCAGTCTGCTTATTTCTGTGCCTTAATGCCATCCTAGTGTCTTTGACTGTATCACTCCCCAACCGTGGGTGCCCCCATTCCCTTCTTAGGACCCCCATCATGGAGGTGTTTGAAGTTTCTCCTTCTTGCTGAAGCTATCCCTGATCACTGCCATCCACAGGTGCTCTGGGACATGCGGACCCCACACCCCGCTCTTCCGTAGACCGTCTCTCCGTGACTATAAACATCTATGAAGCATTTGTGCCTAGTGGCTATTGAGGGAAAAAGCAGTTCAGGATCTTCCATGTACTGCTTGTAATAACAGAAATTGTTTTGCCCTCTTTTGTACAAACTATTCAACCCACTCATTATCCTTCTAATAATTTCACTTAAAGAAGTTATCATAGGTGTTGGTGAGGTCTTAGGTGCAAAGATATTCTTTGAAGCATTGTTTATAATAGTGAAAATTTGAAAATATTCTAAGTATCTAATAACAGATAATGCATGCAATAGAATATAAGCGACCAACAAATATGGTACAGCAAATGAATATTTATGAGCATAGAAATATGCCTACAATATATTAAGTGAGAAAAACACAGGCTACTACACGGTAGACACAATGTGATCCTATAATTTATACATATAAAATTATATATATATATATATATATATATATATGTTTATATGCATAGAAACTGCCCACTATTGGATGAAGTGCATTCATGTTTTTACTTTATTGCTTTGATATTTTTCTGATTTTTTTCTTTGATAAAGAAAGCAACCCAAGGATGTTTATAATGACCATTCCCACAAAGCATTTTCCTTTTTATTATGAAATATTTTATACCTGCAAATGAGTTTTTGGAATAGTATAATAAGTACCTAAGTACCCCTACCATGGAGCTTGCACAATTGTCTTTTGGGGCAACTTTGCTTTTAGCAAAGGGGTATAAGAAATGAACAAAGTAGGTCAGAATGCTGAAATGTGATGTGGATTTACCCTCCAGTAATGAGGGGTTTCATTCTGACCCTCTTAAACTCAGTTTTTAACTGCCCAGACTATGTCTAAAAAACACCCTTTCTCCCAGCCTCTGCACCAGTAATAGTAACATATAATGCAGTACAAAGAACCATGATTTTTCCCTATTCAGGGAACTGTTATCATCTGCTGTGGTAAGCTGGCTGTGGAGCCTGGGCCTGAGCCCACACACAACTCACCTCCTGATTTACTTAAATCTTTTTGCTTCTATCAACCACAGGGAATGGGGACACTTACAGGTAACAACTGACAATTTGAACAGAAAATACAGAGAAAAGCTGTGTAAAGCAAGTGGCTCAGATTATAGCTGTTGACTTCTAATATTATTTGATAGATGAGGCCGCTACAATTATGTACTGCTCATGGGTTCCATTACTGGAACAAGAAGCACACAAAATAAGGGCAATTTCCCAAACAATATACGGGTCCACTTAACTTCGTCAAGAGCCCTTTCTGCAAGTGAAAGAGCCTCCTTGTAAAAGACACAAAGATAATGCTCTGGCAAGTTGACACGAGCATTTAGTTCATACCACGTTAACTGCCTTTTGTTATTTCTGCCATGCACTAGTTAAGGCCAAATTGGGTATTATTTTTAACTAAACGCTTGTTTTAAAACGCAGTCGTGGAATCTACCATTTTTCCCTAAAATAAAGTAAAAGTTTCTTTTACTCTAAAAAGCTCTAAGAAAGAAATTTGAAAACCTCTAACCGAATGAAACAGTGAAAAAAGTTTCCACCTTAATTTTTCACGAGACTTCCTCCCAACTTGCTACCCTAAAATTATTAGAACGGATTTCATTCTTAAAAAAAAAATGATTCTGTGGTTTAACCTTATGCTACTATTTAAAGATCAAAAAGAAACTCTGTCTCTAGAGGAAGAAAAATGCAATACATTTTTGGAAGACAAAAAATAAAGTGCCTGAGCAGTGAACGGAATTATTACACCCGTGTTAACTATCAATTCATTTTGCATTGTGAACTTGGATTGAGCCATTGGATGGAATGAGTTTTGGAAATGTTAAAACTGCATCAGGAATTACACTTGTCCCCCACCCCCACCTCCTTCCCCACCTTGGAGAATGGAAAGAGGAAGGAGGAGCCTGAGGAAGAACGTATTTAAATCAGAAAAACCCAGGATAAATCCCGGCTGATGACCTTGTAATTTGGAATAATACTATTCCAAAAACTCATTTGAAGGCATAAAATATTTCATAATAAAAACAAAAATGTTTTGTGGGAATAATTATAAACACCTTTGGGTTGCTTTCTTTATCAAAGAAAAATAGATATGGGCATACCTATAGCGGGTAGCCACCAGAAGCTCACCCAAAGTGGTTTACCTTTATCTCCCAGACAGAATCCACATGCATGAACTTAAATAGTGCCTTATTTTCTAAATTAAAATCCCTCTGATTTTTTTCCCATTTATTCTCATTGCTTTGATGTATTCCCAAACCAAAATATGGGAAAGTCTAGAAGACGCACAGGTTATTGGACTCCTTTTCTTCCTTTTCCTATCCTACTTTATCCCACTTTTCAATTGATACACAGTTGACCTGACTACTAGCAGGGCTGTGTCTTCCCCTTGACCAAACACTACAGATGAATTCTCCTAGGTACTTAGCCAAGAAATGTCCAGGTCCCCTAAAATCTGGGTCACTGTGAGCATCCATAAGTGGAGCTGGTCAAAAAGCGTGCTCCTCTTCAATAATACTCAAGAGAGATGGTTAAGTCTGTACAGTTTAATTATAACATTCAGGATTTTTTTTTATTATTCTTTCTCAGCTCCTAAAGTCTTTTAAGTCTCTTTTTAAAAGGCCTCTGCACAAAAGGTAACTTCATCCTGGAGAAAAAGAAACTCAGACTTGGCCATACCACTTCCACTTGGGCATTGATTAGATGTCTTTTTTTTTTTTTTTTAACAAATTCAAAAAGAAAGGGGACACGATTTAAAACTAAAATAGAACCAGGCACATTGTACAAAGGATTATTTCAAGTAATTCTCCTTGAAACTATAACAAAGGAATGTTTCCTGGGGATTAAATGGACTGTCAGGTAATCAGAAAAGTTCTTTTAGGTTTTTCCTCAGGAAGAAAAAGAGCACTTTGGATGGATTTTGTTCCTGGCATTTTATGACACTTTACAGCTTATTCCCTGGTGTCACACCGATTTATTTTATTATTCATGAGCTCCGTGAAGGAAGGAATGATCTTAGAGGTCCCCAGCTGGACCACACTAATAGATCCTTTTCCTATCCTCCATCTTCTGTTACTTTAATATGGATAAGATTGTTTTATTAATGAGAGCAAATGGGTTTCCTGAATATCAGCCTCTCCTTTGGTCACTCTGGAACTTGATATACTTGATTAATTGATTTTCAACTTTTTGAGCACCCACACTATTTTTGACACTGTACTTTTAAAAAATTAGGACCTAAATGAACAAAAGCTGTACCTCCAGGAAGTTACATTCTAATGAAATAAGACTGACCTCCATTACTAATTGATGACACTACAGTCAACTATCAATTATTCATGTAAAGATTATCCATGACACACTTTGTAGAGCATCCATTGTGAATTTCTAATCCTAGGCTTTCCTACTTTTCAACCACACAGACTTAGGGGATGCAGTGTGAAATATCTCACCACACTATAGATTTAGCCGCAGAAGAAAGCAAGCCAACTGCCCCCCAGCTGCCTATGGATCTTAATCTTCATTCAGTAAGCAGGCATGGAGTACTTTGGAAAAATCAGGCACCACAGAGAAAGATGAATTAAGTGTGAATAAGGCATACCAGATGCTCACAGATAGGAGTAGCTAATTCTACTGTTGGAAAGAAACAGAAAAGAATATCAATGAGAAGATGACACTTGATTTGAGTATTGAAAATTCAGTGGGTGTGGAGGGTGGACAAAATGAGAAGGCATTTTAAGCAGAGTATGAGCAAAGGCATAGAATTGTTAAATAGTGTGATGCACTATGGAATTTTCATGTTTAGTGTGACCCTGGGGTTGGCAGGTGGAAAGATGTAATGCAGTTGCTAGCAAGAGATAGAACTGAAAAGATAAGCAGAGAAGGGGGCCTCAACAGGACTTCTCTGCTTTGGGTTTTAAAGGGACAAGGAGTTCAGCACTCCTCACTATATGGCTCAGGTAACAAAGTAGTTGGGTGCCATCACTAAAATTGGGAATACTGAAGGAGAAACATTTTCAGGGGGAAAATAATGGGTTCGGTTTGGGACGTTTCCCTCGCTATGGTGCTGAGAGCTGTGAATAGGTTATGACTCTTAACATCAACACCTGGGTTCCACAGTCGGCTGCTATTGGGCTAATAGTCAACTAAAGCCAAGAGATTATTCTCTCACATACCTCCATTACATAAGACAGGTCTCCCATCATCTGTGTGGTCTCTGTAGCCTAAATGCAGAAGTGTGTACTAATTCGGACAGGAGGATTTTCTGGATTTTTCCAGAAATCAAGTACTGGTTATTTCCATTGTTCAATCTTGTTTTTTGTCCTATTTAGTATAGATACTGATATTTCTTCTGCTTTATTTTTAGACATGTAGATGATACATAGACTATGTTGGAGATGACTTCTCAGGTCCAAAGAAAACAGCATCACAATTGGCCTTAAAGTTGGCCCACATTGGCCATGGAGGGAAATGGTGCCAAAATGTCTAAGAAACATCACTAGGAATATAACATAGTCATTCATTCATTCATTCATTTGACACATACATGCTGAGGACTTGCTACATGCCAGGCCAGTGGATGGGGGAGCCCATTAAGATCTCTGCCCTCATGGAGCTTACATTCCAGTGGGGTGGACAAGACACCAGACATCAGTATTTGGTGTTGAAGAAGACAAAATGGAGTGGGAGGTTTAGTGGGGATGGCAGCCCAAATAGGGTGGTCAGAGAACGCTCCACTGAGTAAATGACATTACACCAAAAGGTGGGAAATGAGAAAAAAATCATGCAGACCAAGACTGGAGGAAAAACATTCCAGAAAGGACAGCAGAGGAACTAAGACCAGAACTGGCTTCGTGTGTTAGAAACCGAAAAACTACCAGTCTGGCTGCAGCAGTGCTGGTAAAGGGATAGTGGAACAGGCTAAGGGGGAAAAGGAGGCCGAGCAGATCATGGACAGACAGGAGCAAGAGCATCAGCCACACGGAATCAAACTCATTTCAGAACCTATTAGGGACCTCAGTCATGTGACTTAAACTCTCAGAAAACTTTTTTTTCCATATCTTTCAAAATAGCAGCAGTAATATTTTTATCACTTGAGAAGAGTAACTATACAGTGTCTGGCACATAGGAACAGCCTAATAAATGTTTGTTTCTACCTCTCCTTTTTCTTCTTTTAATAGCAATCAAGGAAGCCAATGTGGATTGTGCATGTTAAGAAAAATGAGCCTTTTCTGGTCTAAATGTGTGAGGTCTTCTTTCCTGCAGCTCCTGATTCCTGGAGCTAACCTTCAGCACTCCCCCTTTTCTGGGAACCCTGGGGCCAGAGGTCCAATGTTGCCAAGATAGATCAGGTAATGTGATGGTGAAAAATGTTCCCATGTGAGCCTGGAGACCTTCAAATTAATTTCCTGTGTAACCCTGGCATTTGTTAGCTGAGGTCTCACAAGTTAAAAATAAAACAGTAGCTAACTCTGCAAGATAAATGCTTTCTAAAATCAACAGTTACTTTGAAGTCCTTAGAGAAATATACTTTAAAATGCAGGTTATTCTGCTTAATCATCACCTATTCCCTTCCTCCTGAGGTCGGGGGTGGGGAAGGGGACAGCAGGGAATATGGAATATTCCTGATTTGCCGACTTCCCTCCCCAGCTATCCTTGATGGCAGATTAAATCATTTCTGAGATCTTACTTAAGACCTCTTTCCTCCTTGATCACCTCACCATCATCCCTCCATCTTTTCTGTGTCCCCAGAAGCCCCAGAGAGGTCTGGCCCACCCCCTGCAGTTTTAGTTTCTCCTCTCAAAAATAGAAGCCTGTCCTTTCCTCCATGACCAACACTCTGCAATTCCATCTCCTCTTGCCAAACTCTCGCTCACGGACTGGACACCAGAGTTACGTGTCCCCAGGCTCTTCTGCAGCCTGCCTTTTGGCTGGGTGCCCTGCTGAAAAGGAGAGTGGAAAACAACCACTGCTCACCCACTCACTGTCACAATGAGTGGACCTGCTGATATACTCACTGACTTAAAAAACTTGGGGGTGGATCTGTACACAAACTTTGAATTCTCATGAACACTCAAGTCTTGCTCTTGCTGTAATATGTGCTCAATAAAAAAAGACACCTGCGGGATTTAGGTATGCAGAATTAATTGTTCTGCATACAATCTCTTCACAAATTCTGTGTAGTGGGCTGAAAGGTGGCCCCAAAAGAAATATGTCTACATCCTAATCCCTGGAACCTGTGAATATGACCTTATTTGGAAAAAGGATTTTTACAGATGTAATTAAGATAAGAAATCAAGAGATGGTGAGATCACTCTGCATTATCTGGGTAGCCCTAAATCCAGTGACAAATGTCTCTGTAAGACTGAGACAGAAAGTGATGACACAGAAGCAGAAGAAGAGGAGGAGAGGAGGTAATGTGGCCACAGACGCAGAGACTGGAGTGATGATGTGTCTATGAGCTAAAGAATGGGGCAGCCACTGGAATCTAGGGGAGCCTGGGAAGGGATTGGTGCCTAGAGCCTCCAGGGAAAACACAGCCCCACAGACACCTTGATTTTGGACTTCTAACCTGCAGAACTGTGAGAGAATAAACATCTTCTATCTTAAGCCATCTAATTTCTAGTAATTTGTTACAGCAACCACAGAAAACTAATACGTTATGTTTAGAGGAAGCATCTAAGATATTGTGATTTCTTATGGATAAAGGGCTTCATATAAAGGTTTCTCCTGTCAGTGGACATCTAAACTTGTCCTCAAAACTGTAGGCTTGATGCTCAATGATCCAACAAGAGAAACAGGAGGGCAGAACCATTGTCATGTGTATGAGTTTTAAATCTCAGTCATGGGAAGACTGAGAAATCAGTCATTAAGGAGACCTGGGGATTAATTCATTAAATACTAAAGTATTTTATCTTAACACCTTTTGGAGCGCTCTTTATAAAATGGGCCTTAAGTTTTCCCTGACAATTAGAGATGACATAAAACATAATCAAACTTTTCTTAAGAAGGAAGATTGAATAAATTTAAAATAAATATCCGTGACCATGATGTGCTATGGATGTGGCTACATGGGTACAGCATGTTCTGTAGTAAATGACTCTTTTCCCCTCCACCATCACCTCACTGCCCCGGTTTCTAAATTGCATTAATTAATTGACACTGATGCCTTCCAGGGTTATTGAACGACAGCACAACCTTCTTCTCTCTCTCTCTCTCTCTCTCACACACACACACACACATACACCCACACATGCACACACGCACACACACACACTTGCTCTCTTCATTCTTTCTATGATCAATTACTGGGATTCCCAGAAACCCAGTGAGTAAGAAGGGATTACCGCCTGATCCAGGGCATTCTCGTAGGTGAAGTCTCAACTGCCAAATAGCATAGACAAGGGTGGATACAAAAGGAGCCTTGATAGCATATGCTGGTAATTGCTGCTTTTTATCTGCTAGGTTGTTTTGGTACACCTAAGACCAGGAGTAAAGTGGAGGAGAAAAATGCCCCTTGGTGGAGCGGACATGCTCTGGATAGAGCCCTGCTGGGCACCAAACTTCAGGCTGAGAGACACATAGCCATCTCTTTAGCTGTGATGCTGAAAGTGGATTCAAAGATTACACGTGAAGGAGGAGGCGGGACCAAGCAAATCCAGGCTCCTGTCTGTGGACGGAAACAGAGTCTGGATACTATTCAAGCATGAGTAAAGAGGGGAAAACAGTAATATGTAGGATTCACACCTAAGATACTCAATGGAAGAGAATACTTTGAAAAAGATCTACTGCAGTATCCCGAAAATGTTTAGAAAATTCTTCTTGCACCTAATAGAATACAAATAAAATGTAGAAGAAAAAGTAATATCAACAAGGGGAATCTTAATGCTTAGAATAGAATTCAAATAAAAGGAACAAAGTCTTATAGAGGCAAAAGGAGAAAAAGGTACTGCTGTACACCTTCTCTTGGAAGGAAGAAGACAAGCAGAAGAGGACCGTTTACCTTAGCCTATAACACTTACAGAAACAGGTCACAGAATGCTTCTGAAAACGTCAACGGAAACAGTAAACACTAGCAGAACTATATGTAGAATTTGTTTGTTTTTCCAAAGTGTTTGCTGATTGCCTACTATGACATCAGGCATTGTGCTGAACATGAACTAGGAAGATAGAAACTTTCTAAAACTTTCCAAGAAGTGAAAACATAGTTTACATCTAAAATGTAAAAATCAAAGAAAGCAGAAAGGAAGCACAAAATAACATAAAGCCAAATACACTGCTTATAACAATAAGTTTAAATGGATTAAACTCTCTAATGAGCTAAAAACTGGCTGGGTAAAGATCAGGAAAAATGGAGAGAGAGAAGGGTAAGAGAGGAGGTAACATAAAGCAAAATGTCCTCCAAAAGAGTTAAGAATAGGTCAACAGGTATCAGGCAAAGTTAAATAAATAAATAAATAAATAAATAAATAAATAAATACAAACAGGATCCCCAATGCTAATATCACGTGAAAGAATTCAAGGAGAATTAGAACTTTTGAAAGAATAATTCCATTTCCAATAATTCACCATAAGTAAATTATTCTGGGTACAAATAGAGAGCTCCCAAGAATGGTCATTGCTACCTCTTTATAACAGAGCAAAACAGAAAATAACCTAAGTGACTAATAACTAGTGAAATAAAATAATTCATATCCACAAAACAAGATACTACGTAGCTATTAAAATATGTTTGCAAGCATATTTGGTGACTTGAGAAGATGCTCAAGATATATTTTATAGTGAATCAAAAACAGGTTACTCATCAGCCTGTATTATATGATCTGATTTTCTTTTTCAAAAAGTAGTCTATTCATAAACACCAAAAAGCACAGTCAGAGCAAATTGCATGCATCCTTTGATACCTATTTCCTTGCTGCATTTTCTTTTTCCTGCTCTGTTCCTTTTCTGTACTTTTGTCAGCAAATCAGTTTAAGTTGGCCCATATCTAAATACTTCTAAACTAAATGCTGTCTTAACTTGTTTTTGAGATAAAATATGTATAACACAGAAAGGTGAAAGGAAGAAATGTTGCCTCTTGACCCACTGCCCTCCTCCTGTTGGCCCCACCATAGGGGCCTCCAGCTACCCAAGTGCTCAAGAGATAATTCTGGAAGTCAACCTGGGCCCTTTCTTGTGCCTAATCCCACATCTCCACGCCTATTGCTTCTTCCTCCAAAATGTCTGGAGTCTGTTCTCTTCTTGCACCCCAGTGCCAGCATCCCAGTCCACCTCACCTCCATCACCTCTGTCTCCTGCCTGTCCTGCCCCAGAGACCTCCAACTGACTCTATGTTCACTCTCCCTCACCTCCAACTTTGCAACTCTCCACAATCAGAGTGCTTTTCTTTTTTTTTTTTAATTCAAGTTAGTTAACATATAGCATATTATTAATTTGGGGATTGAATTTAGTGATTCATCAGTTGCATATAACACCTGGTGCTCATTACATCAAGTGCCCTCCTTAATGCCCATCACCCAGTTACCCCATCCCCCACCACCACCACCTCTCAGAGTGCTTTTCAATAGGAAACCAGGGCAAGTCCTTCTCTTGTTTAGATTCTTCCAGGGGCTTCCTGCAGCATGGGGGATAAATGCCACTAGGCCCCACTGATCAGGCATGGCCTACCCTTCCACCTTCCCTGCATCACTGTCCCCATCATTCACTGAACTCCAGCAGCCTGGCCTTCCTCCTCCACCTCACCCAACTCCCAGCCTTCATATACGTGACTCAGAACCTCATATATGTGCTGCTTCTCTCTGCTCCCACTGCTACTCATAGTTCATTTCTCTTACTGAATGTCACTTCCATCTGGAGACATTTCTTGACTTTACAGTTTAACTAGGTTCTACCCCAATTATCTGTCTAAAAATACCTTACTATTTTTCTTTACAGTATTTATCATACTTTTTAATTATTGATCTATTTGATTATTTGAGGAATATTTGTTTCCCCCTCTAGATTATGAGATTCCTATGGATGAGGCCTTGCTTTTCTATCATTGATGGACACCCAGCACTCAGTGCAGTGCCTAGCACCTAAAAATGAGAGGAATAGAATTTATGCAGCACTTCCTATGTGCCAAGCAGGCTTAACTCATTTAGCTCCATTAACTCACTTAATCCTCACAAAAAGCCTATGATGTAAAAGCTACTATTATTCCCATCTTGCAGGTGAGAAAACTGAGGCCTAGAGAATTCAGTTGTTTGTCTGAGGCCTTGCTGATAATGAATGGTTGAGCCCGGATCTGAAGCCAGACAATCTGACTTCCCACTCTCTGCCCTTTATCTTGACACTATACTGCTTCTCCCCATGCATGCTCCATAAATTTTGTTCAATAAATCCTACTGCCCTAAGGAACCATCTTCTTTCCATGCATATATGTGGGCATGGCATTGTTTGTAGTATAAAATGGGAACTGCATTCATGCTACAACCTTGACCTCCACTATTTTTAACTAATGCTATATGAGTATAGATTTTTCATGGTGGCATATTATTGCAACGTACAAATCTATCTGAACTTATATACTCATTCTCTTATTTATTGAGCTTTTAGAGGGCGTCTTTATTAGTTTGGGCTGCTATAACAGAATACCACAGACCAGGTGGCTTATAAATAATAGAAATTAATTTCTCACAGTTCTGAAAATTGGAAGTTGGAGATCAGAGCACCAACACAGTGGGGTTGTGGTGGCAGTCTTCTTTTTCTGGGTTGCAGATGGCTGTTTTTTCATTGTGTCCTCACATGACAGAAAGGGAGAAAGCTCTCTGGGGTCTTTTTTTTTAAGGGCACTCCACCCTCATGACCTAATCACTTCCCAAAGGCGCCATCTTCTAACACCATCACATTGGGAGTTGGGATTACAACCTCTGAATTTGGGGAGGACATAAACATTCAGCCCATAACAGAGGGGTTTTTCTTTTTCAATTTATTGCTATTTTAAATGGCTTTCTAATGACATTCTTGAACATAAATATTGTCAGTGCCTTATGATAAATTCCATGAAGTAATTCAAGAGATATGGATTTTGAGGTATGTTGACTAATTGCCTTCTCAAAAGGCTAGAGGGGACCTGTTTCCTCACAGTCATGCCAAATGAGGCTATATATCCATCTAAAATCACATTAGTGGCATGAGTATTTCCCAAAAAACCTGGGGATAGATGTGTTTTATAACATATTTTGGGTATCTTTTTTTTTTTAAGATTTTATTTATTTATTTGAGAGAGAGTACATGAGAGGGGGGAGAGTCAGAGGGAGAAGCAGACTCCCTGTTGAGCAGGGAGCCCGATGCGGGACTCGATCCAGGGACTCCAGGATCATGACCTGAGCCGAAGGCAGTCGCCCAACCAACTGAGCCACCCAGGCACCCTGGGGTATCTTTAACTTTGGTTCTGACTTGGAGAGTTTAAAATTGTTTTACATTCATCGATTAACTGATTGAAGGAGATGACAATGTCAGGGTTTACATAGATATTGAAGAACTGACTCTATCCCCGTTCCTGAATAGTACTTATGCTATTAACAATTATAAACAAAATCTCAGGGGAAGTGTCATTAATTCAGATTTAAGCTGAATTCCATTTTAAAATGATATTCCAAAATATGATGTTATTCTTTCCTTTTCCGTGTAAAACCACCAAGCAAAATATACATTTTTACCACCTGCTGCTCTCTCAATACTATTTCCAAAATTAAACAGTATAAAAAGCAGAGCTCCCAGAACAGAGAGCCCAAAAGAAAAACAAGCTCTGTATGTAGGCTAGACCACAACAATAACACTAACAGGAAGGTGTGATTAGACTACATTGACAGGATCTGCTTGCTTATTTTTTGCCTATAATTCCATGCTTCTCCAAACAACATGTGGAATGTTCCTTGATTACAGTGAAGAAACTGCACCTTTTTATTGCATTGCATTCCCAATGGACTGCACTGAAATCTTGGAGCTGACATGATAGATAGCTCATCTCAGCATTGGATTATGAGTAAATTTTAAGAAAAACATCTAAATCCAATATATCCTATTAAAAGGGACACTACACACCCACAAAAAGAACCAATTGGACTATATACAATTATCATGGAAGAAAAGAATTAACCCCCAAAAATTAAGAATTCGACCACTAGAAGTAAACATAAAAGAATCAAGAGAAATGGAAACTCATGAAAAATGCATACCCATTACAAAATACATTACTTATTTAAATAAAAGTTAGTTGTACCACAAAACTTTACTGTTCAGAATTTTCAAGGATTAGACTACACATACTAATCCACTCATATGATGAAGAAATATTTATAATACCCAGGGATCCTATATATATACAACATAGGGTTTATGAACAACAAAATCTTGGTATTGAGACATTCTCTGAATTTTTACAAGTAATGAAAGATTTTATTTTAAATATGCACACACAAGAGGTGCCTGGATGACTCAGTCAGTTAAGTGTCCAACTCAATCTCGGCTCACGTCTTGATCTCACGGCATGACTTTGTGCCCCACGTTGGGCTCCATGCTGGGCATGGAGCCTACTTAAAAAAATAAAAATAAAATAAAATAAAATGCACACAAGTAAGAAAAACTCTCTAGCACTTCTTGAATTACACAATGACCTCTCATTTAACCGCTTTCTCTAAACAGCAGCAACTTGCAAGAAGGTTCTACAAATGGAAAGTACCAATATAGTGCTGGGACCTCACACCAGGTCAAGATCATTCAGAGTAGAAGAAAGATCTTCCCTCTTCATATAAAGAGAATTATGTTCAAAAACTATTATTATGCTAAGCATGAGGGAAAAGTTTCATCCTGGGGCCCCTGGGGTGGCTCAGTCAGTTAAGTGTCTGCCTTCGGCTCATGTCATGATCTCAGGTTCCTAGGATTGAGCCCCGTGTCGGGCTCCCTGCTCAGTGGGGAGTCTGCTTCTCCCTCTGCCCTTCCCCCCCAACTCGTGCTCTCTCTCTCAAATGAATAAATAAAATATATTTTTTGAAAGTTTAATCCTTTTTTAAAAGTGTATATATAGGGGCCAGTCAGTTGAGTGTCCAACTCTTGATTTCGGCTCAGATCATGATCTCAGAGTCATGAGATTGAGCCCCACATTGGGCTCTGCACTCAGCTCAGAGTCTGCTTGGGATTCTCTCCCTCTCCCTGCCCCTCACCCTTCACCACTCGCACATGTGTGTGCAGTGTCTCTCTCTCTAAAAAAAAAAAAAAAAGTATATATATAAAATAATTGTCAGTAAAAATTTGGGAAATTCTAGAGCTACAGCCTCGAGACATTTCACTGGGTACTAGAACTCTATAAATCCCACTGGAAGTAAGTAAATCTACTGCGTCTATAACTCAGTCATCCAGGTAAAACCAACCTAAGAAGAAGGTGCAGAGGAGGGAGGGGTCCAGGGAAGAAGAATAATCATGAGTTCATATCTTGGGGCCTCCATTTCTGGCCATATAGTAAAAAGGGGGCATCAATTCAAGCCCCTGGGAAGAACTTACTGGAGAAGGAATAAGGAAGGTGTCCTTACTCCTGTGTGAAGACAGGAGCAAAGAGAAGTAAGAGCTGTGACTTTGGCTCTAAATTATCTTGAAGGCTTTCATGCTGAAACTCCAGAAGCACAGGGAACTCTAGAAAAGATGACACAAAAAATGCTTTATGATGCCTGGAATCTCTGAAGGTGGATAAAAGTTAAAAACTGGAGTTTAGCTTTCACTAAGGCAAGCAGTAATCGATTGGCCATCCTTATGTACCTGTATGAAGACTGCCACAGTGTTAGACGTGGGTTTTCAGATTATATAGTTTAGAGGTTTGATTATCATAGCTACTAGAAGAAATCTTACACAGAAGACCATAATAGGACACTAATGAAAAAGAAAAGGAGACCAGTCCAGGCAAGAATGGTAGGCCCACAGCTCATTTGCGTAGCTCCAATCAGTTCAGCCACCTCCAAGTTTATTCCATACAACTTAGTTTGAAAACCATTAATCTGGTCCAACACTTTCACTTTACAACTGAAGGAGAGAAAGAGAGAGAAACTAATTGATTGATTGACTGATTCAGTGACATGCCCAGGGTCATGTAAGTAGAGCCAGAATTAGAAGTCAGTGCCCCAAAGTCCTGGTTTAGTGTTTTCCTTCTAACACAATTCTGCTTACAAAAGGATTTCTTCATATCTTGTTTCGGTTCCTATTTTCTCTTGTTATGAATATATAAATGTATCGAATTCATGGGTGTGCAGTGTTTTAAATATTCTTAAATAGAAGTTTATTGTGAAAAAATATTATCGATATACATAACAAATTTTTTGAGTCTCAGACATGCCTGTAACAATCTATCTCAGCACTTCATAAAAAGATCCATCAACAAATTGACACAGACATGATGTTGAAAAGGAAACTGTGGGCCCCAGCGGGGCTCACCCTGCAAATCCAACCTCTTTCAGTGTCCAAAATTGTCAAACTTAGTTACTGGAGAAATTCACCACTTAATTAAAGAAATAAATTATATTTTTTTTTCTAAAAGTAGATGGCAACAGCAGAATAATATCTTTGACATGCTGAGGGAAAAGTAACTGACAACCAAAAAATTTATATTCATATTCATCCAAATTATCATTTAAGAGTAAAGACAACATAAAGATGCTTTAAGGCATATAAAGACTAGGAATGTACCACTCAAGTACCTTGTTTTTTAAAACAAGGAACTCTGGGGCACCTGGGTGGTTCAGTCAGTTGGTGTCTGACTCTTGATTTTTGGCTTAAGTCATGATGTCAGGGTTGTGGGATAGAGCCCCACACCAGGCTCCATGCTCAGCATGGAGTCGGCCTGAGATTTTTCTCTCCCTCTCTGCCCCTCCCCCTACTAACACACACGTGCATGCGTGTGTCTGTGTGGACACATGCGCTCTCTCTCTCTCAAATTTTTTTAAAAATAAAATTAAAAATAAATAAAAGGAATTCAGCAAGAAAAAAGGGAACAAAAAATGTGCAATTTGAGACAAATATAGAACTTCACAAAAAGTTAATAATTAAATTAAATATTGGCCATAAAATAGCAACTAATAACTCTAAACTACAATAAGTCAACAGTAACTGGTAAGTACATGTGTTAAGACTCATTGTCATTGGAAGAAGAAAATACTGAATAACTGTAGACCTCATTTTTTAAAAATACGATTAAGTAAGTACCTTTAAGGTTAAAAGTAACCTCTAAACCCTATAAATGCACTTTGCAGCTTCCTAATCAGCTGAAGAAAATGAAATATTAAAAACTGTTTCAATACAATAAAAAGCAGGGAAGGGAGAGAGGGAATAAAGAAAAGAGATAGTGAACAGAAAACACAAAATAAGACAGTAGAACTAATTTCAAATATATAACTAATCATAATGATTGTAAATTAAGTTCATCAACTAAGAGATTATCATATTGATTTTTTAATCGAGCCATATGTTGCTTGCAAGAGACACATCTAGAAAAAAAAACACACAGAAGAAATGAAAATGAAGGGCTAGAAAAAGATAAAGCCTTCAAATACTAGACAAATAAAGCTGATGTAACAAAATTAATATCCAACAAACAGATTTAAAGTCTAAAAAAATTGATAAAAATAAATATGCTATATAATAATAAAAGACAAAATTCAACCATGAAGATAAGAAACATGAAATTATTGTACTTATCATAGCTTTAAAATATAGAGAGCAGAAATTGGCAAAATTGAATGGAAAAATTGGTAAATTTATAACCACAGAGGGAAATTAGTACTAGTTAGAATATAGCAGTTTGAAGAAACAAAATTAACTAGCTTGATCGGGTAGGTATAGAGAGAAGCCCACCACAAAAAGACCCTATCACCTTTCATGAATACATAGAACATTTACAAATATTGACATAATACCAGGATTTTAAAGAACTTAAGTCATACATATCATCTCTTCTGTGATTAATTAGAAGGCAACATTGCAAAGTAGCAAAAATATGACAAGAGTATATATTTAGGTATCTTCAAGTGAATTATCAAATAAAGCCTGAATTGACAAGAAATTGCTACATATCAAAACATGTGGATGAAGCTAAGTCACTCTTTAAAGATAAATTTATAGCATTAAATTCATTTACTAGAAAAACAGGAAGATTAAAATAAATGTTTAACTCAAGAATCTAGAATAACTGAAAAGTAAGCCTAAAGAAAGTAAAAAGCAGGGCACCTGGGTGGCTCAGTCAGTTAAGCATCCAACTCTTGGTTTAAGCTCAGGTCATGATCCCAGGGTCATGGGAGTGAGCCCAGTGTGGAGTCCCACCTCAAGCTCCACTCTCAGCATGGAGTCTGCTTAAGACTCTCTGTCCCTCTCCTTCTGCCCCTCCAGTCCTCATGTGCATGTGTGCACTCTCTCTCTCTCTCTCAAATAAGTAAATCTTAAAAAAAAGTAAAAGCAAGAAAAAAAGTAAGATTGTAATAAAGAAACAGAAACAAAGCAATTGAAAGGATAAATAAAATCCAAAGGTGATTCTTTAAAAAAAAAAACTAATAGACAAATTTTTACCAAGTCTGATAAAAAACAAAAGAAAAAAGCAATAAAAAGATGGACAAAAACAGACAGCAGATGTTAAACATCATAAGGGAATGCTATGAATTCTATGTAATGAATTTGAAAACTTATATTTTAGAAAAATATAAATTTCTAAAACTGACCCAAGAGGGAACAAAAAAAAATGAATAAACAAATAATCATTGGAAAAATTGAATTAGTAATCAAAAGTCCCTCAAATCAGCAGACACGAGAGCCAGAATATTTTACAGGTGAATTTACTCAAATAACAATAGCTTTATCATCAAGCAGATACTAAAAACAGAAAAGGAGAGCAAATTATCCAACACTTTTTATAAAGTTGGTAAAATCAGAATACCAAACTGGGTAAGTCAGTACAAGGAATGAAAGATATAGATTAATCACTTTAATAAGCATGGGTGGCAAAATCCCAAATAAAATATCAGAAAATTGGGGCACCTGTGTGACTCAGTCATTAAGCGTCTGCCTTCGGCTCAGGTCATGATCCCGGAGTCCTGGGATCGAGCCCTACATCGGGCTCCCTGCTCCGCAGGAAGCCTGCTTCTCCCTCTCCCACTCCCCCTGCTTGTGTTCCCTCTCCACTCTCTCTCTCTGTTAAATAAATTTTAAAAAATAAAATAAAACCTTTAAAATATCAGAAAATTAAGTTCAGCAGTGTATAAAATAATTATTAGTAATTTTTAAAATATCATGTCCAACTAGACTTAATTCTAAGAATTCAAAGATGGCTCAATATAAGACAATCCATTAATTTCCTCACCATTAAAAAAACTATTAATTTATCAAAGTCATGTATGACACATAGATATGCATGGACTTGTGATAGAGAAGAATTTCTTAGACAAAATATAAAATACAAAACCAAAAGAATGAATCAAAAAATTGATAGAACTGATTGTATTAAAATTAAAACTTCTGTTCAACAAAAACATAAGTAAAATTAAAAGAAAAGCCACAGTTTGAGAGAAAAGCTTTGCAACATGTAATTGACAAATGATTAGAAACTAAAAAATATAAAGTCCTAAAAATCAATTAAGAAAACAAACAAAAAAGGCAATTTAATGGGATGTTAGGCAGAGAAAACAAAGGATATGAATAGGTAATTCACAAAGAAGAAAACCAAAAAGGCCACTAAATGTGTATAGTCATGTCAAACGCACTAGTAATCAGGGAGATACAAAATAAAATAACATTGAGATATCTCGCATGCCTCAGAATGGCAAACATTTTATAGTCTGGCAAAATTCTGGTGAAGATGTGGAAAATCTTCTTCCCACATTTTCCTTATGAGAATGTAAATTACTTTTTTTTTAAGATTTATTTATTTATTTTAGAGAGAGAGGCGGGGAGGGGCAGAGGAAGAGGGAGAGAAAAACTTTAACAGACTCTGCGTTCAGCGCAAGCCCCAAGTAGGCTCCATCTCACCACCCTGAGATCACGACCTAAGCGGAAACCAAGAGCCAGGCCCTTAACTGACTGGGCCCCCCAGGCACCCCTAGAATGTAAATTTTTTTTTTTTTAAAGATTTTATTTATTTATTTGACAGAGAGATAGTATAAGTAGGCAGAGAGGCAGGCAGAAGGAGAGGGAGAAGCAGACTCCCCGCTGAGCAGGGAGCCTGACGTGGGGCTCGATCCCAGGACCCTGGGATCATGACCTGAGCCGAAGGCAGCCGCTTAACCGACTGAGCCACCCAGGCGCCCCCCTAGAATGTAAATTCTTATCAACCTTTCAGGATATCCACACCCACAATCCAGAAATCCCACTCTTGCAGCTATGCCCTAAAATAGTAGTGCCCAATTTTTTTTATCTCAGAATTTCCTTACATTCTTTACATTCTTAAAATCATGAGGACCACAAAGAGTTTTTATGTGTTACATCTATAAACATTTAGAAAATATAAGTGAGAAATTTTTCAGTATTTATTAATTTTTAAATAATATACCTATTACATGTTAAGATAAGGAACGTTTTTATCAGAGGTAACTGTATTTTCCAAAACCAGAAAAAATTAGTAAGATTCCTGCAGATCTCTTTAATATCCTAATATCTGGCTTAAATAGCTGGACTCTCAGATCTGCTCCTGCATATAGTCTGTAGAATTACACATTGTTTTGGTTGAAATATATGTAGAAAATTTAGCCTTGCACTTAGAATAAATCATCTATCCATGCATAATTTTGCAATGTCATGGGTTGAGCATCTGGAAAATACTGGTGTGCTGAATGATACAGATATTCCAAATGTGGACATACTTCATTACACCATACCAAAAAGTAATGCTCTTTGTTCACATGATCACTGAACTCACAAGAAAAAGTCTTTAACTCTTAGGAAATGTCAAGCTCATTGTTGCAAATTTTCCAAAACTCTTAATTTTTGCTTGAAAGTGAAAATTTTATCACTGGAAACAAACACTGCCAGTTGTTTCCCTTGAAGTGAAAGGATCACTTCATTCAAATTTGAGAAAATGTCTACTAGATGCCCAATCATTGATCTGCCCATCGTTCTTTCACGTAAAAATGGTGTTCCACGACAAAGTAGCTAGTTCGGCTTGTAGCGTAAACAATGGTAGAGTGTCGCAGAAGTTCTCCCTACACACTTGCCACTGTGCCACAAGTAATTTTAAGAAGGCATGTGCTCAAATAATAAAATTAATGATTAAAAATTAATAAAATTTTAAATTAACAAATTTAAATTAATAGAAATTTTAATAAATGTTAAAAACTAATAAAAATTTTCTTAAATGTTAAGCTCATTTTAATAAGCAGAGGACATTCTCAAATGAATGGCTTTTTTCTGTGAGGGCACAGCAGTGAAAAATAAAATAGCAATTAGCACTGTTTGTGCCATTGTTTTGGTTTGAGTTCAGGCTGCAGTGGTCTGACCAATCATTGCTTTTCCCCCTATCAGTGCAAACATCAGCACAGTGAAAAAGACAAATAACATCTCAGTATTATTATGAAAACGGTTTCAACCTTGAAGATCCCTGGAAAAATGTAACGTGGCCCCCAGGGAGCCCATGGGCCACACTCTGAGAACCACCGCCCTAGGGAAACTCATGCATGTGAACCAGTCGGCATGATCAGCTCTGCATTATTTGTATGACAAAAAAAAAAAAATTGGAAGCAATCCAAATGTCTGTCAACAGGAGAATGGATAAATAAAATAATGTACATTCATTCAGTGCAACACTAGACAGCATTTAATGCTGAATGAACTAAAGCTATATCCATCAACATGAATAATTCTTAACATAATGTCGAACAAAAAAGTTTGTAGAAGAATAAGTACAGTGTTATGCCACTAATAAAATGTTTAAACTTTTGAAAACAATATAACACTATGCTAAATACTATCACATATTTTATTATTATACTATAGTAAAAGTACAAAAACATGCATAGGAATGATAAATACTGAGTTCATGATAACAGTTTACGAAGGAAAAGAAATAAGAGGAGGAGTTATAAGATTTATATATTTATAAATAATTATAAGATTTATAAAAGAGGAGTTTATAAGGGGGCTCA
>NC_138376.1:120973742-121059840 GCF_054177405.1 Leptonychotes weddellii
AGAGGGGACCACAGCAGGTTCAGAAATCCAAGAGGACCTTTGAGAGCTCTCCTGTCTCCTCCCACTCCCACTCCAGAGGAAGAGGGGAAACAGGAGTGCAAGAGGGGCCCCGCCCCTGCCCACTGAAAACCCTGGGCCTCAGCTGGGGACAGGCAGAGGGTTTCAATGGGAGAGAGGAGGAAGTACATGGTCTCAAAAGAGCTAGTATGGATTTTTAACTGAAAGGGATCAGAGATTCAAGAAATCTGCCTGGGATGTGACTAAGGGACAAGACTGGGAGAGTAAAATTAATTAATCAGTAATCAATTAATTAATTTTTAAAAACTGACTGTATTTGAAATAAACAAAAATTAAATCATGTCTTTTTCATACTCTTACCAAGTTCAGACTGTGCAATAGACTGATGCATGCATAGATTGGCTGAGTGCTGGGAAATATTTGGAGCGATGTAGAAAGGGGCAGTTCAAAGGAAAGACGTGAAGGATGAGGGAGAATGAACCAGGCAAAAGTGGGGGCTGGGTTGAAGGGGGAGGGATGCCGGTGGGGGGAAGGAGAAGAAACAGCAATGCTGGATCATGCCTGCAAATAGGGCTGATACTTTGCATTAATACAACCCGATGAACAACATTAGACAGATAAACCCACTGTTGGCTCAGTTTCTTTGTTCCTCTGCTCCTCTACACTCTACTTCAACCTTAAAAGAATAAATTACACTCAGTGCCAATCCTGAAAACAAGGCAAAGTGGGAAAAAGTACAGGGTAAGAACTGAGAGCACCAGATCTGCAGCCAAAATGCCCGAGTCCAAATCCTAGCTCTTCCACTTAGTAACTGGGTGCTGCAGTTCCCTCATCTGTAAAATGCGGATACCAACTCTGTCTTCCACTCAGGGTGGCTGAGAGGATTAAATGACTAGCTAGAATAATACCTGCCATTCAGCAAAAGTGTCATAAAAGCCATCACATGATTAACTGATGTACAGAACTCCCTTTAAAAACTTAAATTATGGAATGTCTAAAATGTTATCCTGATTAAGTTTTGATTCTACTTAATGCCATGAGCTAATTCCCTCATGGAAGTGCACTTTCTGGAGGAAAACATGAAGGATTTGTGTGCAGGTGTTACACAAAACTCGTATGGCAGAGAGAACTCTTTTGAGAAAACTTCCAGTTTACTTGACTAGAAATGTATTCACATGGCTATTTTAAACATTTTCAATATATAAAGCATAACAAAACATGTAAATACATATATAAGAGCCAATAACCTATGAGCAGGTACAAATAAAACCCTCCGAGTGAGTAGACATAATGAATATAATCCACAAAGGGCCTTTCATTTTAACATTCTAATAAAATCATTTCCTTGCCAAGCTGGTATCAAAGTTACTTGAATTATAACTAAGCACATAGTAGGAGCTCAATAAATCTTTGCTGAGAATGATGAAACATAACAAGTCCTATATGTTCAAGCAAGAGTTTTTTTGCCTCAATGAATGACTTCTTTCGAACTGGTTTCTAAGTGTGTTTATCTCCTACACAAACTCCATTTAGTACAGGGCCACACTGAATCACTGTCATGAGCAACCTAAGGACAAAAATCAGAAACATCATTTATTTTCTTGTTAAAAATAAAACTGCACCATGAATTTTGAACGAATCTAATGCATAAATACATATTTGGGGTGATTCAATGCCAGCATATCCAATTCAAATGCCACCATATTATAAAACTGACTGACTGCCATCATTCACTTACACTTCCAATATCTGTGAGTTATTTCACATCTATTTCCATTTTTCCTCAAATGGTAGAAACTGAAACCTACTAATTAGTACTTCCTCCCTCCCACTCTCAAGTAAACGACTCAGAGCCTGTGATTCAAGTTTCAGAAAACAGCTGTAACACTATGATGCCCTGTTGCCTCCTTCAGGCGCTCAGCCTCAGGGGCTTGGAATCAGTACCTGGAAGCCTTCCTCAAACAACTGGAAGCAACACATGTGAACTGATATGTTTAAGAGCAAAAGTGGACTTTTGTAATCTACCAATTGCGCACATACAACCTCTTGCCATTTTTGACAAATGTAAGTATGGCACTTGTAAAAATGATGTAACTGCAGTCTAGGAAAAAATGAGAGAAGGTGACCTAAAATAAGAGAACTTGAAAGTGACACTGGGTGTTATACGCAACTAATGAATCATTGAACACTACACTAAAAACTAATGATGTACTGTATGGTGGTTAAATTAACATAATAAAAAAAAAGAAAGTGAATGCAGGTTATGCCTACAAGACTGGGTTGGATGCTAGATAGAAGATACAGATGAGATGGATGGATGGATGGATAGATAGATATAGATGGATAGATAGATAGATGATTGATAGACAATTGATAGAAGATAGATGATAGATGATAGATAGATAGATAGATAGATAGATGATAGACAGATGATAGATGTGTGAATGGATGGAGGGAGGGAAGGAGGGATGATAAAAGACACAGATGAGGACAATGATGAATAAAGATTGATTGACTGATAGAGGGATAGATAAATAGATAATACATATAAATATTTTTAAATAGAATTAACAGATGTGAGGCACAAAACTAACAGAAGTTTCAAAAAGCCCAATTGCATTATAAGTCAACTCAGAAGTATTGACAGATTAGGTTCTTGAGTCATCAGAACGCCCAGATAATGCTAACGGCATGTTCACGTACTAAGCATTTACTCTGCTACAGGTACTGGGCTGTGCACCTCACCCATGCTCTCCATATGGATTATCTCATCAACACCTCAGAACATTTTCAAATGTACAAAGATTCAAAGCAGCTCAAAGAGAAGGGAGACATTGAGAGGCAAGAGCTGACACACGTTGGGAGGTCCAAACTCCTCCCAAGAAAAAAAAGGGCTTAATGATTATGCATAGGGCTGGAATTGAAGCAGAATCAATGTTGTGTACCCATGGAATATTGGGACAGTTTCTTTCCATGCTATTTGATAAGGTACCTAATTTCAAAAACACTACCATGAATTTAGAAGATATTTTAGTTACATTTTATTTCATGAACAAAACATCCATGTACATTTGAGATGGGTAACATACACATAGTGCCAGAAATGTAGTAATTCAGATGATAGACAATGTCTGATGCACACAGAGTGGTCATCCAGCCCAGTGATGGGGCCCAAGGGAGCGGGCAGATGACAGAGCACACATCATTCCAGACTCCACATTCTGGCTGGGTCACCTTGACCACTCTGAGCTTCATCTTTCTTCAACTGGAAAATGAGGATAGTAATACTCATCTCATGAAGTTACTTCCAAGATTAAGTAAGATGACATTTGTTAAGTTGAATCATAGGAAACTGCTTATATACAATTGCCTTTGACCTACAAAACGGCAATTGCCTGTGGGTCAACCTATTCTATATGAAGTGCCAGTACATAGTAAGGACTCATTACATAGTACTGGGGGGTGGGCTGAGGAGAAAGAAGGGGTTGCTGGTTCAAGGACCCTTGACAGTACCTCCATGGTTCCCTCTCCCCCTAACCCAGGCGTCTGTAGCCATCAGTAGAGAACAGGAAGCCAGAGAACCAGGTAGAAAAGACAGTATACAATTGGTTTTGCTACCACCGTTGAAACTCTGGTTTGACTAACAATTGAACTGGTTACCAAGAGGTTCCAAGGTTTATTCAGTGTATTACTCCAGCCATCTGTGCTTTGTGGATATGTAGCCAAAGGTTGGCATTATCAACAAGGCACATTTCTACCGCACATGGACCTGTGGTGGATGGGAAGAGGGCTAACGGAGGGGGCAAAGACCAGGACCAAGTTGCTGGCACATCTGTATGGAGTCATGTGATGAAAGGCAGGTGAAGATGGGCATAGAAGTTCAAGATGCCACAGCATGCAAAATTTGTTCAGGACACAGTCCTGGGATGCTCTTGTTACGATGAAATCTGTCCTCCCCTTTTACACCAAAAGCTGCCGATTGGTGGCCCACTGTTGAATTCTATTCCAGATAATTACTTCAAGGAGAGGGAGGGAGCATGCATGCAGGAAAGCAGGCAGCTTCATGCCCAGCCACTGGCTGACACAGGCTCTCTTATTTTATTCCACATTAAAACTTTAATTTTTCACCTTTTTAATATTATCACAAGTATGACTGCAGAATTTTTTATCAGGTATACACCACCTGCCAGGACTCAGGATGTCTCAATCACTGACAAATAGACAAATCCCTTGATTTCTTCCTTTCATTTGATATAGAAAATGCGCTTGTCAACATAAAAAAAGAATGCTTGGAAGTAGTAAGTCTTCACAAGCAGCTTCACCCAGACTTAGACTTATTTATGCTAAATACAGTCATCAAGAGGTTAAAGTACATTTTTATTAATAAGCTTTATAATTTTCTAATTTTTCAGAAATCCACAAAGTGATGTTTACATAATAATCCTGAAACTTGCACAAAATCATAGTTGCTACTGTGAAATTATTTAAAATCATAACCTTGTCGTTTACTATATTGTTAGTTCAGTTGCATTAACAATTTAGAGAGCCTGATACTCAAAACACGGTGCATTTAAAAATGAATACTGGGGCGCCTGGGTGGCTCAGTTGGTTAAGCGACTGCCTTCAGCTCAGGTCATGATCCTGGAGTCCCGGGATCGAGTCCCGCATCGGGCTCCCTGCTCGGCAGGGAGTCTGCTTCTCCCTCTGACCCTCCTCCCTCTCATGCTCTCTCTCATTCTCTCTCTCTCAAATAAATAAAAATAAAATCTTTAAAAAAAAAAAATGAATACTATCTGATTCCTGTCACCAAATAGCTTATCATTTAGCTTAGTAGTTCCAGGACAATTACATATGAGAAAATGTAGCATCCAGGGCCCCACCCACCAAAGATTCGGATTCAGCCAGCCTGAGGTGGGATGCAGAAACCAGCGTTGTTAGTGAGAGCTCCAAATTCACCACACCCTTGGAGAAGCACATTTTATGAGCTAAAGAGAGTCAGCTGAAAAGCCTCTGGTCACACAGACACAACACTGTTAGTGCATTGAGCTGTTCCCCAAGTTTCTACAGCCCACAAGCCACTACTAGGTCATAGCTGCTAACTGTAAAAATCCCTTCTCTAAGAAGGACCTACTCAGTTACGAGATTAGTGCCATATGGGAACTTTTTCATAGCAAACTCTGATCAAGCAAGTATATTTAACTTAAGTTAGATATACTTTAAATCCATCTGATTTAAGCCCATGCCATTTCACACTCCCTTTGGTGGACACCAAGAAGAGTCATTGGCCAACGTCTACACATCATGCCTTCATATTCTGGAAGACTGATACTAATTTTCTGTTTAACGTTCTCTTTTCCTGGTCTGTAACCCTATTCCTGTAGCATCTCCTCCTAAGGTTTATATCCCAAACTAATTATTTCCACTGCTTTCCTCTAGATCCTCTCCACATTATCTAAATCTTAAGATAATTGGCAACCAGAGCTGCCGTTCGCCCACACAGTGACTTTATGTGAATTCGAAACAGCACACATTCCTCAAGACACTTTCCTTCCATCTCATGCAAAATGTCACAAATACTAATTTTGTTGGGATGAGTTACTGCTAACAGAAACTTGTCCTAATAAATATACAACTACATAATGTCTGTCATGTGACTGGCAGATTATATATAAAGTATATATATACATATATATATATGTATATATAAAGTATATATATATGTATGTATAATATACACACACAGCTCCCAGTTAGCCCATGCACACCACAGATGGTGGCCCCTAGCAGATAAACTTTGGGAACACTTGTATTTTTTGCACAAAAATTTCTACTCTAGGTCCAAATACTGATATTTCCCATCACCAAGGAAATGGAGGTGGGGTAAATCTTATGATGGTAATTATGACTTACGTCTTCAGGCAGAATTCTGTTCTATAACTTGCTGCCCTGTGGGTGTAATGTTTGGAATAAGTTGGATTACTGGGAAATTAGTCTTTTTAATAGGCACCCTATTTATGGAAAAAAAAAGAATAGTGTCAATTCAAGTTCTTACCATTTAACTAGAGAAAAATGGAGGGTGGGTAAAATCTGCATAAACACAATGGCAAAGAAATATTTTGTCAAGAAGTAAACTGCAGTATACAGGGTTGAGTAATAACGTCTCTAGATGTGCCTTAATCTACAAAATGAAGTGGAGAATTAACGCAATCAAGCTTGCTTTCTTTTCTCCCTCCGTTTTTCTCCCACTCTCCTCACTTTCAAAGAAAAGTACGATATGGATAATTGAGGCAAAGGGATTTTCTTCCTTGAATAGTTCAGGAAATTGCCTCAATTTTCCTCCTCACTTTTCACTACATTTATTTGTGCAGACTCAGACCACATCTACATAATGAGTCTATGTTACTACAGCACAATCAACAAGGTATTTTGTTCTTTTGCCTTAATTTTTCAATTGATTATGTGATGCTTAACTGTGTCAACCATATGTTGATCTGATTTCTTAAGAAAGAACAGGAAAAAAGACTGGACTAGCCATCCTGGCCTTGACCTCCACCCCCATCGCTGTAACTGTCTGAGCCAGGTGCTGCCTATTTGAAAGCAATCAGCAGTATTCTCTCCAACTAGTATATTTTATTAACAAGGTTGACCTGTCCCTTAATAAATCAATAGGATCTCAACTTTATTCTGGAGAAACTGGACAAGATGATGTAAGAATGCCTGCAAGCTTCTTTTGAAAGCCAATAAAAAGTTGACGGGCCTAAGACCCATTATAAATTCTGTATCTAAAGTTGGGTTTTGGATTCAGAAATGGCTTTGAGTCACCACCAAATGGCTTGTCTCAATTTAGTGAGCTTAGCTTATGCAAGTATAGCAGGAATGTTTTTCAAGCCAATCTCACAAACACATAGAATCCTGTTTACATCTATTTACATCTCTGAGGAGGTATCTAGATACTTTCTCATTATGTGAAAGTGTTTCAAAATGTTCAGTGTGGTTACAAATATTACAACATACTTATTCACTCTTGTTGCTATATAATTCATGGAAAACTCCCCACGTTATTGTTTCTGAGTAACTTTTCCTCACTAACCAAGCACTCACAAGACATAAGCCCGAATGCTGCTTGGTCCAGAGACTTCCTCTCGGTAACACAGCCATTGCTGTTGACTCACAAGGAAGCATTTCTTACAGAATGTCAAGCACTTCTCACCCAGATGCAGGATGTGGCTTGCTGTCCATTCTCTGGCTTTATTAAACATGGCATGGTCCCTGAATGAGAATCAGGCCTCCCGGCAGGAGGCTAAATTATTAAGCATCGATGCTCATGATGTCCGCACTATGTCTGTGTCTGTTGGATGGATTCACTGCCCTAAAATTTTAACCTCTTGTTTCCCTCTCCTAAATTTCTCATCATTCGTTGCTCACTACAGCCCCGTTTACTTTTTTTTTTTTTTTTTTTTAGTTTTTATTTTAATTCCAGCTAGCTAACACATAGTGTTATATTAGTTTCAGGTATACGATATAGTGATTCAACACTTCCATATGTCACCCGGTGCTCATCATGACAAGTGCCTTCCTTAATCCCCATCACCTATTTAACCCATCACCCCACACACCTCTCCTCTGGTAACCATCAGTTTGTTCTCCATAATTAAGAGTCTTTTTCTTGTTCTCTCTCTCTCTCAATCTCTCTCTCTCTCTCTCCATCTTTCACATTGCTTGTTTGTCTTGTTTCTTAATTTCCACATGTGAGTAAAATCATATGGTATTCGTCTTTCTCTGACATATTTCACTTAGCATTATACCCTCTAACTCCATCTATGTCATTGTAATGGCAAGATTTCATTCTTTTTATGGATGTTTTATATTCCATTGTACATATAAACCACATCTTTTTTAATTTTTTATTTAAATTCAATTTAGTTAACATATACTGTATTGTTAGTTTCAGGCGTAGAATTTAGTGATTCATCAGTTGCATATAACACCCAGTGCTCATTACATCAAGTGCCCTCCTTAATGCCTGTCACCCAATTATCCCCTCCCCCCACCCACCTCCCCTCCAGCAACCCTCAGTCTGTTTCCTAGAGTGAAAAGTCTCTTATGGTTTTCCTCCCTCTCTGTTTTCATCTTATTTTCTTTTTTCTTCCCTTCCCCTATGTTCATCTGTTTTATTTTGGCCACAGTAACTTCTTGCCGGACACGTCTCCAAAGGCAAGGGAAACAAAAGCAAAAACGAACTATTGGGATTTCATCGGGATAAAAAGCTGCTCAGCAAAGGAAACAGTCAACAAAACTAAACGGCAACCTTCGGAATGGGAGAAGATATTTGCAAATGATATATCAGATAAAGGGCTAGTACCCAAAATCTATAAAGAACTTACCAAAGTTAACACCCAAAAAAAACCCAAAAAATCTAGTCAAGAAATGGATAGAAGACGTGAACAGACATTTCTCTGAAGAAGACATACAAATGACCAGACATGAAAAAAATGCTCAACATCACTCAGAATCAGGGAAATACAAATCAAAACCACAATGAGTTATCACCTCACACCGGTCAGAATGGCTAAAATGAACAACTCGGGAAGCAACAGATGTTGGCAAGGATGGAGAGAAAGGGGAACCCTCTTAGACTGTTGGTGGGAATGCAAGCTGGTGGAGCCACTCTGGAAAACAATACGGAGGTTCCTCAAAAAGTTAAAAATAGAGCTACCCTATGACCCAGCAATTGCACTACTAGGTACCTGTCTGAAGGATAGAAACATAGTGATTCAAAGGGGCACAGGTGCCTCAGTGTTTATAGCAGCAATGTCCACAATAGCCAAAATATGGAAAGAGCCCAGATGTCCATCGACAGAGGAATGGATAAATGAGATGTGGTACATATCTATAATGGAATATTACTCGGCCATCAAGAAGAATGAAATCTTGCCATTTGCAATAACATGGATAGAACTAGAAGGTTTTGTGCTAAGCGAAATAAGTCAATCAGAGAAAGACAAATACCATATGATTTCACTCATATGTGGAATTTAAGAAACAGTCCCATTTACTTCTAATTCCATTTCTCTTTGGGGGGGTGGCAGGGTGGGTCTTTCCTTTATTTCCTACCTTTCTTTTTGTTAGAAACACATTTTTTTTCTTTTCAGTTCTTATTTCTTTGTTCATTACCCTCAATACACTATTTTTCCTTGAATTTTCTTGTTGGAAAAACCACACCACACTAGGAAAGTTCTCAAGCCCCTTGGTCTACTATCAGAAAGGCTACTCAAGTCTTCAATCCATTTGGCATTGATTTTTGTATATAAGATAGGTTTCATTCTTTTGCATGTGGCTGTCCAATTTTCCCAAGATCATTTACCAAAGCAACTATTGTTTCTCCATTGTATATTCTTGGATCCTTTGTTGAAAATCAGTTGACCATATATGTGTGGGTTTATTTCTGGGCTCTTTGTTCTGTTACATTGATCTATGCGTCTGCTTTTATGCCAACACCACACTGTATTGATTACTAGAGCTTTGTGATACAGTTCAAAATGAAGAAGTATGATGCCCCCAGCTTCTCAAAATTGCTTTGGCTATTTGGAGTCTTTTGGGTTTGTTAATTAAATCAATGGGAGAATCCTTTCAAATGTATATGTATATGTATATCAAGTCAACATGTTGTAAACTTTAAATATCCCACAATTTTATTCGTTGATTATAGCTCAGGAAACCTGGATGAATGAAAGACAGAGAAAGGAAGGGAAGGGGCAGGAAGGGGAGGGGGGAAGGGGAAGGGAGGAGAAGAGGAAGGAAAGAGAGGAGGGAAGGAGGGGGGGAGGCAGGCAGGCTGGTTCTAGAAGTCACCTGCACCTAGCCAGGAATGCTCCTCCTTTAATCCAAACACACCTCTACCTGCTAACAGAGGAAGCATTTCCAGGCTCCGTGGCCCTCACTTCAGCTCCCAAAGGGCATCACCCTCACACACTCCCAGTCTTCCCAGTTGTCAGGCATGATTGTTAAGGGCATAGACTTCAGGGTCAGATAAACCTGCACTGGAACCCCAGCTTTGTGATCTTCAGCAAGTTACATAAACCCTCTGAGGCTCAGTTTGGTCCTCTGTTAAGTGGGGATAAACCTAATAGTTGCTGTTGTAAAGCTTGCATGAAGCAATTATCAAAGAGAAGCACTGAGCATGGTGCCTGACAAATATGGATCTGGCTGCAGTGGCTAATGTTCAGTGAACACTTCCCCATGCCAAACGTTAAGTTGCATCATCTCGTGGCAACACTGTACATTACGTATGCCATTATCCACATCTTCTAAAGGAGATGCATGGACACTAGAGTGAGTGCTCCAAGGAAGATCTTACTCAGAATCACAACCGAGAGAGCTAAGCCCTGGTAAGCACGGGCTCTGGGCCAGATCTGGTCATGGTGGACGAGACTGTTACCCCATGGCTATCCCTTCTACGCTGCAGGGGCAGTGGCCGTCTCAGCTACTTGGCAGACCCCTCTACCTGCTTCATCCTGTGGCACCTAGATTTGGGATGCACTGGGGAGGGGAACGGCAGCCTCACGTGCAGCCCACGGAGATGTGGCGCCACATTAGGAGACCAGGAGAGAACACCGAAAGTCTCAAGGTCTTCAGAGCAAAGAAAATATATGTGTAGTGAAGGTCAACCAGCCAGGGCTGCCATCCTGGACCGCCCAATCTTCGTCTCCTCATTCGGGCTGGGGGGCTGTCTCTGTGGGACCCTGAAGGACTCAGCAGGGTGTAGCATGCAAACTTCAGCTACAGGCAAGGACAGACATTTTCAACATCGCTCACAGCAGGATGTCTTTTCAACCTCTCGTCCACTACAGCCTATCCTAAATGGGTAATCAGATCTGCAGGTATTAATTAAACTTATGGTTCTATTTATTGTAGCAGTCTGGGGATTGAACAGACAGCAAATAGCAATAAGTACTTCTGAATGTTCTCTTTGGCTTAATTACTGTTCCATAGTTAGTCCATCAAATTGATGTACAATCAACAAGGCTGTGCTTACTTGTACAGCTCATGTAGAGTGAGAATGTTCAGGAGCTGCCAAAATCTTTCTTGCAATGCCTGAGTCTATTGGAGAATCAGAATAGGACAGACCCAAGGAAGCCTTTAATCCTGTCCATCATAAATCAGTTTGGCAGGAGCACCTCTCCCCCTAGCCAGCATTTTTCTTTTCAGACATAACCCTGATTGGCACTGGAAGGTCCTTTGGACAAAGTACGTCACCATACCTGGCCTACCCAGGACAAAAAGAAGTGCAGAGTTTTCAAGCACCCGTGGCTTTTAAGCCTCATATAAGGCCAACTTAGGTAATTAAAAGTACAGATTCCTGAAATCTAAAGGGAAGTTAGAGGTTATCTAATTCAAGCACCTCGTTTTATACAAGATGAAACTGAGACCAGAGAAGAAAAGTGGCTTGACTAGGTCACACAATGTCTTAGTAAGGGAATCTTGGGTTGCAATAAAGAGAGACCCACTCAAGCTAGCTTAATTAAGTAGGGGAAGATTTACTATAAGAGTCCAGGAGAGTCTCACAGAATCCAGTCGGGGCTTTTGCAGGAAATGGAAGGTCACTCCCTCTTGTTTCTGCTTCATCCTGCACATCCGCTCCCTCCTCCTACCTGCCACCTTCTTCATTCCTGTCCCTCGTGACTTCACCTTGCACGTGGCATGAGTTGCCATGGTACCCAAATATGATCCCACCTTTACATGACCTTCCGTCTTCGAAGCCCAACCCCTTCTAACCACCTTTTTCAAATTCTGCAAGTTGTGGATTTCACTGGCTCATCTTGGGGCTAGAGTTCAAGTATGATACAATCAACTGTGACCAGGATGCAGGGGCCACCCAGGCCCACCCTTCGGCAGAGATTGTGGAGGGAGGCAGTTCCAACAAAGGAGGAACGAGACGCACAGAAATCTAAAGTAGAAGCAGAGCCAGCAGTAATATCCAGATTTTCCAACTCTGTATCTAGACTCCTTCCTACCCTGTGATACCACCTCTTAATTTCAGCCCAAGGATTACATTTCACTTCAAGGGGAAACAGAGTTTATAGCTAGAACTACTCAGACAATTATAGCTCTGTAATAGCGACCTTAGAGTGGCCACATGTAAAACTGAAAGAAGGCATTGCCATTTCCCTGCATACTGAATCTCCATCCATAAATAGTATACTGAGAGAGGGAGGGAGAGAACATCAGCAACAAAGAAGAATCACAACACAGATCCTGGACTATCTATGCTTCTCCTAAAAACAGCATGTTTCAGTGGAGTTAAGAAATCCTTTACCAGGTCTTGTAATCCAGGTGATGAGCAGAATGCCGTTAAATCACCTTCCTCTCCTGGAAGAGTCCAATAATGATATCCGTATCTCATTCTCTAGTAAATGAACTATTTCAATTGGCCATACTCTTTAGAAAGGAATACACTGTGCTGTTTTAAGTTCAGATTTTAGTTATCTTTCTGTTTCCTCCCTCTCGTTAGATTAAATTTCCTTCTCCTTAGCAAATGAGGCAAGATGCAACACTTTCACTCATACTTCTCTCTTGCCTTACCTCTTCTCCTGGTCTGCCTCTTTCCTTCTGCTCTACAGAAGGAAGCTCTATTACAGGGAAAATAAGAGAGAGCTGAAATAAACTCAAGCAGGTAGTGAAGGGAAGAAATTTAAACTGTAAATATTAGGTGAGAGTTTGGATTGCTGTCCTCGAAAGGGAAGCCATGTCAATGGAACAGGTGCTGAGCTGGTGGCTAGGACAGCCAAGTCTAGCCCTGGCTGGGGAACACACCAGCTGTAGGAGATGGCCACTCTGGGTCCTGAGCATGCTGAGTGGCAATGGGCTATAAGGGATCTCCCGGACCTCTTTTCAGACGTGCCAGCCAGACATGCCTGGTCACTCTAAAAGATCCTATTCACCACTACCACCATCACCCCCCAGAGCAACCACACTGGGGCAGAGGGAGCATAAACCAGAAAGCAGTGTCAACTCTTGGCTCTGACACCAAGCGCTTATGCAAGCCATTCACCTTCCCACCCTCTTTGCTCACTGCACAACAGGGAATTTGGACCAAAGATCTTGCTCAAGGTGGACCTCGACCTTCTGGATTTTAGGCTCCTTTGAAATATCCAGTGCATGCTATGGACACTCTTCCCAGAGAAAGGCACAAATACCTCAAGTGTGATGTACACTTTTAAGGGCTTCATCTAACCTCCCCGAACTACCTTTGAACCTGTTATCGATTCATAAACCCCAAGTTAATAACCCTCGAGCCAGACAAATTCTCATAAGGCACTTCTAACTCTACGAGTACCAATTATCCCCGTCTCTACCCATGGAATAAACGCAGTCCAGCACTCTGTGAGGCATGCATTATCACCGATTCAACATTCTCCTTTTACAGATGAAGAAACAGAGCCAGAGAGCTTGGACCACAGAACATGTAATCACAGAGTCTGTGGGACCGGGATGAGAACCTGCGTCCTCCGGCTCAGGTGTCCCCCTTGTGTTCCGAGGTAGGGGTACTGCCAAGCACTGGTGATGCCTGGCTTCCAGGGGCTCCTTAAGCTATGACTCCCCTGGCAGAAGCTCTCTGTTTCCCTGCTATTTATCGCTGTGATCTCCTGGCTTGAGAGAGCAAATAGGATCTGGTCCTGGAGTTCTGTGCATTCCAATGAGAGAGGTTGGATGCCCCCTTGAGATCTCGTGGCTGCAGTACCAATAGATGGGCTGGGCACTGGAGGCTGATGGGCAGTGCATGGAACCAGCGAGTGGCCAGCAAAGAAAACTGTCCCACCACCAACAGGGTTTCATTCCAAAGGGCAGACCAAAGCGATTCTCATATGTGGTTCCTAATGGCACCATCAGAAAATTCCACTTCTCCCGGCCAATCCAGAAGAAGATGTGCAGCCTCTCTTATTAGTGAGACTACAGCTTGGGAACACCACAGAGTTCCTTCATGCCCTGCCCTACCTGAAATCTCGGGCTTTTTGATAACAATACTGCAAAGTCGTGTCACATTCCATAAATCACACGTATGGGAGGAAGGCTCGAAGCATTTTCTTGAAGCAAGTTTGTATAAAACCCAGATATTTTTTTTTTCCTTTTTTGCCAGTCTCCACGCGCCGTGGGTGTCTGGGTGGGTGGATTGAGTGACATGTTAGTAAGAAAGTTCCCTCCCCTTGTGGAGCTCCTCGAAAAAGGAGTCAGAGAGATCGCACTTGAGAAGGTGACAGGCAGATCATGTAGCAGTGCTGCTGATGAAAAAGCGTTTAAATCTGTCAGAATCCGGAATTCAGAACAGCGCCAGGACAGAGGAGGGAGTGAAGCAAACTTAACTACCCTTTGTCAGGCTGTGTTTGCATTTGGGGCAAGCCACCCGCCCCCCACCAAGAGGCATTTGTGACCCCTCTCTCCTCTCTTCCAACATCCTGCAGCCCAGAGAGGGAACCTGGCAGCCACGCAAACATCCTCGCCTCCCATGCATTCCCTGCGCTAAGCTGCAGTGGTGTCCCCGTTATCCCCTCTACCTGCCGCGAGAGCAAGTCAACTGCGTAACTTGCCAGAAATCAGAGTCTGAGGACACGCCACGGTGGCACAGCCATGACATGAGAACAGATGGAAAGCTTCTCGGGAACAAAATGTGCACACACAAAAAATGGATTCTGGCTTTCAAGTGTATATTCACGGTGCAGCTTTCAAGTCTTCTGAAAGGCCCACCCAAGCTCCAATATGACCTACTTAGGCGGTGTTCTTATTTATGTCTCAGACGAAGGAGCTGTATATTTAGCAAATGAGGACTCTCCATCCCCCCATGCCCACTTCTTCACGTTTACAGAGCCGTGCAATTTTCGCTTGTTAATTTTTCCCCAGATCGCCTCCAAAAAAAAAAAAAGTAGATACATAAGTTAAACACTGCGAAAAATCCATGAGCTCCAGGAATTCTGCATAAATGCATTCAGATTTTCATTGAGTGTGTGGGTTAATATTGCTTAAAAGAACAAGAATGAGACTACTGTTGATCCGAGTTGGTTCGTCTTCCCTTAGTTGGCAAACCAGCTGCCTGGCTCGGCTGTTATTAACACTGCAGTCAGATTTACTGATGCTCCAACATGTAAACTGCGTAAATTTCTGCTAGCAGAGTCTACGTGTGCAAAGCAAAGCATAGCATTGAAGCTATTATCCAGCTGACACAAGCCAAAATAGACATGAGTTTCAATTATCTGGGTTTTCAGGAGAAAGCCTTTTTAACCTTCATTATCAAGATAATTGCTTTGACTCTCACCCCTTGTACATGTAATCAAAACCATAAAGTTTCAATCCCTGTAGCAAGCAGCTGCCTCAAATCTTTTTGGGAAGTAGTGGGTATAAAATAAGAGGTGAACCTGTAAAGAGCACACCTTCAAAAGAGGATGTTGACTCTTGCAGCTTTGTTTAAAGGAGTCCTGCGAAGAGAACTCTTTAACAAAGTAGTAAATAGGGCGCCTGGGTGGCTCAGTTGGTTAAGCGACTGCCTTCGGCTCAGGTCATGATCCTGGAGTCCCGGGATCGAGTCCCGCATCGGGCTCCCTGCTCGGCGGGGAGTCTGCTTCTCCCTCTGACCCTCCCCACTCTCATGTGCTCTTTCTCTCTCTCTCTCTCAAATAAATAAATAAATAATCTTTAAAAAAAAAAAAAAACAAAGTAGTAAATAAAAGGATGTCACATCACTCAGCACTGAGCTTTAGACTACCTTTGATTTTGTTGGAAATAAAAAGGTCAGTTTTAGGGAACTCGGGGCCCACTGTTTCCAGGCATGCTAGGACGTATTTTTCTTTCCTTCCTAATAAATTTGCTAAGCCCACCCCTTCATGCTAGAGAAAAGCCAAATGAATGGTGTGTGAGACTAAAACAGTATCCTATAACGTCCTAATATATCATGTACTTTCTCTTCCAATATTCCACACAGGACTATGGTCTGTGTTTAACAGTAAGAGTTTGTCAGCCCAGCACTCATCTTCTCAGTTAAGAAAATGTGGGCAGAGCACCCAGGGTGCGCTCATGGCTATGTCTCCCAGCACCCACATTCTCCTGAGCTGTGGCCACAGGGGTCAGATCCTCCTGCACGTGGCACGTGGCCCCGAGGCAGCAGTGACCATCATCACTATCACCACCACCACCACAAGGACCCTCAACAATGATCTCACTTGAAAGCATGACTTTGATGTTCTTCTCCTTCCTCTGCCCCCTTGCTCCTTGTCCTGGACCTATCCATCCCCAAGAAGTTGCTGGAGCCTGAACCTAAAGCCCTCCTCCCTCCCCTCAGCAGAATGAGAGCTCCATTTCTAGGTAACACTCTTGACTGTGCCTGCTAAGTTGGCATTCTCTACTTAACCTACTTAGCTCAGCACGGTTCGATGAAAATAAACATGTGCACCCAGGGCATTTCTCTTATCTGCAGCTGGCTCCCAGGTCATGCTGGGACGGAGCTCGTTGAGACACAGCAGGACCTTTGAACCTGGTTCCTGCAGCTCCAGCTAACGGATCGGTAAAGCAACACCAAGTTCCAAGTGCACCTGCCCTCCACACGGCAGTGAGAGTGATATCGGTGCAGAGATTAAATTAGGTGATGCTCGTGCACATAACTCTACAAATGACTGGCACAACATAGACAGCATTGGAAGGATATTGCTACAGACTGAAATGTGTCTTCCCAAGCTCCTCTGTTGAAGCCCCTCCTCCCCAGTGTGATGGCGTTTGGAGGTGACTGGGTTTAAATGAGACCGTGCGGGTGTGGTCCTCTTGGTGGGATTGTGCCCTTGGAAGAAGAGACACCAGAGAGCTTGTTCTCTATTGATCTCTGCCATGTGAGCATACAGCAAGCCAGGAAGAGACCCTAAGCAGGAACCTGGGCATGCTGGCGCCCTGATCCTGGACTTGCAGCCTCCAGACCTGTGAGAACTGAATGTCTGTTGTGTGAGCCCCCCCAGCCCCTGGTATTTTGTTCCAGGAGCCCCAGCAGACTAAGACACATACGTTCTCATCTCCCATCCACCTTACCCCTTCCTAGCCCCGCATTCCTTTCTCCAGATGCTGACAACATTCCCACAGAGGCCATTCCATGTTTCAAAGCTCTTTTCCTTCCTCAAGCAATCTGAATATTCTGACTTACACTGAAGTCAAGCATTTACCAGGCACCTACGACGCACAATATGCAAGGCAGAGTCTTATAAGACCTGCTGCCCTCCAGTTAAACAAGTGCCTCTGGTGTCCCTGTTTGCTGCTTGTGGTCCTGCTCACATCACCTGTGATGCCGAGCTCAGAGAGCGAAGTAAATGAAATACAGCTCTGTTGGCTTCTGCTCCATTAGGAAAGGGAAAAATCAATGTTTGCCAAATGTAGAAGGACAAAATCAATAGCGAAAGAAATTTTATTTTCAACCTTCTAAGGGAGTATTACAAAGAAGAGAGAGTGAAAATTATTATTATTTATTGATGTATATAGCACCTTCTGAAAGCCTCAAAGTGTTTTATGGAATTACAAACTGCCTTCCTCCTTCGCTGCATACAGATCACTTTGTCCTGCTCCTACGGAGCCCTCTAGAAGGGGTGAGTGCAGGAAGTATTAGGCCAACAGGACACCAGAGTTACAGGGGTGATTACTCAAAGTTGGTAACTCATTTCTTTATTAAAGAACAGAAAGGAGCAATTAATGTGATGAAGTTAGCACGCTCTACCCTTGTGGAAAGTTCCTGAGGAAGAAGCCGCCTCTTTAGATTTTAGATGGCATCATAATATATGTGGTTTGGCAGAAAGAGGAGAAAACCCGCTCTCCACCCTTCTCCCACGTTCCTCCGTCGGAACAGGCAGCACATTTGGGGAGAATCAGCCACCTGCTGCCAACATCTTAATGCAGTTCCTGGCAGAGGAGTTTTGATAGATGGCTTCAAAGCCCTGAGTATAAACTACTGAACAAAACTTTCCGGAGGATGAAACGTCAAAAGAGCGAGGTTGCAGAAAGCAGGATTTCTGGAGGCTGGCAGCTGTCTGAAAAATCCACAGAGGCAATCGTCAAAATAAAACCTTACAAGAGTCGAGTGATTTCCACTTTTCAATCTCCTTTCACCTGGTTTCTTTCTCATCTGAACTTTGTAATGATCCTTTGAGAAACAGAGGGCGGAGTTACTAACCCCATTTTACAGAGGCTCGTAGAGTGTAAGTGACTTACCCAAAATCATTCACCTGGTTATTGGCAGAGCTCAAGAGGGAACATGGTCTCCTGGATTCTTAGTCAGAAGAAAGATGAGAGACTCCATGGCTCACATTCCCACCTCAAAACAGGAATCCCCTAGGCAGCATCTCTGAGAGGCAGGCAAGTCTCTGCATGAGGGGCCCCATCCCCTCATAAGAAGAACACTTAATTTTTTTTAAATTGTCGTTCAAACTCTTAACTATTAAAATACAAAGATCAACCTCCACATAATGTTCTCTGATTTTTCCTCGCTCGGCCATCGACAGCTCTTCAGTCTGGTCTCACTGAACTGGACCTTGCAAGTAGGGAAGACTGTGATTGTTCCTATTACATGGTTTCCAGATAGTTCCCTTTCCTGTCCTGGACGGTTCCTATTTGTCTGGATTGCAGATTAAAATATCATGCTTAGAGGGCACCTGGGTGGCTCAGTCGGTTAAGCGTCTGCCTTCAGCTCAGGTCATGATCCCAGTGTCCTGGGATCGAGTCCCACATCGGGCTCCCTGCTCTGTGGGGAGCCTGCTTCTCCCTCTCCCACTCGCCCTGCTTGTGTTTCCTCTCTTGCTGTATCTCTCTCTATTAAATAAATAAATAAAATCTAAAAATAAAATAAAATATCATGCTTAGAACCCAAGAAAATTCCAAATACCTGACATCATGGGACAGTAAGACTACTTCCTCTCATTTTCTGGATACTCTTAGACTTGCTTTGAGAGGAATCTTGATTCACACTATGGATTCCAAGTGACCTACTCAAAATCTAAGGTCTTTTCCTAGAAACTGCCAGATCTTGTGGCCACCAAATCCCCATTCTGTCCCTGTGCTGTTAATTACCTCAGTGAAGGGCTTCCCATTTAGAAATATTAAGTTCTGTCTTTATTCACACCCATTACATCAACCTATCAAGCTTTTATGACTCCTGATTCTATCTTCTAGCACACTATTTATCCTGCATAGATGTGTAGGTCAGACTTTCCGTGCCTTCATTCAAAGTATTAATAAATCACTTCAATGAACAGAGCCTAGAGTACAGCCCTATAGCAGGCCATGCCTGAGTTCCCACTGGTTAGTATTAGCTCATTAATCCACCTCCTTTTGTCATTCAGGTAGGAACGGATTTCCTCAACTAGGATTCAGTCCACATGCTTCTGGTCCGGCCCTGCTCTAGGGTCAGCTGCAGGCAATAGCTACTTTAAGAACAAGAGAGATGGACTGCTTCACGGGCTGGCTTCCCCTTTAAGGCCCCTGTTTGGTATTCCCGCTTCCAACCAAAGCCTGATGTCCCTCCCTCACATCTCTGGAATTGACTTTCCTCTGAGCTTGGATGCTCCCAGTTCCCCATCCCAATGAACCAATTTGCTCACTGTAGACTCCCCTGAAACCAGCTGATTTTACCCCATTACTCCCTTTGCCCTCTTATGATGTCCCTTGTCCCTGAAACTAGTTCATCACCTCACAGCTTCATCTTATCTACACAAATATTACAAGAAACCTTGTCAAAGTCCTTAATAAAGTCCAGATCTGTCAATATAATAGCATCCTGCCATCTATTAAGTCTTGTCACCTAATCAGAAAAAGAAATGTTTACCTCTCTATGAATTGCTGAATTACAGTTTGTGCACATGGAGAAAACTCCTATCTGGGTTTAGCTCCACCTTCTTCTGGAAACTATCCCTCTCCCTCACACACCATCTCCATTGTTTTCAGATAGTCAACGTGATCCACACCCCGCCTCAGCTCCAACCTTAGTCCAAGTGGTCAACTGCCCCAAGCGGAGCCAATCACATTCTTTGTACAGGAATTAGAGCCAAAACTGAAGCAGAGAGGCTAATTTCTCTTCGGTGACTGGACTCAAGATACGGGTGCTTAGAAACTGTGGCTGCCATGGTCAAGGTCATGTGGGCTGTGGAGACGTCCCCTAGAGGCGAAGGGAGAGAAGACCGAAATGAAAGGGCAGGGAGGTACAGAGGCAACAGACTAAGCCGACCCTGAAAGCTCAAGAGTCTGGTCCCGGTCTTCCTCAGAGAAGCCACGTTCTCCTCCTTGGGTCCCAAAAGTCAGCCCAGCGCTTTTAAATAAATCCCCTTCTTGTTTATGCTACTTTGAGTTCAGTTTCTGTCATTTGCCCCCAGAGAGTCCCAGGTAACATAGTGAACAGCACTAACCCCACCCCCAGAGCCATCCAGCTGCCTTTCAGGACTCACGGGTGAGATTGCTCAAGCTCAGGCAACCCCACAAAGAGCTTGTTGGCCTGAAAAAAAAAAAAAAGCAATGGAAGTACATGCTGTCTCGCCCCCACCCTCCCTAGATGAGGCGAATCAGGGCCATTGATAACCACAGATAAGCAAAACCTTGTATTCTTTAATGTTCTCAGTGTACCAACAACTAAAACAATTCCTTTTTGTTTTCCTTTCGTGCTACTTATGTCAGATTCTACTTGTTTTTCCATTCTCTTTCTTGATGTCCTGTTCACAACAAAGGAAAGTCCCTCATGCCAGGCACCAGTCCAAATCATGGACTTCCAGAGGCCACAGGGAGAGAAACTTGGGAGGGCCAAGACAGTTGTGTCTGCTTACTTCGGTTGCTTTGAGTTGCGCAGCAAAGGGGGCTTTCCAGTTGAACAGTCCTCTGAATGCGGCACAAACGTTTCGTGATCCCGCCACACTGCTCTCCTCCATCCCCAGCCCAGGCAGGCCCTCCGGGAAACACCGGAAACAGTGGCTTTCCTATACACTTCCTGGTTAAATCAAAACAGCTTCCAAAACATAGATAGGGAAAAAGTGAATGAACTCCCCAGGCCTAAATTCAGTCTGATTCACCAGCAACAGCTAAATATAGAAAGATTCTCTCCATTTGAGGCCACCAAATTCTGTCCAGAATCCGCTCTCGGAACCTCAGTGCCACGTGGGAGCCACTGGCCTTTTCCATGCGAGAGGGAGGGGATTTTCCCTCCAGACTGGCCACCGCTAAGCAGCATTAACCCAATGACCGTCAGCCTCGGGACCACCGCCATACTCCTTGCAATTTTCTTGAGGAGATGCCAGGAGAAAAAGCCACAGGGCTTAGATTTTAAGTAACTACAACAGATGTATAGTGTAAATTCCTTAGGTCAGGATCCCTGTTTGGTTTATTATTTTTCCCCTCTAGTATCTGCTATATCAGGACCAGATAAATCATTTGTGGGGCCCACTCTGAAATGAAAATGCAGGGTTGCTTG
Organism: Leptonychotes weddellii; assembly: GCF_054177405.1. Taxonomy (NCBI): domain Eukaryota; kingdom Metazoa; phylum Chordata; class Mammalia; order Carnivora; family Phocidae; genus Leptonychotes; species Leptonychotes weddellii. The sequence continues at coordinate 120,995,227 of NC_138376.1, forward strand.
TTCAAATATTAAGAATTGCAAGAGCACGACAGCAGGGCCATAAACCACGCACAGGGTCCCGTGTGACCGAGAGGCTCCTACACCACAAAGCCAGTCTTGTCCCTAACACCTCGGTCATGATTTATGTAGAATACATGCCTACTAGTGAATCAATAAATTCAATAACCAGAGCCAGAAATAGAGGGGAGGGGGAAGGGGGAGGAACCCCTGCTTCAAGCAAACAACCCACTTTCATCTCTTTCGTGCTTCTGCTGGGAACTCTGATTAGAATGGGTTCCACTGCTGAAGTTTGAGAAACAGCTCTGTAGAAGCATCTTTGAATTTAGAGTGCACCGTCACTCATACCCGGGTTACTAAATCAATTCGGGTATGGATTGAATAGACAAAGCCATCAAGACAGAAGATCAGAAGAAAAAAAAAACCATGATCCAGTGTGTGAAATTTAAATCTCTTCTAGAAGATGCTGTTCACTTACAAATAATCTGTGAGTTTGTGGGTCCCTCTGCCCATGCCCTGCGCTAAACCACCCCTTATCCATGCTATTTTGTCACCTCCCCCAATTTGTTCCTTTCAGTTTGCATTTTTACCCATAGTCTCAGTCCCTATTATTAGCACCTCATATTAAAGTAGCTGCTATAGGATCATCTTCGGAAAATATTAGAAGAAAATGATCAGTCTTTACAGAAGGTATTAAACACTTGTAGGATGCTTGCAATAACCTTGGCCTGCTCTTTAAAAGCAAAGAAGGGGAATGCTTACCAAGCATTTTCTGAGAAATGAGTGTAAATTGCAGGAAACCGTGTGTAAATTAAAGGAACTGCCTAATATAATTAGCCACACAGGAAATGTAATGGGTCTGGAAAACAAAAGTGTAATTTATGAGGAAATATCAATTGGAATAATGTAAATAATGGGTCTTTCACTGCAGTTCCTATTGCTTGTGGAACTAAGGTGGTCATTAGGCAAGGAAGTGCTTATCAAAATCTAGCAAGGTTCTCTAAAGATAGGACTTTAGAATACCATATTACCTTCCAGAAAGATCCTTAATTAATTGTGTGGTTTTTGTAAGATACATAATGGGCCTGGCCGAGTTTCCCCACTCTTCCCACTATGCCGGCTGCACCCCTAAAATATGGCCTAGCTGTTGGCCAGGATCTTTGGGGAAGCTCTCTGTACCAGGCTTTCATTCGATGGTGAACTTCTCCACTTTTGGCTCACGCTTCACACTGTTTCCTTCTGAAGTGGTCACATACCGGCAACACTGGCTCATTTAATATCATCCATCTGAATTACAATTATCACTGCTGTTCTTGTCGCTTCTCCATGAATCAGTTTAGCCAAACCTTCCTTTTTGGCCTCACCTTTTCCCCCTCTGAAGCAGTTAGCCTCTTTCTCTCCGTGAAAAAAAAAAAATAGATACTTGGTAAGTTCAGTGGCTCATTACATAAACGGAAACAACACAAACCTCTAAATAATGATTAACCAACCACATAAGCTCTAACTGAAGCTCATGCTTCAATAAAGACCTTTTCTAAATTAAAAAAAAAAAAACCTTAACTTGTATATTTTTAGTGTATAATTTTTTTGCTATAAAAACCCAATTGTTACTTACCCTGATTACCTTAATTCTACCTTTATAGTAAAGGGATTGGCAGAGGTAACCCAGAAAACAATGGTGGCAAAATGCAAACAACTCTCAATATCAGTGCCTCTGAAGTTCTTTAGGTCCAGATTCCAAATGATGGGACCTTGGGCAAATTATTCAATAAAACAGGAGATGACATGGGCAACAGGTGTATTCTGTACCTCTGCTTTTGCTGCACCTGTTGGCTCTTGCACTAAGAAGTCTGCTAACTCATACCACTCCAGCTACTGCCTGACCCTCCTGTCTCCTATTACCCTCCCGTCCGCCTGGGGTGGGGACTTCAATCTGCACACTCCCAGGCTCCTGCGGGACCTGCCTCTAAGGGGCTCTTCCACCATGCCTCCAGTCCACCAGCCCACTCTCCTCTGGTGGAGGACAAGTGTCTGCAGACTACATCTCCCCCTGCTCCATAGCAGAGCTCTCCTCTCTGCCCTGAGCCTCGAGGGCTCAGGAAAATAATTCTGCCTCCTCCAGTGCCATAACTCTAAATACCTAAAGCAAGCACTTTTCATATTGAACAACTCAAAAAAGGAGAATGGAAAAGCAGATGCTAGAACATTTCTTTATTCCTCAGTCAACAAACGGTCAAAGGTTAGAAATTCAGTTCACCAGAACTTTCTAGTCTCATCCATGAGTCTTTTATGACCCTGTTAAGGAGAGGTGATGGGATTCTCGGTATTAACGGTGCTCTAAAGGTAGGGTAGTGACATTTAGTTCTACCCAAAGAAAGAAAAAAAAATAGCCTCGTCCTTACTCTTATTTCTGGCCATCACAGATATCCTTCTTTATAATTACTTGGGCTATTGCTATCGTAGCTATCATTTTCACTATTTACTATTATGGGTATTTAGAGGCTCATAAAAATGTGAGCTTCCTCAATGCTTAAACAGCACGAGAGATAAATCAGAGGCACAGAGCATTGGCTGACAGTGGATGAAACCTGACTGGGAACAGCTGGATTGCTCTCTTGACTAAATATTTACAAAAGGCATGATTATATCACTGAGCGACACTGTGCGAATATAACAATTTATCAATCATCTTGTTTAACAGCAATCCCCACAGGAAGGGCTACATTCCCACTTAACAATAAGAATCTACTATATGCTAATTAATTTACTTCTTTTCACTTAAGGTTATTTCAGACACGTATGCCCTTGTGCTTTTTATAACAGCACATTTTACACAGAGACCAACAAATGTTTTATGGGCAAAAAAAAAAACAACGGGGGTAGGGGGAACAATGTTATCTCTAAATCTTGGCTCACACGCAGTCTTCTGGGGTTAGAATAGAGTGGACATGTTAAGGCATATTCTAGGGATCTGGCTGCAGATGTTGCTGCTAGTTCTGGAGAATAGGAGAAAAATGAAAGGACAAAGGCTGGTCTCCTCTTGAATTTGAATAAGGAAGTGTTAACCAGTTGTTATTTACCACACAAACGGTCACTGGGAGGCAGGTCCATCATTATCATTCAGAGCACAATTCAGTCCAGTGACAAGCTTTAGTGGAAAGAAGAACGTGGTTCCTGTCCTCGGGTGCCCTTCAGCCTCAGGGGTAAAACTGGGTGAACTCAGCCTAATTTGTATAACATCACATGGAACACAGATGTAAAGTTCTATAAAACCAGTTAGTACAGGAATTCTGGGAGGATGGCTGTGATGTCAACAGCACAGTTTTGGATCTTCCAGAATTTTGACATAAACAGAGCATGTAGATGGCAAAACTAAAACACATGGACCAAGTCTGTGACAAAACTAGGTGACAAGACTTCTTTACAAGAGCCAAAATACAAGTGGATAGTGCTAAAGTACCTACTGACCCCGTACCTGAGTGTAACTGGCAACTGTGAGGCGGAATCTAGGGGAAGCACTAGAGCAAGGCTGGGAGCAGGAGACGCAAAATTCCCCAACAGGCATTTCCTGGAAAGTGTGGTGGGCGAATGTGAGAAAAACAGCTGAATCTGTGGCTAGAAAGTTGGCCCCTCTGAACCCTCCAAACCGACTAGGCAAGTCTCCCTTCCAGGAAAGGGCCCCATGAGGAGACGCTGTCAGGAATGTAACTAAAACTTAGCAGGATAGGGATGAGAGAGGCAAAAGAAAGATAAGGTACAGATAAAAGTGGGACATGGAAGAGGGGAAGAGAGTCATGAAATCTCAGGAAGCAAGCTGTCACTGTCTTTTTAACATTCTACAAAAACAACATAAGAGGGAGCTCCACAAAGTTAGGATGAACTCATCCTCCACCTAAAAATTCAGGAAAACTAAATTCACATAAAATTGAGGAATAGAAAAAAATATATAGATCAGTTCCCATACAAAGTGACTACAAAAAATAAAATATGTATCAGAATAACATCACTACAAGCAACAAAAACATGCCAGAAAGATATACTCAAAAAAACCCTGCAATATACTCTTTCAAAACAAACTAAAGACTTTAAGAAAATGATATGAGACACAAAAGAATAAGTCAGAATTAGGAAAACTCAGAACTGTAGGGATAAAACTCAAGAAAGAATTATACATAAAAGAAAATCATTTTAGAAGACTAAATTATAAGGAACACAAGAACAAATGAAGATAATAAATAGTGCCTTCAGAGAGTAAAAAGGAAGGAATTTCTTTAAATAAAAAATATGAAGAAAGATTTTTAAAAGATCAAGAGAAAATGACAAATATTGGAGATAAGCAAAGAAAATCTAACATGTGGATATAGAAGTCCCTGAAAAAGAAAACCAAAGCAAGGGAACAGAACAAATCATAAAAATTATAATTCAAAAATTCCTCAAATTAAAAGAAAAAAAGGTGTGAGACCACATATCAAAAGTGCTCTTTGGGGCGCCTGGGTGGCTCAGTCGGTTAAGCGACTGCCTTCGGCTCAGGTCATGATCCTGGAGTCCCGGGATCGAGTCCCGCATCGGGCTCCCTGCTCGGCAGGGAGTCTGCTTCTCCCTCTGACCCTCCTCCCTCTCATGCTCTCTCTATCTCATTCTCTCTGTCTCAAATAAATAAATAAAAAAAAATCTTTAAAAAAAAAAAAAAAAGTGCTCTTTGTATCCTTGAGAAAATCAACCCAGAATGATCAACACCAAGACATAGTCTAAGAAAATCACTGGACTTTAAAGAAAAAAGGGAAAAAAATCATTTGGACATTGGATAAAAAGAACTTGTGATTTATAAAAGAATGAAACTGGGTTTTCATCAGGCTATTAAAATAACAACTCTTGTGACAAAAGAAAATAAGGAACATATTTCAGATACTCAGGGAAAGAATATAAATATGAGCCCAAAATTTTATACCCAGTACACCTGACCTTCCAGTAAAAAGTGCTCAAACTCTTGTTAACATACAAAACTCAGAGAGCCTTGCTTCCATGAGCCCATCCTAAGGAATCCATTATTTCTAATGAATTCAGACAGACAAAATGATGAGAGAGGCACCAACAAAAAAAAATTATGATGAGTATTAAATATATAATTGGAGAACTAAGAATTAAAGAGAATTAAAAGAGAAATTATAATATGTATTAGCTAAATGATCTGGCATTATAGATATGGCAGTCATTTTGAAAATGGGAGAAGAGTGAAGATAGCATATTTCTTATAAATTGGCAGAAATTTCAGAGACTTGAGCAAAGTCAGGTTGGATTCCTTTGAAAAATTACAGGTGCTGTTACATTCTTTCATCAGGAAGAATACAATGTCTGGGTTCTCATTCTTCTTAATAAAAACTTTATTTAACTATTTTTGGTAATTTGGGTAACTGTTTTTAGTAATCAAAATTGGTGACACACTATTAATATTGCTACTCCTAGACTTCTTGTGTGTGTAATAAGAGAAAAATCAAATGAGTAATTAGGGAATATTCTAATTCTCTCATTCCCTGTGTCCTTCTTGATGTGAAAAAAAGAAGGTACAGGTGTAATGTACATCCTGTTTAAGTAAAGTCCCATAGTACTGAGTTTGAATTGGAGATATCAATATGAACTTATGAGATATTTTATTTTTAAATATGCACATGCTTGTGTTTCTTTCCTAGATCTATCCACTGGACAAGCCTAGGGGGAAAAAATGAGCAATCCAGTAATAATAAGCATTTTGGGTTCCTAGATTATAGTCTTGAAATGTCATTTCCCATTATTTAAAGGGGGAGGGGTGCCTGAAACCAATGTAACAGTATCAGTCAACTATGCTTCAATTAGAAAAAAATACTTAAAAATTAAATAAAAATAAAAAGGGGAAAGGGCTTCTGGGAGCAGTGGATGGAATAAGAAATGTAAGGATAAGAAGATAAGCCTGGTATATCCTGACATACCAGATATCAAGAAAGCTTTCAAGACCTGTTTGAGCTTTAGTAAGAATTAAAATTGAAGTGGATTGAAATCTAACATATGTATTCAAATCCATGGGTTTACAATAATTTTTAAGCGGTCACTTTCTAAAGATGACAGAGAACCAATGCATGAACTCAAAAATCGGGTAAATAAAGGGACAAAATTAGCGAATCATCCTGCCTTTTCTGTCTGAATGATACCTCTGGGTAACCAAATAGTAGATGGGGGGTGGGTTATGTTAGAAAATTATTCCAGCTAATAAATTAAAACAAAATGGTAGAATTAGAAAACCACCATTTGGCACCTACTATAAATTATTGGATCTAGGCATTGAGAATCAACAGTTGCTAACATAAAAAAAAAAAAGTGAAGTCATTGGGTCCCTCCTGATGAAAAACACAGGTCACCAATGGTCCTGTCAAACAAGATCAAACCTGAGTCTGATCCAGCCTCTGTATTCAGCTGCCAATTTGCAGAGACTACAGAGGATAGAATCACATGTCAAAATGTCCCATGCATACACAAGCACCAAATCTTAACTCTGGGAAACTCAAATGGCCCAGTTCTTCAACATTTAAGTTTTAAAGAAATAAAGGGTTATAGGGCAATCTATAATTACAAAAATTTAAAAACTATATATAAATGCTGTCTTTGATGCATAGCTGAGTGACAAAACCATTTTAAAATGCAAGGAAGCGACTGTTATAAAGATGTCAGGATAGTGGCTGTTTTGGGAGGGAGTGGACAGTGGTAGAGATAAGGCATACAGAGGCCCCCAGGGCGCTTGGAAAAGTTCTGCTTCTTGATTTGCATGGCATTTACAAGGGTATTTGTTCACTTTATAAAACTCCATTGAGCTACATATTTATTGTACTTGGTTTTCTATATCTGTGTTCTGTTTTACAATGACCAAGTTTAAAAGAGAACAATAATCCCAACAAAAAGGTATAAATACTATTATTATGTAAAGAATATGCACCTTTGAATCAGACAGGTCTAGATTCAGGTCCCACTTTGCCACAAATAAAACTGTGGGATCTTTGATCTCTCTGAGCCTCAATTTCTGCTTTGAGAAATGGTAATAATAGAACCTGAAATTTCCAACTATATAATAAGTACTCAATAAATATTAGTTTTATTATTTTTTCTCTTTCTTCTTTCTTCCTCCTTGTTAAGTGTTTGCCAGAATGATCAGCAGCACTGAAACTGTGTAGGATTGGTTAGTGAAAACTTCAGGAGGATTCCTGGTGGATTCCAGAACAGAATTTTTTTTTTTTTTAAGATTTTATTTATTTGCGAGAGAGAGAATGAGAGACAGAGAGCATGAGAGGGAGGAGGGTCAGAGGGAGAAGCAGACTCCCTGCTGAGCAGGGAGCCCGACGTGGGACTTGATCCCGGGACTCCAGGATCATGACCTGAGCCAAAGGCAGTCGCTTAACCAACTGAGCCACCCAGGCACCCAGAACCGAATTTTTTTAAATGAAAGAGATGGGATATTAACCAAAGAATGGGAGTGGCAATCCAGGAGGGAGGAGAGGGCATACAGGAAAGAGAAGTTGAGTTCTATGAAAGGAAGGTAAGTAGGTTTGCCTACGTGACAAAGGTAGAGTTCACCAACCTAACTACCCACAGAGGATGGGAGGTAATAGGTGGGTGAAACAGGCTCAATGTCCATAAAAAAGCACAGGTTCATTGAGAAATGGCAACTGACCCTCAGACTCAGTCTGAAACAAGAGGGAGTGGGTAGGGGCTATACACTAATGTTTGTGCCAAAATTTACATGTAGAAACCCTAACCTCCCTTCCTGTGATGGTATTAGAGGGTGGGGCCCTTGGGAGGTGGTTAGGGTTAGATGAGTCATGAGGGTAACACCCCAAACTGACAAAGACAGTGGGGATTATAAGACTTCTAAGCTCAGGTTGAAGGGGCGCCCGGGTGGCTCTGTCAGTTAAGCATCATGATCTCAGGGTCCTGGGATCGAGCCCCGCACCAGGGCTCCCCGCCCAGCGGGGAGTCTGCTTCTCTCTCTCCCTCTATACCTCCTCTGCTGGTGCGCACTCGCTCTCTCTCTCTCAAATAAATGAAAAAATAATAATAAAAAATAAAAACTCAGATTTAAGCATGGTTTTTTAAAAGTCTGTGAACAACCAGAACATATATTCTATAAAGTTTCCTTCAAAGCCTTGACAGGGAAAATAGCACGATATTCCCACATTAGAACTGTGTTGCACACTCTGGGATCACTCTTGACAGTGGGGTCTTCTGTCCCAGAGCATTGGCACATTAGGGAGAAGTCTTTACACCTGCACCAACTATAGCAGGGATGGAGCACAAATACACCAAGAACCTAAAATCCCCGGACTACAAGTGGCAAGGCTGACTGGAAAATAACTATGGGTCCACGCAGTAATACTTGGTCTTGTTTGCATTGCTGCAGGTTTAACTGAATGCTCTTCCTCACTGGGTTTTCTTTTTGAAGTTTATTTATTTACTATAATACCCTTCCCAGCGATTCCTATATCCTATGAATAATCAACACATAAGCTTGAGACTCAGAGTGAGAATAAAGGAACTGAAATGGAAAGTCGGCCTGTTGGACACCCACGGCATGACAAAATCCAACCCAAGTGATGAGGCAATTGGGAAAAGCCAGGTCTGTCCAATTAATTCAATTAATTATACGTAACAGTAATACCTAACTCCAAGTAGCTCTTACCATGTGTCAAGCACTGTGCTAAGTACTTATTTGCATTCCCTCCTTCACCCATACCTCTTTGAAGTACAAACTATTATAAGCCCCATTTCAACCAAAGAGGAACTGAATTCAGGGGTTGGGTAACTTGCCCAAGCTCGTGCCATTGGATTCAAGCCTTTGTTCTCTGACACCAAAACCCCTTACCCTATACTCTCTGATGGAGCTGTTGAGGAAACCTGCATCTGGTTCTTCTTGATTTGTTTCCAAGAGTTCTGGGATAAAGAACGCCATTTAGATGTTCTTACAGCAGAAGCATCTGAACCTGAGAGTACCCAACCAACCTCCCAAACCCAACTGAGACCCTGAGACATCTGCCAGGCGGCGGGCTTTACCACTAACCCCAGGGAGGGAAGGAGCACAGAGAAGCTGGGAAGGGAGTTGGGAACTGAGGGCCAACTCCAGCTCCAACACATACTAGCTGTGATTTGGTCCAATGGCTTCACCTCCCTGATTCCGTCTTCTCATGGGTAAAACAGAAGTCTAAAATATTTCACTGTACAGTGGTTGTCGGGAAGATAAATAAGAAAATGCGCATGAGGGCACCTGGGTCGTTAAGCATCTGCCTTTGGCTCAGGTCATGGTCCCAGGGTCCTGGGATCAAGCCCCACATCGGGCTCCCTGCTCGGCGGGAAGCCTGCTTCTCCCTCTCCCACTCCCCCTGCTTGTGTTCCCTCTCTCACTGTCTCTCTCTCTGTCAAATAAATAAAATCTTTTTTTTAAAAAAAGAAAAGAAACGGAAATGCGCATGCAACAGCCTGTAAATGCTTAGAGTTCGTCCCCCTCATCCTGTATCCCCACCAGCAGGTACTTCAACCCCATGTATATACGACGTCTGTCCCCAACTAGCGTGTTATCTGAGTATGAGGCCGCAGTTAACGTATTGTTTGGTTTTGCTCCTTTTAAAGCATCCGCACATCGCCCCACGTTGAACATATCTGAGAATATTTATCCCCACAGCATTTTCAAACCTGGCCCAAAAATCGCCAGCAGAATCGTCCTGGAAAAAGTCTCCCTCCCCGAGTAAGTCACAGTCATAAGAAGACGCAGACTGGTACAGACAGACTTCTCCAAATGCCATCTGGAGAGTGTGCCTTTGAACAAGAAAACCAAGCTAATTCAAAAAGGGGCTCCTGCTTCCAAGGGTAGAATGGAAAAGAGAACATCAGCCACTCAGACATTTCTCTTGGCTTCCTTCCTGTCTGGGCTGGGTGAAAGGGGCATTCAGGAAAGCGAGCATGTCTCTGTTCTGAGCACCGCCCCCAGCTGGGGAGGAGGGACAGATGAGGCTGAAAAGGGGCCCGCCCCGCCCCTGACCCTGTCCTGCCCAGGGTGTCAGCTGACACACACGCCCTGGGGATTGGCCAACACCCAGCTCTCAGAGACCACGTGTCCTCGAATTTGACCATCACAGGAAAAGAAAGGGGGATGTTAAGTGCTGTTTAAGGTGTCTACTGTTCTAAAAGCCTTTGTAGGAGGTTATTAACTTCAAAGAAAACTAAACTTATCCTTATTCCTTCTTTCCCTTTGAACCTCAGACAGGCCCACACTGGAACTGTCTACGTCATCGAGAGCCCCTGGAGGGCAGCCAAGGCCCCTGACTTTTAACCCACTCTAGAAAAAGGAAGCGTTCCCCCCACTCCACACCACCCCACCCCCAGGCATATGAGTGCCCTGGGTAAAAATACGATTATTTTGCAGTCTTCTTATAGGTAAAGAATTGGAATAAAAGAAACAGAACCTAATAAACTATTCTGCCAATATTTTAGCTTCTCAGGTCTTTAAATGGCCAAACTTTATCTTAACAAGAAGATTCTGAGCCCAGACAAAACTTCCTCTCAAACTGTCACTACTTGTAACCCACAAAGGAAATTTTTTAAGATTTTATTTATTTACTTATTTATTTGAGGGTGGGGGGAGGATCAGGAGAGGGAGAAAGAATTTCCAGCAGACTCCCCACTGAGCACAGAGCCCCACACAGGGCTTGACCTCACAATGCTGAGATCATGACCTGAGCAGAAATCAAAAGTTGGATGCTTAACCGACTGAGCCACTCAGGTGCCCCCAACAAAGGATATTTTAAAACAGTTAGATGATGATACATTATAATTCCTATATAGATGTCACTGAGAAAAGCATATATGCTTGTCATTTCCCTGTCCCTGTATGTGTGTGTATAAATTTTAGTGATGTTACTTTAAAATAAAAGATCTGTCCCAGAATTGCTTCGATCTGTCCCAGAATTGCTTCAGAGACTCCTTTACTTTTAAAGTGGTGTTCATTCTTTTCCTGATCCTGATTTCACTTCTAAACAATGCTCACCAGAGGATTTTGATGCCAGAGTGTTCTTCTCATCCCCACCTAACTCCTCAGTAGCTGTGACCACCCATCTCTCTCTCTCCCCCCGCCCCTGTAATCACCATTTTCACCACATTCTCAAATCTTCCCCAGATGGTCTTGAACTTAGCTATTTCCCATAGATAACACCTCAGAACGGCTTTGGCTGCATTGCTAAGGCTCTGCCATCTCCCCCAACCCAGGCTGGGGACCCACTCCCTCCCCGCCAGGCAGCCAATACTGGATACTACTAGTCCCGCTGTTCCACTGACCTGGCAGAAAGCCAGGGGACAACCCCTCGGGGCTCACATCCTTGTAGGCCCATTCTGAAGAATGCTAATTTTAGGGGGGGCACAGTGTGCCCCACAAAGAACTCCAAAGAACTGGCAGAGAGACAAACCCAGGAGGGATGTCACTGTGACAAGAGCTCGAGTCATCCCTCTAGCTGACCCAAGGGAGGATGAGTCCACCGATCATGGTAGCCAATCATGGTAGCTGCATCACTGGGGAGGAGGAGTCCAGCGTCAGTTCTCTCAAGAGTCCCTGTGTTGCCCTCCAGGACTTTCCGTGTGCATAAGCTAGTGCACGCCAGACTCCCGAGCTCCCGCTCCCAGTGGAGCTTTGATGAACCACTCACTCCCATGCTCCTCTCTCCTGCAGCATCCCCGGGCAGGATGCTGTCCGCCTGTCGGCCTCTCGGGGGTGCTTTTGGCACTTGCTGCATCCGCACCTCACTCTCCAACCTGAACAAGCTGCCCCCCTCTTCTCTTTAGCAGCATTTTTTCCAGGTATGCCAAAGGTAAAGGACACCCTGAAGCCTGCATGGATAGGAATGGTCAGCTTCTGCCAGCAAGCCATTCTGAGGAGCCATGGTGCATCCCATGGAGGCCATTAGACATCTCTGGGACTCCAGCTGTGGAGGCTACTTGTACAGATTCTTTTAGAACAAGCCAACAAGATGTTGAATTACAGTGAAATCCACCCCATCTCTCTGCTCCTTGACATTTCTACACTATGTATTAATGAAGTGTGGCCAACTGAAAATTCAAAACCAAATATATTTGTTAACAATCTAAAAATAGATTCTTCCCTACATGATTTTAAAGCCTTTAGGCTCTTCTTCCAGTGTTGATTATCTTGGTTTTGCTATAACCAAGATACAAACATAAAATATCAAAACAAGAAAAATAATCTTTTAAGGTTAATAGCTTTGAACAATTAGTATAAATAATCACACTTTGATATTTTCTGCAATATTAATTTTTTTTAAAGATTTTATTTATTTATTTGACAGAGAGAGACACAGCGAGAGAGGGAACACAAGCAGGGGGAGTGGGAGAGAGAGAAGCAGGCTTCCCGCGGAGCAGGGAGCCCGACGCGGGGCTCGATCCCAGGACCCTGGGATCACGACCTGAGCCGAAGGCAGACGCCCAACGACTGAGCCACCCAGGCGCCCCTGCAATATTAATTTTGAAACTGAGCATACCATTTTGCTGAGCCAGATACTAAGCTGACAAGGAATTACTTTCCATCCTCATTTCATCCAAGGAATTGAATCTGTAATATCAATCCTGTTATTTACCATCTGAGACCAGTGGTCCCATAGCCATTTTGCTTCTGTCAGCACTGGGTTTTTAATGGCCACGTCTACGTGAAGCTAAGGAGTCCAGCTATGCTTTATCCTCTCACCAACAGCCTGCACTTCCTTAAACTCCAACTATGCTGGAGATACTCAACGAGCATTTCTTAGGCACACGAGTAGAACAGAACAATGTTTTAGGTACTTTAAGAAACAATGTCAACCTGCTGTTTTTAGCCCCAGAGCCTAGCACAGTGCCTGGCCCATAGTAGGTGTTTAATACTTAACTGTGAATGTCTAACTAGACATAGGTAGTATCTATACAGACAAGTAGTCAGGACATTTAGTCATTTCCATTCGCCCCAGCTGGGGTAACACTGTGCCAGAGACAGGACTTGCATTCCTAGTTCCATCTGGAGCAAATGGATGAAAGTACTGATCTTGTTTATGCACCCATGACTGAAACCCCTTCTGAGGACTAGAGCCCAGTACTCTGAAGTCCCGGGAGGCACTTTGAGAAATCATCGCCAACACCCAGAAGATAGGTGATGCCCTTTGACAGGCTGAGATGAGACTCGAGGGCCCACCCTTGCATCTGGGAGAGATAAGACACAGGCGGCTGGGCACCCCAGTGTCTGCGAGAGACAGCTGAGTCCTTACAAGTGGTAGAGGGATGAACGCAGTAGTTCGCACACTTCCAAACTCGGTGATAACAGCACCTAAAGAACACTGAGATAAACGTCCTTAACAATGGCCGAAGAAACGACCGAGGGCTGCCGAGACTACCCCAATCCCAAAGTGAATCTACTAGAAACTGTCTCGATTCTGTGTTTTCTTTAAAAGTTTGAGGCTTCTTTTATAGTTCAATAGTATTCATTGAAGTCATAATTATTTGGTTTTGATCCTGCTGGCAGCTAGAATACATAAAGAAATTTTAAGACTAAAATGAGAGAAAAAAATCCGTTTGAGGTAACATACTATAATCCTTTTTCTTTTGGAGATATAAATGTAATCACAGTCAGGAGTGCTAAAAATAATGTTTCTAAATTCCAATACACTAAAAATATATTCATGTTTAATGACTAAAGTATTATAGTTTAACTATTATTATATAACCACTTTAATCTATTCCATATTTGGTCTCTAGACCACCCATATTTTAGCCCTATAATCCCTATTTTCTGTAGAGTAATGTAAATAATAAAGGAATGAAATCCTTAATGCATTTTTAATGCAGTATAACCATTTCCCCTAATTGGATTAGGATTACAACTCTCAAAACACTCCTAACACATGAGGTACAAGTCAAATTAAAAAGAAAAAGAAGGAAAAGGATGAGGAGTGACACCTTTATTGATAAGAAATATAGTTTATAAAGTATTTTTTCCACAGGGGAAAAAAAAAAGGTTGTATTATTTTCAAACTTAAAAATCAATTTCTGAAATAAATTTTATCACTGAATTTAGAAAGCTTATAAACAATTGGATCCTTAAAGCAGTTTACTACCAATACCTATAAAACTAGTCAAATGCCCTTATCTTTTATCTTTGGAAGATGAGAGAATCCCTCAGAAGGAATTAAAATCTGAGCAGATGAGTTTTATTCTGGGAATGCAAGGATAGTTTATTATTAGGAACTCTATTATTATAAAATATATCAAAGATCACATAAAATTTTTTTTTAATTTTAAATTTAAAAAATAATGAAAGATCACATAAGAAAAACTTCACTAAGAGCAGTCAATGCCAGAAGCCATTTGGTAATATCCTGCCTGTGTCCTATTAGAGAAAAAGCAGAAAGAAAGGAGGGAGGAAGGGAGTGGGGGAGGGGGTGAAAGAGGGAGGGAGGGAGGACTGGTGGAAGGACCCATCACCAATATAATAAAGACTGTTTATCTCACACCACCAGTTATCATTTAGTTGCAAAATACTAGATGAACCCAGATAAGAATGTCTGCTACCACTGTAAGTACTTAACATGCTGCTATAAATTCTAATTACTCAATAAGACATGAAACAAAAATATATAATAGATAATATTTTGCATAACATAGTACATAACATGTTATAGATAATGTTTTTATATTATATATGAGTGGATTAAATAAATTACAGTGATGTAATATGATTACATATCTAAAAATACAGAGAGATGTCTATGTAAACCCTGAAATTTCATAACAATACTGAAGCGCTATTAATAGAAGATAAATATACAATCAATAGCTTGTGTGCATACCAGCAATAAACTGAGCCTCTAAAGAAAATAGAAAATCATTCACAGAAAAATCCTAGAAATAGTCTTAATAACAAATGTGTAGCATTTGTATGAAGGAACTTCAAGACCTCCCTGATAAACCTAAAAGAAGAGTTGAGTGAGTAGACTGACATAGCATGTCATTATGACAGAAAGAGGGAGAGGAGAAAAGGAGGAAAGGAAATCTAGGTGAAAGGGAGGGGAGATGAGAAAATAAAAATCACAACTGTCATTAAATTCAAGCATAAAGGCGATGAAAGAAACATTTTTATAAATAAGTAATTATGACCATGTGAAAATTTTCACAAAATATTTTCAGCACATTTTTTAAACTGAAAAATTGTCAACTAACCAACCAGGAAAAATATTTGCCACAAGCCTAATAAACAAAAGTTACGGACCTCTTGTAAGTCAGTAGGAAAAATACTAATACATTACTTTTTTAAAAAAGATTTTATTTATTTATTTGAGAGAGAGAGCATGCAAGCATGAGCATGGGGGGCAGAGGCGGGGAGAGGAAGAAGCACACTCCCTCCTGAGCAGGGAACCCCATGCAGGGCTCGATTCCAGGACCCTAGGATCATGACTTGAGCTGAAGGCAGATGGTTAACTAACTGAGCCACCCAGGCACCCCAATACATTACTTTTTTAAATTCAAAGAAAATGAACAGCAAGTCATAGAATGAAAATTCAAATCTCAGTGAGGTTGCAGGATATAAAAACCATGAGAGACTATGCACTCTGAGAAACAAACTGAGGGTTCTAGAGGGGAGGAGGGTGGGGGCATGGGTTAGCCTGGTGATGGGTATTAAAGAGGGCACGTACTGATTGGAGCACTGGGTGTTATACGCAAACAATGAATCATGGAACACTACATCAAAAACTAATGATGTAATGTATGGTGATTAACATAACATAATAAAATTTAGGAAAAAAGTGAAGAACACACACAAAAAAACACAAAAATCTGTTCCATTTCTATACACCAATAATGAGTTATCAGAAAGAGAAATTAACAAAACAATCACATTTACAGTTGCATCAAAAAGAATAAATGACCTAGGAATAAATATAACCAAGGAGGTGAAAGATCTGTACACTGAAAATTATAAGACAATGAGAAAAGAAATCGAAGACACAAATAAGTAGAAAGATATACTGTACTCATAGACTGAAAGAATTAGTATTGTTAAAATGTCCATACTCCCCAAAGCAATATACAGATCCAATGCAATCCCTATCAAAATTCCAATGTCATTTTTCACAGAAATAGAACACATAATCAATCCTAAAATTTGTATGGAACCACAAAACACCCCAAATAGCCAAAGCAATCTTGGGAAAGAACAACAAAGCAGGTGGCATCATGCTCTCTGATTTCAAAATATATTACAA
This sequence comes from Leptonychotes weddellii, assembly GCF_054177405.1. NCBI lineage: Eukaryota > Metazoa > Chordata > Mammalia > Carnivora > Phocidae > Leptonychotes > Leptonychotes weddellii. The sequence goes on from NC_138376.1 coordinate 121,011,525, forward strand.
AGCCATAGTAATTAAAACAGTATGGCATTATACTAAAAACAGATACATAAATTAATGGGACAGAACAAAGAGTCCAGAAATAAACTCATGAATATATATGGTCAATTGATTTTTCAACAAAGGAGCCAAGAATATACAATGGGGAAAAGACAATCTCTTCAATCAATGGTGTTGGGAAAACTGGACAAATGCAGAAGAGTGAAACTGGACCACTATCTTACACCATACATAAAAATTAACTCAAAATGGATTAAAATTGAATGTAAGACCTGAAACTATAAAACTTCCAGAAGAAAGCATAAAAGGTAAGCTCCTTGACATCAGTATTGGTGATGAGTTTTTTTATTTGACACCAAAAACAAAAGCAAAAACAAAAACAAGTGGGACTATATCAGACTAAAAAGCTTCTGCACAACAAAGGAAACCATCAACAAAATGAAAAGGCAACCTACTAAATAGGAAAAATATTTGCAAATCATATATCTGATAAGGGGTTAATATCTAAATATATTAAAAACTCATACAATTCAATAGCAAAAAAAAAAATCCAATTTTTAAAATGGGCAGAAGATCTAAATTGCCATTTTCCCAAAGACCTACAATGGCCAACAGGTACATGAAAGATGCTCAACATTATTAATCACGGAAATGCAAATCAAAACCACAATGAGATATCACCTCACATCTGTCAGAATGGCTGCTATCAAAAATACAAAAAAAATAACAAGTGTTGGCAAAGATGTGGAGGAAAGGGAACCCTTGTGCACTGTTGATAGGAATGTAAATTGGTGCAGCCACTGTCGAAAACAGTATGGATGTTCCTTAAAAAATTAAAAACACAACTACCATATGATATAGCCATTCCACTTCTGGGTATTTATCCAAAGATAATAAAAACACTAACTCAAAAAAATATATGCACTCCTATGTTCATAGCAGCACTATTTACAATAACCAAGACACAGATACAACCTAAGTGTCTATCAATGGATGAGTGGATAAAGAAGATGTGGAAGATACACACACACACACACACACACATACACACACTCGTACAATATTATTCAGCCATAAAAAAGAAGGAAACCTTGCCATTTGCAAAATGGGTGAATCTTAAAGGCATTATGCTCAGTGAAATAAGCCAGGCAGAAAAAGACAAACACCATATGATCTCATTTATATGTGAAATCTAAAGAACAAAACAAAAAACCAAGCTCATGGATATAGGAAATAGACCCGTGGTTGCTGGGAGTGGGGGGAATAGGGGTAAAAAATGGGTGAAAGGGGTCAAAAGGTATATATTTCCAGTTATAAAATAAATAAGTCATAGGGATGTAATGTAGAGCATGGTAACCATGGTTAATAATACTATATTGCCTATTTGAGAGTTGCTTCTATTCTCTTGAATAGATCTTAAAGTTCTCATCACAAGAAAAAAAGTTATATAATTATGTATGGTGACAGATGTTAACTAGACATGGTGGCAATCATTTCACAATATATACAAATACAGAATCATTATGTTGTACACCTAAAACTAATATAATGTAGCATATCAATTATACCTTAAAAAAATAAAAATAATTTTTTTAAAATTTACTTAAAAGAATAAAGTCAGTTAAGCATTCAACTCTTGATTTTGACTCAAGTCATGATCTCAAGGTCATGGGATTGAGCCCTGGGTCGGGCTCTGTGCTGGGCATGGAGCCTGCTTGGGATTTTCTCTCTCCTTCTTACTCTGCCCCTCGCTGCTCCCTCCTTGCACGCTCATGCACACTCTCTCTGTCTAAAAAAAAAAAAAAATAGGGGAAACCTGGCAGATACCACATTCACCAAGTGATCAGAGGTAATGTCACCATAATGGGACAAATCAACATCACATGGAAAAAAAAAGTTCAAATTTCCAAAAACTATACTCATTAGTAATCAACGAGTATACAAAAAATTTTTAAATCGTGTGCCACTTTACCCTATTAGACTGGCAAAAATTAATTTATTTTGAAAGAAAACAGTAATTGTAAATGCTGGTAAGTACACATGCCATAAAGTGGACATTCTCATACACTGTTGAAAACAATGTAATGGACACAAACTTTCCAAACAACAACTTGGAAATATCCATAGAGTGCTTTTGGCCAGTAGTTATACTTTTGCAAATTTACCCTACGAAAATAATCACAGATATGGACAGAGATTTATGTATAGGAATGTTAATTATGCATTATTTATAATGGTGAAAAATTGGACCCAGTCTAAACAGAGAAGGGTTAAATTTATTATGGCATATATTGACTATATAATGGAATATAAGTAATATAATAGAGCCATGAAAAATCATGCTTCATGAGACTATATAATGGATTACTGAAAATACGTTACACAACATAGGGCACAGAATTTTGTATACAGACCAAATACACAGACACGCATTTATTGGAAAGTAATACACTAAAGAGTAAACAACAGCTATTTCTGAGTAGTTGGATCGTGGGTGATTTCATTTTTTTCCCCAATAGCTTTCCATATTTTCTAAATTTTCTGAGATAAATATATGTTACATTGAAAACACTGTTGTGAGTTAATGACTAATCAGTGCTTACTCTGTGCCAAGCCCTATGCAAAGTATCTAGTATGTATTATGTCATTTAATTTTCTCAATAAATCTGGGAGCTAGATAATCAGTGTTATTATTCTCATTTTACCAATTAAAAATCTAAGACCCAGGGAAGGTTAGTAACTTAACCGAGGTCACACAGTAGTAAGTGGTACAACCAGGAAGTTGTAAGCAAAGTGGGTAATGATTGCAAAGCCTGCACACTTAACCATCAGTCATATCAGCAATTATCAAACATTCTGGTCTTGGACCCCTTTACACTTTTAAAAACTACTGAAACCCCCAAAGGGATTTTGTTTATGTGGACTATTGCTATTGATATGTCTACTATTTGCCATTCATAATATTTAAAGCTGAGAAATGTTTAATTCATCTAAAAATAGCGATGAGGGGCACCTGGGTGGCTCAGTCAGTTAAGCATCTGCCTTTGGCTCAGGTCATGATTCTGGGGTCCTGGGATGGAGCCCCATGTCAAGCTCCCCGCTCAGTGGGGAGTCCACCGCTCCCTCTCCCTCTCCCCCAGCTCATGTTCTCTCTCATTCTCTCTCGCTCTCTCTCTTGAATGAATAGATAAAATCTTTTTTAAAAAATAAAATAAATAAAAATAACAATGAAAACCCATTACATGTTAATAGAAATAATACATTTTTATTAAAAACAACCCTATTTCCAAAAAAAAAAAAATTGTACTGAGAAGAATGGTATTATTTTATCTTTATGAAAATCTCTTAATGTCTAGCTTAACAGAAAATAACTAAATACCTATATCTGCTTCTCCACTTAATTTATTGCAGTATTACATGTCATGTAGCCTTTGGAAAACTCCACTGTTAATTCATGAGAGAATGAGGGTGAAAGTGGCAAATAACATCTTAGTTTTATTGTGATAATTGTCTGGACTTTGTAGACCCCTTGGAAACACTCCCTGGGACTTCCAGGGATCCTGCAAACATACTTATAGGATCACTACTCTACACTGAGTTTTTAAAGAACAAGGAGAAGGAGGAGGAAGAGGAAGAAGAGGAGAAGAAGGGGAGGGGAGGAGAGAGAGGAGGAAGAAAAAGATGGAGGAGGAGGTGGTGGTGGTGAGGTGGAGAAGAAGAAATTGACGAGCGTTTACTGTGCAACAAACACTCATCACCACCTCAGACTCTCAGAAGGCACCAGCACAACAGTGGAGGGACAGTGGAGGGAGGGGCACTTTGCTCTGACCTGATTCATTAACCCAGAGCAAAGTTATCTTCTAAGATGCCAGTCACTTCCAATCCACTGGTTGAGCCACAACCAAAATTTGGATCCAACTAGAATTCTGGAACTCTATTAGCCTTAGACACATCAGATCAAAAAGGACAGGGACAGGAAACTGGGCATGCCTTGCAGAGAGAACCAGCTCCATGGAGCCCACCCTGCTGTAGACAACGAGAGGAAATCCATGTAAGAAGCGAGATCACTGCATCATGAGTAACTTCCAACAAGTCACTGGTTCATCTGTTCATTCAGCCAACATTTATTGAGCACTCAGTAGTTAGGGTGTCATGCTAGACGCTAAGGCTACAAAGGAGAGAGGAAAATAATCTCTTACTCGATTCTTAGTGTTAAACACAGTACCTCCCACATGATAGGTGCTCCATAAATGCAGATGACAGATGGAGAGATGGACAAATGGCCGGATGGATGGAGAAATGGCCTAGTAACTGTCCGTAAGTAGCTCAGAGTCTGTTAAAGGAGATAGACATAAACAAAGAATCACAAGCCTTGAAGAAAGCGCTTAAATGGAGGTGTACAAACAGATACTCAATAAAATGTGATTTTCACCAACTGCCCACGAACACCATCACCCTGAAGACTCTGAGGGAAAGCAAGTGGAGGAAGCAGAGGAAGGTGGGCTCACTTCCAGGGGGAGAAGGAGTCCTGGCAGGAGCCAGTCCATGCAGGCTATGCACGTACATGGGTCATGGGGAGGGTCCGGTCCCTAGACCCGGGCATGGCGTCATGACTTGGTTACAGGACTAGGGAAGAGGCCTCGTTACTAGAACTTGGCAGAAGATTAAAGAATAATGAGCAGTAAATTCAACCTGATCTGATGGTGAGCTTTCTGAATGTCTGAACCAAGCTCCTAGCAGCCCCTCAGCATGGTTTCCATAGCCTGGGACAGGGCTCAGCCCCCAGGGGAAGGCCATGTGGCCACAGAAGTGGGGGGAAAAGTCTGGTGGAATAGGGACCTGAGTGAGGTTTTCTTCTCCTTCTGGGTAGCTCTCCTAACAGTAAATCACTGTTAGCATTAATGTTTAACCACTGTTAAGTAATATTCAATGAAACCCAGTTGCATGCACAGCCCAGAGCCTGGCACATAGCTAGCACTCTACTACATTTTATTCTACATCGTTCATTCCTATGACAGTGCTTTCCAGACACTGTAGACATACACTAAAACATCCACTGTATTTCAAATTCCAAAAGCACCCAAGGCTGTAAATATTCTTGGAGTTGCGGTATAAATAGGATGAGAAAATTTTTGGTGCTATGTGGGAAGAAGCAACATAATATTCTCAGCCTAAAAATAGTTGGATTTGTTGTGACCGTGTTTTTGTTTTGTTTTGTTTTACAAAAAAAGGAAAATCAGTTCTCTGGCATTTCTAGGTATGGGAAAGGATTTGCAAACTGTAAATAAAATCCAAGGAGCTCAAACACTTACCTGCCTAGCACTCTTCACACCAACCTTCCCAAGGACCTCACCTAGAAACTAGGGCAGCTCAAGGGTTCGTGAATGGGGTATATTAAATTAACTTATTTGGACCCACAACCAAAAGCAGAAGCTCCCCAACCCACCGAGGCAGGGGAAGAAAAAGTCTGGAGCCATCTGAACTCCATAAATAACTCATGGAGTTTTGCTCCCATGTGTGTGGATGGACAGTGGCCGTTGTGCTGCTACATTCCAGAACCTTCTCTGGTTTGCCCTGCCAGGAGAAGCACACAAGATGTTTATTTAATGGATTCACTATGACGGTATTAGGAGTTGTATTTTCAGTGCTTATAATACAGAAAATCAGTCAAAACTATGACAAATAAACTAAGGCGAGGAAAAGCAACTGCCCCGGGCCAATCTGGCTTCTCAGATCCGAGGGCTTTATTGAATTCCATCGGGATACCTACCAAACACAAAATACATACTATTAAAAATTTCTAAAGAGAGAGATTAAGGCCCCATTGATTGAGAACAAGGCAACAGAGATCCAAAAATGCCCCCAAGTAACACAGGCGTGGGCAAAGCATCTTGAACTTCATACCTGAGCTCTGTTCTTTATAAAGAAAGCCAACTCGCAGGCTATGTCTCAATGAGAACTGCCACCATCTAAAAGGTCCCTCTGCTTCCCTCATGCCCTTCAGGTATGATGTTAAGCCCCAAATCTCAACCTCTGAAGAGCTTAAGAGAGAACTTGGGATCCCTGGTGGCAGAGAGGGAAGGAAGAAGAAAGATAAGAGGGAATTATTTTCTATGCAAACTTTGAAAATCAAAGAGATTTTTCTCCTTTTGGGTGACCTTTGTCAGTTCGCTTTCCCAAGATAAATTTCATCTCTGCTAATCTCATAAACTAATATCAAAATTAAATATGGCATACTGCTTCATATAACATTTCTGTCTATGTGGCAACTCTCAAGACTGTATATTTACCTAAGGAACTCTCACTGGGAGTTTCACTTTGAACCAGATCTAACAGCCCAAGAAAAGGGGATTATTGCTATTTACATATGACTTAATCACACTTACAGACTGCTTATCCTTTAAGTATAACGCACTTTTAGGCAGATGGGTGTCGAATAAGCCATCAGCTCCACATCCAAGTAAGATGCTTCCCATGAACTAAAGCTGTGGCACAGTAAATAATACCTCGGGAACCTCAGAGAGAGGATGCATCCTCCAAAGGGCCCTGTTTACGGGAAGTGGGAGCATAATTTAGACACTAGAAACATTTGGTTCAAAATAATTAAAGGAGAAAATGGGCTTGCAAAATAGGCTTGATTCAGGTCTGCCTCCCATCTTGGACATGCTGTATCAGACCTAATTGAAATTGTGGGATACTTAAGGAAAAAGTTTCCTGAAAGGCACAGAAAACCACAGTAAGATTAGAAAGGATTTAAGTGTTTTCCTCTATACAGAACCCTCTGGCTTACATACAAAATTTGCAATAGTGAAACCAATTCTTGGAGCACTGAATTTTGGAATGGAGGTGGGGAAATAAGACAAAGTGGCCTATCCAAGGAGCAAGAAGAATCCAGCAAAAAACAAAAATAAAAAACAAACACACAAAAAAACTAGAATTAAAAGGGGGCAGAAGGAAGCAAAACTTCAGAGACAGTAAAATGATCAGGGGTCACCAGGGATCCTGAGGAAGAGAGGGCCCAATGGATAGAGCACAGATGTAAACGCATGACACCATACTGTCAAAACCCACAGAACTGGACAACACCAAGAGGGAACCCGAATTAAACTGTAGACTTTAGGTGATAAAAATGTATCCATATTGGTTCATCAGTTATAACAACGTACCATACTAATGCAAGATAATAATAGGCAACACTGTGGGAGTGAGGTATATGGGAACTCAGTGCTTTCTACTCAATTTTTCTGTAAGCCAAAAACTGCTCTAAAAACAAAGGGAAGGGGCGCCTGGATGGCTCAGTCGGTTAAGTGTCTGCCTTCAGCTCAGGTCATGGTCCCAGGGTCCTGGGATCGAGTCCCACGTCAGGCTCCCTGCTCAGCAGGGAGTCTGCTTCTCCCTCTCCCTCTGCCACCCCTCTACCTCCCTCTGCTTGTGTTCTCTCTCTCTCTCTTAAATAAATTAATAAAATATTTTTTAAAAATAAAATAAAAATAAAGGGAAGACAGAAGTCAATGTAAGTTAGGAGACCAAGAAAGAATCCAAATAAGAAAGAAAAACCATTGCAAAGCACTGTTGTTGGGGTATTAAATGTCAATGCAAGGCATAAAGATTAGCAGTTGGGCACCCCATGTAACTTTGTCCAGGCTGGTGCACTGCCTCGGGGATATATGTGTTCAGAATCAGGAGCAGGGCTGTTTTGTTGTGTACCTTTAATAGGGCAATAATAATTATCAATGAGTACACCTCAGAATAAAGAAAGAAAAACTATGCCTCCCTAAGATAGCTGGAGGAGATGCAGACTTAATGTCTACTTTCCTTTGGCTCCAACATCAATATTTATATGAAGCAACAAAAACAAAATAAGGAAAATACCTGTTTACCGGTGAAGTTGAAGACCAAATTTTGCCACATCCCCCAAATTTAAAGGGCAGCAATTTAAGTAGCTGGTACTTCCTTACTGGTTTTCTGATTTTCTTTTCTCTCTTTTTTTTTGAAGATTTTATTTATTTATTTGACAGAGAGAGAGCACACACAAGCAGGGGGAGCTGCAGGGAGAGGCAGAGGGGGAGAAGCAGGCCCCCCACTGAGCAGGGAGCAGGACTGGGGTTCAATCCCAGAACCCTGGGATCACAACCTGAGCCGAAGGCAGACAGACAACCGACTGAGCCACCCAGGCGCCCCATGTTTTCTGATTTTCTTACACTCTATATAGGCTAGGCCATCATCATCATCAGCACATACTTGGACCTAAATGACCGAGTTTTGTTAGGCGTACTTAGAAAATCTAACTTAAATACATGGCTTAAGCCAACGTTTCCTTTATTTTGACTTAATTTTTCTCTTAATTTTACTGCAGAATTGATTGTAAAGCCTAGACAGGATGTTTCTTCTGTTTATTAACGATGATAGCTAACATTTTTAAAAATTTTTTTGCGTACAGCTGATACAGTGTTACATTAGTTTCAGGTGTACAACATAGTGATCCGACAAGTCTGTACACTGTGCTCCGCTCGCTGCAAGTGTAGCCACCATCTGTCACCGCACATCGCTGTTACGATGTTGTTGACTGCCTTCCTGATGTTGTGCCTTTTATTCCCTTGATGTATTCATTCTATAACTGGAAGCCTGCGTCTCCCACCCCACTTCACCCATTTTGCCCATTCTCACACCCTCCTCCCCGTCTAGCAAACCATCAGTGTGTTCTCTGTATTTATAGGCCTGATTCTACTTTTTGTTTGTTTATTCATTGTGATTTTTTTAGATTCCACACATGAGTGAAACCCTATGGTATTTGTCTTTCTCTGACTTATTTCACTTAGCATAATACCCTCTAGGTTCATCCACGTTGTCCCAAATGGCACAATCTCATCTTTTTTATGGCTAAATAATATTCTTCTGTGTGTGTGTGTGTGTGTGTACACTCTATCTTCCTATCTATTTGTCTATTAATGGACACTTAGACAGCTAACACCAAAATAACAAGTAATCCAATTAAAAAACAAGCAGAGGATCTGAATAGAGATTTTTCTAAAGAAGACATACAGATGGCCAATAGACATATGAAAAGATGCTCAACATCACTAATCATCAGAGAAATGCAAATCAAAACCACAATGAGTCACCACCTTACACGTGTCAGAATGACTAAAATCAAGAAGACAAGGAATAATAAGCATTGGAGAGGATGTGGAGGAAAAGGAATTCTTGCACTCTGTTGACAGGAACATAAATTGGTACAGCCACTGAGGAAAACAGTATGGAAGTTCCTCAAAAGTTAAAAATAGAACTACCATATGATCCAATAATTCCACTGCTGGGTATTTACCCAAAGGAAACAAAAACACTAATTCAAAAGGATATGTGCACCCCTCTGTTCATTGCAGCATTATTTACAATAGCTAAGAAATAGAAGCAACCTAATAGCTAACATTTGTTATCAGTTACAGCTAACACTGCTCCAAACAAGAGAAACAGGTAGCCAGTTAATTCTTTAAATGAGTAATTCCTATTTATTCTCATTGCAGGAGGAATCTCAAAAGAATGGGAGGTATTATTTTTTCCTTCCTCATTCCACTCTGCCTGGACATGGGGGAGAGGGGAGCACAATGCAGGGGGCTTTAAAATCCTGCCTGTTTGAGGGACAAAGTAACAGAAGTCCACCAGGGTCCTGAAAACGAGCCCCCCAACTCCCAGGCTTTCATTTGTAAATGTAGTCCTAAGAGAAGAGGTTTCTCCAGATGAAGTTGCTGGAGGCAGAGGTGATTCTACCCTGGGGGAGCAGGGGAAGGTCTAGATAAGGGGAAAACGGGGATGATTGAGAGGGGCCAAGACCTGTGCCCAGCTCTGATGGGGCTGGGTGTACTTCCTGGGGAGACGGATGCCTGAAGAGCTGGGTAAGATCTCTACGCTCCCCTGACCATAAAGAGGACAGAACCGCCAGCCTGGGCCAAGATATCTCATTGGCAATGTTGAGTGAAAGACGTTTAGATAGAACTCCTTTTCTGTTCTCTGCAACCTTGTATGGTAGAACTTTTATACGATGTTCTAACGGGGGAAGGTGACCAGTGCCCTGCTGCCCCTGGCCATACTGGCTCACAAGAGTCAACTGTTAAACTTTCAGGAATTTTGTGAGCTGGTACTCACAAAATCGTTTTGTTTTGTTTTTTATTTTATTTATTTGAGAGAAAGAGAGTGAGAGAGAGAGAGAGAGAGAAGGAGCAGGGGGGAGGGGTAAAGGGAGAGGGAGAAGCAGACTCCCAGCTGAGCAGGGAGCTCGACGTGGGGCTCGATCCCGGAGCTCTAGGATCATGACCTGAGCCAAAGGCAGACACTTAACTGACTGAGCCACCCAGGAGCCCCTGTGAGCCAATTGTTAAACACAGTCATTATTGGGCGCCTGGGTGGCTCAGTCATTAAGTGTCTGCCTTCTGCTCAGGTCATGATCCCAGGTCCTGGGATCGAGTCCTGCACAGGGAGCCTGCTTCTCCCTCTGCCTCTGTCTCTCTTTCTCTCTGTCTCTCATGAATAAATAAATAAAATCTTTAAAAAAAATAAAGTCATTATTAAAAATTAAATGTTAACTTACAATTAAATAAATTATATTAAATATAAAAAGCAACAAATACACAAAACTCCTCATTTCCTAAGTATTTGACTACATTTTACTGTAATCGATGCTCTCGATGGCATCTCTCTTTACTATACCTGAATGGCGGATTATCAGCGGCCGCTGCACATCTCTTGCCAACTCTACGCACAGTGATGGCATGTTGGCAGCTTGAGATCAGCCTGGATAGGACTATTTATACCACAGAAATTGGCAGACCCTACAGATCAGGGCTTGATGGATTGTTCTAGACCAGGAGTCAGCAACTATGGTACATGGGCCAACTATAGCTCACCACCTGTTTTTATAAAGTTTTATTTGAACACAACCATGCCCATTCATTTATGCCTTGTCTAGCAGCAAAAGCTTTTGCTGCTTTCTCTCTATAATGGTGGAGTAGTTAAAACAGAGCCTGTATGACCTGCAAAGCCTAAAATATTTATTATCTGTTCCTTTACAGAAAAATTTTGTTGACCGCTGATAGATTTAAGAAAGTGGATGGAGAATTGTGGTGATCATTTCATGATATGTACGAATACTGAATCACTCATTATATTGAACATCTGAAACTAATATGACACCATATGTCAATTATATCTCAATTTTTTAAAAAAGCGATGGAGAAAATGTTAATAATGCAGATTAAACTTAAAAATGTGTTGTGTCCATGCTCTGTAGTTGTGTGTGAGTAGCATAAAAAATTAAAGAAATATTCTTCCAATATTCAGAACTGTTACCCAATTTAGTAAAGAAGATACATCTAGTGACATTACAGACTAGTGAACTTCTGAAACACATCTTCATTATTTTACTTCCGTATAACCCATTAATGAAATTAAAAATATCAACCAGTATCTGTGTCAAAAGTATATTCAGAGCCCCAATTTTAAACATCTAGTAATAGGCATAGCACAGAATGCTCTCACTGAATTGCGCACTATTTTGGTAAATGGCATGCCTTTCTGCTCGATGTTTGGTTTAAAAAAAAAAAAAAAAAAGAACCTCTCATGTATCTTGTATTCAAGTGTTGTGGAGTATAATCATAACCTGCCATATATATTATGTCACTTAACAATATGATGATTCTGGTATTATAAATCCCATTCAGTAGAATAGAGATAAAAGGTTAAGAAACACCAGACAATGTTGAAGCTAGGATCTGAACCTAGATTTACTGAAGATATGAGTACATTTGCTTGGAAATTATAATTTTAATAGCCATTATTTGAGAGAATACACTATAATGTTTAAAAAAAATCAACTGTTGGGGCGCCAGGGTGGCTCAGTCAGTTAAGCGTCTGACTCTTGATTTCAGGGTTGTGAGATTGAGCCCTGCATCGGGCTCCTCACTGGGTGTGGAGCCTGCTTGGGATTCTCTCTCTCCCTCTGCCCCTCCCCCCACACTCCCTCTCCCTCTCTGAAAAAAAAAGTGATAAAAAAAAATCAACTGTAAACTCAGTCATTCTTCAATGTAAATTTATGCTATTAATGACAATATCAATATATATTTGCAAAAGTTATGTGTGAAACACTTCTTTATTCTATAGGCAGTGCTTGGTATGGATCCATAAACCCCTTGTGATAATTCAGAAACTTTGAAAAGAGTTCCTATTGATTATCTTTAAGATCCTTCTTGCTGCCAGACCAGAATCCCCACCATACACTTGAGCCCAGATTTTGCTCCCTTCTCCAGGAACTATTGTTCTCTCTCCTTCTGGAATACAAGTTGGCTTCATCAGATTTCCCACCCAGCCTGAACTGCATGGTCTGGCCCCATGTGCTGTCTTTCCACCACTGGTCTTCTATGCTTTGGGGACCTTCCAGGGTGGCAAAAGGGGTAGGGTTGTTGCTTGCAAAGGCTCTGTGGTGACGGAGGGCAGACAGACAAATAGACTTAGACCACTGAGAGCAAGATGGAGTGATAGGAATGCAGGATTTCGGAAAGGAGAAGTTAAGAGTCCCTGGAAACAGTTTTAAGCTGGTAAGCTACACAATCTGACTCGTGTTTTGTTGATTTTTTTTTTTCTAAATGATGTCACATCTGTAAAAGATTGAGTCCCACCACATCCTAACCTTCCCCTTCTGCCCAGAGAAAAGGAAGCAGGGTCCAGCGCAGCTGGTGGTTTTCCCTGGGCCAAAACCAGGCTGGAGACCTAGGAGAAAGGCCAACACCAGAGGCAAGAGAGCAGAGGGACCGGAAGCTTCTACCCAAGAAGCCGAAGGTCACGAACCTCAGGAGGCCCCAGCCAGTGTGCAGCCCCGAGCCCCACAGTCCAGGCTCAGAAGGGCGCAGATAGCAGTAGGGTGTACCTGGAGCCTTAGGGGGGCCCCTGGCTAAGTGAGGTACTGCTGTTAGCAGTTCACTTTGGTGCGTTGCCCAAGAGGGGGAGGCACGGAGCATAAACAGACCATCTAAACAGCAATGAGAATTACATTTCACGGAAATCAAATTCTTAGTTTTTCTCTTTTACTTTCTTGGGTCATTAATAGTTGTGGTTTTGATAACAATGGGCTAAAAAGAAACATATAACGAACTTGGTAATGCTTTGAAAGTCATCAATTATTTAATCCAAGAAGGTGAATAATCTAGACGAAAGTATGGAGGGGAAATTGCATTATTCTTTCTATCTGGAGTCTGTGTTACGCCAAACTCGTGCCAGAGATAGATCCCGGTGCAAAGCTCAAATGTCTCCATGCGGTAGCGAGGTTCAGGTGTGTGTTGGTTTACAGCAGACAGATTGGGAGAGCAGAGGACCCCCCCGCAACCCCCACCCAGCACCACCATCCCGGGAAAACAGAAGGAATAAGGGGAGAAAGGCCATGATTCTGGGCTGCAATCTTTGATGAGAGGAAACTTGCTGGGATTTTTTTGCCCTTGAAAAGAACACACATCCTACCAGAAACAAATCTCTGCAAGGTGCTCTACCCTTCCCAGCCACAGTTTGCTTGCCAATTCCCTACTTGGCCATTTATAATCTCACACCCACTACTATCTTTACACTAACAACTATTTCAAAAGAGTAGCAGCAGCTCACCTTATTGCCAAACCCACTGGCTCCTTTTAAGTTCTTTTTCTCCTTAGTTTCCATAACACTAGACTGACTATCCTTATAACCAGGCCTCTGTCAAAAGAAAAAAGGAAAATGATTTGATGTCTACAATATGCAGATTGAAGGAGAGGCAGGAGGCCAAGACAACATTAGTATTTCAAGTGTATGCGTCTGAAACGTGTTGCCAAAACAGAGAGTGGGAAGTTGGGAGGAGAACAACGTGGCTGGGGGAGAGGCGTTCAGCAAGCTCTCGGAGACATAGAAACCCCATCAGGGTAGGGGGCTAGCTACACAAAAAGAGTCACTCAAGTCCTGAGAAACAGTGCAGCCACGGAGGGAAAAAAGAGGGGCTGCTGGGAATTCCGCTTCCTGCCCTGCAGCCCCATCCGGGCCACTGACATATTTTTCCGAAACACTGCTTATTTTCTCCCATTCAAAACTGGCTCCCTGTTGATTCAGTTCTGAGGGCCTGTGTCTGGCTTCCACAGCCCCTGAAAGCCTCTACTTTTCCCACTTGGTTCCGCACCGCAGTGAGACAGCTCACCCCCGTCTGGGGCAGGACCACCTCCCTCACCTTGATGGGCTCCCCAGCCCCTGCTGGCCAGGAAAGAAGCCTCTGCTCCAGCCAGCCTCGTTCTCTGCATCCGCTTCTCCCCTGTGCCTTCATCGCCTGCTTCTCCCTTGGGATCATCACGTAACAGGTTCCTCCAAGACCGACTTCTCTTTCCCCCTCCCTTCCTTCCTCTCCCAACCACGTTGGCAAGAGGGCTGTCTTTGAGCATGTTTATGAATCTCTGCCACGTCCTATGATAGAGCAGGTATGGAATACATTCTTTTTTTTTTTTAAACATTTTTTTAAAAATTTATTTATTTATTTGACAGAGAGAGAGAGAGAGAGCGCAAGCAGGTGGAGTCGCAGGCAGAGGGAGAGGGAGAAGCAGGCTCCCTGCTGAGCAAGGAACCCAATGTGGGGCTCAATCCCAGGACCCTGGGCAGTCGCCCAACCAACTGAGCCACCCAGACGCCCCTTGGAATACATTCTTGGTTGAATCATTGATTGATTGCCTACTATGTAAAACTCTGCCTCAGTAAAATGAGGGAACTGATCCTTTGCGGTCTCAAAGGAGTTTCTGTTTGCAGAAAGGAAGTTATTCATCACCTGTCCTTTTCTTCTTGTGGTAAGATACACATCATGTACAATTTACCATTCCGGCCACTTTTCAGTGTACAGGTCAACAATGGTGTTCAGTACATTCCATGTTACTGTGCAGCCATCTCCAGAACTTTTTCCTCTTCCCAAATTGAAACTCTGTCCCCATGAAACACTAATTCCACATTCCCTGCTCCCCCCCGCCACACACACACCCCTGGCAACCACCCTCTACTCTCTGTCTCTATGAATTTGACTAATCTAGCCACCTCCTGTAAGTGGGATCACTCACTTTCTGTCCTTTGGTGACTGGTTTATTTCACTTAGCCTAGCATCCTCAAGATGACTGCATATTCCTTTAGTGATTACAGACTCTCATATTTAGAAATCCATTCATTTCTAAGTATTTGACAACTAGAACGGGAAGAACAGCGGCCACATGGGAAGAAATCAAGACCAACCCCTTGCCAGCCACAAAGGAGCCATATTCCAGCCCTGCCTTCCCCAAACCGGAGCTCGTAGGCAGCTTCTCAAAAGCACAGCTGCTTCGGAACAGAGGGAGCACCGTGTCTGAAGCAACGTGGTGAGGAAACAGCTCTGCACCCGGTTGGGGTGCCGGCTTCATCGTCTTACTTAACCTTCACAATTCAGGGAGTCACTGCTTTATCTCCATTTTGCAGATGAAGAAACCAAAGCGTAAAGAGACCACGTCATTTGTCCCAAATCACTGCCGGGAAATACTGGAGTGGAGACTCACACACTCGGACTGATGTCCATTTGACCCCAGATGTCTTGCCCCTCAACACTCATTGCCTACCCCCGGCCCCAGACCCCCATCCAACATAGAGGGAAGCGAGAAAATCAACTAGACACCCCTAGGACCTGAGAGAAATAGTTTGTAAGATTTCAGTGAAGAAAAGCATGCGGAGAAGGTGACTTTAAAACAGCCTGAGTATATAAATTGTGATCAGACTATTAAAGTCCCTTTTAAAGAGAAGAACAAATGGGCTTCAAGGGTAATAGGAGGAATCTCATTATCAGATGGGTTTTCATAAAGGTTGTGAGTTTCCTTCCCCAGGAGACTGCAGGAGGAGGAGAGGCTCAAACCTGCCTAGATCAGGCCTGCCTGGAGGCAAAGAGGTGACCCGGGGGGTCTTGGGGGACTCCCCCAGTACTAGAAGTCCCTGAGGTGATACTTGTAAAACCTTTGAGTTCCCAAAAGAAAGGCTGTCTAGAAACACTAGGTAAGCATCATAAATATGCATGTGTATTTTATCCCCTGTCATCAGCCTCATCCTGCTGGGTGGGGTGCATGTCTACCACTCTCAAAATTTAAGGGGCAATGTCCCCTTTGATTACAGGGCATTCGGCGGTGAACTAACTTTCAAACTAACTCCAACCTGCTTTTAAGCAGCATCTTTTACATTCAGGCTGAGCGGTGAGTTTGCCTTGAAGTGAATATTTCCCTCAACAGGGAAGATGCTAGCTTTTCATTTTAATGTCCTTACAGCTCTTTCTATATGCATTGCCTCAGAGGCTGAGTTTGTCAAGATATGTAAACAGCAAAATCCAATGTGCGTTGCTCGGGATGACCCAGTCTACTGAGGCAGATTAAGTCTAGTGGAAGGTGACTCCCAGAGCATCTTATGTCCAGAATTACTTTAAAGGGAAAAATGAAACTGAGCGCGCACCCTTTCCAAGTGACAGACGCCATCGAAACACCACAGATGTTCTTAGGGATAAACCTGTGGTCAGAGCTAAGATTTTTCTAGAGCAGACATAATCACTTCTGGTCTTTGTTCATTCTGCCAAATTCTTTAAGCCCCTAGAGCCCATATTCAATTTCCACTCTCCTTGTGGTTGTAAAAGGGACCCAAGTAAGGTCCTCATCCTTCCATCAAGAATTAGTTGGTGAAGGGACTGCTTGCCCACTGCCAAGATATGCACCTGCTCCTCCAGGTTCTCAACCCCCCCAAACTTCCCCATTGGTCGTTGTGAAATCCTCAGTGCACACGGTGTTTCGAAGCTGCCTGCGCTCTATGGCTTCTGATAGAACTTCATTTTAAGGATTATCCAGATTTCCATTGTCTAAAAATGTTATTTCCTATGTGGTAATTATATAAATGTCTGCATGGATTCAGACTGGTATTTGCTAATCTTTGTACAAAATAGAATTGGCTCCAAAGCATCGGTATGTGGGGTGGTGGGGAACAATGGAGTAATTTCTGTGCATATTGAAATGTGGAAATTCTGTCTTCTACAAATGTGGTTATACCTAATTCCCAAGACTACTGCCTTCCCAGCATCTGCAGAGCAACTGAAGTCAATGACGGACCTCTCACCCTACCTAGAATGTACTCTTTATTACCATACATTCGATGTATTGACAAAAAGCTGTAGAAGGCTTTTGATCTATTTGCATATTTTTATTAAAAGGAGTCAGAACAGGGGCACCTGGGTGGTTCAGATGGTTGAGTGCCTGACTTCAGCTCATGTCATGATCTCAGGGTCCTGGGATTGAGCCCTGCATCTGGCTCATCACTCAGTTGGGAGCCTGCTTGTCCTTCTCCTTCTGCCCCTCCCCCGCCCCACTCGTGTGCACACGCACTTTCTCAAATAAAATCATTGAGAGAAAAAAAAGAGGAGTCAGAACACATATATACACAGCCACCAAAATAATCAGTCAATCCAGTTATTTCAGGTACTTTCCCATCACTGAGGGACAGGAGAGCACCCCGAGAACCCTTAGCAGGGTAGCAACACACAGTGATCGCTGAGGTGGAGGAAAGACCAGGGTAGCCAAGCCATGACCCAGCCATTCTGTTCCAGAATTACTCATTGAGGGGATGGAGCATTGGCTTCCTGGTGCTGGTGGACTTCTAAATTTCCAAATTTGATGTTGTCTTCTATATCATAGCACCATGAGTGAGTTGTGACCATTCCTATGCAAGAGATGGTAACAGGGACAAGATGAGATGCACATATTTGGAGATAGCATTGCCTCTTATAGTTGAAATATAAAATGAATATGTATAAATCAAAGAGACATGCAAAGCCTCCTAAAATTAGAGAAAGAAAGACCCATAGCTTGTAAGACATGATAGTCACCTCGCTGATTAGGTTAAAATCTAAAGAAAAAATGTATTAGTCAGGAGGGATGGACAATCATGGAAACATGGAAAAACTGCTTATAGGTTTGACTGACAGGGGAGGGCTGCCAGGCCCTGGGGCACAATAACTTCCCTGAGAAAGATAACCAGAGCTGGTTCTCAGAGCCTGATGCCAGTAAGCATTCAAATCCTTTCACCTGGGCCCTTGTTAGAAGTCCATGCTCGGGGCGCCTGGGTGGCTCAGATGGTTAAGCGTCTGCCTTCGGCTCAGGTCATGATCTCAGGGTCCTCGGATCGAGTCCCGCATCGGGTTCCCTGCTCAGTGCAGAGCCTGCTTCTCCCTCTCCCTCTGCCACTCCCTCTGCTTGTGCTCTTCTGTCTATCTCTCTGTCAAATAAATAAATAAAATCTTTAAAAAAAAAAAAAAAAGAAGTCCATGCTCACCGGCAATCTTGCAACTATAATGTGCCTTCCCAGGTCACAAGCACATTTCAAAATAATAAATCAGGATTCTGGTCTACACATCAGCCTTTTTGAGTTCAGTTAATGTGAGTCCACTGAAAACCATCTTCCTCCATATCCAGTCTTCACCCATTTTTCAAAACAATGAACTCATACTATTGACCAAAAGTGGGCTGACATATAACACATTATCGATTATTATATATGATATTATATATGATATATATATTATATATCGATATTATATATGAATCGCCTGTGGTGCTAACACTCAGAAGAACATTATTCCACTTAGGAGAGAAATGTCAATAAATGAATTTCCATCTTGTAAACTTTGAGGGCTGGCAATTTGAGGGCAGAGGCTGGGTTTTTATATTTTACATATTTACACTTTATGTTTATTTTGCCCTCCACAAGGCCTGGCCCAGGTCTGGGTTATGAGTTCACAAATAGGTGTCCGTTTATCAAGTGAGCGAGGGACACAGTGAACCACAACTACGTGACATAGAATAAGCCAAGCAGCCCCAGCCCGGGAACCAAAGGGCAAGGCCTCCAACTCCAGCAGCTCCAGAAGGAGAGTCCTGACTTCTAAACAGAGCCCAGTCCATCCCCAGAGCATAGACAAACAAACAGGTCACTTTCTGGATTTCTTTCCACCACATCCTCTTTGACCCCCAGCAGAGTATGGGAAGGGGGAGGGAACCCTTGGGGAGCATGAGTCTGACCATGAGCTCCCTGAGCGCTCATCCTGGATGCCTCCTGAGGTCACCGCTGATATGTGGCCATCTCTGTTTAGATGTGATTGTAAGCAGCCACAGCGAGAAAGCATTGTCAGTTCTCTCTCCCTGCTCACTGGGCGAGAAAAGATTTTTCATTTCATACATCATTTACAACTTGCTGCTGTGATTCTAAAAAACCAGTGGGCTTTATCGAGTTAATGAGCAAGAAAAACATATTTGGTGAGCGTGTTAATTTTTTTAATGTTCTGCAGAGCCCAGGACATTAGGCAACATGCACAGGGCAGCTGGGCACACCAGGGAGCTCCTTCAACCCCCCAGATTCATTCCACCCAACGATGGGGGCACCTGGCTAGTCACTAATAAGTCAGCAAATGCGTCTTAATAGAAATTGAACATCAAACACGTCATTGACTTTGCACTCTCTGCATTGTCTCTACTCAGGAACATTTGGGATCCTGGGCAAAAATCACCATTGGCCTGAGTTTCTCTTCCACATACCGGTCTTCACAGCAAGAGAGAGGAGCAAGCAGGGCAGCTTCGAGGACAAATCAGGTCAAAAGGGGGAAGAAAGCATACCGAATCTCAGTGCTTGGGATTTTCAAAGTGATATAAGACCATCTATCTCAAGAATGATGTGGTAATGAGGGTGAAAGCCTAGACACTGGGACGGAAGGGCTCTGTCAGAGGACCAAAATGAGATATCGAAATAAGTCTTAATTTATGAAAGGATCCTTTTAGAGTTCTTATTCTTATCTATCAAAATCTCTGATACTCCAAGCTGGTTGAATACATCTCAGCATTAATCTGCCCATGAAACCACTGAACCAAAAGCATCACATTCATTGCATCTTCCTTTCTGTCTTTGAGTTTGATCTTAAGTGAGACATTTGAGATTGACCTCAGCAAGTTCATGGTGTTAGCAAAACTTGCACCCACAATTGAAAAGGCATGGATGTACTTTTCTTATTTCTCTTCCACACATGGATGGTGAGTAGATTTTTCTCTTATTAGAGATGGGGAAATGTTTGAGCACTATTAAGCGTAAACACAAAATGACAGCTCTACACAAAATCGACAGTGGGTAGGGACAACATTTTAATACATCACACAACTCATTTAAAGAGGGTAAAGAGGGTCAATTTCTGGACCCCCACCCATCACAAAGATCACCGGCCATAAACACATGCGCGCACACACATACTATTCACACACACAATTCAAAACTCCCAGAGAGCAGTAGATCACTTAGATGAAGCAAATGGCACAGGAGACAGAAACTGGTTGTTTTCTAGATAAGAAAAAATGCAAAACAGTCTATTTCAGAAAAGATACAAAATAAGGATCGGTATTTTAGGGAGGAACATAATTCTGTTTTGTTGGAGAATATGAATCCAGGAAACACTTTTGTATTCTGATATTTAATGGTATTTTGTATTCGTTCCCGCGGTCGTTGCGATAAAGCTCTACGTAACAAAGACACCCAGTTTTCCGTAACCAAGAACGCAGCCAAGATACTATCTCTGGAAGACTGGGGCTCATTCGCACCCTAAGTGGGGTTCTACCTCTGGTGCCTCGTAAATGGTGAGGAATGTCAGGAAGAGTATCTTAATTTGCAGAGGATTTTTGGAGACATGGAAAGAAGAGAGCTGGGAATGGCTGCCTCGGGTGTCCCCCATGTGGGACCCACCACACGGCGCTCCCAGCCCTATCAACGCTGTGGGCTGTCTCTGTCAGGCAGTGAGGCCAACAGTCTGCCCTATAAATAGAGCTAAAGGGATGCCTGGCATGTCCTCTGGCACAACCCTCCCTCAGGCACTCAATAACTTCCTCCTCTAAACTTCAGGCTCACTCTTCCCAGCCCAAAGCAAGAGATTCTGCAGGTGTGGAGTGCAAAAGTAAGGCCTGGCCTGATCACTCCATGGGAAACCTCAGAACCCATACACAGTGAGGAGAAACAGTGAGAGACAGAAGATGAGGCAAGAGAAAGCTGCCTGGGTTAACCTGGGGTGGGGGAAGAATGTTCTAGTAAGGTTGAAAAAAAGCATCCCTCCCTCTCTCACTGAACACTGGCCTTCAGTGCCACCTGGCCCAACAATAGCCCCAGATGATGCCATCCCACCCGGCTTCCTGTGAACACACCCTACGTGGCTCTTGTGAGTTGCACACTTGTGTGACCCCCTTCCCCTGGGTGCAGGCAGGACCTGTGGCTTGCTTCTGGCCCACAGAAAACAGCAAAGGTGATTGGATAGTCCTCCCTGTCACATCATATAGCACATCATATCCTCCATTCTAGAAACCAGATTGAGATTCTCTTGATCACCACAGTAGGCAGGATAATGCCTCTCCCCTCCCCCCACCCCTTCCCAGCCAAGGTGTCCACTCCTAATTCCAGAAACATGTTCCATGATAAAAGAGACTCTGCAGATGCTAGACTTCCAAGCAGGGAGATTATCCTGGATTATCCAGGTGGGCCTGGTCTAATCATGCAGACCCTCAAAAGCAGAGAACCTTCTCTAAAGAGTCAGAAAGAGAAGGCAGAAGATAAGTAGGTGAGATTCTCAGCACGAAAGGCTTCAACACATCATTGCTGGTTCTGAGATGTAGGGGCCAAGTTCAAGGACCAGGGAAAGGCATCCAGGAACCAACAGCAGCCCCCAGCTGACAGCTAGCAAGGAAACAGGAACTCCAGTCCTACAACCACAAGGAGCCAAGTCCTGCTAACTGGAAGGAGCTTAGAATCACCTACTTCCCCAGAACCTCCAGAAAGGCTCATAGCCCTTCCAACATCTTATAGGACCCAGATCAGAGGAACCAGCTGAGCCATGTTGTGTCAAGATCTCTGAAGAATGGAACATATAAAATCATGCATTAGTGTTGTTTTAAGCCACTAAATTTGTGGTAATTTGTTACAGCAGCAAAAAGAAACTTGAAGAAAATGTAAAAGGACCACTGAGTCAGAGCTGAGAGCAGCCCCAGCTGACAGTCACCAAGAACCCCTCAGTCCTGCAACCACAAGCTGAAGTCTGCCAGCTGCCACATGAGCTTGAAAGAGAACCCCATGCCCCAGATAGGAACTCGGTCTGGCCGACACCATGACTGCAGCCTTGTTGAGACCCCAAGCAGAGGACTCGGCTAAGCCATGCCTAGATTCCTGACCCAGGGAAAGCGAGATGGTAAATGTATGTTGCTTTAAGCCACCAAAGTCATGGCTACTTGTTTACACAACAAGCAGAAACTAATACGACGCCCCTCAGGAGAGTGGCTCATGCTTCTGCTGGACCACAATAACCCAACACCTAAACCAAGTTACTAACTCAGGATCGGGAGTATAGAGTCTGGTGTGTAACACAAAAATTAGAGCTTAGGATAGAGATTTAACATGACTGGGCACCTATGACCCGCAAATACAGATTCTCTCTTTTCCACCAGAATAAAAATCAAATTGAAGTCTGACGACCAGGCTCTAAACCAGAGTGATGGTTGCTCCATACAATGGTGATATGAGTTCTCTCACGAGGACAAAATCAAGAGCTAACCCCCTGTTTCAACAGTCATGCAGGAATATCAATCTATACCTCTATTTCAGTTGTTGTTTCCTAAGGTATTTCACCAGGTTGATGACAATACGAGGCAAAACCCTTTCATGTTTAAGTGACAGAAACTCCAATTCAAACAGGATTGAACTAAAAAGGAAAAGGGTTTGGAAAGTCAAGTGCAGGCAGGGCTGAAAACCCTGGTCTCACTCCAGCTATTCGTTCTGCTCTCCTCTATGTTCGCTTTATTCTCCAACTGGCTCTTCTCTTGTGTGATAAGATGGCAGCCAGCAGCCCACTGCTCATCCTCCTTTTACCCTAGATGTTACAACACAAGTCCTGGGCCTGACTCCCATTGGCTCATTCAGGCCATGTCACTGGTGAACAGTCACTAGGGAGAAGAGACAATTTGCTTATTGGACAAAGCTGGGAGCATATGCCCATCTCTAGAGCACAAGGTGGGGAGTCCAATCCCATCTTTGTGGACTGAGAGTCTGGGAGGGGTGCTTTCCCTAAAGAAAAGTTAAGGAGCAGTGTCAAAAGAAGGACAAGAAACATTAGATGGTCAAAACCAAAACCTCTGTGCTTCTATAAGGCACCTTACTTAACCATTTTTGACTCTGAGTGGCATTGGGCAATTTTCAAACACCAAATCAGTTTTCTAAGAAAAAAAAGGCTATCACCCCATAAAAACATCCATGTCTCGTGTCCAGATTAGACTGTGTCCTAGACAGTCCCCTCCATCTTTCCAGTGTAGGATTCTAACTCTATTGGGAATCTAGCTGGAAGACATGTCCAGTCTGCCAACATGGCTGCCTTTGAAATTATCTTTGAAAAGAAGAACATTCACCCAAGTGTTGGAAAAACCAGCCCTATCACTACCTAGGTAAACCTCATGGGTTGTCTTCTTGCCTGCTCTGTATTCATATGGTCCCCTGCCCCTCGGTCCACTGCTGGGAACAGGCAGACACTGAATCTCTGGACATCCTACAGAGGTGACAGGGAGAGAGACAGGGCACTGAGCCGCACACTCTGTCAACTCCCCAAACTTTGTTTTCCAAAAGCAAATGTCTTCAAAGTAGTTACAAGGCCTTAGTTGAAGTTGAAAAACAAAGATACTTTTGAGTCTTCTAAACACATACCAAAAGAAAAAGGTTATTTTTTAACTTTCAAAAAAGACAGATGCATGCTTTTGGTGTTAGATACAGCCAAGCAGAATTTAGCTAAAACTTTCCCCTGAGTTCTATTTTGCGACTGAAACCAGGCACCAAAAAAAAAAAATTTTTTTTTATCTGAAAGGATCTCTTTCTTTCAAAAGGAAAAAAAGACATAGTTGGAAGAAAACGTATGAAGGAGCTAAATAGGAGAGCCCTGCCAACTATTTAAGGGCCTAATATTAAGATATGGCCAAATAAATTGTTCATACCTTCTCGTCAGATGTCATTTTTGGATCCAGAGGATAATCTTAGCAGAAATCACTCAAACTTCCTTGAGGCAGAACAGCCACTAAATCTTTAACCCATTTCAGAGCTATATTGTACTGCTTTCCTATTTTTAGAGTCCCGTAGCTTCTTTAGCATAATCCGAGGGGGGACATGCTCCATCCCCCTGCCAGCGTACCGTATGTGTTATTGTCCGTTACCTGTGTGTAATTATCAGTGTTATTTTAATAATCAATTTCAGTGGAATGGCAGGATTTGCTTCCATTGCATTTAAATCCTAATAAACCTCAATAAAAAGAAAATGAGAAAGAAAGAGAAAATACCGTTCGGAGGATTAACAAAACACTCCAACAAAAGGGACCTTTTTAATTTTCATGACGTGATAAAGTGATAGCCTTTTGAATAGACAATTAGGCTCATAAACCTGATACACCAAGGGCTTAATTCACAAACACACACTGTCACTAATACATTTGCAGAAGAGCTGTATGCTTAACAGGATTAGAATACAACAAATCATTCATTATTAATGGAAATCTACACTGCCTAGGTCTTCATCCCTAGATAGACCAGTATTTAAATCAAATAATTTAGCACAATTTCAGGAGCTTAGTTCTGTACATAGATTGCTCATGGGTAGCTCAGTATTTCCATACACAGAAATGGGAATCTTTCCTGGGGGCATTGTTAACCTGCCTCAGCTCCTGTTACCCAGAGGATTTAGATTCAAGAAGCTTTCTGCCTTGCCCTGTTCACCCATAAACTGAGAAGTAACCACCGGGCCCGCGCACCTGATAAGGTCATTTGCTTCCCCCTAAAGACTGTAAGCTGTACCATGTTCCATGCCTACTATTTGCACTTCAGCTCCGATGGGTGATTTTGCAAATGCAGGATGCATGTCACAAGGGGGTTCAGGCAAAACCTGGTCTAGGTCAGAGGTACAATTTACAGAGTCACCCTTTCAACAGTGTCTCAAGGGACACACAGAAAGGACAAGGAAGACTTCCTTTGTTTTGACTCATGGAAAAGCTGGCTTCACGGGTAGGTGTACTGATGAGATGTGGCTTGAGGGAAGGTGACAACAGAGGTTATTCATTCTTTTTGTTGAGCATCTAAACTGTGCCAAGCACAGAGTGACCGACTGTTCCAGTTTGGCTGGGACTGAAGGGTTTTCCAAGGCAAGGGACTTTTAGGTTTAAACCAAAAAGTTCCCAGGCACACTGGACGGGTTGGTCACCCTAGCAAGGTAGTGGAACATGCTTTGTACCATTTCATAATGGGGGTTCATTATTTCATAATAACTGAGATTATCCTCAACCTTATGAAGGGGATATTCCCATTTTGGGATATGAAGAACAAACCCCAAAGATGTTGAATAATCCACCCAAAGTCATGGCCAGTAGAGCTGGGATTCAGTCCTAGACCTCTCCGACTTCTCTGCCCATGACCTCCAGTTCTGTTCAGGCAACCAAACACCCAGCTAGAATGAACCGCCTTGCTACTCACCCAGCATTACATGCTTCCCCCCACATGGGAAATCAAGACTTCCTGGCTTACAATTAATTCTAGCTTTAGGTGAAAGCTTCACATGATCTGAGAACTCACCAGGCCCTTCAGCAAAGCTAAAGGCAGGGCCCATTCAGCTAGCATGTCACTCCCAGAACCAAGGGCCAACAGAGACCATCCTCATTTGGAAGAAGAGTGTACATCAAAACCTCCTGGGGGTATTTTCCCAAATAAAAATTTCTCCCACCCCCAGTGGGGAGATTTTGAATCAGTAGGCTCAGTGGTGTACCTGGCATGCATTACAGATAAAGATCCTAAGGTCCCCCAGATGATTCACAAGGCCTGGATAGCAGCCCTATCCTTCCATAGGTAAGTCTGCTGCTTTATTCTACAATCCAGTAAGCCACTGTGCCTCACAAATGTGACCGGGGCAGGCCCTGGCAAGATTCCTTCAGTGGTCAGATAGACTATATTGAAGGCATACTTTGGGAAAGAAAAAAAAATCCCAGCCGTACTGTGCGACCTCGGATAAATCACTTAATCTCAGAGCTTCCATTTCCTTGCTCCTAGTGTGGGATGATATTAACATCTCTCCCAGGAGAGCATGCGTGACATACTGAGCACAAGGGTTCCTGTACCCTATCCCCGTTGGCATCCCACTCAAACTCAACCACGATACTGAACAATCACATCATTTCACTTCAAAGGACGTTCCACCCAGTAGACAGACATCATGGAAATTTACCCATTAGTTCTGGCCTGTGTACAATTGTCTGTTTTCATCTCAATGTGCTTCTCAATTATCAACTGCTTTGGAATAATAGTATCCTTCGGTACCTTCCAGGAGTCAGTCCAGCAAGAGGGGCTTCAGTGGGTGCAACTGATAGATGGAATTATAAACTCAAAATTAATATGTTAAGTGGTTAAATCCTCTCATTAGAAAAGGAGTGTTTACTTTGCAAAAGGATTAATCAAAGTTTTTTTTTAAGTAGCAGGAGCCCAAATTGCATTAATCATTAATTATGAGTAACAGTAATTAGTAACATATATTTAGTCTCTAAAATCCAGAATTCTTAAGACCTGGTGGGTCCCAGACCGGAAACTATCTAGTTTGCAAAAGAAAACAAGGTTCAGCATACATAAATCCATTTTCAGGGGCACCTGGGTGGCTCAGTCGGTTGAGCATCTGGTTCTTGATTTCCGCTCAGGTCATAATCTCAGGATTCTAAGATCGAGCCCTGAGTCGGGCTATGTGCTCAGCAGGGCATCTGCTTGGAATTCTCTTTCTCTCCCTCCCTCTACTTCCCCCTCTGTGCGCTCTCTCTCTCTCTCTCAAAATAAATCTTTTTTTAAAAAATCCCTTTTCAGTCTTCTTTACAAGTTTCTTGGCCTCTGCAGGTCCTCAGGTCTGAGCTCAGGGCCTCTGTCTTCTTACCCAACATTCTCTCCCTAGAGGATTTCCTCCATTTTCATCTTGTATCTAAACCCAGGCCTCATTTCTGAAGTTCAACTGCCTGTCTCGACTGAGAGGTCTACAAACATCTCAAAGATCGCAGGTTGAATTATGTCCCCCAGAAAGATATGTTGACATCCTAACCCCCAGTGCCTCCAAATGTGGCCTTAGTTGGAAACAGGCTTGTTGCAGATGTAATTAGTCAAGATGAGGTCATACTGGAGTAGGGTGGGCTCCTCATCAATGAGACTGAGGTCCTTAAATGAAGAAGGCCCTGTGAAGACACAGAGACTCAGGAAGAACCCCCTGTGAAGTTAGAGGCAGAGATGGAGTGATGTTGCCACCAGCCACAAAAATACCTGGGGTCACCAGAAGGAAGAGGGGAGGAAGGATTCTCCCCGAGAGACTTCAAAGAGAGCACAGCCCAGCTGACACCTTGATTCCAGATTTCTAGACTCCAAAAGAGAAATTACATAAATTTCTATTGTTTAAGCCACCTGGCTTGTCGCCCTAGGAAATCAGCCCAGCCCTGGGCCCATGTGCCCCCAGTAAGCAGCACATCCTGCATTCTGCGGCACCAACCAGTGACCTGGACAGTGTCGTGTCCTTGTTGCCTGCTCCTCTCCCCTCCCCTGTGCATCCCACCCAGCCCGCATCATTACCTGCACGTCTCAGTCCAGGGGCCACCTCCTCAGAGAGGCCTTCCCTCCTGTTCAGTCTCTCTTCACACCCTTCAGTTCTCCCTCATGGCATTTGTCACAGCTCTTACTCACCTATTTATTCGTGTGGGGTTATTTGCTGTTGCCGTTGCTTTTTTTATGTCTTTCTCTCCCTCACTATAGGCCCCCTATGAACAGAAATAATGTCTATTTGTTCTCCTGGTGTTGGCAGAAAGCAGAACAATGTCCAGCTCCTAGGAGGTGCTCTATAAATATTGTGGAATGGTCCAACCTAAATGCCTCTCTTTGTAGCTGATGCAGTAGAGGGATGTGTCGACTCTCAAATAAACACGACAGCACCCGCATTAACTCTACTCAGGCCAGAGCTGTGAGAACTCTGGGCTGTGGGAAAATGGATGTCACTGGCTGCCACCTATGGAGAGAGGGCTGGGTGTCTGATTTCTTGAGTTTCCACAGCTTACAGCCTACTTCAGGCCACGGATTCCTGATTTAGGGTGTTGCCTAATTGGCCCTTGATGCTTTGTAAAGCTCCGCTTCAAGGGCGACCTCAGGGAGGTTGGCAACCACCCCTTCTGCAGGTGGTCGTGTAGGCATCACTATCCCATTTCACAGGTGGGGACAGACGTTGTAATTCACACAAGTGCTAATGCTGGGTCTGGTCTCCTCCTGGCTTGTGCAGACCCCCTTAATACAACAGAAAACAGCATGGCTTTCAAAGAACGACTTCTGGATAAAGCCAACAGATGACTCTAACCAGGACCTGATCCTAGCATATGGGATGATCACCCAAGTTCTAGCAGAGCCACCTCTGGGGTCACTTGATACTTTTTTAACAGTGTCATCAGAAGCAACTGGCAGTTATACATAACTCTTGAAACAAGAACAGAAGTAACAGCCCGAACACTTCCTATCAGGCATTAAGGCAATTTTGGAAATCCATAAAGAATTAGACAAAACACTAGATTCTTTTTTTCCTACCAAATCTATAACCATAAATGGAATTTTAATGCCATTGATCTGGTGAACAAGAGGATTCTAATGGAGTTGGGATCTCTGTCCCCCCATCGAAGTCTGATGTCAACAATTCTCAACTTATCTCTCCTCAACTTTTCCGGGTAGAAGATCCAACCTAAAGTAAAGCAAAAGCAAGAACAGGTTTACTGGACAGACTTATTTCGCCATGAAGTACCTTGAAATGATAAAAAGATTGAAGCTGAATCCAAGAACTACTCAAGCCTGTGATAGAGGTCACCCTCCACCTGAAGGTGGATTGTCCCACAGCTGTTTAAAGACCAAAGTTGGCTCCCACACAATGCTTCTCTGTGGATGCCAGGCCTTGATGACTCTGAAAAAGGTCTCCCTACTAATGAACACTAACCTCACTAAAGGTCACCCCATTCACTCAACACCTCTCAAATCCAGCCCCCCTCGCCTCCAATACCCCTGCCTCCGTTCACTGCCAGCTGAGTCCCCAGCCTCTTCGACCCCTGAGAGTCAAGACAGTCTTTTTCAAATGTAAACCTCACACCTGAGATTTCTAGCCCAAACTGTGGCTGAGGCACTGCCTTCAATTCAAACAGCTGCCACAGATTTTAAATTTTTGAAGGAAAAATGCAGAACTTGTCTGTCAGGCCCTGTGCAAACTACAAGCCCAAGGCAGTTCCTACCTTCCTCATTAGATCATGCTACATACCTTTCAGTGACATCATGTCTTTGTGAAGCTGGGCTTCCCAGATTGCTGGGACAAAAGTAAGTCCCTTGTTATAGACCCAAAAGAGATGAAAGCAGCGATTCCACAGATGCGTGCACGCCAAGGTTCACAGAAGCACTATTCACAATAGCCAACATGTGGCAACAACCCAAATGTCCATGAACAGAGGTATGGATAAACAAAATGTGGCCTATACAGGCAATAGAATATTATTCAGTCTTAAAAAGGAACTAAGTACTCATACATGCTGCAACATAGACAAATCTTGAAAGTGTGATGCTAGGCAAAAAACCATTGAAGAACAAATATTGTATGATTCTACTTTTATGAGGTACCTAGAGTAGTCAATTCTCTCAAGTCAGAAAATGGAATGGTGGTTGCCAGGGGCAGAGGGAGGGGGAGGATGGGGCATTAGTATTTAATGTTAATTAGTCGTTAATAGGTACAGAGTTTCAGTTTGGGATGATGAAAAAATTCTGGAAATGAATGATGGTGCTGATTGCACAACACTGTGAATGTACTTAGTGCCACTAAATCATATACTTAAAAAGGGTTGCAATGGTAAGTCTTCTGTTATGTATATTTTACCACAACAAAGGTAAAACCTTGCAAAAATCAGTACAATAGTGGAAATGAGGGTGGCAGTGTCCAATATGATCCAAGGTGAGAAAAGCTATTCCATGCCCAAAGTGTAAAATATTGTGGCTAAGAATGCAAGGGAAATACTTTTTATTTAATTAATGCATAGTTCCCAAAGGGCCACCAAGTTATTAGAACATAAATACTAAGCTGTTTAAAAATATGACTACTTGGAGGAAGCCTGGGTGGCTCAGACGGTTAAGTGTCTGACTCTTGATTTCAGCTCAGGTCATGAGCTCAGGGTTGTGAGATCGAGTCCTGTGTCAGAATCCTCACTCAGGGGGAGTCTGCTGGAGATTCTCTCTCTCCCTCTCCTCCCCCACCCCCTCTCCCTCTCCCCCTTCCCCTGTTCATGCTCTCTCTTTCTCTCTAAAATAAATAAATATTTTTTTAAAATAAAAATATGACTACTTGGGGTACCTGGGTGGCTCAGTCAGTTAGGCATTTGACTCTTGGTTTTGGCTCAGGTCATGATCTCAGGGACATAGAATCAAGCCCCACATCAGGCTCCACACTTGTTGCGGAGTCTGCTTGGGATTCTCTCTCTCCCTCTCCCCCTCCCCACCATGCATGCTCTCTCTCTCTCTAACATAAATAAATAAATCCTTAAAAAAAAAATTCTCTCTCTCCCTCTCCCTCTGCTCCTCCCGCTCTGCGCACACTCTCCCTCTCTCTCTAAAAAAATATATATAGGACTACTTGGGCGCCTGCATGGCTCAGTCGTTAAGCATCTGCCTTTGGCTCAGGTCATGATCCCAGGGTCCTGGGATTGAGCCTCACATCAGGCTCTCTGCTTGGCAGGAAGCCTGCTTCTCCCTTTCCTACTCCCCCTGCTTGTGTTCTCTCTCTCTCTCTCGCTGTCTCTCTCTCTTGGTCAAATAAATAAATAAAAAATCTTAAAAAAAAAATATATATATATATATAGGACTACTTAATCAACTGAACTGTTTAGTATTCTTTTGGCTGAGGGGCACCATGAAAAAATTAGTGGCATTACCAGAGTGCCATGAACCAAGATACCACCTGTGAGGTTCACTCACCCCAAGAGCCACACTCAAATTTCATCCACTCCCCAATACATGTGAACTACAGGGGACAGAGGAACAGGTTAATGACACCACCAGGAAGCAATCAGTGCATCTGAACTGTGCAAAAGACTACAGGCCAAAAAAACACCACAGGGAAATATAAAGGGAGGAGAGAGAGAGAGATGAAGGGGGTACAGATTATAAGAGACTTGTAATACATCCCCCAACAGCAGTATATGGACCTTACTGGATACTGATTTGAACAAACTGTAAAATATAATTTGTTCATATATATGAAAATCAGTTTGTTCACATATAGATGAAAATCAGGGGGAACTTAAGAACTAACTGGATCCGTTGTGTTATTTAGGAATTGTTAAGTTTTTAGCGTGATGATATTATGGTTGGGTTTTTTTTTCAAGGTGTCCTTCTCTTTTAGAGATAACATGTGAAAATGTTTACAGTAGAAATGATAGGATGTCTGGGACTTGCTTCAGAACAACCTTAGTTGGGGTGTGGGAGAGCGAGGGGGAGAAGAAAAACACAGTTGGCCATGAAGTGATCAGTGTTGAAACTGGGTGATGGATGCACAGAGGCTCATGGTCCCCTCTGCTCGCAGCTTCCCATTTCTGAAGTTAAATGCAAATCTCCTTGTAAAACCTAGTGTGCCACTCCCCACTCTAACTCCTTGGATGGCTCCCTGTGCTCTGGGGATAAAATCCAAACTCACCTCTCCTTCCGCATTTCCACCAGCTGTTTGACACTGAGCTGCATGGACCTCCCGGCCACGTCCCGGCCCCCCCATCCCCCAGCCCTCAGTGGGGCACCGAAGCCTGCGCTGGCATGCCCTTCCCCCCTCCTCACCCGGACAACCCTCCACACTATGCAGGGCACTCCCGGCTTCACCTGGGGTGCTCTAACAGATGCCCCTCCCCAGTGCTGAATTAGGAGCTTTTCCTCAGTGCTTCTAGAGAAACGTATTTTCCCAGCAGCAAAACTTTGTAAACAGTAGTACTCTCATTTCCCATTGGTTCATTAAACTGAGTGTCTGGTACACAGTAGATACTCAATAAACGTGTGTTGACTTGAGAAATGAATGGCAAAACAAACAACTGAATAAATATTACCATCACTAATAGTTCTGTCCTGTGAGTCTGCCCTCTACATTGGCCCCGTTTTAAAGCTTTTGTTACGGGAGGACATGGATTCTTCCCTCCTTCCTGGAGGAAGGAACTGAAAAGGCACCCGTAAGAATGAAAAGGCTGGGACATGCAAGGCCACCTCCCTGTGTCAAAAGCTGGTGACATAATGAATCAAACCAACATCGCAGTTCCAGAAAAGAAAACTCTAACCAAAGACTAACAGAGTTAGAAAGGGGCCAGTCTGGTTATGGGAATCATGACTCCAGAGACATCCAATTCCTGCCCTCTAGATACTGACCTGACCCTGTGAGTCACTTCTGGGGACTCTGGCTCCTCACTCGCCTCTGGAAAGTCTCTTCCAGACCTGACATCCTGAGATTCTACCCCCATTTCTGATCGGTATCCACAACCCTCGGTTTGTTCATTACGTAATAACTAGTTATTGATGACGGAGCGTGTCCAGGCCCCACCAGACCGCGTCCTAGGCAGTGTGACAAATGCCAAAGTTAACATGGGTCTCAACATCTTACAGAGAAAGATGACAGGCATGGAAATAGCTGCATCACAAAACTGAACATGATACGTTGCAGAGGAGGGGAACAAGGAAGATGTCTGGGAGATCATAACTGAGCTAGAGTTCTTTCAATTCGGGAAGCCTTGACAGAAGCAGCAGGGTTTGGATGACAGGCGGGAAAGGTGGGTGGGATTTAGGGAGGTGGTGTGTTGGCTGCCTATGACGGCCTGCTTGAGCTGAGCTTCTAACCCAGCCAGGGAATGTGTTCGATCGTGGCTGAGCCCAGAGGCAGAGGGGTCTCAGGGCTCCCATCTGCTCATGGGGACAGGTTCGTCTCCTCTTCCCTCCCTGCCGTGCCCAGGCAGGTTCATCATGGAGCAAGAAGGTCCAGAGTGTGCAGGCTTCCCTCCAGGCACAACGAAGTTCAGAGGAAGAAGACAGGCTGTTGGTCTGGGGTCTCTTCCTGTAGCTCGCTCTTAGGGGAAAATCGAATCTCCCCAGAAGCCCCACAAGCCAACTCTGGTCAAGCCACGTGGCAGAAAGGGGACGGTGGGCCCCTTCCTGATAAGCCGGTCCTGTGCCTGCCACATCACCTGGCCCCGTGGGATTGCCTCGCTCACTGCCGGCCACTTCTGCCCTCTAGACACAGCCAGGGGGATGTCTTCCATGTTCTGTCCACCATCGAGGCAGGCTCTGGCACAGCCAGTCAGGTGGTAACAAGCAGAGGTCTAAAGACAAGACAGGACAAGAGGAGACAATCCCGAATCCAATTCCCACTGTGCCCTTTCCCTCCCCCAGTGCTTCTGACTCCTGGCTGCATATTAGAATTACCTGGGCCCCAGCCCAGACCAATTAAATCTAAGTCTCCTGGGGTTGGGATTCAGGCATCTGTGGTTCTGTTTCCTCTGCTTCCCGGAGGATTCGGATGCCCAGTGAGGGTTGAGAAGCAGTGCTCTAGCTCAGTGGTTCTTAAACCTCAGCAGCAACAGAATCACCTGGAGGGCTTATTAAAGCACAGACTGCTCCCCCCCACACCACCACCACCACAAAACCAAGTCTCGGACGCAGTAGGTCTGG
Organism: Leptonychotes weddellii; assembly: GCF_054177405.1. NCBI lineage: Eukaryota > Metazoa > Chordata > Mammalia > Carnivora > Phocidae > Leptonychotes > Leptonychotes weddellii. The sequence continues at coordinate 121,045,365 of NC_138376.1, forward strand.
GGGGGGGGGGGTCAAGAATGTGCATTTCTAACAAGCTCCCAGGTGATGCTGATGCTGCTGGTGGGGACATGCTTTCCCTCATCTTGACCAAACTAATATCACTCTCGGAGCCACAGTATCCTGTCCCACCTGTAAAACAGACGTAGTAGTAGCTGCCACACTGCTGTTATTGAAAGGATTAAGGATAATGTCCACAAAACACCTAGCACCAGGCTTGAAGAGCGCCTAGCAGGTGCTCACAAGATGGGAGGTACCATTATTAGTTATATCACTGTGGGCATGACAGAGGGCTGTCTGAATGTGCCCCTGAGCTGGGTCAGCTCTCCCTTCCGCCTGGTATTTTTTTTTGCCTTCTAAAAATACGCTAGCACCAAAAAAAGAAGAAAAAAAAAAATGTGCATCGTGCTTTCTGCACTGATTCTAAGTCTCCGGCATTTTCTTATAGAATGATGCTTATCAGAGGAAAAACATCTGTTCCACTTTCTTTAATCTCTAATTTATCTAATCTCCCTTTGTAAAAAGGTATATTGCTAATGAGTGAATTTCTGCCAAGGGAAAAAAAAAATGCTTGTTTCAATTACTTATTCTTCTCATTGACTTTACTCTCTGTGGTGTAATATCACACAACATAAATATAATGAATGGGCCGCTTTTTTCTGGTATCTTCATCACTGGCCACTGATAGAGAGACTTCCCGAATAGAAAGATGTCATTTTTCATGTCTCCACCTGAAGCATCAGACACACGTTTGTCCCAGTAAATCTTTTCCTCAGGCAAGTGTCCTTACCCTGCCCAAGGCACCAGCCCACGAGAACCCTCTACGGACGGTGACCATGACGGAGAGCGGCCGCCAGAGGGCGCTGCAGAGCAGCGCAGCCTGCCCCCTCCAGGGCCCGCGACTCCGCCGCCCGGGCCGCGCAGGCCCTGCCTGGGGTGTTTATTTCTCCCCTGGATAGGGTAGTTTTCAGAATCTGTAGGCATCTAGGTGTTGTTTTGTTTCCTTGGGGTATTTTTTAATGTAAGTTAATAATCAAATAACAGGATTTGCTCCCATGTGTTTATAAAAACAAACGAAAATAAAATTATTTGAATAAATGGAATTGGATCAAAACAAGGAAATTTTGGAATTGTGCTGCGGAGGTGGGGCGGCAGTTGAAGGCCTTTTGGAAGGCACCCCTCATTTTACAGGTGAGGACACTTGAGGATCAGAGAGTTCCCCGTGTCACAACCAACACACCACAACCCCTATCGGAGCCAGGGGACATAAAGGGCCACCAGAGTACCAGGGAGCCCCAACTCCCTCTCATTCTGCCCTCCCCTCCTTCCAACTGTGCAAAAAAGAGAGACAACTGACATTTCTTCTTATAACCTGAGTTTGTGCCATACCTTGCAATGTTTGGTGGGGTGGGGGTTTTTTTGCAATTTTTTGGATTGCAGTGAAATATACATAACATAAAATTTACCATTTTAACTATTTTTAAGTGTCCATTTCAGAAGCATTAAGTATTTTTAGGATATTGTGCAGGGGCGCCAGGGTGGCTCAGGCGTTGCGCGTCTGCCTTTGGCTCACGTCATAATCCCAGAGTCCTGGGATCGAGCCCCACATCAGGCTCCCTGCTCTCCGGGAGGCCTGCTTCTTCCTCTCCCATTCTCCCTGCTTGTGTTCCTGCTCTCACTCTCTCTCTCTCTGTCAAATAAATAAAAAAATTTAAAAAAAAAAAAGGATATTGTGCAGCCCTCACCCACCATCCATCTCCAGAACTTTTCTGTCTTCCCAAACTGACATTCTGTCTCCATTTAACGTGAACTCCCCGGCCCCTCCCCCAAGCCCCTGGCTCCCACCATCCTATTTTCTCTCTCTATGGATTTACCCATTCTAGGTACCTCATATAAGGGGAATCATGCACTATTTGTCCTTTTGGGTCTGGCCTCTTCCACTTATAAATGTCCCCAAGTTTCAGTCATAGTGTAGCATGGGTGAGGATTTCCTTCCTTTTCAGGGCTGAACAATATTCTTGCACTTTCATTCTTACAGCTGGTACCCAGAAGATGCTGGAGGGCAGCCCCAGCCCTCTCCTTTCCCATGAGGAATCTGAGCCTCCAGTTACTTGCCCGCACCTGCCCGTTGCAGAGCTCGGACTCCAACTTGGTCTTCGCCCTCACGGGCCGTGCCCTTCATTCTGCCTTGGCCTGCGTTTGTTCCCACATGCAGAAAGCAGGTCTTTGCCACTGTCCCTGTGCTTGCTGAGTAGAGAGATGCTCCCTTCCTAGGAGGGGCAACCCACCCATACAAGGCATGGAGGTGCAGAAAAGAGGAACCAAATTGGAAGACACGACTCCTGGGCTACCACGTGCGGAGATTATTCCAGCTTGTGTTAACTGAAGTTGACACAACAAGCCACCAAATGCGCGAAGGCCCTTTACAGGCTTTGAAGTCCCGCTTCTGCCCAAAGTCTGACTGCACGAAGCGCTCAAGCAATGCAGTCCCCGGGCATCCTTAGCCAGGTGAAGGGTCTTGGTATGACGATTCCCAGAAGAAAGTCCACTGCTAATAAAGAGCTACATCCTGAGGTGACTAAGGATTAATTTTACAAGTGAACTGTTCCTCACATCTACCCGTGCTTTATAAACAAAACCCATTATGGGTTTTATGATGCCCTCATGATTGACATTACTATTATTAGTCATCTAGGTGCTTCTTGCAGATTGCATCACTTCATTCCCATACACGCTCCATGGAATGAGGGCTGGAAGATGACGTGGCTGCTCAGGGTCCCACCGCTGGTAAACCGTAGCCAGAAGTCCAAGCGGGGTTTCACGACTTCCGAGCCCAGCCTCCCCACTGTGGAGCTCAATTAGCTCATGGGAAACTCATCCCCCACCTGGTCGGTGGAAGCTGTCCTTGGATGGGTAGATCCTCTCTTCCTAAACCAAAGCTTAGGCAACTTATTCAATCCAGCAAACCCAACTTGGGCCCCCATCTGTGTCCATCACTGTGGCAGGTGCCAAGGGGAAGGCGGTCCCAGCTCTCTTGGAGCTCACATCCAATAAACAAATATTTGTGGAGTCCTATCCATGACTCGTCGGGCTTACATTTAGCTGTAATATGGAATGTCAAATGTAGTAACTTTCTGGTGTGAATTAAAAGAAACTGAGAAATCGTTTCTTGGATGGCATTCAGGTGAGAAAACAAAATACCTCGATTTTTACTAAAACACTCTGAGTGAGCCTTTCCAAACTTCATGTAAGGTGCAGACATGTGACATCTCACAAGACGTGACCCCTTGGTCCACTGACTCCAATCATGGATTAAATAAAGGGTATTACCTGGAGAAGAAGGGGTTTTGCCAAGATGCCAGTCAAAATAGGTTTTGAAAATTAAATGGCATGTTTTCTGAAACCGTATTTACTCTAGCACCCTGGAGGAAACAGTAAAGGAAGCTCCAACCCATCCTGTTTTGTCTGATAAATACGAATGTTCTTGAACTCCAATAATTTACATAAGATGAAGCAACACTCAGAAAAGGTTGGCCAATCCTAAAAGGATTAAAATCCGTCTCAGCGGTCCAAGAGCCCTTTGTAATTTCAGCTGCTCATCATCCCTGGCTACATTTGCCAATTTTCTGACATGAAAATGCGGAAGGTGGTCAACACTCTGCCTCCATTAGGAGGGTCTGCAGATGCGGCTGTGGCGGGGATGCGGTCTGGTTCTGACAGGCTGATTCCCTTGGCGCCCACCCCAGCGCATTACCAAGGAAAAGGAGGCATGTTCTCTAGTTGGTGGTGAAGCAGGAACATTTGTACCAATAAATGAGAAACATAAAGGAAGGGTGTGTTTCTTTCTCCTAAATAACCCGGGACAAACATAGGAAAACTTTGTGACCTGTAAATGATATTTTAGTATCTAGGTACCCTAAGAGTGGGAAAAAAAAAAAAAAAAAAGGATCACACAAAGGTTATTCCTACTACAAAGTTACTCTCAGGATAATTTTTAGGTAATATTGCAAAGAAAATTGGGGGGAAAATGTTATTACGAAGTATATTATTTATATTATATAGTGTATTGTATATTATAAATAATATAGGAAATTGGGGGAAAATCCTATTACAAATAATATAGTAATGTAATAAACTATGTCCAGGGCCACTGGAACGGGGCCCTAATCCTTACTGCTGCCCCCTCATGATATGTGACTTACTTTGGCCAATGGAACATGACCATGATCAGAAGTGACATGTGCCACAGGGAGAAGTCCTCCTCAGGGGTATCGTGGGGCTTTGTCATTGCTCTTTTCCTTCCGCCATAAGAGAGGAAAGACACAAATTCAGGCTGCTTCTTCGGCCTGGATCTTGCAATAACGAGGACCAACGGGGCAAAGCTGCAGTGGCCGGAAGTTACTGAGCTATTTGAGCCTGCTTGTTACGCAGCGCTACCTAGTGAATACTACTAACACATGAGGCTTCTTGTTCCTCTTAGATTAAAATCTAAAATCCGTAACCTTGCACCAAGGCCCTATTTCCACCTCCTTTAAGTCACCTTGCCTCCCTGCACATGGCCACTTTAGACTTAAGCTCAAAAGTCACTTCTTCAAGGAAAAGTTTTCCTGACCCTTCAGTCAATCTACCACATACCTCTCCTTGGTAGAGTGTGTCAGATTTGAAATTTTAATTTTCTTTGCTTGGTCATTTGATTGCTGCCTCGACTTCTTCTTAAAGCATTAATCACAACCGTAATTTCTCTGATGACGTATTTGATGTCTACCCCTCCTCTGACCACCACCTGCTCACATACACTCTCACAAAGTCTCGGGAGAATGCTTTCTGGTTTCGCTAACCATTGAATCCAAGGGTTAGGAAATTGTCTGGCACATAACAGAGATTCAATAAATTTTTGTCAATGAATGGAATGGCTCGTCATTGACCAGACACTGCAGCTTAAAGGATATTGTAAAATGTAAATATAAAAGTTATTAAAAGCATTTGTTGAATTGAGTAACATGATAAAGTGCCAGTATTTCATGTAAGAGCAGTAATCTGGATGTCTCTTTTCTCTCATATCAACACCAGCTCTGCTCTAAATGGCAGTTAATAAATAATACCCCAGGCATGCCTCAGTAGCCTTAGATACATAGGATCTCAGATACATAGAATCACTTGTTCAAAACACAGGTTGCTGGGTCCCACCCCCAGGTTTTCTGGTTCAGTGGAGTGAGGTGGGACTCAGGAACCTCTCCCTCCATGTCCCCACGCCCCATAGGGCACCACTGCTTCTACTCAAGCACTGAGAACCACCACACCTGCCCCACCGTCACCAACAAAGCACCAGAGATCACAGCCTGATGTCCCCATGGGCTTTTCTACATTATAACAAGTATGGCTGGCTCAGTGGATTTGGGAGAATGGGACCCCCACTTCCATCAAGTAAAAGGTTACATTCATCTGTGCTTGAAGTAGGAGATGTGAGTGGGAAGGAAGCTGGGGGAGCTGCCCCGCAACACCCCCACCTCGCCCACCTGCCTCTCCCAGGGGGTGCTCTGCTTCCCCACACTGTTTTCTCCCACTGCCATTCCCCGCCTCAGCCTCTGCCAGAACCAGTTCTCACACTCATGCTCACGCCACAAACCTCAGCCACACCCGGAAGGAGGGGGAACGATTTTCACAGGGATTAAAGCTGGGGCTAAAAGGATAAAAATCTGACCTGGAATTCCAGGGTAACCAAGACCACTCTTCCAGGTGTTCCAAGTAGAAGAAATGAAGGGCAAGGCATCTGGGTTGGTAGAGAAACAAGAGGAATGGGGTAGGTGGTCAGAGGGTGTGAGGAGATGCAGGGTCAGAGGTCAGGGGTCACAGGCAAAGAAAGGCTGGAGGGCAAATGGTGCAAGCAGCCTGGCCCAGTGGGCCCAGCAGCCCCACAGTTCTGCCGCCTGCTGACGATAGGGACGGTCTTCTCTGTTCCCCCACAGGCCCACTGAGGGCCACCCACCTGTCATGTTCACTGGCAGTTTGGCCATTTTTGATTAGTGTCGTGGGCTCAGTTGTGCCCCCCATAATTCACCTGTGGCAGCCCTAATCCCCAGGACCTCAGAATGTGGCTGTATTTGGAGATGGGGTCTTCAAAGAGATGTGAAGTTAAAACGCAGCCCCAGGGTGGGCCCTAATCCAATCTGACTGCGTCCTTTCAGGAAGAGGAGACCAGGGCACAGACACACATGGACGGAAGGCCACGTGGAGACATGAGCCAAGGAGAGAAGCCTCAGAAGACACGGACTCTGTCCACACTGTGATCTCAGACTTCTAGACGTCAGCACTGTGAGACAATAAATGTCTGTCATCGAAGCCCCCGCCATGAGACACTTTGTGACACGGCCCTAGTAGACTCATCCAGTCAGTCCCAAAGTTCTGCAGACCCCGCGCTGACCAGGAGAGGGAAGCTGGAGGGGGCGGGGGGGGGGGTCCCAGCAGGATTACACTACCCTCTCTTGTGGTCTAAAGGACATAGCCTTGGTATAAGCCTATGGGGGTCTCTGCAGAGCTTTGAACCCAAGGGGTAAACTAGACTCACATCTCCTTTTTTTTTTTTTTTTTTAGGATTTTATTTATTTACTTGAGAAAGAGAGCACAAGCAGGGGGAGGGGCAGAGGGAGAAGCAGACTCCTCACTGAGCAGGGAGCCCTACGTGGGGCTCAATCCCAAGACCCTGGGATCATCACCTGAGCTGAAGGCAGACATTTCACCGACTGAGTCACCCAGGCACCCCGAGAATCACATTTTCTACAAAACGCTATGGGTAGAAGTAGGACAGCAGGGCCCACACCCACCTTCTGGTGAGCCTCCCTCTCATGGGAGACACCCACCCTGTCCTTGAAAAGTGGCCACGGGGGACAGCGAAGGGGAACCCCAATGCCACCAGGGCAGTCAGGAACACATCAGGCATCAATCATGATTCGTAGAGTTACAAGTATTTATGTGTCAAGCACATACAACATAAAGGAAATTCCTTATACAGAAATCTTGATTGGGAAAAAAAAAAATGGTTTTTTCATGAAGTTATCCTACCAGTTTTTATTATAGAATTACAACAGCAAAACCAAAAAGATCTCAAAAATACCTTAGTTAAATAAGCACACACACACACTTAAGCAATGTAAGAACGGAGGAACCAAACATGATCTGTACCCTCTAGCCTGGGAGAGTCCTGCTGATGTCTTGCAAGGCTGGTCTCAGCCTTCCTGGGCGCTTGGTTCACAGGCTAATGCGGTCATGGGTCCACTCCTCCCCGCCCCCCCCCCCGAGACATCAGACCCTCTCCCTGGCTCTCCTGTGCATCCAGAACCCAGCCTTTGTCTGAAGGCGTCACAGACCACAGCTCATAGCCAGGAAATGTGAGGATGAGGGGTTGGTTGGCAAAGTCTTCCAGGCCCTGACCAGGATTATGCTTTGCACGGGGCCCACCCCCAGAATGGTGAAGCACATGTGATACACACAAAGATTCATATAAAAAGCAGACAGCCAAGCCCAGCATAAAAGCAAGCAGCACCATTGCTCGTAAGGACTAGATAAGGCTAGCCGCTCCGTAAACGCAAGCATCTAGGAACACTGCCCAGGGCTGGAATTCTGTGTCACTGTAAAAATATGTTGCATTAGTCTCATAGATGCTACATTTCTCCATCTTCACTCTTCCTGGCCCTACTCTCCTCTTCTGTTCATTTTCATGCACAATCCGAAAAGCATCTTTTCTCAAGCCCCAAACCCCACTGTATTTCCCTGAGTCCAGGATGCCTGTGCGGCCAACAGCACCCCATCCAGCCTGCCCACCCCGCCACCCCATCACCTCTTGCTGTTTGATGCATCCCCTGACACTCTTGGCACAGAATGGCCAGACACCCCAAGAAAAGGTGGAGACAGGGCAGAGTGATGGTTGGATTTCACCCCAATCAAAACCCGTTCCAGTCCCTGAAATGTGTGTTTCTCACTGAATCCCAATTCTTCACACTTGTTTTAGGATATGATTTAACATGAAATGTGAAATATTTACTTTGTGACACCCGGGTTTGGTCTGTACACGGATTCCGTGGTGCTAATCCCCTTGGAGGGCTGCAATTAAAGACTGGAGCTGGCAAGAAGCACCTCCCTCCCTGGAGAACTGCAGCCCTGTCTCAGCAAAACTTCCTGGGGGAGGTGGGGAGAGTGAGCAGAAACGCAGCCATATCCACACTGGCCCCCACCCCACAGCCCCAGCCACAGCCCTGAGGACCATGCAGGAGGCCAATCTCATCCCCTGTCCTCTCTGAGAAGCAAACAGCATAGCACTATGCATTTTCCCCATCTTTCTCTCTTTTTCTGAGAGGCAACAGTGATTAAGAATGCACAATTTAGACTCCTAGGTTAGGTTCGAATCCTGTTTCCATCATTTTCCGTAATGCCTTAGACGGATCATTTTAAAGTTTCAGTAGATTCTGTTTCCTTCACCTGCCCCATAGAGTCTTGTAAAAATTAAAGAAGGCAATTTGTGTAAAGCACCCAGACAGTGATGGCAGATAAGAAGCGATCAGTTGATGGCCGCTGTTGAAATCATTGTATTGTGCTGACCCTATAGAATTCTCATAAAGATTAACCAAAATAATGGGTACTGTTGTGATTGTTATAAAAGATAGAAATTACTCATTTTACAGGTTAAAAAACAAAAACAGTAAATGCTTACATCACTTCCATATACACACCAATGAGGGAAGTTGAACCCCAGCTTCACCATTCACCATGCTCTAGGGGAGCTCCCACAGAGAAACCCTGCAGTGATGGCGGGGGTGGGAGGAGCAGTGACTCTTCTCATTAGCTCTGTGGACAGTGTGCCCGGCCACCCTGAGGCTCATACTTGCTTCTCCTGTGAAATACTGACTTCGTGACGCTCAGTTTGGTCTGTATCTCAATTCCGTGCACTGCAAAATAAGGCAGACCTAGAAAACACATCACCGTTGGGATCGGGATACAGGTTGGACATCACTGCCTCGCACTGTGCTGGGGACTCCATTCACAGGCTGTGGGATACAGTATACCGTGAATGATGCTCCCTGTAGTTGTGCAAACTGTGGGCTAAGGGAAAGAAAATGCAAGAGGAATGACTCTCTTCCTACTCGTTCCCAACCATCCTTGTGAGCCACGAGCACCTGAACTGGAGATGAATAAGGCAGTGATCACGGAAACAGGAAGAGTCAAGAGACTTTTATGAATAAGAAGAGTTAATATTCTGTTCTTACATTGCAATACCCAGCAGTGGGTGAGGCAACCCCCCTCCAGTGGCACCAAACCTACCTCTGTTCCTAAGTAGAGGGTACAGTGCTACATGGAGGGATCAGGGCATGGGTGTGCTGGTAAATGTCTAACAACTTGCTTTCTGGGAAATAAAAGCCTTGATAGGTAGTATTTCCCAATTCCCATGGTGTAAATACTTTCATTATGGTCATTTCCAAGCTATCAACATGATCCCACTGAAGCAGAGCTGGGAAGGGATGCACATCATTAGGGTCATGGCTGAAAAGAGCATGGAGACAATGGGGAAAAGACAACAAATACAGAAGCCACACAGACAAGAATTCAGCAAAATTAAAATCTGAAGAGAGGGTGACCAGGAAAAATGGAAGTCACGCTCAGGAATTTCTACATATATTTGAAAGGATGCTGATTTTCCTGCTGTGTATATGTTTACACAAGATGACCCCAGTGAGTTAAAATGTGGAGATATTCAGAGTCACCTAAACAATGCAAAGAGATGGAATATAAGAAAGCCAAAATCTCAGCCAAAAGCATACATGACAGGCTGAGGAGAAAAGTCTAAAACATTTAACTGATTTATGAATATCAGCAAAATACTATAAGAAAATAAAAATATATAAGATTTTCTGAGCTTAAGATTAGAGCACACAAACCCAAACTCTACTCATGGCTTCATTTGTTTCTTATGTACCTGTGTAACTTGATCCTCGGCTCCCAATTGTTCTTGCTTCAGTTTCTTCTGCTATGAAATGAGTATGTTGATCACAGACACAGTGCTGTAAAACTACCTGCTAAAATAAATAACAGACCACCGAAACTTCACTGAGAGCATTTCTCCACTTACATCTAAGATTGCTACAGCTCAGAATTCAGAAATAGCTTTCATTTCAGAATGATCAATTCCAAAATCCCTAAAACTAAACATCAACAACAACAACAACAACAAAAAACACTGAAAACTAATTTTAAAGAATGCCACTTGCAGGTAGTATCTTCTTCTTACAATAAATGGTTTTTTCAGACATCTCCCATCAATAACTAGAAAATGTGGACAAAATATGAGACACATCTGTTCAAAAATACCAGAGGACAACCAAAGCTGTAAGGACTTGAAAGACCAAGATCCTTCAAGAGAATGGAAGTCACTTTTCCCTGCAGGTACTTTTACTCAAAAGTAGCAGGGGAGAGGCTGAGAGGCAGAGCATAGATTTCAGAAGTATCACAGAGCTGGGGAGACAGAGATTGGACCCCAAGGAGGGCCTTACGAAATCTTGAGGCTTCCAATTATGACCCCTAAAAGGTTACTCCTTGTAGAATACATGTTTTTCCATGTAGGAGTATGTAGAAATCTATAAGCCCTTATAAAAACCTAAGCTGAGTTTGAATCAGCTTAAGCTCTGATTATATTGAAATGATCAGTCCCTACACTTACTGCCTGCAAGAAGCTAAAGGAAATTCTCTTGGAAGAAAGATAAAGTCATTCAAGTCTCAAATAATCTCCAAAACATTTATACACAACTTTTATCATTCAGTCAAAAATTACTAGGAAAATTCAATCAATGAAAGGGCAAGGAAAGGCGAGAACCAGTGTGGCACAACACCCACTACCTAACTAGCTAAGCGTGCACCTGCTCCTGAGTTCTCCTGTGGACACACCCCCTCCAGACCTGGAGCAGAGGTCCCCACCCACAATACACCTTGTCAACACTGAACACCCTGCCGCCACATTCTCCTGCAGGTTGATGCTACTGCATCTCTGGCAAACACCTGGTCTAACTCAAGCCCAAGGCAACCCCAGACCAGCCCACTAAAACACAGGGACCAAACCCTGCCCACAACACACAAGGAGAGTCATTGCAGACGACTGGACTGAGGGCAAAAGGGGCTCAGCCATCACAGCAGGGCACACACAACACACATAGGAGACACCCCTGAAGTGCCAGGGTCTGGTGAACAGGGGACATTGCACTGCAGAGCACTACAGGAACTCTTCTTCAGAAGGCCACTACTTTCAAGAGCAGGAGAGGAAGCTGACTTTCCTAACACACAGAAACAGACACAGAGTTACACAAAATGAGGAGGCAGAGGAATATGTCCCAAGTGAAAGAACAGGACAAAATCACAGCAAGGAACCAAAGCAAAGCAGAGATAAGTAATATGCCTTATAGAGAATTTAAAGCAATGGTCATGGGGTGCCTGGGTGGCTCAGTCACTTAGGCATTCAGCTCTAGATTTTGGCTCAGGTCATGATCTCAGGGTGGTTAAACTGAGCCCCACATCAGGCTCCACACTGGGCGTGGAGCCTGCTTAAGATTCTCTCTCTCCCTCTCCCTCTGCCCCTCCTCACCCTGCTCCCCACCCCCCACTCATGCGCTCTCCCTCTCTCTAAAAATAAAATAAATAAATAAAGTAATGGTCATAAAAATACTCACTGGGCTTGAGAAAAGAGTGGAGGATCTCAATGAGACCCTTAACAAAGAGACAGAAAACATAAAAAGGAACTATTCAGAGATGACGAACTCAATAACTAAAATTACAAATACACTAGGTGGAATAAATAATAGACTAGAGGAAGCAAAAGAATGGATCAGGGACCTCAAGGACAGAGTAATAGAAAGCAATCAAGCTAAACAGGAGAGAGAAAAAATAATAATAATACATGAAAATAGACTTACGGAACTCAGCAACATTATCAAATGCAATAACATTCACATTATAGGAATCCCAGAAGGAGAAGGGAGAGAAAATTTATTTGAAGAAATAATAGCTGAAAACTTCCTGAATCTGGGGAAGGAAAAAGAAATCCAGATCTAGGAGGCACAGAGATCCCCTAACAAAATCGACACAAGGAGGTCCACATCAAGACACAGAGTAATTAAAATGGCAAAAAGTAGTGATAAAGAGAGAATTTTAAAAGCAGCAAGAGAAAAGAAAATAGTTATATACAAGGGAAACCCCAGAAGGCTATCAGCTGATTTTTCAGCAGAAACTTTGTAGGCCAGAAGAAAGTGGCATGATATATTCAAAGTGCTGAAAGAAAAAAAACCTGCAGCCAAGAATACACTATCCAGCAAGGTTATTGTTCAGAATAGAAGGAAAGATAAAGAGTTTCCCAGACAAATGAAAGTTAAAGGAGTTCATGACCACTAAAGCTTTAAAACCCATAATAGATATTCAAAAACTAAAGAGAAAGGAATCCAAGTGTATCACTAAAGAAAGCCAACCAACCATGAGAGAAGAGAGCAAAAGAAGAAAGGAACAGAGAAGAACTACAGAAACAACCATAAAACAAGTAATAAAATGGCAATAAGTATAAACCTATCAATAATTAAATGTAATGAACTAAATGCTCCAATCATCAGTAGATGAATGGATAAAGATGTGGCATATCTATATAGTGGAATATTACTCAGCCATAAAAAAGGATGAAATCTTGCCATTAGATCCATCCAACATGGATCCATCCAACATGGATGGATCTAATGTATAATGCTAAGTGCAACAAGTCAAAGACAAATACCATATGATTTCACTTATATGTAGAATTTAAGAAACAACACAAAAAGGAAAAAAAGGGACAAACCAAAAGCAGACTCTTAACTATAGAGAACAAACTGTTGCTTGCCAGACAGGAGGTGGGTGGGAGATGATGAAATAGGTGAAGGGGGTTAAGAGGACACTTAACATGATGAGCATTGAATAATGTACAGAATTATTGAATCATTATATTGTACACCTGAAAGTAATATAACACTATATATTACACTACAGAATTAAAAATTTTTTAAAAAAGGACTAGGAAAGACAAAAAACAAAAGAAACAAAAGGAAAAAACAGAAACAAGCCCACAAAGATTAAGATATTGAAATTATATGACACAAATGTGAAAATAACTATGATGAACATGCTCATGAAAATATGGACAATTTCAGCTAAGAACTAGAAATTTTAAAAAGGAACAAATGGATATTTTGAACAAGATAACAAAATGATCAAAATTAAGAACTCAGTGGATGAGTTTAATAGCAAATTCAAAATGGTAGAAGAGTGATTGAGTCAGATGGAAGGTAGTTAATAAGAAAATATTCAGAATGAAGGACAGAGAGCCAAAAGAATGGGAAATAGCAAAATACACCATAAGAGATATGGGGCAGCAAGAAATGTCTAATATTTGTAACTGAAGTCTCAGAGAAGAGTGAGATAATCGAGTGTGAGATGAATTTGTGTCATGCCAACTTAGCCAAGATGGAACTACTTTTGCTAGAATTTCCTTCCCTGCATAAAGGGGATTAGTATGAGTTACAAGAATCTTGTGCAAGATTCAGAAGACAGAAGTCAATTAGCAGTCCTATGCCTTTTTCATTCAGAAGGTCATAGCAGGGCACAAGGTACTATTACAGTCCACATACCTTATCATTTTCCTCCTGACTCAAACTTTATAGATTTGGGACATCAGCCAGCTCATACCATTTTTCCTTCTTTAGGCTCTTCAACTCCTGGGCCAGGCACATGTTTAGCTCCATGTCAAAAGATGCCAAATCCTTCTACAGGACACCCCATCATCAAAGTTGGAGTCTTGGAGGTAGTGAAGGACTGATATGGGTTCCAGTACATTCTTGTGGGTTCCCTATCTTCTCTTACTATCTACCTTTTGACTTCAGGCTATTGTACCAGAAACAGGAGAAACACCTTCCCCTAGACTATTGAACAAGCTTGGGTAATTTCATAAGGTCAAGTCCCTATAATAAATCTGTGTGTGTGTGTGTGTGTGTGTGTGTGTTCACATGCGTGTCTGTACATACGTCTTCTAGTGGTTCTATTTTTGTGATTAAACTTTAATGCAGGATAGAAACAGTATTTAAAGAGGTGATGGCTGAATTTTTTAAAAACTGATAAAAGACATCAAAACACAGATTCAACATTACATTGTACAACTGAAATTAATATAATGTTATATGTAAATTATACTTCCATTGGGGAAAAAAACATTCAAGAATCATGAGAGACGGGGCGCCTGGGTGGCTCAGTTGGTTAAGCGACTGCCTTCGGCTCAGGTCATGATCCTGGAGTCCCGGGATCGAGTCCCGCATCGGGCTCCCTGCTCGGCAGGGAGTCTGCTTCTCCCTCTGACCCTCCTCCCTCTCATGCTCTCTGTCTCTCATTCTCTCTGTCTCAAATAAATAAATAAAATCTTTAAAAAAATAAA
>NC_138376.1:121059940-121085474 GCF_054177405.1 Leptonychotes weddellii
TAAAAAAAAAAAAGAATCATGAGAGACTTAATCCCCAAGCATGATAATTATAAAGCACACATCACATGCTGGGAAGCAAAAGCAAACAGTAAATCTTAAAAAGCAACAGAATACCACCAAATGTTGGAAAGGTTGTGAAGCAATTAGGAAGTCTAATTCATTGCAGGTGAGAATACAAAAATGGTACAGCCAACATGGAAGACAGTTTGGCAATTTCTTACAAAACTAAACATTTTTTTACCATCCAATCCAGCAATCATGCTCCTTATTTACCTAAGTGAAGTGAAACATTATTTCTACACAGAAATCTACCCACAGATGTTTATGGCAGCTTTATTTATAATTGCCAAAACTAGGAAGCAACTGAGATGTCCTTCAACCAGTGAATGAATAAATAAACTGCTAATTCAGACAATGGAATATCATTCACTGCTAAAAATAATGAACTATCAAGCCATGAAAAGACATGGAGGAACACTAAATGTATATTACTAAGTGAAGGAAGCCAATCTGAAAAGGCTACATACTATATGATTCCAACTATATGACAGTCTAGAAAAGGCAAAACTATGGAGACAGTTAAAAAAAAGATTGATGGTTGCTAGGGATTGGGGCAAGAAAGGGACGAACTGGAGGAGTACAGAAGGTTTTTAGGGCAGCGACACAATTTTGTATGATACTACAATGTTGGATACATGTCATTACACATTTGTTAAAACCTACACAACCCATAGAATGAACAACACCAAGAGTGAACCCTTACATAAACTATAATGATGTGTCAAGGTAGGTTCATCAGTCATAACAAATGTACCGCTCACATGCAGAATGCTGACAGTAGGGAAGGTTATGTGGTGGGGGTTGCAAGCAGGTGGTATATGGGAACTCTGCTTTCTGCTCAATTTTGCTATAAACCTAACACTGCTCTAAAAAATAAAAGCTTTAAAAAGAAAAGAAGAAAGACATATTACCATCAAAGGAGCAGCAGTAAGACTGACAACAGACTTTTTGATAGAAACAATAGAATACAGCAGACAGCAAAAGAATATTTTCAAAGGACTGAAAGAACATACCTGCCCATCTCTAGAATTAGATGTTGTACCCAACAAAACTGTCCTTCAGAACCTGAAGGCAAGCTGCTTAGGGATGTGGAAAGTTGAAAAGAGCATCGCTCCCACACTAAAATGAAAACTGCTGGACAGTGTGAAAGTTGCTTACTTTCTAACAACCATCAGAGAATTCAGGTTGCAGAGTAACCAGGGGGCCCAAAATCTAAAGAGATACGGACAACTTCGGTGAAATAGTGCTGGTTTGCCTGCAGTAGACACAAGTGTTTGTTAGTGAGAAGAATTCAGCTAGGGTAGATGATGACTTGCTGCAGGCACAGTATATGCCCTAGGCAAGGGCATCAAGCCCCTACCAACCAAAGAAATTGGAGCCAACACCCTCTTCAGGTGCTTTGTGCATGAACACTGCCAGAAACTCCCAGAAATTGCAAGAGTCCTATGAAAGTGTTCCTTGAGGTGTAGACCTGGAGTAGAGAAGAGCAGGTGCAATGAGAGAGATACAAACTCGACCTGCGTTGTTTTCCTCTCTCTCGCCTAAGAAACAAAAGCCTATAGAAGGAAGGGCAACAAAACCTGTTGCCCTTAGGATGCTAGTGAAGACACACTGAGTCTGAAAGTTAAAGGACTCTTAACATTCGTGGCAGTTTAAAGAAGGGAACTGGGGAAAAAAAAAAAAAAAACTATTCCTGTGGGAAGAGCAGGGCATGAATACGTGCGGGACTTCCCGGAAATATCGTTAGAGGCTGCTATAGAAACAACTCACTGGCACATGCTCGCTCTCTCTTTCTCTCTTTTTCTAGGTATGTAACATGAACTCGTTCCAATTATTTTTCCAGTTTTACCGACATATCATTAACAAATAAAAAAGTGTATATATGTAAGGTGTACAATGTAATGATTTGACATAATTATTATGAAATGATTACCATATTCAGTCTAATTGACAGGATAGTAGGGTACTGAAAAAGCAACACCTCTGAGACACAGGGACAACCCAACACCTGCCTAAGACTGAGGTTTAATCAGAACAACAGAGAACCCCTGTCCCATTATCTCACCACCACAAGGATAACTAGCACTAAATAACAAAGAATAGTGTAGGACAGCTGGGAGGGAGAGAGAAGACGGACAGAGCATAGAAATGGACCTCTGAGGTAGAGCACCAGAGGAAGACATAAAAATAAGGAGGGAACATATGCTGAAGACAAAACCCTTGGGCAAATCTGCCCCCACCCTAAACACTAGATGTCATTAGGGAAATTTGAACCCTATAGTGTACTGCGGGAACGTAGCAACAGCAAACCTCCAACGCAGCCCCATTCCTAGCTAGCTCAATGCAAGTCCCTTCACTAAAGACTTAGCAGAGGGAAAAGTGCACATTCCAGGCAAAAAAAGAAATAAAGAAAAAGTTATTGACTCTACTCTCTACAGCCTATGCAAGATATATGGCTTTCAACAAAAAATAATGAGGCTTATGAAAAAGCACGAAAAAAGATGACACACTGAAAGAGGCATAGCAATGATCAAAACCATACTCAGCTATGACACAGATGTTGGAACTACCTAATAAGAACTATCTACTAAAATTATTCTAAATAACTATGATTAATAAGTTACAGGCTGTAATGGAGAAAGTAGAAACCAGGCAAGATCAGATGGGGCAATTTCAGCAGAGGGACTCAGACTCTAAGAAAGCAGTAAATGCAAGTGCTAAAAATTAAAAAGAAAAAGAAAAACCTAACAGAGAAGAAGGTCTTCAACGAACTCGGCAGATTTGAGCCCGCTGAGGAATGAAACAGTAGTGCAACCGAAAACACGTGTGAACAAACACATACCTTCACAGATCATATCTAAACTGCTGGAAACAAAAGACAATGAGGAAATCTTAAAGTCAGCCAGAAAAATAACACACGTCACATACAGAGGAACAAAATAAGAATTAAGCAGATGATTCTTTTCCCCGAACTCATGCAAGCTGGAAGGTAATAGAGTGATATCTTGAGTGAGGATAGAAAACAAAGCTGTCAACCAGATACTCTCTGCAACAAATTAAAAATGAAGGAGAAATAAAGACTTTCTCAAATATTGAAAGAATTCGTGGCCAGCAGATGTGCGTGAGAAGAAATGTTAAGCGGCATTACTCAGGCAAAAAAAAAAAAATATATATATATATATATAATACCAAACAGAGACATGGATCTACACAAAGAAATGAAGAATGTTAGAAATGGAATAATGAAGGTTTTAAACAAAGTGTTTTGGGGCACCTGGGTGGCTCAGTCATTAAGCATCCGACTTCGGCTCAGGTCATGATCCCAGGGTCCTGGGATCAAGCCCTGCATCAGGTTCCCTGCTCAGTGGGGAGTCTGCTTCTCCCTCTATGCCTCCCACCTGCTCCCCCATGCCCACGCTCACTCTCACTCTCTCTAGCAAAAATAAATAAAATATTTTTTATAAAAAAGATAACCGACAACCTAAAGGAAAAATAGTAGCTGTATAGTGTGTGTTTTATCACATGTAAGAAAGAGAAAATATGACAATAGCAGAAACGATGGAAGGAGGGATTGAGAATGTACTGTTCAACTTACGTACACCACGTGTGAAGTGGTATGACATTATTTGAATGTAGACTCTTACTAATTAAGATATAAATTGTAAGCCCTAGAGTGATCACTAAAATAAATTTTAAGTTGTACTAATAACATCAGTAGAGAACAATAGGAATTTGTAAATGTTCACTAAACTTAAGAGAAGGCAGGAGAAAAAGGTCTAAAGACAAAGATGGAACAAAGAGAAAATGGCCAACAAGGTGACAGATTGTAATCCAACCCTACTGGTGATGACGTTAAATGTGAACAGTCTAACCGTGCCAATTAAAAGACAGAAGTTGACAAATTAGATTAAAAAGCAAGATCTAACTATATGCTGTCTGCAAGAAACCTCCTTTAAATATAAAGACAAAAATAGATACAAAGTAGAAGAAATGAAATGAAAAAAATAAATACAGGGCAAACACTTAACCAAGAGGGTGTTTGAGGTGGCTACGTCAATGTCAAACAGAAAAGACTTCAGCACAAGGTATGTTATTGGAGATAAAGGAGGAACCCTGTGTGATGATAAAGGGGTCAATTCTCCAAGAAGACAAAACAACCCTAAGTGTGTATGCTCCTAACAACACAGCTTCAAATTACATGAAACCATAACCAATAGAATTGAAAGAAACAGACAAATCCAAATCATAGTTGAAGACTTCAGTACTCCTCTCTCAGTAATCACGGGGACAAGTAAACAGGTCAGTAAGAATGCAGAAGACCTGAACAACACTCAATCGAATCGACCTAACTGACATTTACAGAACACTGTTTGCAAGTACACGTGCAATATTTGTCAAGAGAGACCATATTCAGATCATAAAACAAACCTTAACAAATTTTAAATGGTAGAAATCAGACAAAGTATGTTCTCAGACCAAAAATGGAATTAAGCCAGAAATCAATAATGGAACAATATCTGGAAAATCCCCAAATATTTGAAAGACGGTAGTATGATTCTAAATTATCCATGAGCCAAAGAGGAAGTCTTAGAGAAAACTAGAAAATATTTTGAATTGAATGAAAATGAAAATACAGCATATCAAAATTTGTGAGATGCAACTAAAGCTGTGTCTAGAGAGAAATTTATGGCATTACATGTTCATATTAGAAAAGAGGAAAGGTCTCAAATCCGTAATCTAAGTTTAAACTTTATTAAGCTAGAAAATAGTAAATTAAACCCAACACAAGCAGAAGGAAGGAAATAAAGAGCAAAAATCAATGAAATCGAAAACAGAAAAATGAAGGCATTGTAAAGACATTTTCAGAAAAACAGAATTTGACAAAATTCATCATCACCAGACCGACCCTAAAGGAAATTACTAAAACAAGCTTTCAGGTAAACAATGAAATCAGAGATACAATGTATTCGTTTCCTGTCCCTGCTATAATAATCTACCACAAGCGTTGGGGTACAAAACCATCCAAATGTATTATTGCATAGTTTAGGACACTGGCAGTCCAAAATGGTCTCACGGGTCACAGGGCTAAACCCAAGGGGCAGGAGGGGACTCTGGGGAGAACCCATTTCCTAGCCCTTCCAGCTTCTAGATCTCATGCCTTCCCTGGATCCTAGCCCCGTCCCTCTACGTTCAAAGCCAGCTCTTTGGACAGAGTCTTTCTCACACTGCCAATTCTCTGATGCTCCCTCTTCTGCCCCCCTCTTCCACATTTAAGGAGTCTTATGATTCCACTTCCCAGTGAGGTAATCCAGGATAATCTCCTGATTTTAAAGTCAACTGACTAGCAACCTTAATGCTCCTTTGTCAAAGAACCTAACAGAGTCACGGTTCCCAGAGATTAGGATGTAGACATCTTTGCGTGCAGGGGGCATTATTCTGTCTACCACGTGCCGAAAGAAATGAAGGACAAGACAAAGGATGACTATAAGGGTAAACCTAAAGGACTACTGCCTGTTAAAACAGTAATGACAGTGATATTTAGTGGGGTTTAAAATATCTAGAGAAATAAGGTACATGAAAAAAATAGCACAATAGGCAGGATCAGAGGTAAATGGAATTAAACTTTTTAAGTCCTGTGCATCGTCCAGGAAGACACAGATGTATGACTTTATGTTAGATTTTAATAAGGTGGTGCTGCTGTAATCTCCAGGCCCTGGGGTCGCCAGTATAAGAACGTTTAACGTAACAACTGACAGAGATGGGGACATGGAATCATTTTTAAATAGTTAATAATCCAAAGAACCGGCAAGAATGGAAATAAAAAGAAACAGAACAAGCAGAAAACAAACTGTAAGATGATAGAGTTAGCTTCCCGCATTGCCATTTGAGAGATCTATGGCCAGAAAATTTACGTTCATTCCCCACAAGCCCAGGGCTTCTTAGCTGTAGAGAGCAGAGAGCAGCCCTGAATCCCCATCTCTCTCAGCCAAACCCCAGGGCGCCCAGGCCGAGCCACCCCGAGGGTGTTCCCTTCCCTCACCTGGGCCTAGTCTGAGAGCTCTCGGAGACCAGACCTCCTGCCTCTAAAGCAGCCCACATCTTTCTGGGACTGTTTAGGCTCGCTGAAAAGTTCTTTGTTTCTATAATTGCATTCGGTGGTCATGTACCGCAATGTCAAATAAGATTTACTTACATTTGAAATGACCACGAGCGAATGTCTGTACCCGAGTCCTGTTCTGGCAGCAGGCGAGCACGCGGCTGCTCCTGGAACAGCAGTAACGTGCAGGAACCGCATTCACAGCGCAGGGAATTAACACACCCCAAGTGAAGGCACTGTTCCCAGGCACAGCAGAATCCGCTCCGCACTCAGGAGCCTCCCACGCACAGCCCTGAATACTTGCATTAGTAGCAATTAATCTAAGGTGATACAAGCTCTGAGAAGCCCTGAATTTGCTCTCAGGGATGAGAGGAAGTGGGGAACGGAGGAAGGAGAAAGAAAAAAAAAAAAATTGGTTTTGCCCGCTAAACGGAAACATCTCTAGGAGAAGCCGGTGCGTCATGACTTTGCTAAAAAGGAGTGACCAACACATACTCGTGCTTCAGTTGAATATTTTACTTTCACCATCTAAAGTCCAACAACAAATAGATAAAAGGTGGGGACAGCAAACGGTTTAAAAACCAGGTGAGTGGGCGCCTGGGTGGCTCAGTCATTGAGCATCTGCCTTCGGCGCAGGTCATGATCCCAGGGTCCTGGGATCGAGCCCGCATCCGGCTCCCTGCTCAGCCGGAAGCCTGCTTCTCCCTCTCCTTCTCCCCCTGCTTGTCTCTCTCTGTCAAATAAATAAATAAAATCTTTAAAAAAAAAAAAAAAACAGGCGAATGACGTGAACAGGACTCCCCAACAGGCCGCCTGGCCGGGGCTAACTCGATTGCAGCTGTAGGGAAAATCAGGTAGCATCTAAAAATCCCGATATTTGACTTTTGTCTCCCAAATGTATCCAAAGAGAGGAATATACTGGGCGGGGGTGCCATGGCAGGTGGCAATGAAGGTATGGTGCAATAAATCTATTTTTTATCACAGTTTGCTTGATTTTTTTGTTTTTCAAAGGTTTTCATGCTCCCACCAAAAGGAATCATTACACAGTAATAGCAGAGGACTTCAAGGTTTTTTCAAGGACCTCCAATAACATCAAATATTTGCATATTTTAGGCTACTCAGGATAACAAGAAATGATTAACCTCTGATGATAGGCATTTTAGGCCCATTGGCAGCCTATGGAGCTTGAGTGTTATTTGACAATAAGCCTTTTTTTTTTAGGAGGGAGGGGCAGAGGGAGAGAGAGAAAATCTTCAACAGGCTCCACACTGGGAGCTCTATCCCACGACCCTGAGATCATGACATGAGCTGAAACCAAGAGTCAGACATTGAACCAACTGAGCCACCCAGGCGCCCCTGTGATAAGCCATTTTAAATCCCACTGTATAAATTGAAAAATAAACATGTCCATTATTTTGCCACAACCTCACCTCAAGTGACTGCCCAGCTATGAATCTGTTAGTTCTCAACCTTTAAAAATTCACTAATTTCCCTGGTTTCAGAGAAATGTTAATATGGATCAGAATCACCTGTGAGATTGTATAAAATGAAGATTCCTAGGCTTTCCGCCCCAAAAACCTGATTCATTAGGTCAGGGATAGAGCCCAGAAATCCGAATTTTGCACAGCCTCTGTAGGTAATTCCATGCAGGTGGCCCATAGATCTGAAACACTCAGCAAGGTGGTGTTTGATGTTTATTCCAGCTCTAACGTTATATGATAATGCCATTTACAAGCGAGGCTACAGCTAGAACTGGTCTCATGAAACTGATATTGCTATCAACACAAGTCAGAACAAAACATCTATGAAGAAATAAAAATTTTAGGGAAAGAACTTTGGGTCCATAGCAAATATTGATTAATTTTTCAGCACTTTACATTGAAACAACTAGACAACTTAAAAACACATTATTTTTTAAGTGTCTTCATATTCAATCTTTAAAGTGAAAGATTTACTTTTAAACAGAAAATCTGCATTTAACCATCGGGATGAAAAATAACATTCTTTGCACAGTTGTTTTCCTGAGAAATGTGCTTTTTATATTAAATGCATTTTTACAGTAGATATTTAACATAGAATAAAGACCAGAATCAATCTTTAAAGTATGTGGGAGATAGTGTGGCTTAAGAGCACCAGGAATCTTTCTAATCATCACCAAATCCCAGCTAGCAACCCCCCCAAATTAACCTTCCCCCAGCCTAGCTGAAACCTGAAATTCTCCAATGACAGTTTTATTCCTTTGTTTTTAACTCATGCTCATGACTCATTGCCTCCAGCGGATTTGTAAATATCCACGAGGAGATAATCCACTACACCCGGGGCGGAGCTAACTAGCTCCAAACAGTGGTCGCTCTAGCCCCGTCCATGTGGACATTGGTCATTGATCCTGGAGCTCTTCCCTCGGAGCCAAGATGAGGCTACAAAAGCTTCTTCAGGTTAGTACTCAGGCAGCTACTCCCGTTTGACTGGAGTTGCCCTCAATCTTATCTGTCACTTACAATATTCGTTCAATAAACCTTTACTGCACTATACTCTATGCCAGGCAGGATGCCCGATGATCCACTAAAGGCATCAAAGACAAACTTCATCCTAATACTTCACAATTTTGCCGAGAGTTGGCCATAGGAGAGACAAAGATTGTTCCCATTGATAGGAAAATGGATACATAGATTGTACAATATCCAGAGTAGAATAATACCCAGCAGTAAAAATTAACTATGGCTACATGCTACAACATCCATGAATCTTAGAACACAAAAGATTAAGACAAAAAAGAAAAGGGGGAGAAAAAGGTTGGTCGCAGAAGACTATGAGGAATGTAGAGGGATGAATGGGAGAAGGGCACAGAAGTGGACAAAAGATACTATCAGTGTTCTATTTATTGGGTTACGTGGTGGATCCTTAGGTATCTGTATATTATACTATGATAAAAATAACATCTATGCATGGATTAATAATGAGACTGTGGCATGAAACAAGGATTATGGTTAATCCAATTATGTGCACTGGGATCCAACTGAAGGAGAAAGGACACACTGTAGCAATTTTGTCAAGAAAGCCAGACTAGGGATCATGAAAGCTACTATCTACAGGCTCCACCGATCTCAGGAATCTGCTTCCCCACAAGAATTCTGCAAGGATAGAAAGCCACCTAGACAAGAGGCATTGCAGAAAGGGTAATGAAGTTCCACTGACTGGTTTGGGAAAAAAAAAAAAAAAATTCTAGAAGCCAAAGAGCCTTCAGCCATTTCAACAAATCAATTCAGGTTATTCTGATTTTCTTTACTTTCGAAGGGAAGTTTTGGAATACCCGAAGGAGCACTTTAGTTCTGAAATTGTTGGAGTAAATAAAAGAAATGTTACATAACTCATTTCTAAAAGAACAAGAGAACTATATTAACAGATTGACAGTATTCATAGGTTAATTAGGAAATCTGTTGGTGCTGTTAAGAAACTTGGCATATTTTAATTTAGATTGACGTTCCTCAAGATATAGGTATAAGTGATGTTCATTCAACAATAGTGAGATGTCACACAGTCTGTGAGAGACTGATGTCTGGAGAGTGCTTACAGTTGAGCAGGACGTAAAATGTGTTCTGGATCACTATGGATGTTTTCTCACCAAGCTTGGGTCTTTGAAAGTATTCAGGATGTGAAATTGATGTGCCCTTGAGAAGAATCAAAAGAAAGGAGTTAAAAGAAAAAGGGCTATTGAGCTGATTGGAAACTGGTTACAAAGGAAGATGTCACAAGTGTCTTCTTGTGGCCAACATTTTAAACATGGCCACCACAGCTGCGAGGGGAGGTTAGGAAAGCCCTCTTCATTATTTAGGACATTATCTATTGAACTGAATCTGAAAGACTCGGACGAGGGAATAAATCGTTGGCCGGAGCACTGAGAACATTTCTATACAGTCACCTGGAAACCAAGAGATGGCTTTCAGAAATGGTTGCCTCCCAGAGGTTATACCTCATCACCTCGTTTAGTCCTCACAACAACCGTATGCGATGAAAACTCTTCCCACCCACAATTTCAGATAACTGTTAAGAGATTATGTAAACAATCCATGGAGCTAGAGAGCAGCACAGCTAACCTGGGAGCCAGATCTCCCTGACCCCAATGCCCGGTGCCCCATTACCAGGATGAGAGAGGTGCAGGCTAAAGGGCAGCCGTCGGAGGACTCCTGATTGGGTGGTGCCACCGCAGTGGGGGAGGGGAGCCCTGGACGGATGGTCAGCATGCAGACTTCTACTGGATTCCTTGTTTGCACAGTGGCCCTGCCTTCAGCTGAGGCTGGCATCCCCAAGTCTAAGGTCTTTGCTTTGCCTCTCAGCCCTAGCACTCGCCTTCTGCTCAGGAGTGAGGCAGACTCACTCCCTTGGGGGAAAAGAGAAGGGGCCCCCATGGGTCAGGAGGGTGCTCACTGCTACAGAGAAAGACTTTCATCCAGTCCTGGCTTTGCCCCCATCTGCAACTCCAGGAAGTTGCTGGTGACTTCGATTGCTGAGGCTTCCCCAGGTCGGTGGCTCACCTCAGCCTACATCTGGGTTTGTTCGCTGGTCAGCTTAAGTTATAGCTTTCTCCTGCCTGCACAATCTCCTGCCTCCGCTATCCCTCTGACTTAAAGCCTCCGAGCTGTTGTCGCTTTTAGTGAGCATCCTCCCCTGCTCTCTTTGTCCTTGTGGGTCTAGGCCTTTTCTGAGCCTATAGTATCATTTGAATGCAATTTTCAGAGAAAGCAGCTATAAACACATTTGTTCCATCTGCCATGCTCAACTGGCTCTTCTGAAACACAAATATGTTCATGGACAAGGAAAATGTGTGCCTAAACCCTTATGTGATCTAAGAGTTTTACACAGAGCCTACTTGCAACATGCAAAACATGAGGCCCCGCCAAGCTCTAAATGTAAACAAGCGAGCCGAGTTCCTTACTGCGGACGTTTTTCTCAAATATGACCACCTACAATCATACAGTCTCTTTTCAAGCTTGGAGAAAGAAAGTGAGAAAAGACAATGCCAACCACCCACAGTTGTCCGCGTCTCCAGTAGTAAGGCCATTTGCGGCGTGAGTTAGACTATTTGTCACAAAGCTTAGCCGCTGTTATTTTAGGGTAAGACTATGAAATCGTGCAGCGCTACAACCCTGCACCCTTGCCAGAGCTCTGGACACCTGGTAACTTCTAAGTTTTGGAACTATAACACAGAGGAAGAGTAGTTCCCTTGTAAAGGGAATGGAGGTAATTTCTTGCCGTAGTCCTTTAACACCACAACTAAGCTAACCAATCCGGTGGTCTGGGTTGTGTTCTGATGCTGAGCAGGAGAACTCCACTGATCTCTGATGCTAACTGAATGGGCAATTGCCTTGTTTGGCCCTGATGCCCGGGACAGACACTGAGAAGCTGGGAGAAGAGACTGGAGCAGACCATAACCTCAGAGCCTAGTGTCCAGATGCTTCCCTCATGCCCACCAGAAAAGAAAAGCTGTAACAAAAGCTCTTGTACAAGATGCCACCTCTGTTGCTGACCCTCACAATAGGAGACCCTTGGGGAGCCTTGTCCAGAGAGCCTCAGTTCATTTGTCAGTCCTTCCTCTACTGGAAACTGTAAGGTCTGCATCATTCCCTTTCCCAAAGAAAATTTGTATAAATAACAATAAAGAACAATAATAAAATGGGAAGACATGCTGCAGATCGTTAGCATCTTGCTTTCTTGTGTTAGACCTACCACATGCTTGCACCTTTGCAATATTCTCCCTGGAGAATAGAGAAAACCCGCCTCACGGAGCCCCACAGGAAAAAGGAAAAGTCGCAAATGGATTTCTTCACCGGTCATCATCTCAGATATAAAAGGGAAATGAGTAAAGTTGTTCAACATAATATATCATTAGGGAAATGTAAATTGAAACAACAGTGAGATACCACAACATGCCTATTCGAAGGACCGAAATCCAGAACCATGACAACACCAAATGCCGGTGAGGATATGGGGCAACAAGAATTGTCATTCATTGCTGGTGGGAATGCAAGCGTTACAGCCAATTTGGAGGACAGTTTGGCAATTTCTTACAAAACTAAACATACTCTTACCATACGATCTAGCAATCATGCTCCTTGGTATTTACCTAAATGAAGTGAAACCTTATGTCTATGCAAAAACTTACCCATAGATGTTTGTGGCAGCTTTATTCATAATTGTCAGAACTAGGAAGCAACCAAGATGCCCTTCAGCAGGTGAATGAATAAATAAACTGTAGTACCTAGACAATGGAATATCATTCACTGCTAAAAAGGAAATCAACTATCAAGCCAGGAAAAGACATGGAGAAACCCTAAATGCATATTACTTAAGTCAAAGAAGACAATCTGAAGCTGATCTGAACAGGCTACATACTATATGATTCCAGTTACATGACATTCTGGAAAAGACAAAAGTATGGAGACAGTTAAATAAATAAATAAATAAATAAATAAATAAATAAATAAATAAAAGATCTGTGGTTGCTAGGGGTTGGGGCCAGGAAGGAACATACTGGAGGAGTGCAGAGGATTTTTAGGGCAGTGACACAATTTGGTATGATACTACAATGATGGATACATGTCATTATACAGTTGTCAAAACCTATATAACAAATAGAATGAATAACACCAAGAGTGAACCCATACATAAACTATAATGATGTGTCAATGTAGTTCATCGATTGTAAAAAAAATGTACACTCACTTGCAGGATGGTAATAAGAGGGGAAGCTGTGGGAAAGAAGACCAGGGGGTATATGGAAAATCTGCTTTCTGCTCAATTTTGGAATGAACCTTAAAAAACTACTCTAAAAAATAAAGTCTTACTTTTTTTAAGTAATTTCATCTCACTGCAGTGATCAGGTTCCATCTCCAGAACTTGACCAAGCATGGTCTCCTTTTCCCCTGTCCTAGGGAGGGAAATTGTCACTGTTCAATCTTTTGAAAAGAAAGGAAGGGCAGAAATGCTGGAAGGCAGGCAGGAACAGAGGGAGAAAGCTCATCAGCAGAGGGCTGAGAATGGGTGGTAACTAACTGTTACTATATTAGTTTTCTATTGCTGCCTAACAAATTAATATCAATGTAATGGCTTCACACAACACACATTTAGTATCTCAGTTTCTGTATGTCAGGAATCTGCCAAGGCTTAGCTGGTTTCTCAGCTCAGGGTCTCACGAGGTTGCAATCAAGATGCCAACTGGAGGGGGGGGTGGTACCTGGGTGGCTTACTCACTTAAGTGCCTGCCTTCAGCTCAGGTCATGATCCCAGATGGAGCCTGTTTCTCCCTCTCCTCCCCGCTCATGCTCTCTCTCACTATCTCTCTCTCTCAAATAAATAAATAAAATCTCAAAAAAAAAAAAAGATGCTAACTGGGCTGCACTTCATCAGAGGCTTGAGTGGGGAAAGATACACATCCAAGGTCACTGGCAGAATGAGTTTCCTTGCAGGCATAGAACTCATAGCTACTTGGGGTGCCTGGGTGGCTTAGTCAGTTAAGCATCTGCCTTATATTCAGGTCACGATCCCAGGGTCCTGGGATGGAACCCCACGTCAGGCTCATTGCTCAGCGGGGAGCCTGCTTCTCCCTCTCCTCTGCCCCTTCCCCTCTACTCGTGTTCTCTCGCATGCTCTACTCTCTCTCTCTCTTTCAAATAAACAAATATTTAAAAAAAAAAAAAAAGAACTCATAGCCACTTGCTGCCTCAAGGAAAGTTTCTGACCTCAGTCCCTCCTTAAGGGCTTTCACCTGAGTACATCAGACCCACCCAGGATAATCTTTTTGGTTAACTCAAAATCACTTGATTTAGGACCTTAATTATAAAATCTGTCCATCTTTGCCAAATAACATGAATACAAGAGTGACATCCTGTCACCATTGCTGTATTTGATTGGGCAGAAGCAAGTCACAGTTTCCATGAACACTCAAGGAGAGGGGGTCATGCAAAGAAGTGACTCACTGGGTGTCACCTTATGGAATGTCCACCACAATTATCCCATATTTTCTTTAGTAGAAAACAAAAGGAGGTGTTGTGAGGATTTTTGACTGATGTCAGTCTCTTGGGTTTCTGAATCATCTCCTCATCAAACTATAACAAGAACAGATTAATTAATTTATGGCCTGGCTAGGAAGCAGAGTCTCTCCTAAACTTTGTCCAAGAAATGCCTTTGAATATGTCCATTTGGAAAAACGGCACAAAACACCATAAACACTCTTGCTGACTTTTGGCTGCTAGTCACACAAACCAGTGAAAAATGGCTGGGCGACAGGCTTATAAGATGAACAGTAGTAATATTTTAAAAATATGTCCTGCCCTATTCTTTTCACCTTTCCCAACATATACCCCCCCCAGTCTGCTCCATTGGAGGCATCTGCCTGCCTGGAGGATGGTTAGGATTTGTTATCAAAAGAATGCCAAGAGAGGGGCACCTGGGTGGCTCAGTTGGTTAAGGATCTGGCTTCAGCTCAGGTCATGATCCCAGGGTCCTGGGATCGAGTCCCACATCGGGCTCCCTGCTCAGCGGGGAGCCTGCTTCTCCCTCTCCCTCTGCCCTTCCACCCTGCTCGTGCTCTCTCTCGCTATCTCTCTCTCTCAAATAAATAAATAAACTCTTAAAAAAAAAAAAAATGTCAAGAGAAAGACCTTGGCCTTTGACATGCACAAATGGTTTTTGGTTTTGTTCGTTTGTTTTCAGCAAGAAAATAAGCTTAAAGAATAGGCTACTATCTTAGGAAAGGATTGTCTGTATTCATTAACTTCCCGCCCCCCCCCCCACCCCGCCTCCGTTGGGTACCAGGGCAGTTTGGCACTTTAGCAGACAGGCCCTGGGCCAAGAGAATATGGGCCAGCCTTGGAGCCCCAGCAGCGGGAGGAGGTGCCCACCGCAGGCTGCACCGACGATGCGGCTGAGAGCATCCCTAGTCCGGGAGTCCAGCCAGCCTGGGTGAAGCTGCGGCCGCCACAAATGTCCCTGGGAATACCGTGGGCAAGCTGCTGCCAGGACACTGCCCTCCTGCCACAGGAAGCAAAGACACCGGTTCCAAGGACACCAGCTTTTCCCAGCCGCTCGGAGATGGGAGAAGCCACGTATGCCTGGGTATTATCTTAAAATGAGCAGCAGGGAGGAGAGGCTCAAGAACTGGCCACAGGGAAAGAATGCTCCCATTTACATGAAACAAGAAGCCCACAAAGCCATACTATATATTTCCTATCGGTACATCTCTAAATACGTAAGCTCAGAGCAGTGGGTGCAGATACATATGTACCAGACCCGGGGCAAAGGAGCTGGGCTCAGTGACAACCGGATGGAGGAGCAACTTGAATATCAATTTCAGAATTATGTAGGTAATCAAAACGTAATTTACAAAAAGAATCATTCGGGGATTTTCTTTTTTAAATACACATTCTCTGCCCCTACTCCAGACAGTGTGATTCCGTCTCTGCTGGGTGGGGTACCAGGATTCTGCCTTTTTTTTTTTTTTTAAAGATTTCATTTATTTATTTGAGAGAGAGAGAATGAGAGACAGAGAGCATGAGAGGGAGGAGGGTCAGAGGGAGAAGCAGACTCCCCGCCGAGCAGGGAGCCCGATGCGGAACTCGATCCCGGGACTCCAGGATCATGACCCGAGCCGAAGGTAGTCGCTCAACCAACTGAGCCACCCGGGCGCCCCAGGATTCTGCCTTTTTAATGGGCATCTCAGGAACTTGGATGTGGAGTGACCCACACCCATCTGCAGACCTGCATTTCTGAACTGCTGCACAAGATTTTGTTTGTTCCAACTGATTAACAAAACTTTGTCAATAACAGGCATGAGGACTGAGTCATATCTGAATGATCTCAAGGTCTGCCAAAGCAGAGAAACACCTGCCTCCGACTCCAACAGTGAAAACATTCTCTACTAGAATGTGAACTCTAGGAGAACAGGGGTTTCATCTGTTTTGCTCATTCTGCACTGCCAGAGCCTAGAACAGGACCTGTCACACAGAAGGCCCTCGATAAATCTGTGACAAATGAATGAATGCATGAATGCTTGAATGATGAACCTGCAAACCTCTCATACCCCTAACGGTAAGCGAAACAGGCAAATACAAGAGATCAGTCATATCGTCAAATTTTAAGGGGTTTATTTCATTCCCCTTTTCTTGGATCACACACAAATAAAATTGCTTCTCCTTCTAAAGGGGCTGGACCTCAGGATCGGCATCCTCCTCCCCAGTGCTAACGTGGCACTCTGCCACATGTAACACCAAAGAAATATAAACCAGACTCTCAAAATCCTCGCAAAGCCACATTTTTACTGATGACTCTAAAAGAGTCCCTAGATGGGGCCTCACATGACAGACATGGAACAAAACTCCCCCCAAATCCCATTTTCCTACGTCTCCCCCAGAAGTCTTCACACTGCACAGTAGCTCCCTCACGGGCCACAAAGCCTTCTGCGGCCTGGAGTTCTCCCCTCACCCACTTTCCAGATCAGTGCAAGAGAGGTCTGGGAATGGGGCATTCCAAGAAAAAAGCTTCCCCAAGGCAAGAGAGGTGCACGTGCCACAGGTTCTTTGAAATTAATCGTTTGTCCCCGTGACAGGTCAATGCAAGATGTAGCATCTACCTTGTTTTCAAGACCCAGTGCCTTTGCTTTCCCGAGTCATCATCCCTGCTCAGCAGCCCACCAGGACTCTGCTTTGATGGCAACTCCATTATTCTGCCCTTATTATTATGTTGTCTGCAATTGCTCTCAGCCTGTTCTATTTATGTGCGCTGCTCCAACCCCGCCCCGGGGAGTTGGTAAGATCCTTGAGGGCAGACACTTTGCCTTTTCATATCGTTTGGATTCCTTCCAGAGCCGATCTCCATGTATTTGCGGATAGGGTGCTGGACAAGTATTTGCTAATTTCCAAAAGGGCTTCAGGTAAAACTTCCGCCTTTCTTTTCCAAGAAAGAACATGCCTGGGAAGTAAAAAGGCAACCAAGTCATCTCCGAATACAAAGGACGACTGTGTATGTAAATATATGATAGGAATAGTCATTCAAACATGAAATTGATCCTGGAGGACTCATAAAATAAACTGTAGGCGATCTGAACGTCTCCTGTGGATTACCAGCCAATTAATTCTACTGACACTGTACGAGGAATGGTTTATATTAAAGCAGGTTTTGAAAGTAGGCGATGGTAAGTCATTGCCCATTATCTACTTTCTCCTAATGTGAGAAGTGTGTCTGGCTACTGGGCCAGATTTGTATCCATGGCTATGCCCTGCCGTTAGTGGATAAACCCCGGCTGGAAAGGATTATGCCTGAGGAGCCCAGATTCAGGGAATTTGTCTTTTCCTTCGAGCCCCCAAAATACCTGAGAAGGAGCTACCAGAGGAGGAGGAGGAGATCAGTATGGCATAAAGGAAGATCTTAGCAGGGGTTTTATATCATTAGGACGAATGGCGCAAAATAGTCAAATGCAAGCAGAAAGTAGGTCAGTGGGAAAGAAAGGATAGACTCCCAGCAAAAATCCTGCGTGCTTTTCCACCCCGACGCAAAGCCATTCCCGAGAGTCCAAGCAGATGTTGTCGTTGTTGTTGTTGTTTTGCACTGTGCACACTGTCTGAAATGCAAATCTCCTGCAACGAGCCTTGCCGGCCAGCAAGAGCAGCAAGAACCCTCGAGCCCTCGGAGCGGTGTCAAGTGCAGTTCACGCAGAGCAAAATTAATGCTGTAAACGCAAGACAAAGTTCACTGATGAGCAACTCTCTAATGGGCAATTGCCTCTTCTCTCTCATTCCTTTTTCCTTTTTTTCGCCCTGGCCTTAAGGTATAGTAGGCAACAGAGGGTCTGAAGAAGACTGCGGTTTTATTTGGTCTGCCAAAGAAGGCAGCTGTCATGCATTTTCTGAGGTGTGCATAATTACAGGTGCAGTTAATGTGCTTAAGAGCTTAGGGGAAGCAATTGTATATGAAAGATAACTTCCTAGCAGACAGCTTTATTACAGCCGGGCCCGGCCGCCTCTCGGCTCTGGAATTATGCACACTTCTCCCTCCTTCCCACCCCTCGTGTCCTAGAGGTGTTCTGGAAGGTGTGGAACCCACAGCAATATTTGCCTGGGAGTGTGGCGAGGCCCCGGGAGTTACGCACACACCTCATACACCTCCTCAAATCTCACAGAACTCCCTGATGGAGAGATGACTTTGAGGCAGGCTCGGGACAGAAGCTGTTAACCGATGCCTTACGGAAAACTGACAGCGAGCAACCCCCCATCACAGTTTTAAGAACACACAGGAGGTGCCCCATTTAAGCCACGTTCGAATGGAGACGAGCTTATAGAAGTAGCAGCCACAGCAGCAGTTCAAACGAGAGTCCCCATCAGACCAGCCCGTTGTCAGCACCCTGCCAGAGTCCTACTAAGATCCTTCCATCCCGGGCACATGGAGACGGGCTGCTCTTTGCTTCCCAGCAATGTCCCTTCTCTGTAGGGTAACACCATGGGACGAACATTTTCTCTGTCAAGGGATACCGGCTCAGAATTGGGAAAAAGGGTCAAGGATGTCAGTAAAGAAACCCACCGTGGCTTTCTTGGCTCGTGCCGATAGGCAGGCATGGGACCAAGTCTAATGGAAGGAAGAACACGAAGGAAATAAAGAGCCAGAAATAAAGAGGGAAACATGGAGGGGTAGGGAATCAACTGACTGGTGCAGGCTTCTCTCTCTCCCTGTCTCTCTGCTTTTGTCCCTCTCTGTCTCTCTCTTTCTGTCTCACACACACACACTCAAACAGATGTGCCAAGACAACCACGTGATGAGTACAAAAGACACAGATACAGAGAACAATACACTGAAAGGCACAAACATCAAGATACACAGAGAGAAGCTTCAACCTGAACTTCTTCTGCCCTTTAAAGAATGAGTCAGACAAACTATCATTTAAAAAAAAAAAAAACAAAAACGGTTAAAGCCAGTTGTGTTTTTGTGAATGTAAGCACAATTAATCATATTAGCTCTTGGTACTTACTACATGTTCTGACTAAAATGGAACGAAGAACACCCTGTCCCTTGTACACATGTTGTTCGTGGTCTGGGAGAAGCAGTGGACCAAGGCCTAGACTATGAGTGACAGTTTATAGCCTATATTGTCCAGTGTCTTCCCAACAATTCTTCTCTTGAACTTTCTGGGGAAGCAGGAAGAGAGTTTAACCCGTGACTTGTTTTCTTAGTCTTTTACCTGTTCCTCATTTAACTAAGGTCCTCCCCCTCAAAAAAATACTTGCCCTTTATAGTCAACAATACTGTATGATAAACTTCAAAGTTGCTAACAGACCAGATCTTAGTTGTTCCTACCACAAAAAAGAAATGGTAATTGTGTAACATGATAAAGGCATCAGCTAATGCTAAGGTGGGAATCCGATTCCCATATATAAATGGATCAAATCAACATGTTGTACACCTTAAGCCTACTCAATGTTACAGGTCAATTATGTTTCCATTTTTGAAAATACTCCTCTTTACGAAGAATCCAACGCTCTCTCCCTTCAATGCCAGTACCCCCATGGCACATTTGTTGCACTCCAAAAATATCATGTTGGGTTTGGCGTGAACAAAAAGGTCTAGGATGATACTGTTCATACTGCTTAACCCAGTGCCTCGGAAGAACCAAGAAAGATGGTCATTCTGCTTTTCCACCCTAGCTTGTAGCTTTCATCCTCAAGGTCACCTCACCGTCCAAAATGGTTGATGGACCACCAGCCATGGAAAGGCTAGGCGGGACCTCTCCCAGCTGACTCAACTCTCCTCACGTAGCCTTCCCAGAAGTCCCCTACAAATTCATGTATGATACACACACACGCACACACATATGGTCAAAACTTAGCCATGGGATCATAACTCACTATAAGGGAAACCAGACAATCTGGTCTTTTTACTGAGCACGTTGTTACCACAAGTAAAATTGGGATTCTGCGTTTAAGGAAGAAGGGAAGATTGGATATGGGGAAACAACTGATTCAGTCATGCTTTACAAGAGCTTAAATACTTTTATTCCTTCAACAAATGTTCGTTGCATGTCAGCTCTGTGTCAGCGGCCTTCCGCAGAGTCCACGTCTGGCCCTCGGGAAAGCTTGCGCCCTGACGCTGACCGACGCCGGCCATGGAGGCTGTTCCGGGTACCTTGTGTTTGTGATCTGCCTCACACAGAGGCAGCCGCATCTCACCCGTCAGTCTTCCCTTGGCAGACATTCAGTTCTTAATGCCCCCGAACGCCAGGGGACACATGCCCCCCGCCCTTTGAATGATTCCCCTGAAGAACCCCGACGTAGCCTGAGGCGTGAGGACATACTCCCAGAGCAGGCTGGAGGGGTGGGGGACAAGCGGGAGCGCAGCACACTGATACTCTCTCCACAGAACGACTCGCTATTGGACTCTTGCCTGCGCGGGGGCTTTGAACCCTGTTTTGCAGACTTCCCTTCCCTGTCCGGCTCTGGGACACGATGTGCATGAGAGGCAGAAGGCAGAAGTGAAGCTCCAACAGTCACTGTTATGCCCTGAGGGCGCCCCGGTGGCTCCCACGTGCGGCTCACCACCTTCCCCAGTCCCTCTTTGACACAGGGCAACGCTGACACACGCAGCTTCTCCAGTCCCCAGGGGATCCCCGTCAGCTTCTCCAGGTCCCGGGCCAAGTGGGTGCGCCGCTCCGTGGCCAGGGCACCAGCATTTCCTGCAGGCCAGGTGCAGCATGGAGCTGGGGTGGGTGAGCCAGGTGTAGGCTCCCGTTTGCCCTCAATCATTTCCGCTGTCCTCAGGGGTCCCCCCAGTTCATCCTCTCAGCTTCATTTCCTCCTGTTTCTCATTCACGCGCACACCCTTCCCCCTGCCCTTCCAGCTGACGCTCCACAGCTTCAGGTCCAACCGCAGACACGCAGCAACAGCATGCGGGCCCGCTCCACCCACTTCCACCGCTGCGTGAGGTCTAGCCCCGCAACACTCCGCCGTTGCACAACGCTCCCAGCCTGGGTGCTTCTCTAGAGGAACCCTGACTGAGACACCAGCCGATTAATTTCCATTCTTCTTATGGAGGCTGAAGCAGGTGGGCAGTGAGCTAAGGCTCGCAGGAACTGTATTTTCACATTCCCCTTTACCGGCCCTCCCTGGGCGATCCAGGACCTCATGTTAGCAGGTGGTTACACGTGACAACTAATAGTTGTTCCCAGCCTTTGAAGCTTCCACTTAAACTCAGAGATGAGCAGAATTATGTCTGACATCCTGTCATATCTGTCATTCTAGCATATGTGGTAATAGCTTGATAGACTAGATTAGACTGATACATAGATACATAGATAGAAAGAATTTTAAAAATAAATACCCTGGTGCTTCTCTATCATACTGTCCTGAGGACTCAAGCCATGGAGCTATCTAAAATGTAAAAGAGAATAGTAATGAGGCCCTTGCCATTGCAGACTCCCCCAGTTCAGATTTTATAATTGGAAATATGAGGAAAACCCGCCTTGTATGAATCTCCCCCATTACATTGGATAATATAATATTCAGTATACAAATGTTCCAAACATAATTCTATAAAACTTTAAATATTACTTTCAAATTTAAAAAATGAAACTCATACTTGGGGTGGTGTTTCTTTCTTTTTTTTTTTTTTAAAAGATTTTATTTATTTATTTGAGACAGAGAGAATGAGAGAGAGAGAGCACAGAACTTTTTTTTTTCCCTTTTTTTTGCATTCACTACTTGGCTGTTTGTCACAAGAGGCCTAGCTTTTGTATCCCAGCCTTTGATGTGTCTTCCTCACTAAGCTCAATCATTTTTAGCTTTGATTTAAAGTGAGAAACATGTAATTCTTCCCTTTCACTTGAACACTTAGAAGCCGTGGTAGGGTTATGAATTGGCCGAATCTCAATATTGTTGTATTTCAGGGAATAGGGAAGCCTGAGGAGAGGGAGAGAAACTGGGGCAGAGCCAGTCAGTGGGGCGGTCAGAACACTTACACATTCATCAGTTAAGTTCACTATATTATATGGGTGCAGTTCACAGCACCCCAAAACAATTACAATAGTAACATCACAGGCCACTCATCACAGATCACCATAACAGATACAATAATAATGAAAAAGTTTGAAATACTGCAAGAATTACCCAAATGTGACACCAAGACACAAAGTGAACAAATACTTTTGGAAAAATGGCACCAATAGACTTGCTCGACGCACGGTTGCCACAAACCTTCAATTTATTTAAAAAAAAAAATTCATATCTGTGAAGCACAAGAAAGTGAAGTGCAATAAAACAAGGTATGCCTCCCTTAAGTTTCATGTTACACTTTTAGGGTAACCAGTAAAAGAACAGGAATAGGATGCATAGCTTCCAAAGAAACTGGAGTGTAGGGAGAAAGAAAATAGGGAAAACTAAATTAACCAATAAATTAGAAGATAGAAAAGCTAAAGCAAAGACAGGGTAAATAAAAGCAAAAGGAAATCTGTAATCATAATAGATGGAGATCTACCAGGTAAAAGAAAGATTCGCAGGTTACTTCTTAAAAATCAAAATCTGGCTGTATGCTTTTATAAGAAATATGCTTAAAACAGTATTACAGACAGGTTAGAAATATAAGAATAGAGAAAAGAGATACCAGAAAAACACAAACCCAATGAAAGCTGGTACAGCTACATAAAATGAGATAAAACAAACTTTAAGTCAAAATGTATTAACAGAGGAAAAGATGGTCATTATATAGTGATAAAAGTTCACCAGGAAGATATTATAATTTCTTTTCTTTTTTTCTTTTTGAGAGAGAGAGAGAGAATCTTAAGCAGGCTCCATGCCCAACATGTGAGCCTGACATGGGGCTCAGTTTCACAGCCCTGAGATCGTGACCAGAGCCAAAATCAAGAGTTGGATGCTTAACTGACTGAGTCGCCCAGGCGCCCTGGAAGATACTATAATTTTAAACTGTATTTTAGGGGTGCTTGGGTGGCTCAGTTGGTTGAGCGACTGCCTTCAGCTCAGGTCATGATCCTGGAGTCCCAGGATCGAGTCCCACATCAGGCTCCCCGCTCAGCAGGGAGACTGTTCTCCCTCTGACCCTCCCCCCTCTCATGCTCTCTCTCTCTCATTCTCTCTCTCTCAAATAAATAAATAAAATCTTTTTAAAAAAATAAACTGTATTTTATAACACAGCTCCAAAATATATAGAATTATTAAAATTATAAGAGAAACAGACTCACAAACATTGTGGGAAATTCTACCAGTGTCCCTGAATGCCTGGTGGATAGACTAGAATAAAACATGGAAGGGGTATAGAAGATCTTCATAGAGGATGCAGAAGGATAGAGAATAACACAATTACTAAGAATAATATATATAAACCTGAATGCTCAAATTCGAAAATATACATTATTATCAAATACATAAAAACAGTTTTTTAGGGGCACATGGGTGGCTCAGTCAGTTAAGGGTCCAACTTTTGATTTGAGTTCAGGTCATGATCTCAGGGTCCTGGGACTGAGCCCCGTATCAGGCTCTGAGCTCAGAGAGGAGTCTGCTTGAGATTTTCTTTCTCCTTCTCCCTCTGCCCCTCCCCCTGCTCACGCTCTCTCTCTAATAAATAAATCAATCTTTAAAAATATATTTTTTTTAAATCATGGTAAATTTTATGGACTACATGTTCGTGTCCCCTAAAGTTATTATGTTGAAGTCCACCCCCCAGTGTGATGGTATTTGGAGGTGGGGCCTTTGGGAGGTGATTAGGTTGAGAGGAGGTCAGGAGAATGGTGCTCCATGATGGAATTAGTGCCATTTGAAGAGGAGGAAGAGGCCATTGTGAGGACAAAGCAAGAAGGCAGCTGTCTGCAACGCAGGAAGTAGGCTCTCACCAGACACATCTGCTAGCACTTTGATCTTGGACTTCTAGCCACCAGAACTGTGAGAAAAGAAGTGTTTGTTAAGCCCACGGTCTGTGGTATTTGTTATAGCAGTCAGCGCTGACTAGGACAAGAATATAACTGAGACATAAATGCAGCAGGACTTCAAAGTCCTCACTCTAAACAGCACTTGTCAGACTTTTATTAGAAGCATCACATTCCACTCAGGACCCACAATTAGAGACCAGTAATACAAATGTTGGAGAGGCTTCTGTAAAGAAATGAAGGATACTTGAAAGTTTTACAAAGTGACTCCTTAAATCCAAACCAGTGGCCATAAATTTATATAGTCGTTTTTATTAAAGGGACTAAGACGAGCATTCATTTACATTTTGGAAAGAGAGAACAGGATACGACAAGAGTATTCTCAAAAGTGATTTTCTCTGCAGGAAGCTCAAGGACAGGGAGAAGAATGTAAAGTAATGATACAGAAGCCAAGAGACCATGTACAGTGGATTCATGGTGTCCTTGGGAATGGGCCACTCTCTCCATCTCTTGGGACCACTCGGCCTTTTGTCCACCTGCAGTCTGCATGTCTGCTGCCTTCTCCCCTCCATGCAGACCAGCGTCCCACGTGCATCCATCAGCCTGCCAGGGCCACAGACAGCCACTCCGGACTCTAAGTTCATGTGGCCTGCAGGCTGGCAGCAGTATCTCCCATTTTCATAATTTCAAATTATAGGAAAGAGCCAGGCCACACAAGACCTAAGTCCCCAGACAGCATGGAGCCAGGAGTCTTCTACCTCTGCCCAATTTTCAAAGGCCAGGAGAAGTGGCAGGTTTTAATGGGACATGGCCACTCAGAGCAGGAAATGCTGTGTGCAGAGAAGCCATAATGAACTACCCTATACATTGAGCAACAGGGACCCCACTCTACTCATTTTCCAAGAAGAAAATAAGGATGTAATTTGCAAGAGGAGACATTAACATTGATAAAGAAGAGCTTACCTAGTGGAGCAGTTGTGATCTCTCGGATATTCCTTTAACACGTGTTTATTAAACACCATGTTTACATTTTAATACCATGTGCCAGGCATTGAACAGGGCCGGGATGATACCAAGGTAACTCTGCCTGCAAAGAACTCATCATGTAACGGAGTACAGTAAGAAAGCCTGTGCCGGGGCACCTGAGTGGCTCAGTCGTTAAGCGTCTGCCTTCGGCTCAGGTCATGATCCCAGGGTCCTGGGATCGAGCCCCGCATCGGGCTCCCTGCTCCGCGGGGAGCCTGCTTCTCCCTCTCCCACTCCCTCTGCTTGTGTTCCCTCTTTCGCTGTGTCTCTCTCTGTCAAATAAATAAATAAAATCTTTAAATAACTACTAAAAAAAATACAAAGGAATACAGCCTAAATTTTTTAAAGGAAATAAAATGGAATATTAAAAATACATGGTTCAGGGGCGCCTGGGTGGCTCAGTCGTTAAGCATCTGCCTTCGGCTCAGGTCATGATCCCAGG
>NC_138376.1:121085574-121131565 GCF_054177405.1 Leptonychotes weddellii
CCGCGGGGAGCCTGCTTCTCCCTCTCCCACTCCCTCTGCTTGTGTTCCCTCTTTCGCTGTGTCTCTCTCTGTCAAATAAATAAAATCTTTAAAAAAAAAAAAAAAAGAAAGCCTGT
This sequence comes from Leptonychotes weddellii, assembly GCF_054177405.1. Classification (NCBI taxonomy): domain Eukaryota; kingdom Metazoa; phylum Chordata; class Mammalia; order Carnivora; family Phocidae; genus Leptonychotes; species Leptonychotes weddellii. Next base: position 121,085,691 of record NC_138376.1, read on the forward strand.
GCCATCCGCTTCTCTAGAAAATTTAAAGAGGGATCCTTCCAGGGAACTTCAAATACACTGGAGTCCAAGGCCCTCGCACAACTCCTGTGTGTCCTCTGGAAATTACACCAAGCCCCTGCTTGCGCGCTCCTCTGTGCGTGAGCCTTGGGTTTCTTGTACCTCTGGGCATATCCACTTCATCTTAGGAAAGCCCTTGTAGAAAGGCAGTCAGAAAGGAATCGAGCACCTTTGTATTTTGCTGATGTTTCCTTTAACCAAGTTCGGGGACCACCCAGTCCATCTCCTCTTCGGCGGTTGAGAGCCAGGATTTACCAGCACGCGCAATCAGGCGTGGACGGAGGTGGGCGTCTTCGGCATGAGGCTGCGTTGTTACCACCACGATCTGTTTTGCAGACACATGCTGCTGGGTTTACACGTCAGCCCCTTGCTCTGGGCTGCTCACAGAACATCACAAGCGTATTAGTCCTAATGCACTACTACATTTCTGCAAGGAAATAAAATACTATTCCTTGGTGGGAAAGGTAAAGCCCAGTAAGAGGACTTAACCCACTGCACAAAATTAGTGATGAGAGAGTCCTGAGCTCCTAATTCTCAGTCCCTTGTGAGAAACAGAAAACCCACAGCCAGCCGTTGGAACTCTCCAGGTGCAATCCCAGAGTCACCTGTTTCTAATTATCCCTGTTTGTGTGATGAGTTACTGATTAAGACGAGAGTCAGAAGAATGGAACCAGGAGAAAGCAGAAGTACAGTCTCTTAAAAGGGTGTGCAGGGCACAAGGGAGCAGCCCCGAGGGGGGCACCCAGCCAAGGCAGTCTCGGCCACTGTAGGGCATTTGCCAGAACCAGGCTTCCTACTGGTCGTGGAAACCCCTCCACAGGGCTTGTCTGCATGTCATGTCTCTTTGATTGGCCGAGGGGAGCCAAGAGAGCTCTGTGGGAGAAGAGAGCAGGAGGCTTCATACAAACTCACTTGGGCTTTGGGGAATCAGCCCGTGAGAGGGGGAAACCCGATCTAACACCAATCTTCCAAAGAGGTTTGGTTAACAACGCAGCAGAAGGGCTATTTTCTACCATGGCTCCTCTATAATCCAGCCCCACCTACAATGTAATGATCCCTGAGGGGGCTTGGCTAAAGTATCACTCGATATTCCATGAGAAAGACCCTCCTCAGAGAGGGCAATTTTGACTATGACTTTGTTTTTCCGTTCAGCTTCTAGAACTTGTTATTGTGAAGGCTTCCCCCCCTCAAAAAAACAATCTTGATCCAAAATAAATGGATTAAACTGTATGCAGCATTCCATCAAATGAAGTCCATTGAACTTTCTGATTTTTTTTTTTTTTCTAAGAACAGCTAATGAGTGTCTTGCCAACCACCTTTCTAACCAGGAGGGCCAGTAAAATTGCCCTGAGACTCTTCTGTATTTTGGTCCCACCATACATTTTACATTTATTAGCTGAGGGACCTTGGGAAAGTTATTTAATTTATGGAAGCCTATTTCCCCACCTGTAATCTAAAGATGATAACACCACCCATCATGGTCGTGAAGATTAAATGAGAAAATGTAATTCCATTTGGTAACCACCACAGTAATAATTGTTTCAAGCAAGGAATCATCAACAGATGCTAAAATCAGTGGGTGAGTGTGTGATAAGAAACAGGATATTTACATAGTCTCAAAGAATCTCCCCCGGAAGATACTTATTAAATACTAAGTGAAAAATAATAACTTGACAGAGAAGAAACAGACAGACACCTCCCTAGTCAAGGGACCAGAGGCTTTGCATCACCAGTAATGGAACAGAGCTCCTGATACACAATATTGAGAGGACACAAGAGCACAAGTGGCCGGCGAAAATCACATAACCTGAATCTGATCATGTGGAAACACCAGACAAACGCTAACTAAAAGACCGCCTACAAAATACCTGGCCTATACTCTTCTAAAATATCAAAGTCATAGAAGTATTATCATCCCCAAATACCTGGCCCCTGTGAATAAGTTCCCTTGCATGGTAAAAGGGTCTTTCTAGATGTGGAGATCATCCTGGGTTATCTGGATGGGTCCAATCTAATCAGATGAGGCCATAAAGCCAAGACCTGTCTTCCCCAGTTGTGGTCAGAGATGTGACAATGAAAGGAGCATCAAAGAGCTGTGACCATCTGAGAGGGTCTCAATGCAGCGGACATTGCTGGCTTCCAAGGTAGAGGAAGGGACCACACGTCCACGAATGCAGGTGGTGTCTAGGAGCGGGAAAAGGCAAGGAAAGATTCTTGCTTAAAGCCTCCTGAACGGGGGACGCCTGGGTGACTCAGCCAGCTAAGTGCCTGCCTTCATGTCAGGTCATGATCTCAGGGTCCTGGGATCCAGTCCCACATTGGGCTCCCTGTTCAGCAGGGAGCCTGCTTCTCCCTGTCCCTCTGCTTGCCACTCCCCCTGCTTGTGCTCTCTCTCTCTGTGAAATAAATATATAAAATCTTAAAAAAAAAAAACAAGCCTCCAGAAAGGAACCAGCCCTACTGATACCTTGATTTTAGCCCAGGGAGACCATGTCAGACCGTAAATAATACACTGGTGTTGCTAAAGCCACTAATGGTGAGGTAACTGATTATAGCAGCAGTGGGAAACCGATAGTCATGAGAGCAAAGAATGAGAAAACATTACAGATTAAAGGAGACTGAAGGGGTGTGACACCTCCATGCAATGCACCTCTGGGTTGAATCCTGGGTAAGAAAATGTATATTGGGCAGTTGAAAACTCTGTGTAAGATCTGTAGGGTAGATAATAGTATTGTATCAATGTTGATTTTCTGATTTGGGTCATTGAGTTGGTTGTGGAAGAGAATGATCTTGTTTCAGGAAATACACACCAAAGTATTTGGAGGTAAAAGGGCAACATACCTGCAACTTATTGTCAAGGGTTTCAGAAAAATATATGTGTGTGGATGTGGACAGATATGTGTGGATGTGATGTATACATGATACATGGATACATAGATGTTCATAGGTACAGAGGGAGAGAGAAAGAGGATTATGATAAAATGTTAGCATTTGCTGACTCTGTGTTGTAAAGAATATAGTAAAGAGAATACAGAAGTTCTTTTTACTATTATTGCTACTTTTTTATATGTCTAAAATTTTCAAAGTAAGAAATTTGAAATACTGAAAAAGTAAAAAATGTATGTGAAATATAGCACCCTACCTGGCACTCTGCAAATTTCCAGTGAATCCAGACTTTTTCTATTCTTTCTGGGTCTAGCACCCTCCTTGTCCATGGCAGGAGAGAGTCAATGGGGTACAGTGGATAGAAGCACTGTTGACCTTGGAGCTCAGCTGGGTTTGAATCCTAACTTGGCTACTTACTAGGTGTGTGACTCTGGACAAGTCACTTAACCTCTCTGGCCTTCAGTTTTCCCATCAATTAAAAGGGGGTAATATCTACAGCAAGGTTATGAGGCTGATTTGAACTGATGTGTGTAAAGTACACAGAACAGCCCTAGGGATGAAATCAGCTCTATGTACATTGGGCTGCTCCATGGTGGGTTCTAAGAGGATATCAGAAAGATGCTTGTCTGAATAGCCATCTGTGTACTTCTCCAGCCTGCTTTCAGGGTTCTACCATTACAATTACCATTCTAGCTTAGGGCTTATTTATTGCCTAAAGTCACTGAGTCATATCCATCACTTAGACATTGGTATGTAGATGGATCTGCCAGAGCTTTTACTAAGAGCTGATCCCTATAACACGAAGAAAGACAGCACAAAAGGACTGATCCTAAGGATATGTCTTGTTCCATGGAGGACAGTAACACTGAAAAGGTAAATGCCATATGAAAGCTAAACTGATTACTACAAATCAATTCCATTTTATTATCCAGAGCATAACTCTCAGAGAAGATCACATACGAAGGAACCAGAGTCATACTGACATCAGACTTCTCAACAGCAACACTGAATTCAAGAAGATAATGGAGCAACACTTATAAAATATTGAAAGAAAAGAACTTTGAACTATTACATTGTATTTATCTGAATTGCCACTCAAATGTAAAGATATAATAAAAGTATTCTTAGAAATATAATGTCTCAATGATTTGCCACAAAATGATCTATATTGAGAACATTTGGGGAGAAAAAACTCAAATATGAAAAGAAATAAGACCAAGTGAAGCTGCAATAGTATGGAGAGGAAAGATAATCAAAATTTGTTGTGGTCTTAATTTTTCTTAATTAAAGGCTGGCACTAAATTAAAAGGAAAAAAATACAGCCATAACAAAAAGTGAAATTCTAGCCACTATTTTCCATGAGTAATCTTTTAGAACAAGGATATAGAATTTGATTAGTTTAAGAAACCAATAGGGATAAATAAACAGGAGTATGAGCTTAAGTTAAAAACAAGCACCAGAACAAAAAATATCATGTAAAATCATTAAGGTGCAGAAGAAATTTTAATCCATTCAGCGGAAAATAGGAAGAGATAAATATAGGAAAACAAATGGAAAACATAAGATAGCAGAAATAAGTCTTATTATGATAGTAATTATATTAAATCTAAATGAGTTTACTAAGTAAAGAACTCTCTATGAGCGTGTGAGCAGGGGGAGGGGGAAAGAATATCTAGCAGATTCTACACTGTTCGCAGAGCCCGACCCAGGGCTCGATCCCATGACCCTGAGATCATGACCCAAGAAGATATTTTTAAATGCTCTAATCAAAAGACATAAGATGACAGAGTGGATAAAAAAACAAAACCCATTGGGGTGTCCAAGTGACTCAGTCAGTTAGGCATCTGACTCTTGATCTCAGCTCAGGTGTTGATCTCAGGGTTGTGAGTTTAGACCCTGCATTGGCTCCATGCTGGGCATGGAACCTACTTTAAAAAAAAAGACCCATCTATATGCTGTGTACAAGAGATGAATTTCAGACCTCAAGACACCTACAAATTGAAAGTGAGAGGATGGAGAAACATTTATCATGCAAATGGATGTCAGAAGAAAGCTAGAGTAACAACACTTATATCAAACAAAATAGACTTTAAAACAAAGCTGTAACAAGAGACAAAGAAGAACATTATATAATAATAAAGGGGACAATCCAACAGGAAGATATAACAATTGTAAATATTTATGTACCCAATATGAGAGCACCCAAATACATAAAACAGTTAATAACTAACATAAAGGAACTACTCAATAGCAATACATTACCAGTAGGGAGCTTTAACACCCCACTTACATCAATAGACAGATCATCTAAACAAAAAATCAACAAGAAAAATTGGCTTTGAGTGGCACACTGGACCAGATGGATCTAACATATTCAGAACAGTCCATCCTAAAACAGCAGAATACACATTTTTTTTAAGTGCACATGGATCATTCTCCACAATAGATCACATATTAGGTCACAAGACAAGTCTCAACAAATTCAAAAAGAGCAAAGTCATACTATGCATCTTTTCTGACTACAATGTTATGAAACTAGAAATCAAAATCAACAACAAGAAAAAATCTAGAAAGAACACAAATACACGGAGGTTAAATAACATGCTATTAAACAATGAATGGTTCAACCAAGAAATCAAAGAAGAAATAAACAATTACATGGAAACAAATGAAAAGGAAAACACAACGGTCAAAAATCTTTGGGGTGCAGCAAAATCAGTTCTAAGAGGGAAGTTTATAGCATCACATACCTACCTCAAGGAGCAAGAAGAATCTCAAATAAACAACCTAACCTTACACCTAAACAAGCTAGAAAAAGAACAACAAACAAAACCCAAAGCCAGCAGATGGAAGGAAATAATAAAGATTAGAGCAGAAATAAATTATATAGAAACTAAAAAAAGAACAAAAAACAAAACAAAACAAACAAAAAACAGATCAATGAAACCAGGAGCTGATTCTTTGAAAAATCAACAAAACTAATAAACCTCTAGCTAGACTCATCAAGAAAAAAAGGAGAAAGGATTCAAACTATCACAAACGAGAGAGGAGAAATAACAACCAACACCACATAAATACAATTGTAAGATAATATTATGAAAAATTATATGCCAATAAATTGGACATCCTAATGGATAAATTCCTAGAAACACATAAGCTACAAAAACTGAAACAGGAAGAAATAGAAAATTTGAACAGACTGATTACTAGCAAGGAAATTAAATCAGTAATCAAAAAACTCCCAACAAACAAGTCCATGACTTCACAGGGGAATTCTACCAAACATTTAAAGAAGAGTTAATACCTATTTCTTTTTCAAACCATTTCAGAAAATAGAAGAGGAAGGAAAACTTCCAGATTCATTCTATGAGGCCCACATTACCCTGATACCAAAACCAGATAAAGAGACCACGAAAAAAAGAGAACTACTGGCCAATATCTCTGATGAACATAGATGTAAAAATCCTCAACAAAATACTAGCAAACCAAATCCAACAGTACTTTTAAAAAAATCATTCACCATGATCAAGTGAGATTTGTTCCCAAGTTGCAAGGGTGATTCAATATTTGCAAATCAATCCATGTGATACATCACATCAATAAGAGAAAGGACAGAAACCATATGATCATTTCAATAGATGCAGAAAGAGCATTTGACAAAGTACAACATCCATTCATGATAAAAACCCTCAACAAAGTAGGTGTACAGGGAACATATCTCAACATAATAGAGGTCTTATATGAAAAATAAAGGCCTTATATGAGCTAACATCAAACTCAATTGTGAAAAACTGAGAACTTTTCCCCTAAGGTCAGGAACAAAACAAAGATGTCCACTCTCACCACTTTTACTCAACATAGTACTGGAAGTCCTAGCCACAGCAATGAGACAAGAAAAAGAAATAAAAGGCATCCAAATCAGTAAGGAAGAAGTAAAACTTTCATTATTTGCAGATGACATGATACTATATATAGAAAATCCTAAAGACTCACCCCAAAAAACTATTAAAACTGATAAACGAATTCAGTAAGGTCACAGGACACAAAATCAATATACAGAAATCAGGCATGTTTCTAAACACTGATAATGAAGCAGCAATAAGAGAAATTAAGAAAACAATCCCATTTATGATTGCACCAAAATTAATAAAATACCTAGGAATAAACTTAACCAAGGAGGTGAAAGACCTGTACCCTGAAAACTATAAAACACAGATGAAAAAATTCAAGACAACACAAAGAAATGGAAAGCCATTTCATGGTCATGGATTGGAGAACAAATAATGTTAAAATGTCCAGACAACCCAAAGCAATCTACAGATTTAATGCAATCCCTATCAAAATACCAACAGTATTTTTCACAGAACTGGAACAAATAATCCTAAAATTTGTATGGAACCACAAAAGACCCTGAATAGCCAAAGTGATCTTTTAAAAGAAAAATAAAGCTGGAGGTATCACAATTCCAGTTTCAAGTTATACTATAGAACTGTAGTAATCAAAACAGTTTGATGCTGGCACAAAAATTAGACACGTAGATCAACAGAACAGAACAGAGATCCCAAAAACAAACCCACGATTATGTGGTCAATTAATCTTGAACAAAGGAGGCAAGAATATGCAATGGAAAAAAAAAACAGTCTCTTCAACAAATGGTGTTGGGAAAACTGGTCAGCTGCAAAATAATGAAACTGGACCACTTTCTTACACCATACACATTTATTTTTATAAATTCAAAATGGATTAAAGACCCAAATGTGAGACCTAGAACCATAAAAATCCTAGAAGAGAGCATAGGCAGTAACTTCTCTGAGATTGGCAAGAGCAACTTTTTTCTAGATATGTGTCCTGGGGAAATAAAAGCAAAAATAAATTATTGGGACTACATCAAAATAAAATCCTCTACACAGTGAGGGAAACAATCAACAAAACTAAAAGGCAACCTACTGAGTGGGAGAAGATATTTGCAAATGAGATATCCAATAAAGGGTTAGTATCCAAAATATACAAAGAATTGATACAAATCAATACCCAAAAAACAAATAATCCAATTTAAAGATGGGCAGAAGAGGTGAACAGACATTTCTCCAAAGAAGACTTCCAGATGGCCAACAGACACATGAAAAGATGCTCAACATCACTCATCATCAGGGAAATGCAAATTAAAATTACAATGAGATATCACTTCATACCTGTCAGAATGGCTAAAATCAAAAACACAAGAAACAACAAATGTTGGCGAGGATGTGGAGAAAAAGGAACCCTCTTGCACAGCTAATGGGATCGCAAAATGGTGCAGCCACTGTGGAAAACAGTATGGAGATTCCTCAAAAAGTTAAAAATGGAACTACCCTACGATCCAGTAATCACACTACTGGGTACTTACCCAAAAAATACAAAAACACTAATTCAAAGAGATACATGCACTCCTATGTTTATAGCAGCATTATTTACAATAGCCAAGATAAGGAAGCGACAATTGATGTGTCCATGGATTGATGCATGTATAAAGAAGGTATGGTATATATATACAATGGAATGTTACTCAGCCATAAAAAAGAATGAAATCTTGCCATTTGCAACAACAGGGATGGAGCTAGAGAGTATAATGCTAATCAAAATAAGTCAGTCAGAGAAAGACAAGTACCATCTTATCTCACTCATAAGTGGAGTTTAAGAAACAGAACAGAGTGCCTGGGTGGCTCAGCTGGTTGTGCACCCAACTCTTGGTATCAGCTCAGGTCATGATCTTGAGATCCTGAGATCATGCTCCACAACAGGCTCTCTGCTCAGCACAGAGTCTGCTTGAGATTCTCTCTCTCCCTCTGCCCCTCCCCCCACTATCTCTCTCTCTTTCTCTCTCAAATAAATAAATAAAATCTTGAAAAAAAAAAAACTAGTAGTCCAACTGTTGCCTACATTAACAGGCTTAAAACAAAAAGTTACAGAAAGATTGACAATACAATAACCTCTCCTATTGCCTTAAACTATTATATTATCATGCCTTATTGTAGACTTTTGGTCCCTCTGTTCCAATCATTCCACTTCTGGCCCAGTTTTTGAGGTGTTCTATTCCTCAGGTATCCTGTCGCCCTGACTTGTGAGTTCATGTTTCCTGGAGATATCAACTACTCAGTGAAGGGGGGGCGGGTGGCAGGGAGTGTCAGTGGTCAAAAGCAGGCCCCCACCTGGGTGGAAGTAGACGGGGCCCCAAGAGAAAGCCCCAGGCACCAAAGAATCGATTGGGTCACCCCTTTTCTGCCACCAAATGGGCAAATCTTAAGATTAGGACTTTACTTGCAAACAACAAGCCTGGAGAGAATATGACCTCCCTCGGTCAGTGTCTCTTAACCAGCCACACAAAGGAATCACCTGAGGAGCTTTTTGACAATCCTAAAGCCCTGATCTTACAACCAAAGATTCTGATTGGTTTCATTGGTGTGGAATGAGGTCTAGGAAATGCCTATATAAACTCCAGTAATTCTAAAGTGCAGCCAAGGTTGAAAGGCATCTGGTGTAATCCATCAGTCCTGAGTGTATGAAGAAGCAAGGGGCCAAGGCAATTGCCTTCAGTCACTCCACATGGATGTTCATCAAGTCCTTGCCCAGCAGAGCCCAGCCCTGCCCTGCTAACACCTGAATCTACTGTCTGGACTGGTTTTCACTTAGGGAACTAACAACAATTGTCCCAAAGTCACATGTGTCCCAAAGTCACACTAATCCTATCCTCTGCCTGATGTCCCCAGCCACACCTCACCCCAGCCTAAGACCCCACACACATCAATAGTCTCCCTCAAGGTTTTCTCTTGTTTGGGTTTTGTTTTTGTTTTGTATTTTGTCATTGCTGTTTAGTTTCTGAATTCCATGTTAACTTCTAGTTGCTCCAGAGTTGATTTTCAAGAAAGGAGCCAGTAGCCCATGTTAGTTTGCCATCTGGCAAAATCCCAAGCCTAAAGGCCAAGAGGTTGTTTGCTTTTGCGCTTTTTTTTTTTTTTTAAAGACATAAACCCAGAGGGAGAACAGCAAAACTGCTGGAAAGCAGAAATATAAGGGATAATTACCCTGGCCGACCTGAAAAAGCCGAATCTTAAGTTAACAGTGGGGAAAGCTAAGAACCAGTGAGATTTACACTGCAGATACCTTAAAAGGCTCAGAATTGGCAACATCAGCAACCTCAAGAACTGGGGAGGAAAGGAGAAGTGACTGCAATCCACAGGACTGGGCAAGAGCTGTTTGAGAAGCAATAAGAGCCCTAGATCCCCTTTGTAAGTCCATACAGATGAGCAGCAACCCCTCAACAATGAGCTGGCACCCTAGAGGCTTGGTCTCTGGAGGGGAGAAAACAGAGTGTGGGCTGTGGGCACAGCAGCACAACTGAGGACATGGGCACAGGGAATAAGTCAACATGAATGCTCAATGTTGCAAGCTGGGAGTGCCAGCCCTCTCTGCCCCTCAACTTCCAGAAATCTACAGCCAGACCTCTACTCTCCAGGCAAGAGACTAGCAACTTTCTCTCTGAGGAGTCTGATCAGCCCATGAGGAACCATCTAGATTGATTCCGGGGTTCCCTAACAAACAGCCCACCTATATCATCCTAGAACAAAGCTCAAAATTGACACACCCCACTCAGGCAACTTTGTTGTCCTCATTTTTAATCATGAACAGACAAGCTAGGATGACAAAACATTCATGGAAAATCTCTAACACACAAGGAGACCAAGAAAATAGGAGACAGTAAAAATAAATAAATAAAGACATAAGTAAAGAAATAAATAGATAAGAGATAGCAGCCTGAAGGAAACAAGCAAACAAAATACAGAAAGAAGAAACTTTTAAAAATATAACTATCATTCCTATAATCAGAGAACTAAGAAAAGATATTATATCCAGGACATAAGAATAGATTTCTATTTATTATCTTAAAAGGAGGGGAGAAGTCATTCAGACAAGGGAAAAAATACCTTAGAAATTAAAATGACAGCAAACAAAAGCTTTAAAAGGAATAAAATACTTAGGAATCTTATTTTATTTATTATATAATACTTAAGAGAAAAAAGACTTGTACACAGAAACCTAGAAGACACTGATGAAAAATTTTCAAAGGCATAAATAAATGGAAAGGCATCCCATGTTCATTGATCAGAAGACTTACATTATTGGATGTATAGGTAGTAAGATGTACATCTACCCAAAGTGATGTGCAGACTCAATGCAATCTCTATCACACAACAGCAATTTTTTTTCAGAAATAGAAACCCCCATCCCAGAATCCATATGGAATCACAAGGAACCCAGAATAGCCAAACAATCTTGAAAAGAAGAACAAAGTTGGAGGACTCACACTTCCTGATTTCAAAACTTACTATAAATCTACAATAATCAAAACAGTGTGGTACTGGCGTAAGGACAAACATATAAAACAAGGTACTAGAAGAGAGAGCCCAGATATAAACCTTTATGTGTATAGTTCATTGATTTTTGACAAGGGTTCCAAGACCATTCCATGGGGAAAAGGACAGTTTTTCCAATAAATTGTGCTGGGGGAACAGGATATCCACATGCAAAGGTACAAAGTTGGACTGTTACCTAAATCATACATAAAATTTATTGAAAATGGATCAAAGACTGCAACTTAAGAGCTTTATAAAAACTGCAAAACTCTTAGAGAAAATGATAGGAGATAATCTTCATGGCATTGGACTTGGCAATAATTTCTTGGCTATGGCACTAAAGGCAAAGGCAACGAAAGAAAAAAAAATAGATAAATTGGACTTTACCCAGATGAAAAACTTTTGTTCATCAAAGGATATACCAACAGAGAAAAAAGGTAACCCACAAAATGGAAGAAAATATGTGCAAATCACTACCTGAAAGAGAACTCTAAAGGCTTAACAGAATAAAACAATGTAATACAAAAATGGGCAAAGGGCTTGAACAGGCATTTCTCCAGAGAAGATACACAAATGGCCAATAGCACATAAAAAGATGTTTAACATCATTAGTCACTAGGGAATTGCAAATCAAAAACCACAATGAGGTATCACCTCACATTCATTAGGATGGCTATTACCAAAAAAATTGAAAGTAACAGGTGTTGGTGAGAATGTGCATTGCTAGTGGGGAAAACATTCTGATGCTTCCTCAAAAAGTTAAGCATTGAATTACCATATGATCTAGCAATGCCACTCCGAGGTACACATCCAGAAGAATTGAAAGCAGAGTCTCAAACAGATAATTGTACACCATGTTCATAGCAAAATTACAATAACGAACACGTGGAAACAACCCAAACATGCATTAACAGATGAATGGTGGTGTATACATAAAATAGAATAACACTTTCCCATCTAAAAAGAATGAAATTATGATACAGACCACAGCAAGAATGAACCTTGAACACTATGCAAAGTGAAATAAGCCAGACAACCAAAAACAAACACCATATGATTCTACCTCTACAAGGTACCTAGAATAGGCAAATTCCTAGAGACAGAAAAAATAAAAGTCACCAGGGGCTGGCGTTGGGGGAAAACAAAATGAGGAGTTATTGCTTAATAGATACAGTTTCTGTTTGGGATGTCGAAAAAGTTCTGGAAATAGATAGTGGTGATGTTTGCACAATATTCAGTGTACTTAATGTCACTGAGTCATACACTTAAAAATGGTTAAATGGTTAAAATGGCAAATTTTGTTATATATAACCATAATAAAAACAAACAAATAAATAAAATCATGGCAGAAATTAAAAACTCAATAGAGGGTTGACAAGTAAAATTAAGTAGGGGCATCTGGCTGGCTCAGTTTGCAAAGCATGTGCCTCTTGATCTCAGGGTGGTGAATTCAAGTCCCACATTGGGCATGGAACCTATTTTTAAATATAACAATAATAAGGAAATCTCCAAGAAAATAGAGCAAAAGAACAAACAGATAGAAAATAAGCAAGAGAAATGAGTATCCGTAAAGAAGGTCAATATCCAAATAATAGGAATTCCAGAAAAAGAGAACACGAAAAACGGTGTGGAGAAGCAGCGGATTTTCAATGAAATCATTCAAGAAAACTTTCCTAAATTGAAGAACTTGAATTTCTGTATTGAAGGAATCCACCAAATATGCAGCACACGGGCTATAAATAGACCACACCAAAGCTTATCACTGAAATCTCAGAACCAGAAGGCAAGCGGTTCAAGGAACTCAGTGACCCGGAAGCAGAATCTCCAAAGAGCAGATCGATGAGGAGTGTAGACCTTGGGACCCCAAGTGCCATTCCAGTGCCTGGGGAGTGCCCGCTACACAGCAGGCGGTGCGAAGTCTCTGTTCGCTGAATGCCTCGGGCACACAGAGCTCGTAAGTGTTCGCAGGAAGAAGAGATCACAAACACTGGGAGGATGGGTCATCTCAAGAAACATTTTGAGTGACATTTAAAATGGATCTTGTGTGATGGGTAGAATCTCAACAAGCACTGGACAGCAATCAGAATAGAGACATCGTGGACCAAAACAGAGGCAATTCTGGGGTCCTGATCGGTCGGGAATGGTTGGGGTGGAGGGAAGAGAAGAGCAGGTGACGAAGCTAGACAGGTGGCTTGGAGGAGAGTCCTGCCTCAGTAGCAGGCATATGCCAGTGCCCTACGCTGCCGTCTTAGCAGGCAAGCAGACCATATTATGCAAAGCAAGGATCCCCAGGTCCTATCCAACTCACTCCGATTCCCAGTTTCCGTATCCTGCCTTTCCTTATCAGGTGTGCTAACGCCCATGTATGTCTAATGACTATGAATTCAGGAGCACCCTGTGCAGACTGCTGAATCAAGAGCCATGCGTGGGTACGTGTGACAAATGGATAATCCCTTCTCTCAAGACACTCAGATTCTAGTGGAGAAGAAAGGCATCTTTTTCCATCATTGAAGAGAATAAACCAGAGCTGTAGGAGGATGAAGAGCCAAAAGGACTCAAAATGTGTTAACAGCTCAGCATCGTTGGCACAGAAGATGTTAGGGACACTGGGATTCCAAACGAACTGGCTGCTCTAAAAAGGGATCACTTACTTGTAAATCCCTTACCAGGACTGGAGCTGTACTATGTATCATTCCTGGTTTCTGTTTTAAGAAATTCAGTAAACTGGGACGCCTGGGTAGCTGAGTCGGTTAAACGTCTGCCTTCAGCTCAGGTCATGATCCCAGGGTCCCGGGATGATGGAGCCCCCAGTCAGGCGCCTTGCTCAGGAGGGAGCCTGCTTCTCCCTCTGCCTGCAGCTCTCCCTGCTTGTGCTTGCTCTCTCTGACAAATAAATAAATAAATAATCAGGAAAAAAAAGAAAAAAGAAATTCAGTACACTGGGAAAAGGGGAAAGAGGAGTCCTCCCTCACCTTCCAGGCAAAGGACTAAATCTTTCGCATTTTGCACCCCCTTTACAGTGCTCAGCACTCCAAAAGTGTTCACTGTGTGATCAGCTCTGGGGGTTTCTGAAAATACGGACAGACCATAGACAGTCTCAGGCATTATGCTGAGCTAAAGATACTGCAGCCTCTTCACTGTAAAAGATCAATTATAATCTATTAGTTCAACAATCTTCATCCCATCAAAATTAAAAAATAAAAGGATTTTACATGACTAATGAGCTACTCTGCTCCACGGAGTCATAATCTGCATTTTAAAGTATCTATATTCACAAACACAGGGTGAACTGAACCTCATTGGTGTTATTGTTTCTGACTTTCTAGTAATTAATGGGAATTTCTCAAATTGTCTGAATCGCTATTTAAATGATTTATATAATGGACCTTCAGAGCTGCTGTTATAATCTATCACATTGTAATGAAGTAACTTAGGTGTGTTTATTACCAATTTATAGCAAATATGGCAGACTGGAGGTTATAAAACTTTTTTTCCTCCTGGTTTCCTTACTGTTCTAACATTCTGTGATTGGAATAAATAGGACACATCTTAACACATGAGACATTTGTAGTTTGAAGCCATAGATATTTTATTTGGGGCGCTGGCCAGTCCCTTGTGATTTATGACATTATTTCATTACAAATTGCTGTAAGGACAACCATTGCTCACCCACGAGGTGTTGTGCATTTACTCATAAATTTTCAGGAATGAGACAGTGTATGTGCCAGGAATGATAGAATGCTGTTTACTTTTCTCTTCTCTGACTCTTAAAACAAAAGGATGTTCTAGGAAATGGGGTTTAGGAGTCCAGCCTGAGAAAAAGGGAGTAGTCCAAACTAGCATGTGCATATCTCAGGTGTAAGGCAAAGCAGAGACATCGACTATCTCTGTTGAACTTCAAATAAAAGAAGAGGAACAATATTCATACTATCTCTGCATCAATACAATCGGAAATCTACAGTAACGGAGCAGAGTTCTTGAAGAAATATAATCCTCTAGGGTTAAGACAAAGCTTTATTCAAATTTGTGATTCCCTAAGTCTACTGAGTTTAGTGCCTGGCAAAAGGTAGTTGTTCAATAAACTTGAAATTTGAGTTAATCTCTACAAGAGTTTAAGTTGTGAAATAAATATTTGACAAATAAGAAAGCTTTATTTGAAGGGTACATACAATAGGGAGGTCTTTTGCAATTGCGAGATATTTGTAATATGATTTGAGGTCTTGAGCATAACGCCATCTTGCATTCTGGATCTTTTAATTATCTTTCACACTTCTCAAATATTGTAAATATGCAAAATGATGATTTTTCATCTGACTCATTTTGAGAGAGTGTAAAGAAAAACCTTCTTAAAAATAAAGAATGCTATGTAATGATTAACAAATACAGGTATTTCATAATTCAGCAAGCTCAAATGTATGAACATATGATTCTCCTAGATATATGGGAGTTCTTTATACCAATATTCTTATTTTTCTGCATTTGAAATTTTAATAAAAAATATTTCAAGTTAGAAAAATTGAGTTTTTCTAGTTGCTTATGTTACACAGAGATTCATCCAGGAATGTGAGACCCTCAAAGCATTTTGTTCCATTGAAGCATTAAATTTCTTACAATATATTCTTCCCTTCTGGGTTCATTTGCTTTCTCCCATCCAAAATATTTTACAAGTTTGTTTATCAAGACTTCAAATTTAAACTCTCTTTATCTTTGCATGTCTGAAAATGTCATTTTTTCCTTAATACATGTATTCAGGAATAATTTGCATACAACAAACTGCATTCATTTAGATGAGTTTCATTAGAATGTAAATACTCATAACACCCCCACTATAATGAAGACATGGGGTGCCTGGGTGGCTCAGTCAGGTAAGCATCCAATTGATGTGTCTGTCAACTGATGCATGGATGAAGAAGATGTGGCATATATATACAATGAAATATTATTCGGTCACAGAAAAGAATGAAATCTTGCCTTTTGCAACAACAGGGATAGAGCTAAGAGTATAATGCTAATTGAAATAAGTCAGTCAGAGAAAGACAAGTACCATATGATCTCACTCATAAGTGGAATTTAAGAAACTAAAACAAACAAGCATAAGGGAAAAAAGAGAGAGAGGCAAACCAAGAAACAGGCCCTTAACTATAGAGAACACACTGATGGTTACCAGAGGAGAGGTGGGTTGGGGGATGGGTGAAATCGGTGATGGGGATGAAGGAGGGCACTTGCTGTGATGAGCACTGGGTGATGTACAGAAGTATTAAATCACTATATTATACTGCATGTTAACAAACTGGAATTTAAATAAAAATTTTTAAAAATTTTTTTAAATAATATAAAAATAGGGGCTCCTGGGTAGCTCAGTCGATTGACCATCTGGCTCTTGATTGCAGCTCAGGTCATGATCTCAGGGTCATGAGACCAAGCCCCGCATCAGGCTCTGTGCTGGGTTTAAGATTCTCTCTCTCCCTCTGCCCCTCCCACCCACCCTTCTCTCTCTCCCTCTCTCCTTCCCAAAAAAAAAAAAAAAAAGACACAGACATTGCCATTACCCCCAAAAGATTCATTGTGCCCCTTTGCACTCCATTCCCCATGTCGGCCCCAGCCCTAGGCAACCACAGATCTGCTTTATGTCACTACAGATTATTTTATAGTGCATATTCTTTTGTATCTGACTTCTTTCATTCAGCATGACTTGAAAAACGTGCTCTGTATATTTGAATACTTTGTTCCTTTTCACTGCTAAGTAATATCCCACATGTTGGATATATATCACATATTATCTATCTACTCACTGATATTTAGGGTTATTTCCAGGTTGTGGCTATTGTGATTAAAGCTGCTATCAACACTGTTGAATAAGTATTAGTGCAGATATGTGTTTTTGTTTCTTTTGGGTAAATACCTAAGAGTGGAATGCCTGGATATA
Source organism: Leptonychotes weddellii (assembly GCF_054177405.1). Classification (NCBI taxonomy): domain Eukaryota; kingdom Metazoa; phylum Chordata; class Mammalia; order Carnivora; family Phocidae; genus Leptonychotes; species Leptonychotes weddellii. The sequence continues at coordinate 121,102,950 of NC_138376.1, forward strand.
TGGTCATATAAATTTATGTTTAACCTTTAAGAAACTGCCAAACAGATTTCCCAAGTGGTTGAACCATTTTGTATTCTCAGTAGCAGTTCACAAGAGTTCTACTCACTGTTCATCCTTGTCAACACTTGATATTGACAGTCTTTTGAATTTTAGCTCTTCTCTAATAAATAGTGGTTTCTCACTGTGGGTTTGATGGTGGTGGTGGTTGGTTTCTTTTGCATTTCCTTGATGGCTACTCATACTAAACATCTTTTCATGTGTTCACTGACCACTCATTTATCTTCTTTTGAAACATGTTTTTTGTTTAAATAATTTTTCTGTTTTGTATTGGGTTGTTTGTCTTTTTGTTATTGAATTGTAAGCATTCTTTATATATTCTGGATAGAAGCCTTTTAAAGACAAATGGGTAGCAAATATTTCCCTTCTATTCTCTAGCTTTTCTTTTTCTTAATGGCATTTTTAGAGAGCAAAAAGTTTTTCATTTTTATAAAGTTCAATTTATCAATTTTTTCCTTTATGTTCATGCTTATCTGTGTCCTTTCTGAGAAAAGTTTTGTCTTTCCTAAATTCAAAAAGGTTTTTTCCTATGTACTTTTTCCCATGTTCTTCCAGTTTTGTAGTGTTAGCTTTTCTATTTTGTTCTGTTTTAGGGTTTGGGTGTGGCTTTTTTGTTGTTGTTTATTGTTGTTGTTTTAGGGTTTTTTGTTTGTATTTTACACCTATTCTGAAAAAAGATGATTTAGCCAGATGTAGAAATCTAGCTTGGCAGTTGTTTTCCCTCAGCACTTTTAAGATATTATTCCATCATCTGGTATCTCATGTTCCTGATGGATAATCTGCTGTCAGTCTGTTGTTGTTTGTATATGATCTGTATTATCTCTCAGATACCTTTAATTTATGTATTCTTGCCATTCTGTAGTTTCACTAACATGTGTCTGGGTGTGAGGGGTTTTTGCTCTGCTTAACAATTAAGATGCCCTTTTTACCCTAGGATTTGTGCCTACCTTTAGTTCTAATTGGACCCATTATTTTTTCAAATATTTTTTCTCAGGGTGCCTGGGTGGCTCAGTCAGTTAAGTGTCTGACTCTTGATATCAACTCAGGTCTTGATCTCAGGGCTATGAGTTCAAGTCCTTGCGTTGGGCTCCATGCTGGGTGTGGAGCCTACTTAAAATATATTTTTTTCATATATATATATATACACATATATATATTTTATATATATATACATACATATATATATTTATATTGCTTCCCTCCCATGCTTCCTATAGTCTTCCAAGAATACCTATTAGCAACAATTTATAATTTCCCAACTTGCCCTCCACATCCCTCTTATAAGTTTCTTTCATAGTTCACCTTTCTTTGTCTCTCAGTGCTGCATTCCAGGTGCCTTGCAAAATTCTGGCTTCCATCTCACTTTCTTCAACTATATCCAGTTCAATATTTCACTCATAGGGGCTGGTTATTATTTCAATGACTATATTTTTTATTTCCAAGATTTCTGACTCATTTTTATTTATATCCATCTACTCTTGATGTAATTGCCTATTTAATTTATGTTTTGTTTGTAGTTGTTTTACCTTATGAAAGGTTGCAAATGTATTTATTTTAAAGTAATTTTCAGATTCTTATACTATTTATAGTTTCTGGGTATGAGTTCTTCCAATTTTGCTTGAGAGTTCATACTGCATGGGAGTTGCCTACCTAACAGCCATTCCCTCACTGCTTCTTTGCTAATAAAACCCAGTTTTATCTTGAGTAGCAATGTGTCCAGCCAATCGATCTGATAGGTCCAAGTCAGTTGTGACTATTTGTTTCCCATGGCCACACATTCAATTTCCAGTCTCCCTGGGAACCAAGGGAGGCCATGTGACCCAGTTCTGCCTAACAAGATATAATGGAGACTCTGCTTCGGAGCTTCTGGGAAGGCAGGAATTACGGTATCTGGAGCTACAGCAGTCATCTTACAACCATAAAGCAACAACAAATGCAGCAGAGAAGAGAAAGAGAGAGCTTGGATCCACGATGGCATCGTTGAGCTGCTAGACCATCCTGAGATAGCTTGCCTTCACTTATTATTAAAAAAAGAAAATAAGCATCTGTATCGCCTAGGACACAATTATTTGCTGCTAAAATCATTCCAAACCAGTAGGGCAGGTGGTTCCCCTCCTCCATGGTGGTGGGATGCCTCAGCCTAGCTGCCAGGAGATCCGCAGCTCAGAAGTACAGCGTCACCTGCCGGGTCTTTGTTGTTCCTGACCCCAAGCCAGGACGGAACCTGGTCCACCTTCCAGTCTTGCAGGGGCCTGCGTCTGCCACAGGTGAGCAGCTTGTTACCAGCTGAAACTCCACATGGGCTGGTTGAAATTCTTGCAACTTCTAGTCACACTCCCAGCACGGGCCTCATGACAGGCACCTCAAGTAGGACTCACCACTCACCCACCTTTCCTCCCCTCCCACTTCGAAACCCCCTATCCCAAGTTTGCTTTCTTTACCCCCACCCCAGGTCTTCACACTCAGCTAACCTTACTGCTTTGGGGCTCTGCTCCCCACTGGTCCTGGGAGGTTTCCCTCCTTCCCTTTAGCACAGCAATGCCATTCTAACTTTTGTTTATAAGTCATCCTGATTCCTGTATGTGTGGGACATAATTCTCCACATTTATTCACTTTGACAAGTTACGCGAAGTCCACCCCGATGCATTTTTTAAATTATTGTATTGTTGTATTTGGGATTCTTACAAATAGGCTTATTCTTATAAAACTTTGGAATTGCAAAAATATATAAAAATAAAAATCAACATTACCCCACCACAACTGTTAACATTTTGGTATGTTTCTTTCTAGTCTTTTTTCTATGCATATTGATAAACATACTGTTTTATAAGATTGTGCCCAGGGCTATAACTTGCTTTTTTTACACTTAATATATTATGGACATTCTCTAATGTCTTTATATACATAAATATGTATGTGTTATATATATAATGTTTATAAAATACATAAATACATACATGTTTATTAAATATATAAAATATATACATAATATTCTTTATATCTCTATATCATATAAACAATATACATCTACCACACTTTCCTTACTCCTCTATTATGGATATTTGTTGTTTTTCATTTGTATCTACTATACATACTGTTGCATCATAAATATTTCAATATTTCCTTAGGATAAAGTGCTAGAAATAGGATTACTGAGACAAAAGATATGAACATTTTTCAAATATCTACACACATTGCCAAAGCTCTCTCCCAACAAATGCTCATCCTCTCAAACTCTGAGTGTAATGCTGTTTTAAATTTGCCAATTTGATAGATAAAAAAAGTCTCAGTGTTCTTTTAATTTACATTTCTTTGATACTCATAAGTTTGAATATTTTTCATATGTTAATTAGCCATTTGTCTTTCCTTTCAGTGCATCTTAAATAAGATTGTATTTACTTACAACTTTGCAAAAACAGTTATTTCACAAATCAAACCAAAACACCTGATTATGCATAGTGAGCATATAAACCAGCCTCAAAAGAGTCCATGTTGGTATCTGTTTCATAATGGATCTCTCTCTTGTGTAAGTTGAAATGTCTTCTTCATAGTACTTAGGGTCCAAATTATAATTGGGCTCCATGTTTAGGTAAATCACAATCAAGGGTATAGGAGTAGAGAGAAGATATGTATATAAACACAAGGGGCCAAATTATATATATACAGAGATAACTGTATCTCTGCAGATATAGATATACACATATGAGTGTCTATTTATCTACAAATAATTCATATATAATTAACCACAGGTGTGGATGATTTTTGATCTGCAAACTTCAATATAATTATATATTTCCATAATCTCTGGTCATATGCAAACTTGTTTTTGAAATCTATTAAAAATGCAGTTGAGAGGTGCCTGGGTGGCTCAGTCAGGTGAGCATCAGACTCTTGATTTTGGCTCAGGTTATGATCTCCGGGTTGTGAGATCAAGCCCCACATTGGGCTCTGCAAGCTCAGCATGGAGTCTGCTTGAGATTCTCTCTCCCTCGTCCTCTGCCCCTGCCCCCACTTGCACACTCTTTTGAAATAATAAATAAGTAAATAAAATTTTTAAAAACGCAGTTGATATGCCCATTTGAAAATTCTACCAGCCCCATTTTATCTCACAAACCACAAATTAGACCTAAGCTGTGTCTTCCAATGAGCTAAAGACAAGTGCTATGTGGTTAATTGTAAAGAGTTATCGATGCGGGGCGCCTGGGTGGCTCAGTCATTAAGCGTCTGCCTTCGGCTCAGGTCATGATCTCAGGGTCCTGGCATCGAGCCCCACATCGGGCTCCTTGCTCGGCGGGAAGCCTGCTTCTCCCTCTCCCACTCCCCCTGCTTGTGTTCCCTCTCTCGCTGTGCCTCTCTCTGTCAAATAAATAAATAAAATCTTTAAAAAAAAAAAAGGAGTTATCAATGCATACTCTCAATAAAGCAACAGGCATTGAATACTGTTTATGGAAACTGAATTGCTAAAGTATTCAGGGAGGTCATTAGTGGAAATGAGTCTGATTGTAGGTTTTGAGGAGATGAGGCACTCTTCTGAGGAGAGGAGTAAGAAAGGCCTTATGTTCAGAAAGACAGGAGGCAGTGGTTATGTGTAAGGGTTCAGGAGACCCCCAGGGTTCAAATCCCACTCCACTGTGTCCTCTGCAGTAAGCACCTCACGGTCTCACTCCAGGATTTAATAGCATGCATAAAGCCATATGGTAGGGACTCATAGTTGTACCTCTCATTATTATTACAACAGCAATGTAAGGATAACCAGAAGGCTGGACACAGTGACACTGGGGGAAACGTGACAGGGATGGGGTGGAGCAGATGAGTAGGGTCCAAGACCACAGGAGGGCTACTGGGAGGTGGAGCCAAGCCTTGAGACCACGAAGAGCTTTAGAGTGACATATGAGGCAGGTAAGTCCCTTCAAGGTTCATGGGGCATGACATGATGAAAACAATCAAGAGACTCTCCCTATCACTGTAGTGAAAACAGCATGCCGGGAAGTGTTTTACTGCATAATGAAAAATCACCTGTCACCATGCAGGAGACTGTGACCTCATAGGATCAACAGGACCCGAGTGCCCAGCTCCAGGTGGGGAGCCAGACTCAGCCTGCAGCAAGCTGCCAAGGAGCCAGGGTCACTTTGCTAAAATGTGTCTTTTATAGTGACTTATCAAAATTGAGGTACGCTGCTGAGTAGAGACAGGAAATAATCATAGTGTGCTGAGTGCTTAGACCCAGGCCGTTACATTTCTGAATGTGGTCCTACACCTATCACAAATAATTAGGCATTGCTGTCTCTGTCTGATCGAGGTTCTAAGTTTCTCTGATGTCTTCCTGCTATACTAGTCACTCTGAGTTTCCCAGGGCATCCCAACATTGCCATATTTCAAGACACCCTGAGTCTACTAAATAATGTGCCTAGGGGAACACTTTGAGCTAAAACACCTACAGTTGTAATGGTTTTTAGAAATCTATGCCACTCCCCCCGAGGTAAGGAGAGAAACCCTGCTTATAAACCCTCCCACCCAAGTCATAGACGTGCCTCCCATTTGCCACTTTAAGTGAAGGTCTTATATTAATGCAGAGTTAGGGAAAATGCTCTCCTAGCTTTTGTTGGGTTCCTATTTGAAATTATTTTTAATTCCTTTCTTTCCTGGGGCACCTGGGTGGCCCAGTCGGTTAAGCGCCTGACTCTTGGTTTCAGCTCAGGTCATGATCTCAGGGTTGTAAGAGTGAGTCCTGCACTAGGCTCCATGCTCAGTGCGGAGTCTGCTTGGAATCCTCTCTCCTCTTTCTGTCCCTCCTGCCTTTGATCTCTCTCTCTCTCAAAATAAATAAATCTTTAATTCCTTTTTTTCCTCTTCTAATCTACTCCTTTTTTGCCATTGCACATAACCAAATTACATAAATATTCATGCTAACAGGCCAATTTCTTTTTTTTTTTAACAGGTCAATTTCTTAACACACTTCTTTTTTTTCCTTCTGTGGAGACCCAGAAAAATTATAACCAATGAGTGAAGATGAAAATTTGACCTAATATTTCAACTATTTTAAATGCATCTCTTGATCATTACCAAAATATCTCACTGAAGAATTAACCCAGAGAACATCATTCTTTCCTTTTTTTTATGAAAACGCCTAGATAATTATTTCTTCAGAACTTTCTTCATGTCTTCACTGCAAGTTACAAATCTCCCTCAAAATATTCTTGTTCATGTCTTCACTGCAAGTTACAAATCTCCCCCAAAATATTCTTGTATTTCTCAGACCTGACTAAGTGGAAGAGCAGGGTGTCTATCTCAAGACAATTTTAAACACTTAGGTTTTTTTTTAAATTTTAATTATTTGTTCTTGCACTTCTGTTAATACATATTAGTGTAGATGCTTCTTAAATGGGAAAGAATCATTACGGGGTCAGGGAAGGAACTAGGTGTGAACTAGGTGTGAACACAGGTTAAATCTTGGAACCTTAGGTACCTCATCTATAAGATGGTATTAATAATAGTAATACTTGCTTCATATGATTTTGCCAGAACTAATATTATATATATTATCTATTACACATATAATAAGTATTCTGTAACTTTGCATGTAATATATAGTATTATATATGTTATATAACAGAGAAAGAGAAGCTCATTGCCTAATATGCAGTAAGCATACAGTCATTGTCTCCTCCCTATTTTTTCATCACTGTGACATATTTTTTTGAAATAAGAATATGAGCCTTTTCATCAGAGGGCTTTAGAAATTCATGATCTCCCTGTGGACCACCACCACCCCTCCGATCGCCACTCCAGAAGTCCCCTCTGAGCCTCAGCTCTCTGAGGTGAGATACTCAGGTACTTAATAAATACTTATTGATGATGAGCCAGTATTTGTCATCTCATAACAGTTTTAAATGGACCTGCCTCATTCACAAAAACAAGGGCTAGAATATGTAAAATAACAGCAGGAGCCTCCAGCAGCCCATTTCTGAATTTCACATGGACCACCCCCTGATGCACAAGTTCTTTCCTGCTTGGAGCCCACTCCCACCTTTTGTGATCTCCAGGCCTCCTTCAGGGATGTGCCCCCATTCCCAGGGCAGTCAGGATCTGCTTGCTTTCATGGTCCACTTTGGACCCACCATTCTAGCTCAACCTCACACTTCTCCCGTGTACTGAGTCTAGTATGTCCCCTCTTCTCTCACACCGCAGCTACAGAGGAGAACCCCTCCATCCTCCCTGTATAGGGGAGGCAACAGACATTCAGACACTTCGAGACATCGTTAGGTGTGGTTTGGCCACATAATACATAAGAATGATTTCTACAAAGATGAATCCAAGAGCATCCTGGATGGTCTAGAACAAGGAAGGTTCTGGTCACCCTCAGCAGGGGCAAAGGGAGGGGGTCAGAGCATGAAAGTGAAGTCACGGGGTGGCTAAGTGAAAAGTCAGCACACAGGGCCAACAGTCTAGACCTGGGCCAAACCAGAAAGTGTCTTTAGTCAAAGAGACATATATGCCTTCAGCCAAAGATCCAGACCCAGCCCAACCCAAAGGCTTACTTTAGTCAGGGAAGAACGGGTGATCCCAGGGAGTTCAAGTACATCCGCAGGCGGAAGACAGTGTGGAAGGAGATGGCCTGGGATGAGGCAGAGAACACTCCGCCCTGCAGATGCTGGGTTTGGTACAAGAACCCGGATGCTGAGGCCCTGGCTGGGTCTCTGTTATCAGGCACAAGGATGTAATTTGAGGACCAAGGACAGGGTGAGCCAGGTCTCCTCAAAGCCACCCATAGACAAAGGGACTAGTCAGGACTGGACGCCAAGCTGCCAAAGCTGCACTTCCTCTTCTCGAGGGCTGGCTGCTAGAACAGGCGCCAGGCAGTGGCTCTGTGCCCTAGTCATCTGCAAGATGTGCCCTGCCATCTGCAAGGTACATGGGCTTCAGTGACGAGCTCCCTCGGATGGGGACCCAGCAGCCACCCTGTCGGATGAAGCAAGGCTGGAGAAGCTGAGTCAATGCGGCCTGAAGCCTGGGAGCACTGAGATATCCCAGCAGCCCCTGCATCTCCCAGAGCAGGCGTCTCTGCCAGAGGCCGACAGGGTGGAAGGCTGCTGGGAAACCAGACAAAGTTCCCAGGCCACCGGCTGTCAGGGTGGCGGACGAGCAGGTCTGTCAGAGCCACAGGAATGCAGAGGTGGCCACCGCTCCAGACTTGCCAGACCTGTCCCAGGGGTCTGGACCAATAAAAAACACATTAGCAGCCTGGTAAGACACAGACCAGGATCGGTGGTGACGGGAGAAGTGGGTACTCCCAACCACAGCCAGGCTTGATGGAGGAGGGGACCATAAAGCTCACTCGAAGGAACTGCTCTTGTTTTCCTTCCCAAAGCTGTCTACACCTGGTAAGAATGGTGCTAAATCACATGCTTTCAGGTGCCCGCTCCTGGGCAGATCCTAATTTCTCCTAGCCCACTGCATCCTCTGTGCCCTCCACAGCAGACAAGGTTACGCAAACTCCCTCTCAACGCTGCTCTCTCATTTGGCTCTTATTCTTATCTATTCTTGACTCCACGACATTTGTAGTTAGATTTTTCACCTAGATGAACGAAGGCCACTATGTGTCCAGTTACCCCCATCTCTCGGGCTTTGACTATACCAAACTTGCGTCCAGCCTTTTAACTAAAGTTAGATTTAACTTGTGTCTCCGCTCTTAAGGTTTTGACAAGTTGGCTGCCCTTGCTTGAACTTCTATCTCTGCAAATACAAGGTCTATTGGAAATCTGGATTTGTCACCTTTTCCCCCTGGGCAATCAACTGTACAATCACAAGGAATGCTTGCTATTGTCATTACTGTAACTCTGGGGACCCAGACGCCATATAACTCTGCTGAATTAAAAAGGCGGGGGCAGAAGAAAAAGACTCATAAGTTAAGAAGCTGCCAGGATTTCAGGTGTAGCCTTCAGGAGCCCAGTCCTGCTGAGCCACTAACATCCAGAATGCTTGGGTCTAAAAAGAGACATAAAGACCATTAGCATGATCAGCAAAAGCACTTTGGCCAACTCTGTATTTGTATTCCTCAACCCAAATTCCTTTGAAAATGAAAGTAAAAATAAAGCGATACTCCTCATCATTTCCTCCAGACCCTGGAGTCTGGGTTAAAGAAAATCTGCTGACTCTGCTGACCTTCACAAGGGTGCCATGGGGGCGAGGAGAGGGGATGCTTGCATCTGGGGCTGCTAGGGGTCCTAATAGCCGAGCTTTGCCTGCACTTCCGATATTTTCTTTCAAACTTGCCTTTTTACTGCTGCAGCTGGGCTTGTCAGCTTTCAGTACTAATGGGTTGTGATGGGGTGTCAGGGGAAGTCAACAATCAATGCTTGAGGAAAAAAATGGTGGGGGTGCAGGGGCCCATCACTGCTGACATGGCCAGGAAAGGAAGTACAATGGCCTTCTTTTGTAGAAAAAGAGACGAAAAATTCTGGGCTGTGTTTTGCTTTTAAGATTAGTATAGATTTTTATCCTTTGATGACTGGGCTGTCTGCTCTGCTCTTTCCCACTTTCAACTTGCCTATCAAAAACGTATATTCTGGTTTTTAAATAACCACTTCAGGATACAGTTAAAATTGTAATTCACGTTGTGGGGTCGCAATTATTTCTTACAGGAAGATAAAACAAGATAGGGAGATGTCTGACAAAACAGAGGCAACAAAGACGTGGTGGGAAAGGACTCTGTGGCCACCTCTCGAAGCAGGCCACCACTAGGAGAAGTCTCATTCCGGCCCCAGTGTTGTGTGACATGAGAAGGCCATTCCAGTAACACTCAACATGAGGGTGCTAATGCACAAACATCAGTGCCTGACTGCAGTTTGCATCCAGGGCTGGGAAGCTCACTGCAGATGTTTTCTACTCATAATCCAGGAGAACCCAATTATGACACCACCTGTGTCAGAACGCAGGAATAGAATTTGCTACATAGGTTGTTCTGCTCAAGTCATAGAGCAGGCAGTCCATGTGGGAGGTGATTGGATCAACAAGCAATTGCAGCATCACCCATGATAGCAAAGAATTTGCTAAATGAGGGTTCGCTGTACTTAGTTTCATGAATCATATTTATGCCAAGAACCCAAAGGGGCCATCAAGGGGAAATATTCCCAGCTGACTCTATGCAACACGTGAGTTCCTGAGAAGTTTTGTGTGATTCAGAGTAAAACTCAGAGTCACCTCCTGATGTATTCACCTTGTAAACCCAGTTCCACATGATTCAGGTTTTCTTTTTAAAAGTCCATCTGTATTCATCTTTCTTTTTAAAATTGAAAAATTTAGTTACAAGGAAAAATGTGGACAGGAGTCTGAAGTGGTAGTGAAATGAAAAGAAGTCTCGCTAATCCCACATCCCTGAGCTGCACTTCCTTCCTGTACCATACTTCACAATCTTACTTGGCCCAATTATTACTTTCAACAGCAGCCTTTCTGTATTATCAGGATGTTAATAAACATACAACATTTTAATAATCAGAGGAAAATAACACAAGCTTAATCTTTAAAAAACCATCACCCACCAGGAAGATGGAATAGACCATTTTCCTAATCCTCCCGCTAATTACAACTAAAAATCCTGGATGGTACAAGTATTTATATTTCTACTTATGTATTTGTAAATTAATAAACATATATTATTAATATATGATTTATATTCTTATTACATATAATTTATGTATAAATATATAATTTGGGGTTTTTTTCTTTAGAGAGAGCACGCACAAGGTATGGGGAAGGGCAGAGAGAGAGAGAGAATCTTTTTTTTTGAGATTTTATTTATTTATTTGAGAAAGAGAGAGAGTGGGGGAGAGGAGCAGAGGGAGAGGGACAAGCAGACCCCGCACTCAGCACAGAGCCCAATGCAGGGCTCAATCCCACAACCCTGATATCATGACCTGAGCCAAAATCAAGAGTCAGACGTTTAACCGACTGAGCCACCCAGGCGTCCCTATAATTTTGTTTTATGTATATATAATTTATTTATATACATATAAATCAAACATTAGAAGGCCTGAGAAGTAGAGAGGAGAAGGCAGACCAACCAGGACCTTGGGTCTTGAGGAGCCACACGGTGGTGAGTTCCCTGGGTTTTCTTTTTGCCTCGTATAACCCAGACTTAGGCCTGGAAAAGCTGGCAACCCTTAAATGCCAATAGGGACAGACAAAAACAGTCCCAACAAAAACCTGCACTCTCCAACCAAAAGACCAGGAAAGGGGTGCCTGGGTGGCTCAGTCGGTTAAGCGTCTGCCTTCGGCTCAGGTCATGATCCCAGGGTCCTGCGATCGAACCCCACATCGGGCTCCCTGCTCAGCGGGGAGTCTGCTTCTCTCTCTCTCCCACTTCCCCTGCTGTGTTCTCTCTCTCTGTCTCTGTCAAATAAATAAATAAAATCTTTTTTAAAAATAAATAAATAAAGCAGCCATGATAAAAATGCTTCAACAAGCAATTATCATCATGCCTGAAACAAATGAGAAAATGGAAAGTCTCAATACAGATAAGAAAGGAACACAACTCCACACACAAATTTGACACCTTAGAGGACACAGACCACTTCTTCAAAGAAACAAACAACAACAACAACAACAACAACAAAACAAAAACCTGCCACAACTCACCCAACATTAAGTGATGATTTGAAGAGCCCTCTAACTAGTCAGGAAATTGAACTCATAATTTTTAAATTCCCAAAAAGAAATGTCAAGACCCAGATGGTTTCACTGAATAATTGTACTAAATATTTAAATAAGAGTTCACACCAATGTCACACAATACCTTTCAGAAAACAAAAGAGAAGGGAACACTCCCAATTGAGTTTATAATACCAGCCTTACCCTAATACTAAAGCAAAAAGAAGACAGTACAAAAAAAGAAAACCACAAACCAGTAATCCCTCATGAATATACATGTGAAGTCCTTAAAAAAAAATACTAGCAAATAGAATGAGCAATATATAAAAGAATCTATATATCATGACCAAGTGGGTCTGGTTCAATGTTTAAAAATCAATCAGTATAATCCACCATATTAACAGACTAAGGAAGAAAAATCACATAATCATATCAATCAATGCAGAGCAAAAGCATTTGGAAAGACTCTATATCCATTCATAAACTTTTAGGAAAAAAGCATTCTACCATGCTTCTATGATCAATTCTCTTCCTCCTTTTATGGGTATGATCTTGGGCAAATTACCTAATCTGTCTGAGCTTCAATTTCCTCATCTGAAAAAAAAGGGGGATGTTATCTACCTCACTGAGTTGCTGGGTGAATTATTTCATATACTAATTATTAGTAATTAGAAGCACACTTGTTGAACAATGTTTTATGGAATGACTTCTTTCCTGGTTTTGTGCACTCAGAGCATAGAATGTGGCCTGCAAAGTTGGATAAGATTCTCTTAGTTCAAGTATCTACCTACGATAATACTTAAAAGTGCCCTTACTTCAGAACACTATAGATGACCCAAAAACATAAGTTGTGCCTGAAGAAAGTGAAAATGAGTATCTTGTCTATTTCACTGTTCTATTAATTTAGGCAACATTATATATAACAAACTAGAATTGTTTTATAAGGATGGTCTGGTATAAACTTCTAATCACTCCTCAATAAGGCATTAGTGAAAATCTTTAAGCAACATAGGTAATATTAACAATAACAACAGCAGTGATAAAAGGAACTCTTTTGGTCTGGTCCACAATTCCCTTTTCCCTGCATTTTCCAAATTCTGCTAATCCTCTGCTGCATGTTTAATGCAGTTCCCTTCCCATGTCAAGTTGTTCAGGGCTAGACTCTTCCTTGTCTCGTTGCCCTCATTATTATTTGCAGAAAAGTGTTGGTCTTTGCAAATGTGCTTGCTACATGTATATTTAAATACTGATTAACAATGTCACCTCGACAAAGCCTGGGTTATCCTCCAACATATATCACAAAAATGCCTGCCTGTTATTTCTTACTGATGTAGGACAGCTCCCCTTCTGTCTGGCTTATGGTGCTCCAGGCCTGCTCTAGAACCCCAGTGTTCTGGGGGTCTGGTCTACCATCTCTGGGGTCTGCCCCTGGCTTCTCCACAACAGTGCAGCCAGAAGAGGGGCCAATTCTGCAGTTTTGATAGGAAGAAACCCTTTCTGTTTGGGATCTGAGCTAAAAATGGATTCCACTGCCCCATTTGAACAACAACAGCTATACCTTGCCATTTTGTGTATTATGATTAAATGTCTTCCCAAGTTGCCTGAGTTCAGAAGATTTACTATGTAGTCCTTTTAGGCTTATCATTGTGCAGGCCATAAATGCTCAACAAATACTGAAAGAGTAAATAAATATCTATTGGCACTGCAGGCCAGGCTGACCTGAAAGGACAGATGTACACACACACACACACACACACACACACACTGCAAACACAAAAACATGAAAATGCTAGATAAATGTTTTTTTTAACACAAACTCAAAAGCAAGGGAAGGAAATCTCCAGATGTCAGAAATGAAGAACAACTCAAAGAAAAAAGTGCGATCTGAAGCCAAACATATGACAGGGATGTCGTAAACAGATATAGTCCTAGTAGTCTAGGGACTAAGCTTTTTTTTTCTCACTTATTTTTAATTTTTCAGGTTTCTATTTAAATTCCAGTTAGTTAACATATAGTATAATATCAGTTTCAGGAGTAGAATTTAGTGATTCATCACTTACATACAACACACAGTGCTCATCACAAGTGCCCTCCTTAATACCCATCCCCCATCTAGCAACCCTCAGTTTGTTCTCTATAGTCAAGAGTCTCTCTTATGGTTTTGCCTCCCTCTCTTTTTCTTTCCCACACGTTCATCTGTTTTGGTTCTTAAATTCCACATATGAATGAAATCATATGGTATTTGTCTTTCACTGACCTACTTACTTGGCTTAGCATAACACACTTTAGCTCTATCCACATCATTGCAAATGGCAAGATTGCATTATTTTTGATGGCTGAGTAATATTCCATTGTATACATACACCACATCTTCTTTATTCATTCATCAGTTGTTGGACATTTGGGGTCTTTCCATAATTTGGCTATTGTTGATAATGCTGCTACAAACATCAGGATGCATATGCCCCTTCAAATCAATATTTGTGTATCCTTTGGGTAAATACCTAGTAGTACAATTGCTGGGTCACTGGTACAGCAATTCCACTTCTTGGTATTTATCCTAAAGAATTGAAAACAGGGGGTGCCTAGGTGGCTCAGTCAGTTAAGCATCTGCCTTTGGCTCAGGTCATAATATCAGGGTCCTGGGATCAAGCCCCACATTGGGCTCCCTGCTCAGTGGGGAGCCTGTTTCTCACTCTCCCTCTGCCTGCCGCTCCCCCTGCTTGTGTTCTCTCTCTGTCAAGTAAATAAAATCTTAAAAAAAAAAAATTGAAAACAGGGTCTCAGAGAGGTATTTGTACATCCGTGTTCGTGGCAGCATTATTCACGATTGCCAAATGTTCATCAACAGAGAATGGATAAACAAAACGTGACATATATATATATATATATATACATATATATATATATATATATGTATATAATATTATTCAACCTTAAAAAAAAGAAGGAAAACTTGACACATGGTAAAATAGGGATGAATCTGGAGACATGACACTAAATGAAATGTCAATCACAAAAAAGACAAATACTGTATGATTCCACTTATATATGACATCTAGAGTAGTCAAATGCATAAAAACAGAAAGTAGAATGGTAGTTGCTGGGAGCTAGAGGGAGGGGAAATGGGGGGGCACTCTTTAATTGGCATAGAGTTCTAGTTTTGCAGTATGAGAAAGGTTCTAGAGATCAGTTGCACAACATTGTGAAATATACATTACACTACTAAACTGTACACTTAAATGGTTATATTGGTAAGTGTTATTTGTATCTTTCCACAATTAAAAATTGGAGGAAAAAAAAAACTGGTACAGAACCACTTTAGGCCCCAGCAGGGAAATGGAAAACAAGACTCTAGATGAGAGCACAAGCAGGAAACTGTGTCAATCTAGAGCACAAACTGCTGAAGATGAGCTCACACTCAAAGATGACAAATGGGAAATAGGTCACCATGGAAAAAACTGTTCTCCTAAAGATACAAACAACAGAAAAATCTGAGATGAGGTAAAGCATATATTCCTACCAAAAAGATAGATTATCTAGAAACCATAATGAAAGAATAGAAAAGTAAGGGAGTTACGGGGGTGGGGGGAGAGGTATGATTTTAAAAAAAAAAAAAGAAAAACTGAACAGGAGTTCTAAAAATAAACAAATATACTGTCATTATAATTTTCTAAAAAGAATCATTGGATGGATTAATACTGCTGATTGATACTGTTCTGAATCCAGAGCAAGGGAAAAAAACGACACGTTTTATTCAGACCTACACCTTTAACCAGCTAATTATATGATTTATGAGCCATGATGCAATCCCCATTCTGCAGCCAGAAACAAAATAACAGCAGGCATCCCTCCTGTTCATCTTCAAATGGTCAAACTTTGAGTCAGGCACTGTTCTAAGCCCTGGAGGTGCAGTTATGAACAAAACAGGCAAGTTTCTTCATCTTCTGGTTCTTATAATCTCATACTTAGTTGTCTGCAAAACAAGTAGGTGTAAATATAATAATTTCAGATATTTTGGTAAGTACAATGAAAAAATGAGAATAGAACAATAACAGAGAGTAAGAGGGGTTTGAGGGGAGGCTGCCTTCGATTGGGTGTTCAGAAAAGGCCTCTCTAAAGAGGTGGCACTTAAGCTGAGCCTGAACGGGAAGGTACCAACCAGGCCAAGAGCTGAGAGAAAAGCAATCTAAGGACAAGGCTCTGAGACAAGAAAGAAGCGAAAGCCTTTGGATTACCATTTAAAAACAGAGATAGGTAGAAAGAAAGGATAATGATGCTTCTCATCAAACATAGCAACTAAAATGCCATGGTACAGATACACCCAGTTATTCGCATTGCCAGATTACTGTTGGTTCCCGGAAAGTTCAAGTTGTAACTGAGTTCTAGGATGCAGTCTGTGTGGGAGGATCAGAGCCAGGCCCTGAACCTCGGCCAGAGTTACACTGCCTAGAAACAGCCCTAGAAACACATTCTCTCAGAAGCCCACGGGTGACTTGTACACTATACAGCGCCCCTGTCTGAGCCAGAGAAGGAACTGAGTGCAGACTGCATGCTAGACACCCAGGACCCCTAAAGCTTTGTCCATTTCCTACAGCAAAGGTGGCAACCTTTCTCTGTAAAGAATCAGATAGTAAATAGCTTGGCAGCAATGCCTGACCCTGCCATTGTTGGGGCAGACGCAGCCTCAGATAATACAGGAGCGAATGTGTGTGGCTTGTTCAAATAACACTGCATTCATACAAAACAGGCTGTAGTTTGCCAACCCCTCTTCTGAAACAATGATCTCCAAAGTGGTCAAATCCAAAAGGAACCATAGGGTGTGGAAAAAAGTATCAGGACTTTTGTTTATGTTTTTTAGCACCAAAAAGAGAGAAAGAGAGAGAGGAGAGAAGGAGAAGGGAGGGAGGGAGGAAGGGAGGAGAAGGAAGGAGGGGAAAGAAATTGATCTATTAGTATTTAATGTACAGGATGACCTGGGTGCCCCCGTCCAGTCCCGTGTTCCTAGGCGCTCACACACGGCGTGCAAGGAACAGCGAGGGAAGAAGGGATGTCCCCCGTGCAGCAGTGTGGACAGCGGGTCCTCACCCTTCCCTTTCAGTGTGTTGTAATGCATTACAGTTTGTCACACTCACAAAACGGGCAAGTGGCTTGAAGGATTTCAACCAAAAAACCCTCAGATGGAAGACAACACCAGTAACCCAAGCACAAACGAAGAACTCAAAAACGGCAAAACCAGCGCTGTTCCACTTCCTAGTACAAACGTGTTAGTCACAAAGAAGACACAAAGATTCCCAGGTTCCCATTTGCAAAGCAATCCAGAAAGATATTGCTGTATTAGTTATTCATTGCTGTGTAACAAATCAGCCCAAAACACAGGGACAGAAAACAACAATGAACAGTGAGCATCTCACACCATTTCTATGGGTCAGAAATTCAGGTGCCACTGAGCCACGTGATTCTGGCTTAGAATCTCATCTGAGGTTGTAGTCGGGATGCCAATCAGGATGCAGTCCTCTGAAGGCTCCATTCGGGCAGAAAGATCTGCTTCCTAGATGGCTCACTCACGTGGCCAGGGGTCTCATTCTCACCCTATGCACCTCTCTATGAGGCTGCTTGAGCGTCCCCAAAACACAGCAGCTGGCTCCCCCCAACCCCAGATGGAGGGAATCCAAGATAGCAAGGTGAAAGTGGCAAAATCCTCTGTGGCCTAGCCTCAGAAGTCATACACCATCACCTTCGCCACAGCCGAGGGGTCACGTGAACCAGCCCTGAGGCAGGTCTGAACACCAGTGGGCAAGGATCATGGGGCGCCACCTTGGAGGACAGCCACCACAGTCCACGCTCTGACCCCCAGTGATTGATGTCCCTCCTACCCAGGGACGTAATCAGTCCCTCAGGTAGAGAGAGCGACTTCTCTCTCACCTCCCCTTTTGCTCTATTCAGGTTGCGCACAACTCTGATGAGGCCCACCCCACAGTGGGGAGGGCAATCTGCTTTACTCAAGTCTACCAACTCAAGATCTTTCATTTTTGTTTTTTCAGCTTTATTGAAGGATAATTGACAAAGCTGTACGATATTTAAAGCGTACAACACGATGATTTGATATACCTGGTTCGAGGTAGTTTAGCCATGTACATCTTGGCTCAGGTAACTTGCCCACAGCATTTTCACGGCATAACTAATTGACCATAACACAATTTTGCCGTAAAAGATAAAATAACTAGTCGACAGTTTGGTTTCATTTCTCCACTGACAAATCAACCGCCTTCAGCAGAGTTAATGTATTGAAGCTAAGTTATCAGTTTGGTTTCATTTCTCCACTGATGAAATTCCCATTTTTCTATTCTATAAATCTTAGCCAGCCCTCAGAATGGTCTACAGGGTGACAAGTAGACATGGTGGTCTCGAATGGTGGATGATAACACCTATGTATATTGACTTGATAGAAAATACTGTGATAAAACCCACTGGAAGTGTGAAATAAAAGCGTGCAAAGCCAGATTGCCTGCTATGCTCTCCTAGAACATGATAGTGTATCAGTGGCAATGATAACAAAGCTCAGTTACAAATGCATTACGGCATTAGCATTTCTTCCACATTTTCCACAGAACTTTGGAACCATCTATCAATGGACATGTGACAATATGCCAAGAACAAACAGCGTAGAAGACTTTCACAACATAATACAGAGCTGGAAAACCAATACCTCTCTTAATGAAAGAAGAAATTAATAATTCATTTTATTCATGTTGTCCTATTTCATTATGTCCTTTTTAATTACCCCTCTTTTATTTTGCGTTGTGTTAGCTTTTACAGCAAAATTGCCTTACAGCCAGTTAGTTACACAAAGAGGTCTACAGCAAAACTACTGGACACGGGTAGAGTGAATATCGGGAAAGGAGTCCTCCCATTGAGTGAATCAACACATCCAACATCTCACATATTTACCTTTTTTTTTCCTTGGTGAGAACCTTTAAGTTCTATTCTCTTAGCAAATTTCAATTGTACAATACAATGTTATCGGCTATAGTCACCATGTTATACATTAGATTTATAGTAACCTCTCCCTATTTTCACCCCCCAATTCAAATGTTGATCTCATCTAGAAATACCCTCACAGACCCACCCAAAATAATGTGTATAACCAGATAGCTGGGCATTCCATGTTACTGTCAAGTTGTCACATAAAAGTGTCCATCATAACCATTAAAATAAAGTCAAATAAATTTACGTTTCAAATATTTGTTGTTTCATATTTCTCATCCTCATCCTATTTAGTTTGTAGTTTTGCAAATGTTTCACGATACATGCACGATATAATTATGTGTAGGTGTGCATATATGTGTATATCTCACATTCATGTGCACTGTGTGCTCACAACATTCTTTTTAAGAGGCAGAGGCATGAACTCAAGTTTGGAGACAACTGGTTTGGAGAGCCTGAAAAGAAGTGCTCACCCATTCTGAGCTTCTATTTTCAGTAATCGTTTGTCAGGGCATCTATCTGGTGGTTGGTAAGTGGTACCAAAATGCAGTTACCAGCTTGACTGCCTTATGAGAAGTGGCATAAAATGATGTGGTTTTGAGGGGAAGTAAACGTAAAAATCACATCGAGCATGAAGAGGTGGTAACTGTGGAAAGCATTTAGCCTGTTCTTGAAGATGAACAGAATATTTAGAATCAAGGACAAATTTCCCTTTTAAAAAGCCAGGAAATACATGATCCATGTAAAGACTAAAGCAATGAATACCTAAGACAAGTACCTAGGGAAGATTTTAAGGGGGGAAAAACAAAAAGCTTTTCCATTTCGGTAAAAATTGTCTTATATTTAAAAAGGAGGGGGCAGTATAGACACTTAATAAGAAGGGAAGAAGGGAGGGAGGTTGAGACGTTGTGAATATCTACTACCATTAGTTGCCAGCTACTTATTCAAAATATTCTACTCCCTTCTCCCTTTGCTGTTCCCTTCCACTGAAACTTTCTTTTAACAGAATCAAAAATCACAAGAATAAGCATACTGCAATCCTTTGCCAGCAGGACCCTCCACTGTGGGAGCTCAAGCCAACACATAGCTAGTCACCACAGACACACCAAGAACCTAGTCTCATGCTTTGTACCTAGTTAGCCATGACGGACCAATGTAGAATGTCCCAATTGAATTGTTCCTCCAAGGGCCATCTTCCCATAACCTGGGCACCAATGCACACAACTAATCATAGATGTACTTACATGCACATTGTGCAATAAGTCATGAAAGACACAGGTTAGCACCAAAATGTCTGCATAATGATTTCTTAGTTATGTCATTATTATTAAGAATTATAGTCTTGGGGTACCTGCGTGGCTCAGTCAGTTAAGCATCTGACTCTTGATTTCAGCTCAGGTTGTGATCTCAAGGTCATGGGATCGAGCCCTGCTTAGGGCTCCACACTTGGTAGGGAATCTTCTTGAGATTCTTTCCCTCTCTCTCTTTCTCTCTCTCCCCCCCACCCCCGGGGCCCTCCCTCCTACTCACTCTCCCTAAAATAAACCTTTAAAAAAAAAAAGAATTATAGTCTTGGGGTCCTTGTGAGGTCAGTCGGTTGGGCATCCAACTCTTGATTTCAGCTCAGGTCATGATCTCAGGGTCAAGGAATTGAACCTCCAAGGGCTCCTCCACACTCAGCAGGGAGTCTGCTTCAGATTCTCTCCCTCTCCATTTGCACTCCCCACACAAACTCTCTCTCTCTCTCTCAAATAAATAAATAAATGTTAAAAAAAAGAATTATAGTCTTGGCCATGAGCAACATCTACGATTGATTAAGCCCTTTTTTTGAGCCAGATGCTCTGTATGCATGATTTTCATACACTGTGTCATTTCATCCTTCCAGCAACCCTAGGGGTAAGTAATTTGCCACAGGCCCAATCAGTGGCAGAAGCAGAATTTGACTTCAGAGACTGCGCCCTCCACTACTATACCAACAGTTCTCAAACTTTGATGTGTATAAGAATCACATGAGGGCGCCTGGTTGGCTCATTTGGTTAAGTGTCTGCCTTCACCTCAGGTCATGATCCCAGCATCCAGGGATCAAGTCCCTCATCAGGCTCCCTGCTCAGCAAGGAGACTGCTTCTCCCTCTCCCTCTGCCTGGGAGCTCCCCCCTGCTCATGCTCTCTCACTCACTTTCTCAAATAAATAAATAAAATCTAAAAAAAAAAAAAAAAAAAGAATCACATGAAATATTGCTTAAAATGCAAGTCCTAGACCCAACCACAAAGATTCTGACTCAGGAGGCCTGAGGAATGCCCTAGGAATTTGCTTTTTTCCTAAAACACCCCAAATAACGCTAATTTAGGTTGTTAGTAGCTTTCTGGGACACACATTATACTGTATTATAAGAGAGCTCTTAAACTGGTATTTCACTCTAACCAAACAAATTGAACTACATCTCAGATGTTAAAAGTTGCTTTCTAAGTAACTGTCCTCTCTGATGTTATGAATTAAGGGAGAAGAACACAAACACGCACACGTTCAAACTTACCAGACTAAAACACCAGAGGCTATGATTTGCATTACAAAATTATTCTTCAGCTTACAGAAAGGTTCTTTGCAGCGAGAAATTTCCAAAACAAGATGCTACACTGCTCTGCCCATAAATTGAACAAAACTGGTCACTAAAACGGAAAAAAAAATTAATAGCAGAATTCCCAATGCATAGAAAACCACAGACTAGTGAATATAATTTTAACCACCTCAATTTTGTCTCCCATATATTTTTCTTAAACATCTAGTGCCTGTGCCACGAATCTGCTCTGGAGGGGCAGTTGACAAAAAGCAAGTAAACAACAATCAA
This sequence comes from Leptonychotes weddellii, assembly GCF_054177405.1. NCBI lineage: Eukaryota > Metazoa > Chordata > Mammalia > Carnivora > Phocidae > Leptonychotes > Leptonychotes weddellii. The sequence goes on from NC_138376.1 coordinate 121,124,487, forward strand.
GGAATTATTTTTTAAAACACTCGGTTGGGCGACTGCCTTCGGCTCAGGTCATGATCCTGGAGTCCCGGGATCAAGTCCCGCATCGGGCTCCCTGCTCGGCGGGGAGTCTGCTTCTCACTGTGACCCTCATGATCTCTCTATCTCATTCTCTCTCTCAAATAAATAAATAAAATCTTTAAAAAATAAAAAAATAAAATAATAAATAAAAAATAAAACACTCAAAAAGAACCAATCTGGGGCGCTTGGGTGGTTCAGTCGGTTGAGCGTCCCACTCTTAATTTCTGCTTGGGTCATAGTTTCAGGGTCATGGGACCCAGCCAACCCCCCACCATCAGGCTCCATGCTGGGCATGGAGCCTGCTTGGGATTCTCTCTGACTCTGCCCCTCTCCAACCCCCATGCATGCACACGTTCACTCCCTCTCAAATAAATAAATAAAATCATGTCACATCTGACAATCTGATCTTTTTGAGGATTTTATGCTTGTGATTTTATATTGTACTTATATGGCATAGTCATATCTTCTGCCGGTAATAGTTGTCCCTGGCTCATACGGTATTACTGGATATGTCTCCTAATCATGGGTCTGTTTTGGACACAGCATCAAAACTTCCAGTAAACTACTGGAATAAGTAGTTTGGACAACTAGGCTTGCTCCCCTTTTTTTTAAAGATTTTTTATTTATTTGAGAGAGAGAGCACGAGAGGAGGGAGGGGCAGAGAGAGAATCCTCAAGCAGACTCCCCGCTGAGCATGGCGTCCGAGGGGGCTCGACCCCAGGACCCCGAGATCATGACCCGACCCGAAATCAAGAGTCAGTCGCCCAACTGATGGAGCCACCCAGGTGCCCCTAGCCTAGCTCCCTTTAAATATGATTCTATTTACACCATTTCAACTATATACTTCTCAGAAACACATTTATTATGTAATAGAGTATGTGAAAGAAAGAACTCTTCAATTGTTGATTAAAATTGTTATTCTCATAGTGATTTTCCTGTTGCAAAGCGGTAGTGCCTTAAGCCAGGAAGTCCACATCCCTGAGAGACATGGAGAGGAACTATGCACGAGAATTCTTGCAAGGGGTTGCATTATCTCTGCTCTGCAGAACAGGGACATCTCTCAGCAAAAAGAAGGCAGTAAGTGGGAGGAGCCCAGGGGAGGTGCCGGAAACAAAGCCCAACCTCTACTCCCAGCTGTTGATGGAGGGAATGGTATGTAGAGAGCCTCCAGGGATGACTAAATGCAGATTCTACTTGGAAGTTAAGAAATAGAGCTTCACTTCTGGATAGAGTCAGCTTTAACCACCAATTGTGCTTTGGGCTAACAAGCTATTCAAAGAAATGGATGAGGAGTAGACCTTGAATGATGGGAGGCAGACCCCTCCATAGAGCAAAGGAGGTGCCTGATGGGTGAGTTCAGGGCTGAATAAAGCCCAAGATGATCTCTAGGAGCCAGAGATGGGTGGTGCCTCACCACAGCCCCACGCTACCCACCCAGGGGCCATACATTCCTCCAAGGCCCTGTCCACCAACTCACCCTCAGGACCACAAACCACCTCATCCTGGGAACAGTTTGAACACGTGGATGAGATGGCTCATCCTTTGAAGCCATACCATCCATTGCACTTCCGCTCCCACTGGGTCCTTTGTACATGCTAGACTCTGCCTTCCCTCCCATGTGGGCTAATTACAAATGTGTCCTTATCTTTCATGCTGTACATCCCAGGCCAACAGGTCCAGAAAGATACTGGGTGGTTTGGATGGGCCTTTACATGCCTTGACTTAATTTAGCCCATAGGTCCAAGCCCACATCCACCTTTAAGAACACCTGACCAGCAACCTATCTACAAATGGAAATTGCCACAGAACAATCTGAGTGCACAGGACTGAGGGTTTGCAGGTGGTGTTCCATCCAAGTTGGGTGTTAAAGAGGAAGGAGACTGAAGAACATCAGCTTGAACTGGCCAGACAACAGACAAGTGTTTGGGGCAAGGCTCTGAAAGGAGAAGGAAGCTAAAAGAAGCTGGCCCACTCCCGTCTTCTGTGCATTTCTACTCTCCCCTGATCAGCCAGGATGGCACAACCAGGTAATGAGCAAACTATATTAAACCGTGTTGAGCAAAGTCTTTGTGTGCCAATTTCATCTCTATTGTACGACTGCTGTGCTGGTGGTTAGGACTCTAATTCCTCATTTAAAGTAAGAATGGCTGGGGCACGAGGGTAGCTCAGTCAGTTAAGCATCCGACTCGTGATTTCGGCTTGGGTCATGATCTCATGGGTCGTGAGACTGAGCCCCGCGTTGGGCTCTGTGCTCAGTGTGGAGTCTGCTTGAGGATTCTCTTTCCCTCTTCCTCTGCTTCTCCCTTCTCTCTCCTCTCTCTCTCAAATAAATAAATAAATCTTTTTTAAAAAAAATTAAAATGGCTAACATTAATTGAACACTTTCCATGTGCCATGCAGCATGCTAGGACTCACATACAGTATTACACTTAATTCTCACATCGGCCCAACAAGGTAGGCCCTGCTATCTCTCTTTTATAGAAAAGGAAGTTGAGGCCAAGAAGAGTAAGGTAATTTGCACTAACTCAGAGTGAGCAGCAGTCTGGAGTCATCCCGGATAGCCAAGTTGACCTAGGGACATAGTGGCCTGTAAGGACCTTAGGGGGAGCCCTGTTTCATAGCACCGCATAACCAATATGTATATATAAATGTCCCCCAGATCACTGAGATAAGCTTCCATCATGCTTGTGGAAGCTAGGCAAGATGGCTATTCAAAATGATGACAACAAACTAAATTTGGGTGCCCAAAGAAGTGGAGTTCAGTCAGCTGGAAAACGTAGTTCTGTGAAACAGCTCATTGCTGATGATGCTGGATAAATGAAGTGTTCCCATATTAGTAATAGTAGTCATCAGAGCAGCTCAATTAATAATATTAGTCAAGCTGCAGTGGTTGGACAGATTGGTGCAGGCGAGAAGGGGGAAGTCGAGAAACGTTTGGGAAGTCATCTATCTCTAACATAGCTTCAGAGAGACCCAGGCCACACAGGCCCACCTGCCCCTTCCCACCAGCCTCACTCATTGCTCGAAGTGTAATGATGTTTCCAGGTAACATATTTCTGTCTCACAACCAACACTCGGCTATTGTCCTCTTGTTGTGAACCCCCTACCTCTGGATGCCTCTGTACTTGGGCGCCGGCAGCATTTGAGAATATATATGTGTTGCAGCCCCTGCGCACAGCACAAGGCTATGGTGAAAGCAAACGGATTCTCCTTGTCTGGTATATTGATGCTGTGCAGCAGAAAGCCAATAAGTGCATGACCTTGTTCCACACACAAATCCGTTCTTTTAACAGGCTTTTCCTCTAAGGCAGCAAGTCTGCACGGGTAGGGAGAACAGAAAGAATTTTCCTTTTAAGAAATGTAGAAGACAGTACTCATTTTTTCCAGCCCCCCTTTTTTTTTGTCTCTTATTTTCCCAGTTTTAATAAAATATACTTACAAAAGCATCTCCCTTCTTGCACATAATGATATTAGCCAAGGCATCTTGCTGAAAGGTCTTCCTTCCTCTATCAGTTGCTGGAAATGGACCCCAGCCATATAGATTCACGCCAGATTCTTATTGGTTACAATAGAGATGCCATATTTCTGCCTGAATTCCTATCTGACCTCTTGACTACATTGGACACATGGATATATGGATGGACAGAAAGACAAATAATGAGATGCTACAGGTCAATAACTGCTTTCAAACCAATGCTATAATTAAGAAAGCACAGGTTTGATTTTCCTGCTGCTACATAACTCTTGTTTGGGGGTGTGCAACGTTGAGACTGATTTATGCCATAGCACACCATGAATAAAGCTTTTGAAGTAGAGAAATGTAGCCACAAATGTTTGTTTAATTTACATGTATGTTAATAGGTACTCAGCTTACATGTACGTGTCCCTATGTACTACATAGGGACTGGTATCACAGCATTATGTTACCAGACATTGACTATGTGCCAGGCACCGTGCTGGTGATGGCCATTCAAAGACAGATGAAAAAAGAAAAAGGAAAAAAACAAAACAGAACCTGCAGCTAAAGGGCAGTGCCATACAATGAGGATTAATGAACACCATTTTTCAAAACTGTTTGAACACCGTTCTATGTTTCAAACTGAAAACCACCCCTTTCTCCCTCCACCCATGAATCAGTCAAGAACAAAAGGAAATGATTCTGAATTTTTCGCTTTCTTTCCAAGCACCTTGGGAAGAGCCAGGCATGCAGCCAAAAAGGAGGGGGATTTTGCTAAGGAAAAACACCACCCTATTTGGCTTTGATGGAAAAAAGAAAGAAAGAAAGAAGCAACTGCATCATGTATCGGAGGCTCGAATGATGTGTATAGGAAAAGAGTGTTTTTGTGGATAACTGCCATGGGCGAAACAGCAGATCTAATCAAAAGCACTACACACGTGGATGTTCCCAGCCTCTGGGAGAAGGGAACTCTTACAACGGCTGGGTTTCTAAGTTTTTCGTCTTCAATTCAGCAGAGGGTAGACAGCCTTACAATGCATAAAATATTCCTCAGAGCCTCCCTGTCCTCTCAGCAGGAGAAAAAAAAAAAAAAAAAAAAAAAAAAAGGCAAGAAAGAAGAAGACTCATCACTAAGACAAACCATTAATTCCACATTAATTCCAAACTAATAAAATTCTCTTATCTCCATCACACAGGTGAGTTGTGGTGTGAATATCCGTGAGGTTCCATACATATGAGCAGCCAGAATTGTCGCTGCTATCCGCTCTCCCTTCCTAGGAGCACAGGAGCTGAGTCTTGGCTTCGGGGAGCAAGAACGCTCAGATTCATCAGCCCCTCATCTTCCCTCTGCCCACCTCTGCCATGTCCCCTTTTGTCTCCCACCAGCTACTGATGGAGCCCTGATACACCCGCGGCCGCAGGACCGGCAATAACGTGAGGTAGGGCGAGGCGCCGCTCTCGCCCTCTAGAGGGCGCTGTCCACTCCAGGCTCCGGAGGCCTCCCCAAGGTCACCTGCGCGGAGCCTGTTCTCCCACATCTATTTTTTGGAAAGTCTAAACATTGAACAGGCCTGAACAGGCAGGAGTGGGAGAGGGAGCTGTGAGAGGAGCCAGGGCCTGGCGCTCAGAGGCCGAGGGAGGAGAGGCGCTCTCCCCGGGGCTGCTTCGTTCCGGTGGCTGCAGATGATGGTTCCGTTTGGCTCCAAGTCCTGCCCTGTGTGGTGGCAAACAGTAGAACACAAAACAAGGCAAAACAAGACGGCGGGAGAGGGAGGGCCTGTATTATTAAAGGCAGCCCTACCCGAGATGTCTGGGTGTCGGAAGGTCAAAGATGCCAAAACCACCAGGAAACTAGACCCCAAATACATGCGTTTTAAAACCAGATCGAGACTCGGCTATTTACCAGATCTCCCTGGACCACCTCCCACCCACCCCCCCCAAATCATGGGACAGCCGTGGCTAAGGGTCACCGTGCACCTGCGTCCTGCCAAGCACCGTGTAGGTTTGCGTGGATCGCTCCCCACCCCCCCCCAGCGCCCCTCCAGCACAGGGGCTGTTACGCCCCACTTCCAGGTAAGAAAACAGACACGTGGTGTGAAAACTTACCCAAGGGAACCCAGCCAGCCTGTAGGAGCTGGGACTTGCACCCTGCTGATCCGACTCCGGGGTCCACATCCCTGACTACTATGCTCAGTGGACGCTAAATGCCATGCCTCTGGCAACAGCCAGAAAAACTTGATAGCCTTCTCAACCCAAATAGTAAAATCCAACTCAATTGAACTCCCATCAGCCCTGCCAAGAGGTTGAGTGAGGATGTCCCCCAGTGTCTATTCTTTCCTGTTTACCAGATGTCAAAGGGTAAGGAATATAGAAAAGAAAGTAGGCTCCTGTGAAAAGTGAGTGAAACCCCTATTAGAAAAATAAAGTAGGGCACCTGGGTGGCTCAGCCGGTTAAGTGTCTGACTTCGCCTCAGGTCGTGACCTCAGGGTCCTGGGATTGAGCCCAGCTGGGAGCCCCGGGTGGGGTTCCATGATCAGCAGAGAGTCTGCTTGTCCCTCTACCCCTCCCCCAGCTCATGCTCGCTCTCCCTCAAATAAATAAAATCTTGAAAAGAAAAGAGAAAAGAAATGAAAAAAGAAAAGAAAAAAAAGAAAAAGAAAGTCTGGGGGCGCCTGGGTGGCGCAGTTGGTTAAGAGCCAGACTCTTGATTTCTGCTCAGGTGGTGATCTCCAGGTAATGAGTTCTGAGTCTGCTGAGTTTTCTCTCTTCCTCTCCCTCTGCCCCTCCTCCCTCCTTGTGTACAAACTCTTGCTCTCTCGCTCTCTCTCAAATAAATCTAAAAAAGAGAGAAAGAAAGAAAGAAAGAAAAATAAAGTAAGGCTAGGAAATCAGTCTCCTAGAATTATACTAAGACCCAACATCCAGGATATTCCATAGATTTTTTTTCAACCAATTTGAGCCCAGCCCCGACTTTGAGAACCCAGCCAGACGGGACCCTTCTCCTCCCAAAGAGGTGCTCTCAGCTGCCGGGGATTCCGCCTTCACCAGGCTCTGGTCTGAATCCGTTGCCCTTCCTCCATCAGATTTATTTGCTCCCCCACTTTACTGAGAAGCTCCAGCCCCTCCTCCAGGAATCTCCTTTAGTTTTCATTCTTCAGCTCAACAGTTTGATATATCTCCGCTTTGAGGGGTTCTTTCTTTTGTTTTGGCAAGACAGATGTTCTTCCTCCTTTCCAAAGAGTCTTGTCTACTCATGCCCCTGGACTCAACCAGGACGCCCTCCTGCCCCTTGGTCTGTCCTACCCTCGGCTCTTCCACTCTGCCTACAAACCTGCGCTCCCCTCATACCCTAAGAAATGCAATAAATTAGGGGCGCCTGGGTGGCTCAGTTGGTTAAGCGACTGCCTTCGGCTCAGGTCATGATCCTGGAGTCCCGGGATCGAGTCCCGCATCAGGCTCTCTGCTCGGCAGGGAGTCTGCTTCTCCCTCTGACCCTCCTCCCTCTCATGCTCTCTGTCTCTCATTCTCTCTCTCAAATAAATAAATAAAATCTTTAAAAAAAAA
>NC_138376.1:121131665-121161484 GCF_054177405.1 Leptonychotes weddellii
CGTGACTGGGCAAGTTTGGGGAACACCCCCTTCAGCTCTACCTTCCGTGTCTGCACACGCTGAGCACGTGGGCCCTCATCACTGCCTGCGTCCTCCCCTCCCACTCGCCCATAAGCCTACTACAAAGCTCCCACCTTAACAAACTTTTCTCTTGTGGGTATTTCGTAACATGACAACAAAGCCAAGTGGGACTACAAGTCCCAGAATTGGCTAACCTGCACGGTTCTGGGGGAGCGGAGGGCTGGCCACACAGAGAAGTCTGCCTGAGATTTGTAGGGCAGGAGCGAAGCAACAGGGGCACTCCATAATTCCATAATGCGTGCCCCTCAACAGTGGTCCTGCTTCTCTGATTAGACCCTATTTGATGTACATATTGGTACTAGAGATGACTCCCAGGGACAAGAGCCTTAAAGATGGGTTCCTTGACTTGGAACTGGTTTATGGGGAATTGATTCTCCGATATGATTAGATTTAAAGGCATTAATGGCCCTGTCACCAGTGACAAAACGTACATTGGTAGCCTATGGCATGTAGTGGCAAAATATTCATTAAATTGTCACCTGAAACACTTGTAATTGTCTAGAAGACAAGGCTTTTCAGGATCAAGTAGTTGCTGCTATCCTAGATTTTGGTGCAAATAAAGAATATAACAGTTGGTTGCTTTGAAGAGTACTAGAAAACTTAACCAAAAAAAGAGAATAAATTTGGGGCATCTCAATCCCAGTTTGAGGTTTGAGGGAAGAACCACAAAGCTTCCAGGACTGCTCTCACAGAGCTCTTGTCTCCTGTAGCCAAGATTTCTAGAGACAAAAAAAGAAAAAGAAAAAGAAAAGTCCAATCTTAAGGATTGATGAATCACAAATTGAATTTGCAGTCTTGCAGGATCTCATGTTTCATTATGTTAAACTTGTTATGTGCATTTTACCACAATAAAACATTTTTGGAAAAACTACTTAATCAAATGGGTCCCTCTTCAGGGCGCCTGGCTGGCTCAGTTGGAGGAGCATGTGACTCTTGATCTTGGGGTCATGAGTTCGAGCCCCACGTTGGATGTAGAGATTACTTAAATAGATAAAATAAATAAGCTTTAAAAAATAAATGGGTCCCTCTTCAAACCGATTCTCAAACTTTTAGAATTGGAGAAAACTTTTTAACATTATGAATTTCACCCCTCACATTCCTGCCAACACACACACAGAAACACGTGATGGTGATTGTACTTCTGGTGTCTTTGAAGGAGAAAATCGGTAAGGGAAGGTAATATTTTTTTTTTAATATCAGAGCATTGATAAGGACCCTGAAAAGGAGAGTTTCTGTCAAACCTTATTTGTCAGTGGAAGCAGCCCTTCCTCCTTGTCTGAGTTTTCTCTTTCTGAGTTCCTCCTGTCTCCTCTGAGTTTCCTTATAGAGGATTCTCCCCACGACCTACCCATATGACTCTCAATGCTTCTAGACCTATGACCACACACAAGTCCCAGCTGGTCTCAGGAACTAAACTACAAAGTGTGACCCATGAAGAGGTGCAATACACACCAAAAGTACAAACATTTCATGAACTTTCATCAACAGCATCCTGGGAGACCTGTTTAGGAATGAACCCTACAGGTGTTGGATCAGAGGGGAAGGGAATTATTGGACTGGGCCAAATTTGTTGATGGGGGCACTGAACAAAAATTCTAGATTTAATGTGTTAACTCAAGCAGCTGGGAATGATTCTAAAAGTTTGTGTCATTGGTTTCCTGGAATATAGAAATGCAAGTGACCTATTCTGAGTGAAGTTGAAATGCCAGAACTTCCTTGGTAAACAAAAGAAGATATCTAGATGCTATGGAAGATCTGAATTGTAGAGTGGACTTAGATATCTGACCTGCCAGGAGGGTTCAGGGTCCTCCTCTCACCAAGACTGTGAGAAATGAATTTATGAGGACAGCCCTGACATCCTTGAAGAGCCCTGTGGCAGCTCTTATCTGCAGGCCTAGAATGCCAGTGGGAATTGCTACCATCAAACTAGCAAATTCACTGGGGTCCTGGGGTAGCAGGGGGCCTTAATCGTAAAGATGAGGTTAGCCAGGTGACCATAATGGGCAGTGGAGCCAGAGCAAGAATCATAATGGTTTGAACCATCAAAATCTTTAGCATTGACTAATTGATCTTGGTATCCGTAGAACTGAAATAGATGTACAACCTACTAGCTTTAGATCTGGTGACAAGAAGTCTGAGTCAAATCATCACACTAGAGAGTTGTAGCCCCTCAACCTTTTCCTAGCTTTGAGCTAGTTCACCAACCCAGAGCCTTTGGAATGAGGGTAGGCTGGTTCCCCTTTAGAAAGATCCCAGCTACACAGTTAATAATTAGCTGATACATCTCCCCAAAAGTCTGCTGTGACTCCTAATTCCAGAAATGCTTATGGACTATAGCACTTGACACCATGGTCTGCCTCCCCCTTGAAACTTCCGATCCGTGGCATCCCTGCATCATGTGCTTCTGCTCTTTCTGCTGCATGTCTGACTCTCCTTCCCAGGTTCTTCTTTCTAATCCCTAAAGATGAGCACCCCTACATTTCTATCCTGGTCCCTTTTCTCTTCCCATTTCCTAAAACACTTACTTCAGTAGTTCTATATCTCTTCTACACAGAGGCTCCAAACTCCCCTCCACGCATCATCCCTGCTCTCCAGTTTGCTAACCATCAAACACCTGGATGCACTATTGTCACCTCAAAATCATCCCGTATCTGCTACGGACTGAATGTTTGTGTCCCCCTAAAATTTGTATGTTGGATCCCTACCCCCACTGTGATGGTATTAGGCGGTAAGGCCTTGGGAGGTAATTAGGTCATGAAGGTGGAGCCTTCGGACATGGGATGACTGCCCTTATAAAAAGGACCCCAAAGAACTCTGTGGTCCTCGGGGCGCCTGGGTGGCTCAGATGGTTAAGCGTCTGCCTTCGGCTCAGGTCATGATCCCAGGGTCCTGGGATCGAGCCCCACATCGGGCTCCCTGCTCAGCGGGGAGCCTGCTTCTTCCCCTCCCTGCTTCTCCCCCTGCTCATGTCCTCTCTCTCTCTCTGTATCTCTGTGTCTCGAATAAATAAATTAAAAAAAAAAAAAAAAAAGAACTCTGTGGTCCTCATTCCACCACGTGAGAATACCAGAAGTGGGCAGTCAGCAATCCTGAAGAGGGCTCTCACCAGATCCCAACCATCCTGGCACCTTGATCTCAGACTTCCGGCCTCCAGAACTGGGAGAAATACATTTCTGTTGTTTATCAGCCTACCCAATCTGTAGTACCCTGTTCTAGCAGCCCAAACAGACTAAAACAATATCATTTTTCCTTCTGTTCTCCTATTAATAATACCATGATTTTCCCAATCAGACTAGAAACACCAGGCATCTTTGATGTCACCTCTCTCTTCCCTTCCCACGTCTTACCAGTCACCAAATACTAGCAATTTTATGTGTAGAGTCTCACCTTTTTATTACTAGAAACACAACCCAAGCTCAAATCCGTGTCATCCCTGGAGGAAAGATAGCAGCTTTCCACTTCCATTCTCTCTCCCAAACATCCAGCCTACTCTTCTTCATGTATGTTCTATTTTGGTGTGTGAAGTTCCACTATTCAAAAACCCACCGTGATTCCTACTTGCCTCTAAAATACAGTCCAAGCTCCAGAATTTAGTATTTTTGCCCTTTATTAATAGGCCCTCAATCTGTATTCTTCACATCATGACATTTTCAGGTTTTTTACATAACCATATTCCAACCAAACCCTACCATCCACTGACTATGACCCACACGTTCTCATTCCTACATCTTTCTTCACAACATCCCCTGTCTGCCATGCCTTCCTTATCTCCACCTGTTCACTTATTCCATAAATACCATTGAACATCTCCCAGGTGTAAGGTCTTGTGCATATCAGGGCATTATTCTTCCCTGGATTGCTTAGACCCTGGCCTGTTGAAATCCTCTGATTCCTACAAGGTTAGTCCATACTGTGGTGTATGGACTCCATGGACTCCACCTTGGTCTCTTGGCCAGGAGTGACTGCCTGACCACTGCACTCTTTACCTCACTTATAGTATTTGTCCATGCCAGATGTTAGTCATTCATCCCTAGGACCTTTGTCATTGCTGTTCCCTCTGCCCAGTAAGCTGTTCCCAGACTCCATGTAGCCAAATCCCTCCCTTCCTTCTGTCTCCACAAAAATGGCACCTCCTCACAGTCTTCTCTAACCAGTCTACCTAAAATATCCTCCAACTTTTATCCTACTTCATTTTTCTTCCTTGAAATGATCAGTACTTTAAGGGGGAGTGTATGTGTGTGTGTGTGTGTAGTTTATAGTTTGTGTGTTGTATGTCTATGTGTCCCCATGGGCTACCAGCTCTATAAATACAGGGATGCTGTATCCTAAAATTGTCCTTTAGAAACAGCAATCACCTCTCCCTGATCATCTGTCTTAACTTCACAAAGAACACCCAACTAGGAAATTGTAGTTTATATGTTCTTTGGGCCAGATCAGGTTCTTAGACAGGGCTTCCTTTGCCCAATAATTATATCCACAAGCAGAAAGGGAGAAAGATATGCATTTATTCTCTCCTGTCCAGCTCATTACTTCTGATTTTTTTTTCCTGGTTATATCTAAAACAACCATGGCCTTCTTCCCAAGCTTAGCAGAATATAAATGAAGAATGTAACAAATGTCTCTGAATGAATCCCCCTCCCCAAGAAACAGAACGTTGCATCTCTTTCCCACTGCTCAATATCCTCCAGATGATCTGAAATATTGATGGCACTAACCACTAACCACAGTTCTCTTCTAGGGCAGCTGCCTTCGGTGGGGACGACCACAGTCCCTTCCCACGGAAGAGCCAGGGGACCAGGAGCTGTAAAAGCAGGGAACGATAAAAGCAGGAACAAAGATACTCAGCCCCACATCCACCTGGCTTCAGGGCAGACACACCGCTTCGTGTCCCATTAGCTCTAGAAGGAAACAACCTTGGGAGGGGGCCTCCCTCATTTCTCTGGGTTCTCCAGAACTTTTGTCCATTACTTTTGTGGGTAACATGGAGTCAGTATTTTTTTTTAACCATCACTGACTGGATAAGAGGGCTCTGTGGGAGCATCAGTTGTCCCAGGTGGCAGCAACAGCTCATTCTTCCGCAATGCATCTGAGAACAGTAGATCAGTAGTGAAGGCGTGCTGTCCTTTCCTTGCCCCCCGCCCCCTCTCCCGCCCGACATGATTGTGAGCACCCAACAGAAAAGGAAAGGTTGACTCTTCTAACGAAATGGATGGCCCTTACTGAAAGACCAATCTCAGAAAGGCCTCTTGGGAAGGGGTAAAGCACCCCAGCCTGACCCCACTGAACACCCAGAGCAGGGGATATGTCAAGACAACGGGCTCTGCACTCAGGCTTCCCACACAACAACAAAGCCAGGACACTTCCCTTTCCTGACCCTGAAGCATCAGTTGTGTTCAACCCCTCCATTCACGGCCCATGGGAAGGCTGCTTGGTATGTATTTGTGGTCTCTGTGACGTGTGGGTCCCTATGGTACACACATCTGTAGCTGGCCTCACCCATCTTCCCACCAGCCAGATAGGTCCCTTCCACTTCTCTAGTACTTGGTCTGATCTATGACTTAATTATCTAGCCTCGATTAATTTAATTTACCACAGAATCAGGCCAACTGAAAACTGACAACCCAAAGAAATTCTTCGCAGATTCTTTGGTGTATTTCTGAAGGGAATAACATCCTGTCACTTTTAGACAAGTCGCTTGATTTCTCCGGGCCTGGGTTCCCTCACAAATAAAACGATGGAAGTAGATTTGTTGGTGGCTCGAACACTGGCTGCATATTAGAATCATCTGGGGAACTTGTAAACCAACCATGGGGCCTGAGCCCCTCCTTCCCAGACCAATTAAATTAGAATCTGGGGGAAGGGGTGGAGGCCAAGGCCCTGTACTTTTTAAAAGCTCCCCAGAGATCCTTGTAGGCAGCCAACTTTGGGGGACGACCAGCAGATTGGATGATCCCTCCCACAGCTTTAGTGCCAACCTCACTTTACCCTGAAAGTCCCCACCATGGGCCCTGAGCAGCTATCATTCGGGTGACCGAGCCTTGTGAGCCATCTCTGACAGTGGCTTGCTCTGGAGGGAAAGGTAGCCACAGGATTGTTAGCCCACCCAGTGATGTCTTACTGTCCCAGGTAAGAGGTTCAGTTACAAACAAAATGGCGTCCTTGGCATCCTTAATGTGTCTTTCAAGAAGACAGGACCAGAGGTCCTCAGGACTTTCCCTGGACCTTCAATCTGTCAAAAAATGCACAGAGAAGACAGTCATCGACACCCACACCCTCACTGCAAAGGTAACGTGCCCCTTCCGCCCTCCTTATCCATTCTCCCCCTGATCTCTCCTTCATCCATTCGTCCCACACATACATGTTAAGTGCCTGTAAGTCCCTGGCACTGTTCTAGGCCCCAGGGAGGTATTACTGAACAGAAGTAGACAAAAAAGACAGGAGAGCCGGGTAGGGGGAATGGGATGTGCTAGGGGAAGCAGCCAGGGGTTAAGCAGAAACAAAACAGAAAGGTGGTTGGCTAGGCCTCGTTGCCAAGGCACCATCTGAGCAAAACCAGGAGAGACAGCTCCTTTCTCTTCCTTTCCCTGCTCTGTTCCACACAGAGTGCTGCACAGCCTCGCATCATCATTATTTCACGTGTTAGTCATTTCCTGCATCACATTTGCTGACTCTACGCAGCACAGAGCACCTCACAGGCACTGAGGAAAAATCCTCCGCTGGAGGAAATACAGCTGAAGGGCTGGAGGAAGTGTCATTACCCGTAACACAACCCACGCCGTTGGGCAGCACCCACCGGGGCCATCCCTCGCCCCTCGGTGACTCCTCAAAGCCAGTGCCAGCCCGCGGTACCTCTCATGCCCCCGACTCCGCAGCACCAGAACTCCTTTCCAGGTCCCTTCAACTTCAGAAATGCGGCCAAATCAATTTATAGAGCAGAGTTTTTCGATGTACGATGTTTTTCTGTAATGAACCTGCCTGCGCCTTGGCTTCTCTCTCAAAGAAGACATGGGCAGCAACCATCGCTTCAAATGAGCAGTGAATTTATAGTAAAACTGAAATCTACCATCATCTTTCCAACCTCTGGTAAGCCACACCCTCTCTGATAAGCACAAAACCGCACGCTCCTTTAGTGGGCATTAAACTTGCAAAAGAAACAATGAACGAGGCCTAAATACAACATGGTAATTTTTTTAAACACATTTTTATCTTGAAAGATTCCTTCACTTGAAAAATCATGTAATATTAATGTGAACACTAAGTCTGCTTGATTACTTGCACCCTGGCTTGTTTAGGGAGAAATAGTCAGATTTTTCTTTTCATTTTCCAAGTAAAAAATACCATAATATTGACAGTGCTTTTCCAAAACGACACAGGGTCTTATATTAGGTGTTAACAGGAGAAGGCAAAGCTGTATTTTAAACTATGATGACCTAAGAGCTAAAGGATGCCAAAAAACATAGCAGTTTTTGGAATGAGCACACAGCTTGGAACCAGGCACCATGTTTTTTAATTCAGATAATAGGGGCGCTTGGCAGGGTCTGCTTTGCCAAGTCTGCATGATTTGACTCTACGATCACGAGCTCTGAAGCCTCAACCTAATTCTCAAGATTAGTGAGATCTTAGGGCCGATCTTCAGTACCGTCCGGTACCAGAGTGGAAGAAAGATGAATGGAAACCAGGTCCACGTGTGTAGCCTTAAAAAAGAAAAGGTTTATGTGTCTGCAGTCTCCAGAGGCTTATAATAGAGCTTCAATAATAGCCGAGCTAGAAAAGAGGCAGGGGCCTGTAGCTTCATCCCCTGGAGGAAGAAATCATGATATTGTCAAGTAGTGAGAAAAATAAAAAATGGAAAATGTTACCAACAAGAATGTTAGACTGAATGGCAGACTGTATTATACTTTGTTGTCCTTTGTATTCAAAGATAATGTGCCTGACAGTGATTGTTCTCCGAGCCTTAGCATGTGGCTTAAATACCAATGGGGAAACTCAAGAGTCTTTGCCATGCTCTATAAATTGTTCCATGCTTTGCTACAGCCCTGTCACTATTTGTGACTCCACAGCATAGATTCATGGTTAACCTGAAGCCTTTGGTCCAAGGGGAGGGAGCTCATGCCTTCCCTCCCACAGTGATCGGCTCATGGCTGAGGTTTAGCAGAAATCGATGTTACAAATAGCTGGGGAGCCACTCTTGTTGTAGGAGGGACATACCTTTTATCCCCCCCACCCAATAACCTATGGAACAGTGAAGCATATGATGGTGGTAGACGGCATTGAGTAGAGAGCACAGACCAAGCCTGGAGTCTCGCAGCCCTGCCCAAATGAAATGCTGAGCTTCAGAGAAGAGAATCACACCAACCACAACTGCCATTTATCAAGCACCTATACCAGGGATTTACATTCAGTACCTGATTTAATTCTCACAACAGCCATGCCATATAAGGTTTACAATCTTCATTTACAGATGAGGACACTGAGGTTCAGAACAATTAAGTTATTTGTCAAGGGTCAAAGAGTTAATAAAGAGGACCTCTGGTTTCCAGTTCAGCATATAAGGAGCTAAAAGTAGCCATTCTGTCCTAACAAGTAAAAAGCTGAAAAAAACTTAAAAGTCAGCAATTCTTAGATCCATCAGAGAAGTGAGGTCACACAGCAAACCACTTGCCACCAAAATTGGAGAGACAGATAAGTAAATACAGAGAATCACAACTTGCCACAGTGGACACCCATGAGCAGAAACCAACACAGAAACCAGAGCCAGGGCAGAAAAACCTGAACCATAACTGACGAATTGCTAGAGTCTTGGTGTGGGCAAATCTCAAAGTTAAAAATTCCAGGGGGACCCAGGCATAAGGGGCAACTCACACATCTGTGAGTTTCACCTCCAGGAGCTCAACTAGATCCTCATAGTAAATATCAGAGAAAAATCTCCCAGGCTTCCGGCAGGAAGAGGGGAAAGGAACCATTTTGAAATACATCAGACCATTCTGATTTTTTTGGTTTGCTTGTTTTTTTTTAAGATTTTATTTGTTTATTTGAGAGAGAGACAGAGATAGCGAGAGAACAAGAAGGAGAGGGAGAAGCAGGCTCCCCGCTGAGCAGGGAGCCCGACCTGGGGCTTGATCCCAGGACCCCAAGATCAAGACCCGAGCTGAAGGCAGGTGCTTAACCGACTGAGCCACCCCAAGCATTCTGTTGTTTTTAACAAGGCCTGTCCTCAGGACAACCTATTTTACCAGAACATAACCCACTTGGTGGGGAGGGAGACTACCAACTCTAGCCTTTTCCAGCCATCCTATCCCACTTAAGGGGGAAAAAAGCTGAAACACACTGGTGAATCTCACAGTCCAAGGGAACAGGCTCAACAAAACCCTGAGACCTAATCATAGGACTACAGAATGCTTCCCCTCCCCCCACACCTTCTCACCACAGCGCTGGAGGCCTATTTCCTGCAGTTCCTTTCACCCAGTACATCTTGTCCACCTTTCAATAAAAAATTACAAGGCATACTAAAAGGCAAAAAAAAAAAACAAAAAACCACAGATCGAAGAGCCTTAACAAGCATCAGAACCAGAGTCAGATATTATTGAAATGTTGGAGTTATCAGGCGAAGAATTTTTTGAAACTGTGATTAATAGGCTAAGGTATTTGACAGAAAATGTAGACAACAAGAAAGGACAGATGGATAGTACAGAGATCAAAAACACTGTACCAGAAATGAAGAATGCCTTTAATGGGCTTGTTAGTAGACTGCACATGGCTGAAAGAATCCCTGAGCTTGAGGATATAACAATAGAAACTGAGAAGCAAAGAGAAAAAAGAATGAATAAAAACAGAACAGAACATCCAAAAACAAAGGGATAACTACGAAAGCTATAACATATGCATAATGGGGATGTCAGAAGGAGAAGAAAGAAAGAAACAGAAGAAATATGTGAAGCTATAACGACTGAAAATTTCCCCAAATTCATGTCAAACACCAAACCACAGGCACAGAAATTTCAACAACACCGAGCATGATAAATGCAAAAACAAAAACAAACACAAACACAAAAACACCTACACCTCGGCATAGCATATTCAAAGTTCAGAAGATCCAAGATAAAAACCTCCAATGACACCCAAGGAAGAAAATAACCTTACCTGTCGAGGAGCAAAGATAAGAAGTGTATCTGACTCCTCCTCAGAAACCACGCAAGCAAGAAGGAAGTAAAGTGAAATCTTTAAAGTGTCAAGTTAATTAAAAAAAAAAACTATCATCTAGAATTCTATAGAATTCTATTCTCTCTGAGATTAGCCTTCCAAAGTGCAAGAAAAATAAAGACCTCCTGAGATAAAAACTGAGGAAATTTGTTGCCAGTAGATCTGCCTTGCAAGAAATGTTAAAAGAAGTTCTTCAGAGACAAGGAAAATGATACAGGTCAGAACTCACACCTACATTAGGAGAGGGAACACACTGGAAACTGAATGAGTGAAGGTAAAAGAAAAACGTTTATTTTTCATATTCTTAATTGATCTGACAGATAACAGTTTATTAAAAATAATAGCAACAATAATAATATGCAGATGCCAAGGAAGTATATGAAAAGATGCTTCACATTATACGTCATCAGAGAAATGCAAATTAAGGCAAAAATTATGTATACACCACACATCTATTAGAATGGCCAAAATCCAAAACACTGACAACACCAAATTCTAGTGGGAATGTGGAGCTCATTCTGGTGGGAGTGCTAATGATGCAGCCACTTTGGAAAACAGTTTGGCAGTTTCTAAGAAAACTAAATATACTCCTACCTTATTATCTAGCAATCATGCCCCCCTGCTATTTACTCAAGCAAACTGAAACTTACGTCCTCACAAAAACCTGCAGCACATGGATATTTATAGCAGTTTTATTCATAATTGCCAAAACTTGGAAGCAACCAAAATGTCCTTCAGTAGATGAATGGATAAATACACTGTGGTACATCCAGACAACAGAATATTATTCAGCACTAAAAAGAAATCCATCTATCAATGAAAAGAAATGCACATAATTAAGTGAAAGAGGGCAATCTGAAAAGGCTACAGAGTATATGATTCCAACTATATGACATTCTGGATAATGCAAAACTATGGAGACAGTAAAAAGATTAGCAGTTGCAAAGGAGGGCTGGAGAGAGCAAAGGATGACTAGGCAGAGCACAGGGGATTTTTAGGGCAGCAAAACTAGAATGTATCATACTATGATGGCAGATACATGTCATTACACATTTGTCAAAACCCATAGAATATACTACACCAAAAGTGAACCCTAATAGAAACTATGGACTTTGGGTGACAATGTGTGTCAATGTAGGTTCATCGATGGTAACAAATTACCACTATGTTGCTGGGTATGGATGGTGGGGGAGACTGGGTATGTGTAGGGTTAGGGAATATATGGGAAATCTCTGTATTTCCACCAAAGTCTAAAAATGCTCTAAAAAAATAAAGTTATTAATTAAAAACATAATAAGTTCTAGAGCTAAATTTGATCTCAGGTAAATTTAACTGTAAAACCTTTGCTTGACTTGGCAATGCGACAGCCTGTAAGATTAAAATAGCAGTTCCCAAGCCACTGAGTAGGACCCTGCAACACTCTGTGTCTTTGGTCCTTTCTTCTTAAGGCTTCCCAATTTTAAGTTACCTTTCAACAGCCAAGGGGATCATACTGTCACCCACACCACACAGTGAGGAGCTGTATGACTGTACGCAGGCAAAACCATTAAGGAGACGCTTTAGTTTCATCAATAAGCACTAAATTCTAGTTTATCAGTGGTATATTGCTGACAAACAAACCATCCCAAAACCTAGGGGCTCAAAACAACAACAGTTTACTATTTGCCATGATCCCACAGGTTAGCCAGGTAGGTCTTCTGCTGCTCTCACTTGAGCCAACTCATACAACCATACTCACTGGTAGACCAGCTGGGGCCTGTGCTCAGCTCGGATGGCAGAGATCTCTAAGTCTCTCCCTCTCATGGTCTTTTGTGCTGGGCTTCTTCACAGCTTGGTGATCTCAGATGTTCAAGACAACAAAAGCAGAGGCTCTAAATCCTCTTAAGCCCTAGCCTCCAAAGTTGGACCATGTTCCTTCAAGCTATTTCCATTGCTCAGAGCAAGTCATAACGCCAGCCCACATTGACAGAGTGAGGAAGCAGACCTCTCGGTGGGAGAAGCAGCACAGTCACATTATAAAGAAGCATGAACACAGGCAGGCATGATTTAATGGGGGCCATTGTACATATTACTGTACCATGGTCTTCTCTTTGGTCCCAGTGATTCACATTCAAATTCTCCAAAGTCTCACCCAATTCTAGCATCAGACTCAGAGCTCATGATCCCATGCAAGTCAAGTCCAGATGGAAAGAGAGGAATAAGATAACTGCAATAGACACTCCCATTTAAAAAGGAGTTCAGGTCTTGGTCTCAGTTCAGGTCTTGGTCTCAGGCTCTTGATCTCAGGGTCATGAGTTCAAGGCCTGTGTTGGGCTCCAGGCTGGATTGGAGCCTACTTTAAAAAAAAAAAAAAACGGGGCACCTGGGTGGCTCAGTTGGTTAAGCGACTGCCTTCGGCTCAGGTCATGATCCTGGAGTCCCGGGATCAAGTCCCGCATCGGGCTCCCTGCTCAGCAGGGAGTCTGCTTCTCCCTCTGACCCTCCCCCTCTCATGCTCTCTCTCTCTCTCTCTCATTCTCTCTCTCAAATAAATAAGTAAAATCTTTAAAAAATTAAAAATTAAAAAAAAAAAGGAGAAAGAGAGGCACAGAACTGTCATTGGCCCCTAACAATTCTGAAATCTGGTTGGGCACATGTTTCAAGCTTCCTCTTCTGAGAACAGGGGATGTTGCTTTATTGGGAACCTGATGTGCTCCCTAGAAGTGGACCCCTCAACTATTCTTCCCAGCCTTTGGCTCTGCCCCAGACTTATGGCTTTACTTTCTCAGACACCTTTCCTTTATCACAAAAAATGGCCCATGTTTGCAGCTAAGAAGCATTCTTAGTCATCTTCCTGCCCTTAGAAAGTTGGGAGCCCAGAGGCCTTGTTTCCATTTGGAACTGTCCCTTTCAGTCCAAACTGACCCGGCTCTCTTAAATTCAATACTCTCAATACCTCTGTGGGTTTCCTGTGAATTTTACACTGTTTCCCTCCATGTCCCAAAGAGACACATCCATCATTCCTCTCAAGACATGCCTGTCTGTACGTTAGACATGTCAACTTGCAGTGGGATGATGCCCTTAGGATGCTTAGAAAACAGTGTGTCTGGCTGGTTATTTAGGCATCACCTCAAATTTTTCAGAAGCCATAGCAAAGATCCCGTGGCCACACCCCTGATTCAATGTTTACCTTGAGTCTGTTTCTTATTTTGAGAATCTTTCGCTGGCTGGAGACACTAGAAATGGAAAATCATTTTATTTTCTAAACATAAATGTCCTGGTTTTTCTATATTTCCTGTAAATTCTAACTATAAACTAAATATTTCATTCTTCTGTTCATTTCTCTCTTCCCAAGTTAAAAAAAAAAAGCCAGTGGACACATTTAACATTTTGCCTTGGCCAAGGGCACAAGGTCACCAAGCACATTTTCTACACTCCTCGTCCTCGTGGCATCAGCTTGCCCGTTACACAATGTGGGTCACTCCCTTCCAGCCTCCAGTAGCGATTCCTTCACTGCCCTTCCAGCTTCCCCTACAAAACTCCACGCTCTCCTTTCAGCCTCCACCGACCCAGTCCCAAAGCCAGGGCACATGTCTTGGGGTTTGCTTCAATTACACCCACTGCCAGATACCAATTTCTGTATCTGTTACTTATTATTGTACAACAAAATGCTCCAAAACTGAGCGGTTTCAAACAACCACAATGGCTTCTATCTCATTCTGTGGATTGGCTGGGGAGTTCCGCTGCTGCTCTTCCCTGGGCTGCAATCAACTGGCAGGGTGGCTTCACCTGAGTTCATGAACGCACAAGCATGGTAGTCTTGGGACACTGAGAAAGCAAAAGCAGAGGCTCCAGAGCCTCTAGAAGCCAGGCTCAGAGGTCACCCGATGTCACTTCTACCATATTCTATTGGTCAAATGAAGTCACAAACCCAGCCCGTAGTCAAAGGATGGAAAAACGTACTCTACATCTTGATTGAAGGAATAGCAAAGGACACGCATACAAGGAAGTGTAATTCATCAGGGGCTAGTATTTACAATAACCCACCACATAATATATGTTTTTATGTATAGGACTATGTGAACATATCTGCACAACACAATTGTTTTACATCCGAGTTTGGAATCAAGATATTTGCTTTACTAGTTTATTTAGATAAATATAGTTGAGTCATAATACTTTATGACAGTCAGCTAGTGAATGGCCTGTAGTATATTTGGCAAAAGTAATGAATTCTTAGTGATTTGAGATTTTCCTAGAGCTCCTAGCTATAAAACGTTTCCTGTGAAGTAAAATGATATTGCTGAGGAATTTGGGTAGAAATTACAGGGTGTATGGATTAGCAAAGTGAGAATTAATGAGGTTCCTCTGTCTTTACTGCAACCTAAGAACTAGAATTCCTATAAAGAAATCAGTTCTAAGAGTGAAGGCCTTTTCCAAATCATTCTGACAAAGATGGCATCATATTGAAAGCAAAAAGCTGTAAAAGCCTAAATTTTGCCATTATAGAGATCATTTTTATTGCAATGTATAATTTTTATTAATTAAATTTTCACATGGATAACTTAGCAATAAAATTATGTATAATCTAAGTGTATGTCTATAATCTTACTGTGTAATATATTTTTCACAAAGATTTAGGACAATATAAGCTATAGTTTCCCATCTTTATTCCTCAGAGTCACTTTTACTGTTTAAATTAAGAAACATATATATTAAAGTATAAAGTCTTATTTCTTAGATATTTGTGAGTGAAATAAAGTGTTATTTTTACTATCTTCAGAAACGCATAAAATGAGTGATTATAAAAATACATCATAATAGTACTCATCATCTTTCAGACATTAAGGGAGCTAATAACAAAGTTGTGCTAAGGAATATTGAATAAAATTGTTCTAGCCGGGAAACACTTAATTTTACATATAGAAGGGAGATCCTATCAAATTAGATGAGATAGGATCTCATGACTTAATTTATAGTACTATTATGCCATCCTAATTGTTCAATAGTCTTTATCAGGCTAAAAGTTTTGACCCCATGGATGATAACCTGAGACACATTGATAAAGCCAGCTTCAGAATAAATTAAAAATCTGTGTGCAGAACACTTATATGTATTAAAAATTTCAGCAATTCATCTTGTAAAATCGTTCTCCAGCACCATTTCAAGTCTGACAGCCATTCTACCAAAAAGCTTAAAATGCAAAAGGGTCATATGAGGTACCTAGAGTAGGCATATTCGTGACAAAAGAGAATGGGGTTCCCAGGGGGTGGGGAGAATGGGGAGTGAGTAGGGGTGGATGGTGGTAACCATAGCACAACTATGCAAACGTACTTCCCGCCACTGAGCTATACTCCTGAAAATGGTTAAAATGGTCAACTGTATTTATATAAATACTTCACCACAATTTTTAAAATGTCAAATGAAATTAAATCCTACAAACTAAGTGCAAACACTTCAGAATGTTTGTACGTACAAAAGAAACCAACGAATACTATAGAGCAGAATCAACATCAACAATGACACTAAGGTAGCATAGTCAAAAACTAGGAGAGGGCGCCTGGGTGGCTCAGTCGGTTAAGCGACTGCCTTCGGCTCAGGTCATGATCCTGGAGTCCCGGGATCGAGTCCCACATCGGGCTCCCTGCTCGGCAGGGAGTCTGCTTCTCCCTTTCCCACTCCCCGTTTGTGTTCCCTCTCTCGCTGTGTCTTTCTCTGTCAAATAAATAAATAAAATCTTAAAAAAAAAAAACAAAAAACCTAGGAGGAAAAAAGTGCTTTCTCACAGCGGCAGCTCATACCCACCAACTCAGATGAAACCCCGTTTAACAGGATGAGTCACCTCCAGGAGAAGCCAGGGCTGAGACACCAGCGAGAGTGGGCACATTCAGTCGGAAAAACAGCTCACAGCTTGGGTGGCTGAATGATGATGTCTTACCTTTATCAGAGCTTACACTTTTTTTTTTCATATCAGGACTAGCTTAAGTATCTCCCTGCCTTGGTGTCTTTACAGATCCCAGGGCAAAATTAGTGACCTCCACGCAACATCTCAAATACTTGCAGTTCCAGTCTCCTTTCCTATCATGGTTTCACATGCCCCAGTCTTCACCTGGCTGATCCCCAGCTGGCTTTCTAGGCCAGACTCACTGAGACTCCCTCTTCCGGCTCCGCTCCCTGACTACTGTCCTTGGAGTGTTCCTTATCGCTCCAGTTTCCCTACCAGTGTTTACCCGATTACCTGCGAGTCTTCCCAACAAACCTGGAAGCTCTCGGAAGACTACGACTGTGTCTTGCTCATTCCTGTATTCCCAGACCCTAATACAGTATTTGGCCCACAGTAGAGAGATAATACATGTTTGTTGAATGAATGAAGAATTAAATAAATGGTACACTCTTTCCAAACTTATAAGAAGGGCCACATTTCAAGAGCCAGCTCAGCCCCAGGGACACTAATCCGGGGACCTGGGCATCTGTTGGGGGTGAAGCCAGGATAAGCCGCTGCAGAGATCAGGCAAAACCAGCCCGAGAGCAGCAAGAGGTGGGATGCAACTTTGTTCAGTACTTTATAAGAAGGTATTACGGGGTGCCTGGGTGGCTCCATCGATTGAGCCTCTGATTCTTGATTTCAGCTCAGGTCACGGCCTTTGGGTCCCGGGATCAGGCCCTGTGTAGGGCTCCATGCTCAGCAGGGAGTCTGCCTGGGATTCTCTCTCTCCTTCTCCCTCCGCCCCTCCTCCCTGCTCATGTGCCCTAAATAAATAAATAATACTACACTTTCCAACTGGTGCATTCCAGAAAGCAATTTCTCTTCCAGCAGGTTATTGTAACTACCGCATTCAGAATACAATTCTTGAAAGATCTGTGGAGAACTGTAGAGCTGGGAGGGGTAGTCGCTGACCCATTTGCTCCTGAAAAAAATGTTTTTCACCGGGCTCACTGTATGTATATGTACGCAAATGTATCAACCAGATCAGAAAAAAACAAACTTTTTTTTTAATCTGTTTAAATATTTTATAGTAAATATAAGAAAAAACACAAAACATTTTAAGTACAAATTAAGTTGTACTTATTTGTAAGCCTCAGTTGATTGCCTGCCCACACCTCCCATTCCCTCATCCCTGCTTGAGTAGGACTACTCGTGATGGAAGAGAAGTGTCTGGTGACCACTGCAGCCAGGAAATGAAGCCCATCGCAGATGTAGCAGGTGTCAGAGAAAAGGGGGTCATGCCCCAACCATTCCTTCTACCTGTAAACCATTCTTTACTCTTGACCAAAGACCAAGGGGCACTAACTCTATTGCACACAGGAGGATATATATTCCCAAGCGATCCTTCATTATTATAAATACTAGAATAAAGAAAGTAAGATACTAGATCTGCCCATTTTGGTGGTTCCTAAACTGGTAGAAATTTGTCCTCCTGAACTCTAAGATTCTGAAAATCCAAGGAAGGGTAGAACTACACCAAAGAGAAGCAGAAGGAAAAAAAAATTCCTATGAGCAAAGGCCAGCTCAAACCCTAGAGAGCTTCTCCCCCCTCCTAAGCACATGTTATAGAAAATAAACAATATTTTCATTTAACAACAGATGGTTCAACACTCATTGCTATGCCAGGACCTAGCAGTGAATAAATGGCTTCTCCTTCTTGGAATAAGCATCTTCTCTTCCCAGTTGGACTCTAAGCCTGGGAGGAAACGGTTTACAAAATTCTGTGTCTTCGTGTTGCCGGCACCCGGCTTAATAGCCTTCAGAAATAAGGGCTAACACGGTATTAGGGGTGGTGAAGGATAACCCGGGGGGGGCGGGCAGGATAAAAGGGGCAAGTAAGATACTACCAAGCAACTAGCTTATTTCATTTGTGTTTATTCAACAGAAAGGTTTAGTACCTACTACAAAATTAAGATATTGGTGAAAGCTAGCATTCACTCACTTTATATATTTACCATTCATTATCTCTCACGGTTCTAAGAGTTGACTGAGCTCAGCTGGGCACTTCTTGCTTGGGGTCTTCTATGCCATTACAGGTAGATAGGAGCTAGGGCTGGAGTCATCAGAAGGCTCAACATAACTGGACATCCAAGATGGCTAACTCACTTGGTGGGCAGTTGATGTTATTTGTTGGCTGGGAGCTCATGTTATTTTTTGGCTGGGAGTAATTACATACTATCAAGCTGTTCACAACAGGTAACCTGGCCTACACATGCTTCTCGAAGAATGCAGCTGGGTCCTGAGAGGGAGTGTCCCAAGAGGGAACATTCTACAAGACCCAGGTATAGAAGCAGCAAGATTCTTTATCACCTACCCTTGAAAGTCATAGTGTCACTTCAGCTGCAGCTCAGATTCAAGACAGGGACTACACAAGAGTGTGAATAAAGGAGGCAGGCTCCTGGGTGGGGGCATCTTTGGAGAAGTAAAAAAAAAAAAAAATTTTATATATATATATGTGTGTGTGTGTGTGTGTATATACATATATATATATATATATATACTCTCCAGACATTACACAATGTGTTTTTTACACACATTATTTCATTCATAAAAGACCTAGTAGATGGGGATAAACATCCCTAATCTTACAGATGAGGAATCTGAAGCTCAGAGAAGCTGTCTAATGTTACCTAGCAATAATTCTCCTCTATGAATGAATTCAGAGTGTGGTCAACGTGTGATCCGCCACTATTAACCTGAAACACCGTTATTCAGCTCTTTCTAGAGTGCAAGGCTTTGTTCTCAAGAGTACTGTTCGAAATACGAATGAGAAAGGAGTGAAATCTGGGGTGCCTGGCTGGCTCAATCAGAAAAGCGAGCAACTCTTAATCTCAGGGTTGTGAGTTCAAGCCCCACATGGGGGAGGGGGACTTAGAGATTACTTAAATAAATGAAACCTTAAAAAAGCTTTTTATAATCTAGTGGAGCCAGAAAATGTTGAGGAAATCTCAATTTTGACAGATCCTGCTCTATCCAAACTACTAAAGTTAAATTTGGGGAATATCTGAGGGAAATTGCCCTGAAAAACCTCCTTGCTCCTTGTTGTGTTCTTCAGAGAGACTGAAAGCAAAGGGAGAGAGTAAGGAAAACAGGGTAATGGGCAAGGACTAGAAGGCAGGAGCCAGCAGAAGAATCATCATTGCTAGCTGAATTCGCTCACAACAAGGAAGGAAGCTTGTTTGTTGTGTAAACATTTAAATGCTATTGATTCCTCTCCAAGAGGCCATGCAGACAGGGTGTATACTTGTGTTTTTGTATTAAAGAGTGGGTTTAAAAGGCTTCCCCCCTCCTTTCCCACTGTAGTAGGTATATAACCAGATAACCCTCAACCGTTTTTATCACATTGTTGATCACTTTCTCTACCTACAAGACAATAATTTTCCACTCTGTAACCCAATCAATATGCTACCTACCACTGTTAACTCCGCACCTTACCCTCCCCCTCACACACAGATATCAGATTTTTTAAATACATTACAACTTTTTTAAGTTTCAGACAAGTCAAGTCTGTGGTATCTTTTGATTCAAAGCTATGACTTTAGTTTTTGACCAAAAAAAAAAAAAGAGAGAGAGAAAGGGAAGCATATATGTTCTTGCTCTCAACTGTTAAAAGCCTGAGAGTTAAGTTTTAAGAACTTGAGTCACAGTACACCTTATTTGTCCCCTTGTGTCTCGCTACTGCAGCCCTAGGTGTTTTGTATAATGCATGAGTGAACCCCGCTTAGAAATAGAAATACATTTTCAATAAGTATTTATTATGTAGTTCTGAGCATACAGCTTTAAATTTGCCCGCTGTAGCTTGAAGCATTACACAAACTGTTGGTCGGCTGACTGCCTCTCTGGCAGCAGCACACACAGAAAATAGATTGCTAAGGGTTTTTTTCCCCTCCTCCCCCACTCCTTCTCTCTCTTTCTTTTTTTAAACCAGTCGTGAACATTTTTTAATCTTGTGGCATTTTTAATCAACACGTATTTCCTTCCAGGACCTATGATCCTCTATTGATTCCCATTAAAATGCTTTTCCTTTCTTTGCCCCCTCTGCTGATCGAATTTCAGATCAGCCACAGGATATGCAACTAACCTTCCGGCACTACTGAACCCAACCGAGCGAGGGTGATCAAAAGGCTTGATGCATTCATTAAACATTCCCATCGCCCGGGCAGGAGCTCTAATGGAAGCTATCTCTTTGCATTGCAATTTTTTTTCCTTTTTGTCTTTTCCCCCCCACCTCCAAAAAATGTTTTTCGCCTTTGATCGCAAGGGGGAGGTGGGGGAAGAACAGGAGAACAAAAGAGACCTATCTTTTTCCCCGGGGCTGACGTCAGTTTGATTTTACCGACAACTATTCGAGCGTGTGTAGCAGTTGGAAGCGGCCCCTAGCCCGCCCCCGCCCCCCACACCTTCCACTTTGGGGAGAAAACAAGACTTTTAGCGGCTCCGGAGACGCGCCCTGAAAATGGCCCGCTCGGACTCTGCGCTCGATGCCCTCCCGCCCGCTCGGCAAAGGGCATTCCGGGCTTATTTGTGTGGCACGATCTTTACTGGGGCGGAAAACACGCGGCGGGGGAGGAGCGGGAACAGGCGCTGGCCGGGCGGGGAGAGTCCGGAATGTTCCTCCCTGCCGCGGGGAGAGGACGCGGGCGGGGAAAGTAGTCCCCGCAGGGCCGCGAGGGGTCCGGGCCCAGGGCGGCTCCGGGCGGCTGCGGGCGGGGCGGCGGCGCGAGGGTTCCGGGAGCGCGGAGCCGGGGCGCAGGGACCCTTCGCCCTCGCGGGCGCGCGTGCGCGGCGCTGCCCCCCACGCCCCGGCCGCGGCGGCCTCGGCGGCGCCAGCTCCCTGCTCGACGAGCGCGGCGGCGGGCGGGCCGCAAAACCCGGGCCGGAGCCGGCGCGGACGGGGTCGGGGCGGCGCGGCGGCCGCGAGCGGAGCGGGAGAAGCCCCGGCGGCCTCGAGGGCGCGCGCCGCGCAGAGCCGGCCGTCTCCGGGATCCCGCACCTGTCTGGGGCCCAGGTGTGCGGCCCGCGAGGCCGGTGCGAGGTCCGCATCGGGCCTGGGAGGAACTGCGTCCAGGCGGGGCACAGCCCGTCTACAGTTGCCAGGAGCCCGAAGATCTATAACCGACCTAAACCATTTCTGGAAAAGTCATATTTTCCAGGCTTTCGTGAAACAGTCATTACTTCTATTCTAAATCTGGAGGGAAATGTGCATCCATTTCAGGGGAGAAAGAAAAATGTGCAAAGTAGACCGATTCTGGGAAATAGGGGTAATGGGGTTGGACCTGTGCCTGGTGTCCACCCGCTGGTCCCTTCCCCTGAGCACACCTGAGACATTTGTTCATTAAGATAATGAAGCGCGGTGGGTGCTTGCTATCAACTCAGTACTGCGGCACATTTGGCCGGGACCGAAAGGCGAATTTAAGAATGGAACCCATACCTCAGGATCTTGACTAATTTTCTTAAGGAAAACATGCCTCGAATCAAGTCAAGCACTGTTGGCTGGACCGCGTTAGACGGGGGCGCATCGCACGTACCTGCATTTCAGCGTTTACCGCACTGGACTGAAAGTATGTGTGCGTGCACTTACCTGTCTCCCCAGAGGCCGAAGATTCCTAGAGAGTGGATGCCGAGGCTGGGTCTTTGTATCTGCCCCCAACACTTCACAGCACACCCCAAGCGCTTGAGTAAATGTTCGTCTGAGTAAGTGCGTACTGGAGATAAGGAGCCCAGAGGAAAGAACATTTAATTCTGGCTAAGGAAGGGGGTCAGAGAAGGCTTCCTGAAAGAGCAGACATCTGAGCTAGACTCAGAAGACCAACCGTGGAGGACAGTAAAGGCCACTCCAGATTGAGGCAATGTGAGTGAAGCAGGGAATGTGCCGTGGGCAAAAATGTGGATGTGAGCAGGGGTTAAGCGAGGAGGTGGGAGCTGGAAGGCGGTGAATGCCTTGCCATGGTGGCAACAGCCAGGAAAAGCACAAAACATCCTGTTTAACGATTCTAGAATACGGACATGCAAACATAAAATATAGGGTATAGATGCATTTTTTAAAAAGAGGAAAAGAAAGAAAAAAGTCGAAAAAAATAAGGAGAGCATTTTATAGGGGAATTTCGGAAAAATCATATAAAACCAAAAAGAAATGCCAGGGAAAATCCCTTGCTTAAGGCTCTGGAAACAGGGGCACCTGGGTGGCTCAGTCGGTTAAGCCTCTGCCTTTGCTCAGTCCATGATCTCCGGGTCCTGGAATCCAGCCCCACATCGGGCTCCCTGCTCAGCCAGGAGTCTGCTTCTTCCTCTCTCTCTCTGCCCTCTCCCATGCTCATGCTCTCTCTCTCTTTCTCTCAAATAAATAAATAAAATCTTTTTTAAAAAAATAGAAAATAAAAGACTCTGGGAACAAAACCATCTTGATAGCATTTGAGGGGGGTCTGTATAGAAGAGGGAGAGAAGAGAGGTAACAATGGACCATCACACTGTTTCTTATTGGTGAAGGCGTGAATTGGTTAAAAATTTTAAAAGCTAGTAGACATCACTATTAAGAAAGAAATGGAACTCAAAACAAGAGAACAGTGATACACTGAAAAAAAGACAAACATTGGCCATTAAGGAATTCTAACTAAATTGTGGCACAGTCAATAGAATATTATGCAGCCATTAAAAATGAAGTACATTTATTAGAGAGATATTCACAATATATTGTTATGTGAAGAAGCAAGCCACAAGTCAGAATATCTGGAAGGACCTATCTAAAATGTTAGTTAGCAGTGGGGGCGCCTGGGTGGCTCAGTTGGTCAAGCGTGGGAATCTTGAATTCAGCTCAGGTCATGATCTCAGGGTGGTGAGATCGAGCCCGCATCAGGCTCTGCACTCAGCGTGGAGTCTGCTTATCCTTCTCCTTCTCCCTCTGCCCCTCCCCCTGCTTGCACAACATGTGCTCTCTCTCTCTCTCAAATAAATAAATAAATAAAATCTTCTAAAAAACAAATAAAAATTTAAAAATAAAAATAAAATGTTAGCAATGGCTCTCTCTAAATGTTTTGATTATTAATCGTTTTCCACTTTCTCCTTCAAACCTGCACTATCTGAATTTTAACAATGAGCAGTTATTACCTTTTAATTCAAAAATAAACACATGATTGAATCAAGTTTTAGTCTTTTTTAAAATGTACGTGGATCTTTCTTAGGAGACTGAAGTGACGTCTGTGGCATTGGAAATCCGTGGCAAGTGGAGAGAAGACAGTCTCTGGAGTCAGGCTGACCTGAGAGCTGCCCAAGGTGCCATTTTTTTAATTCTCTGTGCTCTCTGGCTCAACCTACTTCAGGACCTGTCTGGGTGTGATAACTTCATCCATGAAATGACAATAGTAATAGCATCTACCTAACAGCGTTGTTGTGACCCCTGGATGTAAAAGCAATAAAATGCTTAGCACTGAGCAATGCCCCTGGCCCACCGAGGGGTGGTCTGTAATTGGAAGCTCTCTGGAGGAGAAAGAGAAGAGGCTTTAGAACACACCTTTCTTATCAGACCCTCCCTCTGCTGCGGGGGTAGCCGTTAGAGCTGCCCATAAATATTCCCTCTCTCGCTCTCAGATGGGAAGACTATACGGCCTCACCTACTTGAAGTTAGGGCTGGTCATGTGATGGGTGCTAGCCAACAAAATGAACAGAAGGAGCATGTGTTACCAGCAAGCATTTTGCCGTGTTCTCTTTACCCATCTGCCGTGACAACCAGCAATTTCCAAGCAGGGGCTGCTCTGTCCGCCCAAATCCCAGACCGAGGAGAAGCAGACACCCGTGCCTCTCCGCAGACATGTAGCACGAGGAGTAAACCTTTGTTGTTGTAAGCCACTGAGATCTGGGGGCCTGTTTGTCACAAAGCCTAATGTAATTCATGCGGACTGACACGGCCACTTCCTTGTTTTGTGACCTTGGCAAAGTCACTTAACCAAGTTTCCATTGCTTTCCCTGTAAAATGTAGATGTTAATATTCCCATTCCATAGGTTGGCGGAGAAAACAAATTAATGTCTAAGTGCTCGGCCTTGCGTCTGGTAGGTACACGTGAAACAATAGGGACTATGATACTCTCACCATAAGGGCTTATTTTCCCCATCTGTTAAATGGGAGCAGGCATCAATACCAAGGGGATCAGCTGATGCTTGCACATTGTCTTTCTAGCATTGAAGATGCTTTTCCTGCAGCCATATAAAGATACTTAGTTGCACATGGATAAGAGATGATGGAGTCAATGCAGGTAAGAAAAGTCACTCAAATATTACTGATAATCTTTTCATCCTTGAAGAGATGCCAAATGACTAGTAGAGTCAACAGTCACTTGGCCAGTAGGTCATGTCTCCTCCATGACAGCCACAGCGGGGGCTCAGGGTGGTTTAGAACACGGAAAGATTCCAATGATCCTCAGGGTCACAGATGGAGTCATCCATGTGAGTGTGATTTAGAGAGGTGGTTATGTATGAGGACAGTGACCACCAATTTCTTCTAGTATAAAACCAGTTTCTTATCATCTCAGAGCCTTAAAAACACAGTGGTCTGTAACATAAGAGACAGAAAGAGTTGTGTGTCTGGGTTGTTCTAATGCTCTGTGTGCTTCACGGCTTAGACTGAGGAGTGAAGAGATCATGTGGCCACAAAAAAATCTGGTTTTCAGCGCATAGAAAGGCTTTGTTTCTGTTGCTACATAATCAGGAAGCCTCGCGATTCTGACAGAAAATGAACAGTCCTCTGAGGATGTTTGGGCATGAGGCCAGACACCTCAAAGAATCCAGAAGGAGTGTGAAGAGTGGCTCTTCTCCCCAGTGGGGCTCAGCAGGGGGTATCACAGCACCTTCCCAATTTGAAAAGGGAGGTAAGCCCAGCAAAATTCTCGGGTGACACACAAGGGAGCCTCTATTACCTGCATTTCAGTTAGGCTAATGCTAAATGAGGCACTCAGAAAACCTCTTCACTACCTCTAAGAAAGAGTAGCTGGCAACAATAAGGGTAATGAGTAATGAATAATCGTATCTTTACATTTGCAGGGTACTTTACAGTTAACCAAGTGTTTCCCATACATGTATTCATTTCGTCCTTACAATGAAAGGATCAGCCAAGCAGTAGAGAGATGCTGCTCGTATTGTACCTCCACCTGACTAGCTGAAAAGCTAGAGTCTTTCAAGACTATTCCACCAATACAGAAGGCAGTGGCGGAAGTGGAAGAAAGGCAGAAAGTTAGTTCTGGAACTTGGCAGCCCATCTGAAATAGAGATCGTCAAGCAGTCTTTTTTTTTTTTTTTTTTAAAGATTTTTTATTTATTTATTTGAGACAGAGAGAATGAGAGAGAGAGAACATGAGAGAGGGGAGGGTCAGAGGGAGAAGCAGACTCCCCGCAGAGCAGGGAGCCCGACGCGGGACTCGATCCCGGGACTCCAGGATCATGACCCGAGCCGAAGGCAGTCGCTCAACCAACTGAGCCACCCAGGCGCCCTCGTCAAGCAGTCTTAACCGTGAGTTAACCATAATATAAACATGCAATTTCTACTTCTAACCCAGCCAACAAGAAGCTGTCTCTCCATTTCCAACGCCACTACACTGAGCATTAATGATCACATCCTTGGATTGCTTCCTACCTCCTACCTCTGCACCTGCCCTCCCATCTTCCAAAGTGATGCCCGGCTAATCTTCCTAAGCATCACTTTCATGTCACTTGCTCATGGAAGAATCTCTGGTGCCTATGTACAAGCTCCTGGGCCCATGATGCAGGTCCTCCGTGGGCCGGCTGGTCGCAGTCTACCACCTCTTAGTCAGATGTCCATTTCCACGTTGCTTCCACCCCTGGCTGGAAGGCCTTTCCTTCCCCTTGCCACAAACCAAAATTCTACACACAAGGCCAACAGATGTCATATCCTCCATGAAAATGTCATAACGCCTCCAGCTGCCAAAAGTTTTTCCACTTCCCTGAATTACAGTAGGTTTTCTACCCTTCAGGACAGTCATCTTCAAAGCAGATATACCTATTCCTCTAGGGGCGACTGAGGCTTTCCAAAGAGGCATGCTGTCAAGGATATTTGGAAGGAAGGCAACGTGGAGATCTTCAAATTCAATATCTGCCTTTTATCAAACACCCCTGACTTCCTTTCACAATGCCTTCCCTCAGTTTACAAAAGAAAGGTGTCCTTTTCTCTCTCTCCTTTTTTTTAGGATTTTATTTATTTGAGAAAGAGAGAGAGTGTGCGCAAGTGAGGGGAGGGGCAGAGGGAGGGAGAGAGAGAATCTCAAGCAGACTCCCCACCAGGCTCCATCTCATGACCCTGAGATCATGACCTGAGCTGAAATCAAGAGTTGGACGTTCAACCAACTGAGCCACCCAGGTGCCAGAAAGGTGTCCCTCTCTCTTATTCCCAATCCTACTGGAGTGCTTTGCTGGGGGTTTAAGAAACCCTCCTGGGCACCAAGTAAAGGAAAAATGGAACATATTGGTGTAGATGTTAGGGAAGTGAATGGCTGTAAGAACCATGTATTCATTTGCTAGGACTGCAGGAACAAAGTACCATGAACAAATGGCTTCAAAAAAGAAATGTGTGGCCTCACAGTTCTGGGGACTAGAACTCCAAGATCAAAGTGTGGACAAGGTTGATTCCTTCTCAGGGCCGGGGGGAAAGGCTCTGTTCCAGGCTCCTTGGCTTGGACATGGCCATCTCCTCCCTGTATCTCCACATCCTCTTCTCTCTGTTCATGTCTGTCTCTCTGTCGAAATTTTCCCTTTTTGTAAAGACACCAGTCATAGTGGATTAGGGCCCACCCTAATGACCTCCTCTTAACTAATTATATCTGCAACATCGCTTTCAAATAAGATCACATTTGGAGGTATTAGGGGTTAGGACTTCAACATATAAATTTGGGAGGGACACAGCTCGACCCATAACAGACTGGGCATAACAAATCCTTTGCAAGTCAGGTGGTTTCCAATATCTTGTTTTCCACAAAATGGAAGGAGGAGATAGTTAAATTGTCAGCTGACAGATCATTAAAACTAGCATTTGGTAATGGATTACTACGTGATTCAGGACAAATAAATCAGAAAGCATTCTACAAATTTAAGGACATCTTTATAACAAAATTCTTCCCATTCCCATCTCCTTATTTGTAAGAACAAGGATTTTTCATCTCTAAAAAATGAAAACTAGAGATAGAAGGGATGCTAACCACTGTCATTCTAGCAATAAAGTAATATTTATCTATAATACATACAATGTTTGTAAAAAGGACAGCATCATCTATCTTATTAAGAAATGCAAACTTCTAATAAAACTTTATTTTCAATGTTAGTATTTATCAAAATTTTCTATTCATTTAGGTTGTTTTGATCAACTGTGTAATACTAGTAATTGTAATGATAGCTCAATCCAGAAAACACTTATAGCCTATGGTCACAGGAATTTTACAGTGTATAAATTTTAATATACATATGTTTGATAGATAAAAATATGAGAAATCCTCAGTAAAAGATGTTCAATCATAAGTATATTACATTAGCATAAAATTCTGAGGGGGAAGTAAATGTAAATAGAATTTCAAAGAGAAAAACAGCAATATGCCATTTTTGCTTGCTAAGGATGAGCTTGCGTATTTCTTTCTTTTCTTTTTTTTTTTTTTTTAAGATTTTGTTTTTAAGTAATCCCTATTCCCAACGTGGGGCTCAAACTCACAATCCTGACATCAAGAGTCGCAAGCTCTTGTGACTGAGCCAGCCAGGTACCCCTATTTGTATATTTCTCAAAAGGATGATGGCAATTAACAAGCTGTTGTAAGATCTGGATTCCATTTGGATACGTTTAAAACAGTGATGTAACTGTTTCATTTAAAAAAATGTCAACATTTATAATATGCTAGCAATTATAGTCTTTGCAACTATTTAAATTTATAATAACATTATAAATATCAATTTTTAAATGTGCAAAGAAGAGCATAGTTTTCTAAACTATTTTAGGGTCCTTAAGCAAAACCTTTAAAGATCGAATCAGTATACAGTGCCAAATTTTGTATTGTCCTTTAGGTGTCTGAGCGTTTTAGCGAATATACAGAATACGGTCTTCTATAGCTCATCATCAATCCAAGGGGATTAACTGAATTTAGATCTTGACCTGGTATTGTCATAATTTCTGCCCACAAATGGAATGGTGGGACTGGATGCATGCTGGCAATCTTTGATTCCTTTCTGAGGGACACATGGTGGCATGAAAAGTGCAAGGTCTTAAACCACAATGAGATACCACATCACACCCACAGGACGGCTATTATGAGAAAAAGAAGAGGAGGAGGAAGGGGAGGAGGAGGAAAGAAAAAAAGTGTTGGTGAAGATGCGGAACCTTGGTGCAGTGCTGGTGGGGATATGAAGTGGGGCAGTTGCTGTGGAAAATGGTATGGCAGTTCCTTGAAAAATTAAAAACAGAATTACTGTATGACCCAACAATTCCACTTCTGGTGATATACCTGAAAGAATTGAAAGCAGGGATTCAAACAGATATTTGTGCACCAATGTTCATAGCATCATTCACAATAGCCAAAAGGGGGAAGCAATCCATTTGCCCAACAGAAGAGTAAACAAAACATGGCACATTGAGGGGCCTGGGTGGCTGAGTTGGTTAAGCATCTTACTCTTGATTTCAGCTCAGCTCATGATCTCCGTGTTATGGGATCTTCGAGGCCCTTGTCGGGCTGCTCGGGGTGACGTCTGCTTATCTGTCTTCCTCCCCCTATGCCCCTCCTCCCCATGCACTCTCTCTCTTTAAAATAAATAAATAAATCTTTAAAAAAAAATGGTATATACACAAAATGGAGTATTATACAGCCTTTAAAAAGAAGGAAACTCGGGCGCCTGGGTGGCTCAGTCGTTAAGCGTCTGCCTTCGGCTCAGGTCATGATCCCAGAGTCCTGGGATCGAGTCCCACATCGGGCTTCCCGCTCTGCGAGAAGCCTGCTTCTCCCTCTCCCACTCCCC
The DNA here is from genome assembly GCF_054177405.1 of Leptonychotes weddellii. NCBI lineage: Eukaryota > Metazoa > Chordata > Mammalia > Carnivora > Phocidae > Leptonychotes > Leptonychotes weddellii. The sequence continues at coordinate 121,160,902 of NC_138376.1, forward strand.
CTGCTTGTGTTCCTGCTCTCGCTATGTCTCTCTCTGTTAAATAAATAAAATCTTTAAAAAAAAAAAAAAGAAGGAAACTCTGACACCTGCTACAATGTGGATGAACCTTGAAGACATTATGCTAAGTGAAATAAGTCAGGCATGAAAAGACAATATTGTATGATTCCACTCATATAAGGTACCTAGGGCTGTCAGATTCATAGAGACTGAAAGTAGAAGGATGGTTTCCAGGGCCTGGAGGGAGAGGGCAATGGGGAGTTATTTTTTAATAGTATTATGTTTAATGTTAATATTATTATAATGTTATTGCTTAATAGGTACAGAGTTTCAGTTTTGCAGGATGAAAAAAGTTCTAGAGATGGATGGCAGTGGTGGTTGCACAACAATGTGGATGGTGCTTAATGTTGCGGAACTGTACACTTAAAAATAGGTAAAATGCGGGACGCCTGGGTGGCTCCGTCAGGTAAGCGTCTGCCTTCAGCTCAGGTCATGATCCCCGGGTCCTTGCTCAGCGGGGAGCCTCCTCCCTCTCCCTCCGCTGTCACTCCCCTTGCTTGTACATGCTCTCTCTCTCTCTCTCTCT
>NC_138376.1:121161984-121383311 GCF_054177405.1 Leptonychotes weddellii
AACCGACTGAGCCACCCAGGCCGCCCTCTCCAGAAGTACTCTAAGTGATAAATAATTCTGAAGGGTTTTTTAATTAGGTAATTTTTATTTATTTATTTTTTTTAAAGATTTTATTTACTTGAGAGAGAGCATGAGAGGGAAGAGGGTCAGAGGGAGAAGCAGACCCCCTGCCGAGCAGGGAGCCCGATGCGGGACTCGATCCCGGGACTCCAGGATCATGACCTGAGCCGAAGGCAGTCGCTTAACCGACTGAGCCACCCAGGCGCCCAACAAATAAAATCTTAAAAAAAGAAATAGGTAAAATGAGGTGCACCTGGCTGGCTCAGTCAGAAGAGCATGTGACTCTTGATCTCAGGATCATGAATTCGAGCCCCATGTTGGGTGTAGAGATTATTTAAATAAATAAAACTTAAAAAAAAACCAGTTAAAATGATAAATTCTACGGTATGGATATTTTACCACAATTTTTTTTTTAAGTACATGGTCTTTGGTCTCAGAGAGACCGAAGTTCAAATCCAGCATCTGCTAGGTATGTGACCTTGAACAGTTTGCTCTCTGAGTCCCAGAAAGGATATAAGAATGCTTAACCTGGAGGAGTGTTGAGAGAATGAAAACATACAGGGACCTGTGGTGGATGCTGGGGTGCGCCGCCCGACACCGTCTTCAGGAGGGCGGTGTCATTGCCCCAGCCGCCCACAGCTGCCAACCTCTCAGGCATTGGCCCCCAAAGGGCTTGCCTCGCCCGGGTTTGCAAGCCCTCTCAGGAGACATCAGCTGGTTGAGGCCAGCTTCAAGGTCCATTGAGCTTTGCCTCAATTTGGGAAAATTCTAAAGGGTCATCCCAACCTTAGGGCCTCCAGGGGGTCAGGTGAGATCTTTGTGAGTCAACACACACTCCACCTCTACCCAGTCCTGCTTCTCGCACATTCTTACAGCCGGGAGAGACGACCTCCGGTGCGCCGACCTATGTATCAGAGTTAGTGTCCAGGAAACTCTCCCCTGCTCACAGTTTCCTGAGAGCTTCCCATTGTCCTCAGAAGGAAACGCAAAAAGCTTTTCATTTCCCTCCAGGCCTTACCTGGCTTAGTCATTTACCTGTCTGCTGCTGCTTCTGCCCCTCCTCCTCTTCCCTCACCCCATCCCAGCCACACAGGGCCCTGAGTATACCACACTCAGCTCACACTTGCTAGTCCCCCTGCCTGGGATGCTCCTCGCCCCCCACACCGCTGTGCACACCTCACTCCATCCCTCTAGAGAGGCCCGTCCTATAATGTCCCCTGCAGGGGCGTCTGGCTGGCTCAGTTGGTAGAGCATGTGACTCCTGATCTTGGGGTTGAAAGTTCGAGGCCCACGTTTGGTGTAGAGATTACTTAAAAAATAAATAAATGAGATGTTCCCTACATACTCCAGAATCCTGCTCTATCCCTTTACCCTGAGCTGCTGTTCTCCATAGCCTTTACCATTATCTAAAATAATGTTATATATTCACTGGGCTTATACCCACCAGAATGTAGTTCTCCAAAGGCAGGGACTTCCTCTTCCTTGTGGCCTGTGGTGTTCCCAGCACCTCGAAGGCCCGGCACATAATAGGAGCTCAAGAAACATGTGTGGAAAGAATTCATGAATTAGAGATAATGTATACAAAGCATGTAATGGAGGGCATAGCACAAGTCAGGGAATCAACAGATGGTACCTATTATTATTTTATCACATTTCTTGTCTGTCCAATTCAGATAGTGAACGTCATACACCATCTTATAGTGCTAGGCCCCAAATCACTCAATAAACAAATATTTTGTAACTGGACTTGATGTGTTCTAAAGCCAGTGGTGAGGGAGAACTGGTGAGATCATTTTTATCCAGGCTGGCTAGCTGGTTCTACTTCATTTGAATAGCCAAGATTCTATCACGAGGTGATAGGTCTCTATTAAAATTAATTATGATCAGACTCCATCCATCGTCTCCCAGCGAGAGAAGACAGAGGCTTCCGGCAAAAGTCGTCCTGGCCACTCTCGGAGACGGAGGGTTTCTCTGAGACCCTGTGTGACATTTCTTCACTCTAATCCCCAAATATTGCTAATATTATTCAATAATCTTTTAGAAACTATAAAAAGGGAGGCAATAGAGGTGACCTTTGCCCCCAAATCACTTAAAATCCAAGCTTGTCAGAGCAGACGAGAAAAGAGAGGCCACATTATTTCTCACCTGTTCCCTGCCCTGCTCCCTTCATCCTCGGTAATTTCCCCCTTCTCCTGAGCTCTGTCCCCTCCAGGTCTGACAGGAACATGCTGCCTGGCATTCCTACCTGTTTGATATCCCACAGTTCCTGGCTGCATAGTGACAGTGCATTTTACGAATTATATGACACGCACAGTATTTCCTGCTTTGCCATATTCAGGGAGCAGTGAATGCATATGTACAATTTAAATGCCATTCCCATGAAACCAGACTTCAGAATGCTGTGTAGAACTTGGCGACAATTCTTAGCTCTTCGTCCCTTCTCTTGCAGATTCCCGAAAACCGAAGAAAGGGAAGCCACGTCCTCACCACGAGGAGGGCACACAAAGGCAGGGAAGGAGGGCGACAGCCATGAGCCGGGCACTGTGCGAGGGAAATTCATGCTCATTTTGTAACTTAATCCACACCGCAGCACTTTGAGGTAGGTATTATCCTCAATTTACAGATGAGGTAAGAGGTTAGAGAGATGAAGTAATGTATGCTGGGTCACCCAGATGGCAAGTAATAAATCAAGATTTGAATTAAGCTTTCTCTGATTCCAAAGACTCTCCTCTCAGACTTTGCCACATTGCCGTGTACCCCTGGTCTGGTTCCTTACTTCCTTGGGCCCAAGCTCGGGTTTCTCCTTAAGAGCTCCCACTCTACTCAAGATCCTATCTGAAAAACAAACCAACCTATAAAAAAAAGTTGCACGGTCAGATGAAAAAAACTGTAAAGCTACAATGATTAAAACAGAATGGCAAGCAGTTTGACAGTAGAGTTCAGAAATAAACTCAGGCATATGATAAAGGGAGCATTTCAAATCCTTTCAAATGGAAGAAAAAGATGAACTATTCTAAAATGGCATTAGGAAATCTGATTAGTAAGACAATAAATATTAGTAATGTGTACATCGTACAGTTAGATGAGATGACATAGACTGTCCAGCCCCCTGGGGGAATGCCGAGAAAAGAGAGTCAGAAGAACTTTCTGAGTTCTGGACTTTTCTTTCCTTTTTTTTTTTTTTTTTTTAAGTAGGATCCAAGCCCAATGCAGGGCTTGAACTCACGACCCTGAGACCAAGAGTCACGTGCTCTACTGATTGAACTAACCAGGTGCCCGGAGTTTGGGACTTTGTAAATCTCTGGTCTATAAAGCCCTCTGATCTTAATTCCTCACACAGTCTCCCACCATCCTTTCAATTTACATAGTGTTTTCACTCCCCTGTTAGTGCAGGACAAGTGTTATTATTCCCACTTTCTCTGTAAGGACACCAAGGAGGCTCAGAGAGGTTAAGTTCACAGCTAGCGTGGTGGGTAAAACTTAAGCACGGGGCTTCCTGATTCCTGTGAAGCCAGCTGACTATCAGACTGACTCTATATAGTCCCACCCCAGCCGGCCCTCACTTTCACACCGACATGATTTAAACAATGCAAAACAAATAACATCACTACATTAACATTAACACAATAACTATGTTAATTTCTCCATATCCCTGTTCGGTCTTTGTCCATAGCACACATATTTTTACATAATTGCAATCATCGTTTAATTATAATGTAGTGGCCCCTTTTTCCACTTAACATTGTATCCGAAGTCCCCACTGCTGTTTACAGTTCTGTAGCCAATGACTGATGTACCTCTTTACTGTCTCTTACACGCTCCTCTTCTTTAATGCCATCCATGTAAATCTCCATCTCTAATCCAATTGCTCTTAAATGAATTTCTTTCACATGAATGAGTGCAGGCCGTTGTGTTCCTCTTTTCAGGCAGCCATTTATCTCCTTTCCCTCAGCGAGAAGTCTTGTTTCTTTTCCCAAGCCCTGGGTAACTTCACATATTGTGTTTGGATTCCTCTCCGTTCAGAGTCTCTCTCCTGTGGGTGAACGTCCGGGAACTCTTCTGCAGGCTTTTGCCCGGGTGTAAGCAGCAGAAGGTGGCGTCTGTTGCCTTCTGGGAGTGTATGACCATTGCATTCCTGTTAAGGATTCACTCCTCGCTCCTTTTTTAACCTGTGGCTTCTCAATTTAGCTTCCTTAGGACAGTCATCACTGAAAGTATGATTCACCCCCATGGTTTCCTCCCTGGCCAGGGAGAAATTTCAAACTGAACATTTTCATCACCGTTATGTATACAGTATGATTCATGGAGAACAGACTCTGCTTAGAGTATTAAATAAGTCATTGTTTTCCATCATTCACACCGTGTGTTAGGAAAAAGAGACATTTTGCATATGTAATGTTCTAGTCCCTCCATTTCAACAGAAAAAAAATGGCCTCATGGAAACATACCCTGACTTGACTGGTCTTTGGAAAGGAGTAGATAGAGGAGAGACGTGGAAAAGATACATTTTTGGTCAGTGTCTGTCCTGAATGCTCCATAAGGTCAAGTTTAGTCCACTTAAAATAAAAGTGTTATGAGGCCTTAACAAGGCCGTACTCAGGTAGGCTGTCAATAAACACTCGCGGAATGTCTACACACGACCCTGTTGGCTCTCCAAAGGAATTTCACCGTCCCCGCTCTCAAGAAATTGATTCTCTACACCAAGTTGTCTGGCTGACAAACTCGCCTGCCAACTCTGCCTAAAGAGGGTGATATAATAAGAGGGTTGTGATATTTTTACAAAAGGTTGGTTTTGATCGGGCTGATAACTGTGAAGTGCTTTTACTTCGTTAAAATGGAGATAATGAAGCTACAGAATAATAGTAACAACAGTAATAATAACAGAGAGGTGCTGTTATAATTTGGTTTTGCTTTCAGACATCTAATTGTAAAACATTTTGTGAAAGGGGAAGAATAAGAATGAGTTTTTGTCTAAGAACAAATACAACTATTTTCTTTTCTGTCATTAGGGAGGCTTTCCTGGGGAAAGAAGTCCTAATTCCATCTGGGGAGCAAAGAAGGAAAATTGATGAGTTAGTACATCCCAGATTGACTGTAACTTTTCATGACTTGGCTAAGATAGGCTAGGAATGGCCAAACATGTTTGAATGTTATGCTTTAGTGAGGCAGGGGCATTGCCAATAGTTGAAAGTTATGGTAGCTGTGATTCAGTAGGGAGAATGGCAGCCTCGACCCGAGGAAAATGTAGTACTCTCGTAACAAGCCAAATTGCTAACATTGTCAGGAGCTGTGATTTCACTTTATTGATTGTCTCCTGTGAAACATGAGGCTCTTTATTTGAATCATTTGTATAGGTGTCATATTGGGTTAATTGCAAAGCAATTGGATTTAATAATAATATAACGGTGTATCCATGTACATCGATTCCTAGAATTGTGAGATGTGAATTGCACTCGATCATGAGGTTGTGCTTCCTGGTGCTATGATGAGCAAGTCCCAGGTTAATCGTGTAAATTTAAGCTGCCCAGGGTGAGCTTTAACATATATGCCAGTTTAGATTGTTATTGCAAATACTTTATAGGGCTGGAACACGATTGGATGCCCTTGAACTTGAATTGTTTTAAAAAGCACAGCTTTATGTTGAGTTAACAGCGTGCCATTAAGATCAGTACCAATGTAAACACAGAGAATGAAGGCTTTCTGTTGGCCATGCTCTCCTGCAGATTTTCATAGTTGCTGAAATTATTTTGCTCTTAGCTAAGCTGTTTTGTCTTTGTTAGTCCTTCCAGTAAGGAATGCAAGAAAGATGGTTCTCAAAGTGAACAGAAATTCCCAAAAAGCAAGGACACAGACAAAAGAAATCAACAACCAAGTACATTATTTCATAACAACTAAGGAAACAACATAGTTATATATTTGCATAATTATTTTTACATTTAAAATTGGTGGATATTTTCCAGTTCTCCAGCTGAAGGATGTTCCTTTCCAAGAGGGAAAAAGCCGGGGGGAGGGGGGGAATAGATTTTCTGGGAAAATTTCACATCCAGATGATGAAGAAAAACTAAAGGAAAACTTCAAGTCAGATCCAAGTGGGAAACTTCCAGAGGTTTTAGAGAAAGAGGAAAAAGGAGGATGAGGAGGTGTTATAAAATGAGAAGACTAACTCAGTACACGTTGTCCGGCACAGGATACACCCTCAATAAATGTCTTAGAATCAGTAACTCAATTAACCGTGCTTAAGAAAAACTTACGAAGGGGCACATGAGTGGCTCAGTCGGTTGAGTGACTGACACTTGTTTTCCATTCAGGTCATGATCTCAGGGTCATGAGATCGAGCCCCATCAGACTCTGAGCTCAGCGCAGCATCTGCTTGAGATTCTCTCCTCTCCTCCTCCCCCTGCTGTCTCTCTCACTCTCTAAAATAAACAAATAAAATCTTTAATTTAAAAAAAGGTTATGAAGAAAGTTAACAATCCATCAAAATGTATTACCCAGATTGCTGTCTTTCATGCAGCTAAAAAGGAATAATGAACATTCCTCATTTAGGCCAAACTTGGCTATGTGAATTTACATTAATATATTGTCTTCACCAGTTAGATTTACTTCGTTCACCATTTTCACTAGCAACATTGCTATAACATCTTTTTTTAAAAGATTTTATTTATTTATTTATTTATTTATTTATTTATTTATTTATTTATTTATTTGCGAGAAAGAGAGAGAGAGTGCACACACAGGCAGGGGGGTAGGGCAGAGTGAGAAGCAAACTCCCTGCTGAGCCCAGCTCAGGGCTCCATCCCAGGACCCTGAGATCCTGAACTGAGCCGAAGGCAGATGCTTAACACACTGAGCCACCAGGTGCCCCTCTGTAACATCTTAATATCATTTGACTCCATGGTCAAATTGGAGACGTCACTGGGAGAATCACAGACTTCTACAATTCAAAGCCAGCATGTAAAATCATTCACCTACACTCAAAAGCTTCTCATTTCTCTTCCATTTGGAGAATTGACTTTCTCACCAATTCGAAGACAATTTTGGAGGGCACTAAATCAAAACCCAAACTAGATACACTTAATAAGCATGTTTATCTATGAAGAGATTAGCTATGTTTATTAGTTCCCTACAGGTTGCTCTTTTTATGAATACAGACCAATGCCACAAGGTGGTTTTTAAATGTTTTTCAGAAATGTGTTTGAATGAATGTGCTAATGGCTGAGATTGAGGCCCTGTCTAAACGCTAATGAATTATATGACCATGTGTTCAAAGCTGCTCCGGGCCACAGTCAACAGCTGAATCAACTGAAAGGAACAGCGGTGAGAGAAGACAAGAAACGAAGCTCCTTTTATCTTGTACAGATCTTTATTTTAATTTGGTGTGGATGCAGTGATAATATTACAGACTTAGGAGGAATATAGGAACCTAGGAAATTCTAAAAGGGAGGCCTTAAGTGGAATGAGACACAACCAAGAAGGAAACTCCACATTTATAACTGCAGTTAAGGCATGGAATTTCCTAGCCTAATGGGGATAATGGGAAGCGGTATCCCTCTGTCAGGACGACAGTCCCATCTCTTTGGACTTTTGATTCCACCAGACACTGGATTTTCTTAATTGAAACAAGACTGCTATTAAGTAAAAATTATAAAATGAAGAGACTTAAGTAATAATCAACAAAAGAAGAAAAACAACATTAAAACAATGAATGTTGCCTGAATATTCAAATTTTTATAAAGCTGCTCATAAACACTCATACTGCATAAAAAGTACAGCAATTTTTAACTATCGCAATGAAACTTGGACCCAGGACCCAAGAAAAGTTAATAAACAATGAAGTGCTCCTCTCCTAGGGAGATTCTTCCTCTGAATGAACTAATGTTATTTACATTTTATGTATTCTATGAGCACTTTTTTCTTTGTTCATAAGCGTTTTATTCGTAGCCTGGAAAACAAACAAACAAACAAAAAAAACCTAAAAATCCTATTTGCTTTTAGTTCTATCCACTCGGAGTCCCATCCTCCCTTTTTCTACCTTATTTCTACCGCCTCTCCATTATAATAGCAAAGAAAAACAAGAAGCCTACAGTGTTTGTGCAAAATCTCACCAAAGTGCTCCACCCTGTGCCCCGAGGGCAAATACTGGCTAAAAAATGGGGCTGGGGAAAGGGGTGGGGGTGGGCAGCAGGGTTGCAAAATGTGACCTGGTAGCGTATTGTGGGAAACTTGTGCTCAGGATCTCTCTTGAGTTTCTATCTTATGAAATTATTTGCAATTTTTATTCCATAACAGAACAAATAGAACCATGACTCGTTTCACAATCTAGGCGGCGGACTGCACGGACTGGATTGCTTGTTTCTTATTGTATCACATTTCCAACAGTTGCAAATGTTTCTTCCTGTGGGACATCAGGATGTCACATTGGTTTACTACGGGGGTCAGGCATTAGAACTGGAGACAGCCGGTGATTGGATGATGGGAGATGACGCGTACTTGCTGCTCCACCCACCCTCATTCCGCGCTCTGTTTAAACACTGATCCACAGGCCTCCATTCACCAAGTCCTCTTTTGCTTCTATGCACTTGTTCGTGTCCGCACCGACCATATTACAATCCCAAAAGCAGGGCACCTGCTTTAGCCTTTATGACCACACTTCCTGGACTATCATTATATTTGAAATCAAAACTGTCTCAGAAGATCTGGAATATAAGGTGGTCATATTCACTGTATTTTTTCCTGTCCATCCATCTATAACAATCTATCCCATTTTTTAGGAACTCATCTAAGTGCTCCTCCTTCAAGAAAACTTCTTTAACTATTCCAATGTGTGACCCTCTTTCTGAACTAATAGCTTGAAAATTTTTTATATTTATTAAGTTGATTTACATCTATTGAATGTATTATAACGTTATATTATGATTTCATCCATGCTATTGTATTTTACCGTGCAAAATAAGCCTTGCGTCTGTTACTTTGATAAAAGTGCAGAAGAGGAGAGGTGTTTTGTTTTGTTTAAGATTTATTTATTTGAGAGAGAGAGCAGAGGGAGAGGGAGAACAGAAAGCAGACTCCATGCTCAGGGTGGAGCCTGACGCGGGCTCAATCCCAGGACCCTGAGATCATGACCTGAGCCAAAACCGAGTGGGACCCTTAACCGACTGAGCCACCCAGGCACCCCTAAAGGGGAGGTTTTCATTTTTGTTTTTGTCACGTATACTATATATGATACATATATATTGGAGTTTATATGCTACATATATATGTTGGAGGTTTTAGTTTTCTAAGGCTATTTATGCTCAAAAACTACTTTGCCTACTCCCTTGGTCCCCTAAAAGAGACACATATATAATCAATTTATTTAAGTAATTACAGATGAAGGCATAGATTGGGGATGATCTACCTAAAGATCCTTCATGACAAGTCTTAAAAATCTTAAGCCAAGACAGGAACCATAGTATGGCTATTGGTTGTGCCAGTCTAGAGACACAATGGTATCACCTCATAATTGATACCTTGTGTTTTCTTGTTTCCTTGTTTACTATCTGGGTTTTTTTTAACTTTTTTTTTAAAGATTTTATTTATTTGATAGAGAGAGAGAAAGAGAAAGAGAGAGCGAGTGAGCACAAGCAGGGAGGAGAGGGAGAAGGAGTCTCCCTGTGAGCAGGGAGCCCAATGTGGGGCTCGATCCCAGGACCCTGAGCTCATGACCTGAGCCAAAGGCACACACTTAACCAACTGAGCCAACCAAGCATCCCATATCTCTGTGTTTTTTAATAAAATATTAAATAGAACTATTGGAGTTTGAAGTGATCAAATATATGCCTCTATTCCAATACCACTGCTACTTGAATGTCTATTGACGTTTTCTACACCTGGCCATCCAGTCTTCGAACAAATACAGTGAACATAACGTTTCTAGTATTGATGTTCATATTATCAGAAAGTTCATTCTTACAGTGAACTGAAATTGGATTCATTACCTATAACTTTTAAACTTTGGTTCTAGATATGCTCTCTGAACGAATAAAAATAAATCTACTTGGGGCACCTGGGTGGCTCAGTCAGTTAAGCATCTGACTTTGGCTCAGGTCATGATCTCAGGGTCTGGGATCAAGCCCCACGATGTGCTCCATGCTCAGTGGGCGTCTGCTTGTCCCTCTGCCCTCCCCCTGCTTGTGCTCTCTCTCTTTCAAATAAATAAAAACAATTTTTTTAAATATACTCTCACTTTTCCTCAGAGGCCCTCCACACGTGTATAGCTTTTCAGTTGTTCCACAGGAGTATTCTCTTCTCCAAATCAAGTATACTTAATTCTTCCTATCGTTCTTCTAGGCATTTCAATATCCTCCTTCTTCATTCAGTCAACTTTTACTGAAGATCTACTAAGTTTATTTTTTTATTTTTAATTTTTTTAAAGATTTTATTTATTTATTTGACAGAGAGATAGAGAGCACTAGTAGGCAGAGTGGCAGGCAGAGAGAGAGGGAGAAGCAGACTTCCCACGGAGCAGGGAGCCCAATGCGAGGCTCGATCCCAGGACCCTGAGATCATGACCTGAGCCGAAGGCAGACACTTAACTGACTGAGCCACCCAGGCGCCCCAAGATCTACTAAGTTTAAAACATTGTGCTGCCTCCTGTCTATATAATGATGAGCAAAACCAGACATGGTTCTTGTTCTCATGGAACCCAGAGTCAAGGCAGAGAAGACAGACATTCATCACCTAGTCACACTAATGGATTGATAATTAAAAGCTCAGATAAGTGCTCTGAAGGGAAAGAATGTCATTCCATGCAAGCATATGACAACAGAACCTGACCTAGTCTGGGGATCCAGGGATTGCTTCTCTGAGAAAGTGGTGGCTGAGCTGAGATGTGAAGAAATAGTGGGGTAAAGGGTGGAGAGGAGGACAGACAAAAGTATAGAGGGATCAGCATGTTCAGAGATCCTGAAAGAGAGGGTATGTGGTCAAAGAAGGAAAGAATAGTGTGGTAGAGTACAGACAATGAGGGATAGAGAGGTGACAGGTAGAGCTGGGGAGTTCAGGATAGAGAACATCACCAGGAGCCTTGCAGGCCTGGGAAAGGTTTTGGGTTTCATCCTCAAAACAATAGGAAGTCACTGAAAAGTATGGTGAATTGTGGTAAATTCCTGGTCACCAAATATTCCGGCTTTACTTCCTCCAGTGTTCCTCCCTGTGGGAAGACCATGCATCCCTCCCTACTGAACTCAGAGAAGACTTTGTGACCTGCTTTGGCCAATGAAATGTGGGTGGCCGTGGTGTGTGTCCCTTCTGGGCAGAAGCTTTAAGAGCCAGCACATGGATCACACTTTCTCTTTGGTCATGTCATTGCTATCATGACCAGCAATGTCCCATACAGAGGCTCCTCCCTCAGCTCGAATTCCAAAGTGAAATTTCCATGGACCAAAGCCACAGACATGCTGTGAATGAGCAATAAACTGCTGTTGTTGAAAGCTAATGAGATTTCTGGGGTTGTTTGTTACGACAGTATTACCTAACTTATTCTGACAGATACAAAGGATTTTAGAGGGCCTGAGGGAACATGACCAAATTTGTGTTTTGAAAAGATGAGTAACTACACTTCAGAAAGTAGACTGAAAAGAAACCAAAGTAGATTCTGGAAAACCAGTTAAGCCATTATTACATTAACCCAAGTAAAGGACAGCAATAAATTGGACGATGGTGAACACAGAGATACAAAGATGTAGGTATAGCCAAAAGCTATTCAGGAGATAAAATTTTCAGAGCTTAGTGATAGATTTGGATCCTTGAATCAAGAGGGGGATGGAGAAATAGATGTATCAGGGGTGATGCCTACGTTTCTGGCTACATTTCAGATGAACACTGATGGGCTTCTGAAAAAATGGGTAAAAGTAGAGGAGGACAATACTTAAGGGAAAGATCATGAGGTTGGTTTAGAGCAAACCTAACCTGAAGCACCTCTGAGGCAGCCAAGTGATGTTCAGTGGGCAGCTGGCTACAGGTCTAGAACCCAAAGGTCAGGTTACAGATACAAACTTAGGAGTCACTGGCATATAGATGCTGGTAATCATGGGCAGCAGGGAGTTTGCTGGGTACAGAGTAAAGAGTAAAATATATATATATAGAGAGAGAGAGAGAGACAGAGAGACAGACAGAGACAGAGAGAGAGAGAGACAGAGAGAGAAGTTGATTGATTTTAGGATTAAATGTTTAGAAACTCCCAAATGTAACATCTGGGGATAGATTTACTCTTATGAAGAAGGATTAGCCAGAGAGAAGGAAGGAGAATCAGGAGAAAATGATGTCTCCAAAGCCATAAAAGACTTTTTCAAAAAGAGCGAAGTAATTAAGTGTCAAGGCTCCTCAGAACTCAAGAAAGATGAGGACCAAGAAATCTCCATTGGGTTTAGCCACATGAAGTTCACCAGAGGCCTTTGCCAAAGCTGTTGTTTCCAGAATGATGTGGCAGAAGTCCGGCTGGTGTGGTGGCACACACAGCCCTCTGGGTCCCTGCTGTCTGTAGCACAAAGACAAGAGTGAGGCGAGGTCTGGGTGCTCCGTGCATTACATCTGCACAAGAGGATCCATCTCTCACGTGCAAGTCCCCAGCCAGGAGCTCACTAACATTCACTAACATGCTCCCTGGGTATACACAGTAGTGTGTCCTGCCTACTTTCTTCACCCTCCGCAGAGATTAAGCAAAAAATTCTAGCTCCAAACCATAATAAAACCGTTATTTAACATCACTTTGTGGGTATTTAGGAAAACAGAATTAACTACAGATGCCATGATATTCAGTTATAAATCTAAACAGACTCTCAAAAAGTGTATTCACATTAATTTAACGTAATTAAGGGAAAGTCCCCAAAACCACATGCAATGCAAAACACACACACACACACACACACACACACACACATCACTTTCTACTGATTTTGTGTATATATATATATATATTCTTATTTTTAAATTAGAGTGGGTTTGCGGGGGGTGATGGGAAGATGGGGATGAAGAAAGAATTCTCCCTTAATTTTCTTCATTTTTGGTTCAGACTGCTCTTACAAATATTTTGACTATATATTTCTAGCTTATTCACTTATAAAATTATCTGTTTCTTCTCTTTTTACAAAATTCTTTATCGTATGAATCCTTCTTTCGAACTGCCTCAGACCTGGCCTTTTGTTACTTGCCCACTTCTGCCACCTCATGTCTCAGTTCCTTGCCCCTCTCCAATTTATGTTGCATAAGCACGTGCCTGACAGAATCCTATTCCTAAAATCCTATTTTAATCATTTCTCTGCCCTTTCAAGAACTTATAATGGCTCCCTACTTCCCACCACATGAAAAATAGAGTTCTCTACTTAGAACACAACACTTGCCACAATCTATCTCTATTTGACTCATTCAAGTGTTTCAACTCCTCCTCAAAGTACAACCTCCACTTCCCTTAGGCTCTATCAGAACCAGCTCCCAGACTCCTACTCGCCTTTCTTCTATGCTCTGGTACCTGCCTCTCCTTTGGCTGAAATGCCCTCTGCTAGTCTCTTCACAGAACCTACTCTCAGCCATGCTTCAAGACCCTGTAGGAAAAAAAGGTAAGCAGAAATCGCTTACCTTCTATGAGAAATTTGCTAACAAAAAACTAATTCTCTCGAGATTTTATGATGTCACCCTCTTCACATGAATGATCTCACTGAATACTCAGAATAGCCCTTTGAGGCGGGCAACATTTTGAAGATAATCAAAGTAAGGATTCAGTCCACCTATGGAAAGCCCCCTAGCACAGCGCCTACCGTAATAAGAATTCAATAAATGTTGACCGTCATTATGCCCACTGCAGAGATGTAGTAACTCTCCCAGGTCACACAGCAGTCCGTGAAAGAGCTAGAATGCAAACTCTAGCTTCTGGGCCCACCCTCTGACCTTGCCAAGGGCAGCAACGTTCCGTGCGTAGCACTGCTATGTTGCTGAGCTTTCTCAGCTATGACAGTCAGCTATCTATGATTTGTGCTATCCGAATTCCTTAGCAGGTGAAGTGTCTGTACTACTCGGTTTTACACTCGATGGCTATCTTAGTTAGACTTACTTTTTCCCCAGCATATGTCTTATCTCAAGCTGCCCAAGAGTAAAGACTAGTGGTGTGCTGATAAATGTTTAACAACCAGCTCTCGAGGAGGAGAGGGAGCTGGTTCATAGTGTTCATTCATGGTGTTTGCTGACTTCAGCGGTATAAATATCCCTACGGTGATCAATTTCAAGATGTCGAAACAAAGCCAACCAATCCGTAAAATTGCTAAAACTTTAACAATTGGTCTTGCAAGTTGGTGCAAGCTGGCTGCCACACACTGCTGGTACGAAGAATTAGATATCGCACTGTATTCTCTTATCTTTCCTAGTGCCAAGCTTACTCCTGTGCAAATAGGATACATGGCCACATATCTGGAGCTTCTGGTTCAAGGTTGCAAGTTACATATAAACATTTACTTAGCCTTCTTCCCCAGATCCCATTGAAATGGATGATACACAGAAACTAAGGCTTCCATAATAATCCTTAAACAAGGAAAGGTGCCAACGGCCAATTAGAAAATTTTACAAATTCACGAAAGACAAGAAAGCAGATGGACCCCTATTGATGGATAAGCCAGAGACCACAAATTGAAACCAGCACCAGTGAGGGCTGCTATGGAGATAGCAGCCATTCTTCCCAGGAAGACTCTGAGCTCAGCAGGTATGGAGAGCTTACATGGACAGCGGAGCAAATAATCAGGGTAACTAATTAAAGGCGAAAAAATAGTGGAGCCAGTTTGCCCCCTCCCTCTTCTGTGTATTTTGAGCATTGTGTCCCCAGCTACAGGTCTCAGAATTGCTTTCTAAACCAAGTGCAATGTTTCTCTGGGAAGGACCCCCAGTGTGGATATTTGAGGCGGGAGATATAGAGCAGAGCCTATGTTTTTTTTTTTTTTTAAAGATTTTATGTATTTATTTGACAGAGAGAGACACAGCGAGAGAGGGAACACAAGCAGGGGGAATGGGAGAGGGAGAAGCAGGCTCCCCGCAGAGCAGGGAGCCCGATGCGGGACTCGATCCCAGGACCCTGGGATCATGACCTGAGCTGAAGGCAGTCGCTTAACCAACTGAGCCACCCAGGTGCCCGAGCAGAGCCTATGTTATCTGAACTTCCAAATGGACTCAGAGGGGAAAAGTGGGTACAGCTTTAGTGGCCCCACCAAAGTCAAATCTGTTCTCCCATTTCAGGTACTCAGTATCTGTTCAGTGAATGAATGAATGACTCTTACAGCCTGGAGAGAAATGAATGACTCTTTAGGCAACACAACAGCCTAAGCAAGTGCATACAAATTCTCGACTTAAAACTAATGAAAATGTGTTTTAGCAGCCAAGTTGGAGAAGAGGGGGAAGGAAATCTCCAAGTGACACAAATGAAGAGAAACATCAAGGGCAAGGTGTTAAGCACAAGCTACGCAGCCCACGTCCTTTGCAGCTGGGGGCGATCATGTGATACAGGTCCAGCCAATACAACCTAAGCAGTGGCGGTCAAGGGATTTCTGGGAAAAGTTTGTCTTTCCAGACCCAGGGGCCATCCCTTCCTCCTTGTTTCTTCTCCCTTGTCCCACCTGGACCATAGCTTGTGAGGCTTGAAATGGAATAGCCAACCTGCCACCAAGAAACAAGCAGAAATATAAAAACTACTTGAGGATGAAGGGGCAGGAAGATACAGGGAGCTTGAGGAAAAAGACATGGCTGCAGGTAGTTCTCCTACTTCCAACCTTCCTGTTGTGTTAGAAAAATAAAACCTTCCATGTTAGGTTGCTATAGCCAGTCTTGGTTGCATCCCAAAATGACATATAGTATGTCTAGAAACTTGGATGGGAGAAAAACACCTTTGAGAAATGGAAACTCCAGGCCTGAGATAAATGTGTGTAGGGGATCTAAATGTATACTCCTTGCTTGACCCAGGAATCCTAATTGAGAAGTTAAATTTAAAAAAAAATTAAGCCAGGATATTTGAAACCTCTAGAACCCCAGCAGGAAAAATGTAGTGTAACTCACTCCATGGGAACACTATCACATCTCCAAGGAAGGGGAAAAAATTAAAGAAAAGTCCATAGTTAAAAATTACAAGGTCCATGAAAGAATATGCTACCATGGGATGAATCAATAGATATAGCAGAGGGAAGAATCAGCACTCTGAGAACTGATAAAAAAGAACACTCTGCAAGGGACCATGAAATAACTATAACATGACTGAAGATATAAACAAAGGCACAGAAACCATAATGAAAAAAAGACCAAAAAAAAACACACAAAAAACCCAAAACTAGGAAAAAAAACAAAATTGAGTCTCTGTAAATGAAAAACATAGTCACTGAAATTAAAAATTCAATGAACAAGGTGTGGTGTCTGGGTGGCTCAATCCGTTAGGCATCCAACTCTCGGTTTTGGCTCATGTCATGATCTCATAGGTTATGGGATGGAGCCCTGAGTCAGGTTCCATGCTCAGGGGGATGTCTGCTTGAAGATTCTCTCCCTTTGCTCCTCCTCCCACTCTCTCTCTCTCTCAAATAAATAAATAAATCTAAAAAAAAAAAAATCTCAATGAATAGTTAAGACAAACATGAAGAAAGAATCCATAAATCAGAAGACAGATTTGAGGAAACTTCTGCGAATGTAGGACAGAGAAACTAAGAAGTTGTAGTTAAGAGCCACTGAAAATAGATCAAGAAGGTTGAACATATATCAAATGTAAATGCCAGACGGAACAAAGAGCAGAAAAGGGAGAAGAGATGATATTTAAGAAAATAACACCTGAGGGGAGCCTGGGTGGCTCAGTCAGTTAGGTGTCTGCCTTTGGCTCAGGTCATGATTCCAGAGTCCTGGGATCCAGCCCTGCACTTCTCCCTCTCCCTCTGCTGCTCCCCCTTCTTGTGCTCTCTCACCCTCTGTCAAATAAATTAAAAAAAAAAAAATCTTTTTAAAAATGCTTTAAAAAGGGCGCCTGGGTGGCTCATTCGTTAGGCATCTGCCTTCGGCTCAGGTCTTGATCCCAGGGTGCTGGGATCGAGCCCCGCATCGGGCTCCCTGCTCAGCGGGAGGCCTGCTTCTCCCTCTCCCACTCCCCCTGCTTGTGTTCCCTCTCTTGCTGTGTCTCTCTCTATCAAATGAATAAAAAAATCTTTTAAAAAAATGCTTAAAAAAAAAAAAAGAACACCTGAGAATTTGCCAGAACTAAGTAAAATATAAATGAGTCTTCAAATTTCAGAAGCATACAAACACCTTAGCACTACAATTAAATTCCCAATTGAATATACTGTGATGAAACTTCAGAATGTCAATGATAAAGAGAAAAATCTTTATAAAGCAAATGTTCTAAAAACAAAAATAAAAAGCCAAAATTATTCAATTGGACCATCATGGAATTTGTCATCATTCGCCACAGATATCTGTGGGAAATGAATGATGTCTTGATGCTGCATGGGAGAAATAATTTTCATCCTAGAATTCTATACCCAGCTAAATTGTTATTATAGGCTGAAAGTAACACAGACATTTCAAACCAATGAAATTTGACAATTTACCACTCAATGACTCTTTATAAAAGAAAGACTCTTTTTAAAAAGATCTACTGTAGGGTTTACTTCAGTAACAAAAAATAATTGAATCTGGAAGAAGTGAAGGACCAAACATAAGGGTGAATAAAGAAATTGGTAAACATATTGTCAAAATTAAATAATGACTTACTGTAAAGAAAAAATACCGATGATCAATTCGAGAGGACTTTAAAAATAAAGTAACACTAAGATACCAGTCGACAATAACTTGGGACACTGCAAAGATACGAGATTTGAGTTTAGGCTATTGGTAGAGTTCAAGGGTCCTAAGGTCCTGTGTCAGTTCAGAGGAGGACAGATATATTGATGAACTTTACATTCTGTTAAGATTTTTTTGAGACTAAGTAGTAAAAAGTATAGAAATATAATTTCCAAGCCAAAAGAGGAGAAAAGAGGGAAATTAAAAGAACAAAAGACCTGACAATGCTATGACAGGAAGGACAGCAGGGAGGGGACAGAGGAAAAAAGTCCCAGAAAAGCAAATTTAAATAAATTCTAAACAGAAAATCTAAAAACGTAATGTGGAGTAATACATATATATACATTATATAAGTGTAAATATATTTTTAAAAACATAAATCAAGATAAAATATTGCTAACGTACAGATATATGAACAAAAAGTAGAAAAACAAGGATAGGAAAGATAGTCACGAATTTCAGAATTGTGGCTGTCTCCAGAGGGGATGGAGACTGGGACTGAAACCAGGTACAAAGGGACTTCCACTTACCTTCACAAGCTTTGTTTTGTTTTTTTCTATCCTGTGAAAGAAACAAAAAAAAAGGGCGGGAGGAGGAAGGAAAGAAGGAAGAAAAATGCTGAGATATTCAATGCAAGAATAATCCTACACAAACAAGCAGCACAAGAAAGTGTCCCCTCCAGTGCCTGGCTGGCTCAGTCAGAAGAGTGTCTGACTCTTGATGTCGGGGTCAGGAGTTCGAGCCCCATATTCGGCATAGGGATTACTTAAATAAAAGTAAAACTTAGGGGCACCTGGGTGGCTCAGTCAGTTAAGCATCTGACTTCTGCTCAGGTCATGGTCTTGGGGTCCTGGGATGGAGCCCCACGCATCATTGGGGCTCCCCGCTCATGGGGAGTCTGTTTGTCCCTCTCCCTCTGCCTTTCCCCCGCTCATGCTCTCCCTCTCAAATAAATAAAATCTTTAAAAATAATAAAATAAAACTTAAAAAAAAAAAAAAAAGACAGTGCTCCCTCAACAAATTAATGAGTACAGAGAAACAGATACAGCATGAATGAGCAGGATACGCCCTGTGAAGGATGATGTGATAACGGTTTATCCTCAGCTACTGGTATTGGCATTATTAGCATTCTAACTGCAGAAATCTGCTGGGAGAGAAAATGGCTTTAACTCGTACAGGAAAAGACTTACAGTAGAGTGAAGGAAAGGTCATGTGACTCTAAGGATTTTTTAACATTTGATAGAGGTTAGTATTCATATTTTAGAAGATCCTGTTTCCTCACAATACTTACAAATAATGATCAATAAAATCTCTTTCTGAAGGCAAAATGGTACACTATATATCACTGGTTCTCCAACATGTTAGTATGCAACATCTGGGTGAAAAACTGCAAATACTAAAAGCCCCTTTGGGATGGTTCCAATTTTAAGAGTCTCTAGCTCAGAAGTCTCCTCCACCCGCTGCTGTTTGCTCAATTCTGAAGGGGTCAGGGAAAAGAGAAGAAGGAGGAAGGGGAGGGGGAGGAGGGGCGTGGAAGATCAGATGTAAAACTGTGTAAACCACTCATCTACTTTACCTACTTGTTCCGTTTCTCAGGAAGGCAAAGAATTGGATGCAAAGAGAACTGGAATACATTTCAGATATAACAGCTTTCTACACTTCCTCTGCCCACAGTTTTCCAGATAGTTGGCCTCCCTTACCGAGGCCAGACTTAAGAGAAAGTGGAATTTAATTACATCTCTTCCAATGCAAGCTGGCCATGGGGACAGACAGTATCAGTGGGAAAAGTTGGTTCATGTTTATTGTTAAGTTTATGGCAGCTAAAAAATATAGCCCCGCTCTTCTGTCTTCTCACAGTGATGACAAAGAAATTCACCCAAATACCAAGACTGCCAGACATGACATCTTGGGCCAGTTGTTGGACTGACTCCAGGAAGATCCCAGGAATATTTCAAGGACTACCAGACAATATGATGTCTGCCACTCCAGCCAAAAGTGTGATTCTGAAATGTCACTTTCTCCCCAATTCTCTTTTTTTACTGGGGTATAAAGTACATATTATAAAATATACATATTTTACATATACAATTCTAACTATATAGCTATAATTATACAAATACAAATGTACAATATTAAATATACAAAATATACACATACTTTTGATGAAACTGTACATCCATCCCAATCACGGTACAATATAAAGTCATTCTTTAAGGGAACTTATTACCTGAATAGATCCAATAGCATTGAAACACAATAGCTTCTATTTCTAAATATCTTGCATTTGCAATCTTAGAACTAGCATCAGAGATGTGAAGATAATGAGATACGGGGCAGTAAATAGTATATTTTACCCCATCTATAAGAAGAGTTCCACTTTCCATAGTCATTTAGATAAGAAACAGAAAACACTATAAATCACTGCAAAGTGATTTGTACTTTAAAGCACAAATCTTAACAATTTGTATGCCAAAAAGTGATTAATCATACTTTATTTTCTTTTCAAATTTTCTTACCCTGCCTCATGAATAAGCCAATACACCTTATCTTCTGTCCTATCTGAAAAATCTGGATTAACAGCCAAGGCCGAATTCCATTCTAGCAATAGGGGTACATAGCTACAAATAATTCTCTTGAAGTCAAAGGAAAATAACAACAAATACAGGAACACCTTACTCTGAAGTTCCTTTATTTTGGTTTAAACCTCTCTTAACAGGCTCTTTTCAAGTCTTAGGAGCATTATTAAACGATCCTACTATTGATTTTCCGCGCTTAGTACTGGTAGAATGGAGTAACTTGAAGCACTAATGACTGAAGTCCACTCACTGTCTAAAGGACAGGTACAAAGGCAGACGTACTTGGAACTCATTCCTCCAACCATCCTCATAACTTAGACTTCAGTGCCTGGAAATAGGACAGGTGGGAAATAGGACACAGAACTCAACTCATCTCTCTTACTTAAATATAGCACTGTTTCTATTTCTGTTACTTATCTTGGGAAATTTCATAAGTATTGGTATATTTTGCTATTCAGCATGAAGCCGTATGCTTCATTTCTACCTTTGAAATCCAAATTTCCAAGCAATCACTTTTTGAAAAGCATTCCTCTATTTTCAGCTTCATTCTCCATGGGCCATTTATTTGTGATGCCAAGCCGTTGAGTAACTAGAGGTTATAATAAGAATTTGTCATGCCAGAGTCCATCTTTTAAAAGAAAAGCTTTGAAGACAAACACACCAATTTTTTAAATGAGTAGAATAAACGGGCATTTCACATAAAGGGGGGGGGGGAGAAAAGGAATGTCTCCTAAGTTCAACCTCATAAATAATAAGGCAAATGCACATTAAAACCACAATGAGACACCATTTCACACCCCATCAGATTAGCAAAAATTTGTAGTCCTACAATACCAAGTGTTGATGAGGATGTAACAGTAGAGAAATTCTCATACAGATTGGTAAGAGCGGGGAGGTGTCTTTAGGGTGATATGTCAGGATGTCTTTAAAATGGTTCAGCAAAAAAAAAAAAAAAAAAAAAGTGTGGAGAGGGAGAAAGAAAAGGCAAATATGACAGTCTGTTTTACAAAGTAGGGGGCAGGCTCTAGGGGCAGAGTGCAAATTTGAATCATTGTTCTGCCCCTCATTAATTGTAGTCTGGTTTAATTATTTAAGCTCTCTTTATGTCAGTTTAATTATCTGTGAAATGGGAGTAATGGTGGTATGTACTTGCTAGAGGTGTGAGCATTTAATGTGGTAATTCATGGGATGTACTTAAAGTACTCGCTGCCTTGTCATAAGCCTTCACTAAATGTCGGTTATTACCTCTGTTGGCTCCATTTTGCAGATGATGTAAGTTGACACTCAGAAGGGTAAAGCAAATTATCCAGTCACATCTACTGGTGGTTGAGGCAGCAGGGAAACTCTCCCACAGATCAGCAGAGACACCCACACAGCAGCTCCCTAACAGCAAACACTTGAGACAACCCAAATGCCCATCCACTGTCGAATGGCTCACTAAATAACGCTATGGTTTTTTTTTTAAGATTTTATTTATTTAGAGAGTGCACACATGCACACACAAATGGGGGGAGGGGCAGAAGGACAGGGAGATTGAGAATCTCAAGCAGACTCCGCACTGAGCTCTGGAGCCCAATGCGGGGCTCAATCCCATCACCCTGACATCACGACCTGAGCCGAAATCAAGAGTCGGACGCTTAACCGACTGAGGCACCCAGGAGCCCCAATAGTGCCCCAGAATGCTATACAGCCAGGGAAAGGAAAAAGATGTATTAACATGAAGAGTATAGAAAAAAATTAAAATTAACTAAAGGGTTTTATTTTATCCTTAAAGATTTTAGCTGGTCCACCAACGAGAGGACTGATTAAGCCATAAAAACTACCATAAAAAAAAAAAAATCAAAAAATATTTTTGTTCTGTAACCCTTTGTACTTCATCTCAGCACTTTTTGTTAAGATCAAGAAAGCACTCCCTAAATGTTTAACACGTGTAGTTATATAAACCGAAGAATTATTCCTACAATGAACAAATTTATAGCCATTAAAATCATGTTTTTAAATGAATATTTAGTGACATGGTGAAATGCTCACTATATAAACTTTAAAAATATAGGATTCCCAAACTTTAAATATATACAAATATATACATTTGCATCCATACATGTGTATATATATATACATCTATGTATATATAATGTATTTATATATATACATACATATTTAAACATATATATCACAGAAGAATAAACTTGAAAGTTTATATACCAAAATAAACTTTTTCTATTTTTTAAAGATTTTATTTTTATTTTATTTATTTATTTTTAAGTAGGCTCCACACCCAAAGTGGGGATTGAACTACAACCCCAAGATCAAGAGTTGCATGCTCTCTACCCATTGAGCCAGCCAGGTGCCCCTAAAATTCACCTTTTCTTCAAAGTTAAAAGTGGTTTTCTTTGATGGGAGAGATGGAAAATGATTTTTTCTTTTTTTCTTCTCATCTGTAATCTGTATTTTCTACAGTGAAAATGTACAACTGGTGATTCTGGAGGGTAATTAGCCAGCATCTAATACAGTCACGGATTGCACACTACGGTCCTGAAACATTTCCACTCCTGGGTGAAAGTCTTCACCTGTGCTCAAGGAGACATTTACAAGAAGGTTCATAGCAACATTGCTTATGATAGAGAAAAAGTAGAAACAACCTACATCTATCCACAGAAGCATCAACATCTACCTGGTGAATAGGCAGCAGTTAAAAAGAAGAAACAGAGCTATAGTAATCAAGGTGGGTTTATCACAAAAATCTAATGTGGAGTGATATACCTGAAAATGGCAGAAATGTAGGTGGAGTACGATACTGTTTATATAAAGATTAAAAACATACAAAATAACATTATGTATGTTTACTATATATATTATTTATGTATATATGCATATGTAGGAAAAATATTTTTAATGCATGGGAATGATAAACACCAAATGCAGGGTAAAGGTCATCTGTGGGATGTGAGGAAGGGAAATGAGATGGGGGGACACATGGCTGGGGAGGGCAGGAAGGGACTACAAGTACACCTGTAATGCTTTATCTCTTGGACGATTAGAGCACAGGAGTTTGTGGTTATACAATTCTCTGCGGGGTGTGTGTGTGTGTGTGTGTGTGTGTGTGTCCCTGAAATGTTTCAGAATGAAATAGTCCTCACATAATGAAAGAAAAATTTTAAACTGTTTATCTCTAGAAATGCAATTATTTGGAGGTGCAATCATGGACATTTAGACTAATTTAGTGCGTGGGGGGCACTGGAAGGGGGTGGGGGTTCCAGTTGGACTAATTTTTAAAAATATTTTTACATCTTTATTTTGGCAAAAACAAGATCTCCAAACCAGAACATTTAATTCCTGCAAAAACAGAAACGATTTTTAATGAGAATATTTGATTATAATTATTACCCAATTTCGTTTAAAACCCCAACTCTCTCTATTCGTATGCCCCCCTTGCCTGAAACATACATGTTTAAAAGCAGGAGGTAAAGAAAGACCGAATCTGTGAAAAGTTGTAGTCATTTTATTCTTTCAGCAAATTCTAGATTTAGGGGAAACTCCGTGGCTCAGAGCAGGCCCTGGATGACTAAGCCACGCTTCCAGCCTTGCTGAGGCGATCATCCCAACCCTGGCCGACTTTGTCAGAGGACAGAATGACACATTTGCACATGGTTAAACGGTTTCGTCAGTGAAATAGATTTAAACTAGCTTTAAAAGAAGGAAAAGAAAACATTCAGTGCATTCCACATTTTCCCTTAAGTATTCTGTACCTTCCAGTTATGCAGCATTTTGCATGCCTCAGAGCTCCTAAACACTATTTAAATTGTGCACATAAATCATTTCATCCCCCGTGAAATATAGCTGTGCCTCCAGGAGAAATAAGGGGTGACCTGTCCCAAGTGGCTACACCCTGGGGTGAGGCCCCGGCTCTGCCAAAATCAAAGGCAGGTACATTGAAGGGACCGACGTTCTGTCTTGAAGGCTGGGAAGTCTGGAGAAGTTCTCATCTTTTCCTGTATACATCCACCACAATTTTGGGTTAAAAGCTCTTTTTGAAAAACTGGGAAATTCTACCTCCTGACCACATGAGCTCAGCAGTTCCAGCGTGTGGGAGATGTAGGGTTACAAGAGCAGAAAGGATCATCAAACAAGACAGGCTGGGGAGAAACTCCAAAGAGTGGATCTGGAAAAGGTTACACAACCCAGAAATTAACAAAGATGTAAGGGGGGGGGGGTGCCCGTGTGTTCCCAGCAAAAAAGACTTTCCTTTCTCCCCAAGAATCCACCGTGGGGGTTCCTGTAACTCACAGACCAGACTTGATTGACAACAATCTTGTTTACACACCACACACCCTCGGGGAGAGCAGTCCGGCCGTTCACAAGCTACTGCCTGCGTTCTAGACGCTTCCCGGGGAAAGGAGCCGGCCTGCGCGGGGGCGGGGCCGCTGGGCCCGGGGACGCCCGGCCCGCGGCTGCACCCCCGCCCCGCCCACCCCGTCACGGCGCTCCCGGCCCGAGCGGGTGCAGGGGAGGAGTGAAACCAGCGCTTGGGTCAGCCTACACCAGGGTCGGGCCGCCGAGGGCTGGTCGATACTCGGCGAGCCTATGAAGACAGCTGGCATCTGCCCGGCGCGGCCGAGGGCCTGCACACATGTGCACTAGTTCTGCATTGCTAATCAGGACCTCTAAGGAACCTAGGTAATTTCCAAACCCAAACCCTGCCCCCACCCCCCAACACACACACACGCACACACACAGGCGCGCACCCCGGGTCTGTAGGAATTGCTAATGAGTGCGCCTCCTGTCCGAGGAACGTGCTTAGCAGCCGAATTCAGCGGCAAGGAGGATCTGAAGGCGGCCCTTGCCCCAGGCCTCCCCAGGGAGAAGAGCGAGGTCGGCCTCTGGAACAGCCTGGAAGCTTAGACTTTTCCTACGGCGAAGGAGAGAAGTCCACTTCACCTGAGGCGAAGCCGAAAATCGCTCTTTCCTTTGGGGCCTGGCTCTCCCTGTAACTAAAAGGGCCACATCTAGTGTAAAATTTTTCTAAATTTCACTAATTTGCTTTCTGTTAAATAATTATGGGTTCTCAGTTTCAGAATTAAATCCATCACCTACCAGGACGGCTCCCCAGACACATCCAGAAAAATTAGGTGGCTGAGGGGGTTGCTGTAAATGCCTGCCCAGGGGGGCCTGGGTGGCTCAGCTGGTTAAGCTTCCCACTCTTGATTTGGGGTCAGGTCCTGCTCTAAGGGTTCTGAGCTCCAGGCCCCTGTGGGGCTCCTGCTCACCGGGGAGTCTGCTTAAGATTCTCCCTTGACCCCTCCTCCCCCTGCTCACTCTCGCTGTCTAAAATAAATAAATCTTAAAACAAAAAAACAAAACACCTGCCGAGGCTGACCAGGGAAAAGCCTTCCCTAGGCTGTGTTGTTGGTGTAAAGTCACACAGACCAGCTCCTTGCAGGACCAGCTCTTTAAATTCCCAGGCTTCCATACTATGGGAAGAAATGACTTCACCCTTGACTTGGTTTTCTCCGCAACCCTTTCTCAGAAGCTGTTTTCATTTCCTTCTTTCCCTCCTTTCTCTCCCTCTTCCTTTTGCTCCCTCTGCCACAGGGTCACTTCTTTCTAGACGCGGGAAGTCTGTCGAGGAGGGAGAATTACAGGGAAACGTAGGGAAGGGAGATGCTATGGGTCAGAAAAGGACAAGGGCAGAGCCGGGCCTTCTGCTCCTCCTACCAAGTGAATGTGCTAGGAGAACCAGCGGGGTTGGGTCTGGACATGCTTTTCTCTTCTGCCGCTCGCAGAAGTTTTGTGTTTCTTTAACTTCAGTGATCTTCGGTGCCCCTGAAGGCAAGTGGGACACCTGAATCATAAAGCTTCAGATGAGCTGAGTTCAAAGTTGTATTTTCCACTTTTAAAGCCCTCCATAAATTAGGGCAAAGGTAGTTGGAATCCGGCCTCCTGCCCTGGCGTTCCTCTGAGATTATTAAGGTTGGCTAAGCAATCTACTCTTGAGAAACCAGGTGTATCGAGACCTGGGTGGAGGGAACGGGAGGTTGCTGTGGAACTTTCTTCTCCTCTGCGGCATGCGCCAGTCTTTCCGGAGCCGTCCTGCAGGTTTGCCACCAGAGCTACGTGGTGTCCGCCTGCCTTTTGCGGCGAAAGTCCCAGAACACCAGGCTTCCCAGCTCAATATCGGGCTGACCTTGAATGAGGAGGAAGGCGGTCACTGTGAATTGTGGGCACCGGGCATGGGAGACCCCTTCCCTCCCTCTCCCACCCCACCTCCACCCCTCTCCTCTTTAGTAGCCTAGTTAGCTAATGTTCAGAGAAGTGATGCTGCACAGCTCTGCTCCCAATTTGAACGGAGTCCTTAGGATTAAAGTGATACGCTATAGTCAAAAGGAACATTCTGCACAGATCTAAGTTGATCCTAAAGAAAGCAATTAAGTCTTACTGTTCTCTGTTTTCCTTATCTTCATGTGGAATCATATTTTGTCCCAGGTCTCTAATGTTTTTACATTTCCAGCAGAAGAGTTGTTTCTTCCTAAGACTCTTAGAACAGTTATGATGTTGGGGATAGTCCGTAATTCCTGTTTTTTCCCTCTGAGCCTGTCTACTTGCAAATCGGCTGCAGCTGTAGCAACTGACATTTTTTTTAAACCTGGCTGCAGAGATGCCATTTGGTATAATTTTCCAGGTTGTGCTGGACCGTTTCCCCAGGGTGAACTCAGAGACCCTGGGACATGTATGTATGTTGAGACAGGAGAGGAACTTAGAGCAACAGAAGGATGGGGACTTAAAGTGGCTTCGTTCCAAAGCCCCGGGATGGCCCCACAATCACACCAAATTCTGTTCTGGAAGATCTGTCTGCCCACTCACATCAGGTTCCCATAATCACAAGGACAAACATAGATGGGAGTGTGAACCGTGGAAGTATCAGCTCCTTATGGAACAAGCTTGTTGGTGTTTATTAATGTCGGCCATCCGAATAGACGGGGCCCTAGAAAAAACCGAGGCTATTTTGTGGGAAGAAAACAAAAAAAGAAAGAGAACCACCCATCAAAAATTAAGGAAATCTTTCCCACTCTGCTTTGTACTGTGATCTAAACCTACTGGAAGTCTGACCCAAAAGATAAGCCCAAATTGATGAGCGTATCATGCTGTCAGCTCCGTGGGTTTTGCAAACAGCTGAGAAATGACTCCATTCCTTGTGACTCTCCAAGACATTCTCCAGTGAGCTTCATGGTGACACCAACTGCTCGTCCACCTCCTGTTATTTACTGGAGGGTGTTCTGTAAAGAGGAAAGCACCCCTTTCTATTTTATTCCGATATAGTGGTCATTGTTATATCTCAGTGGTCCCTAAGGCATTTTATAGAGGAATCTAAATCCATCTGTTATTATGGGAAAAATACAGACTTTCAGGGAACAAAAATGAGAAAATCCTTTGGCTGAAATAATTCACTTTTTATGAAGTCTCTCAGTAACAAAGAAACTGTCTGGGTGGTAAAGAAACTCAAAACCATGGGGGAATGACCCTCAGATTGCGTTTTGTTTTTACTCTTTGGTTATGCTCTCTGGATCAATCAGACAAATTAGAAAAATCAATGATATTCAAAGTGGGGTAGTCTTTTACCCAGGACTTGGACAACTATTTTGCTGGAAATATAAAAACATTAGGGAATTGGGACAAACTATGATTCCACATAAAGATAAGGGAAACAGAAAACGGTAAGAATTAATTGCTCTCTTTAGGATCAGCTTAGATTTGTGCAGAATGTTTGTTTTGACTATATGACTTTCATCCTAAGGACACCCTTACAAATCAGCATTGATGTGTCCTTAAAAAATAATGTGACAACCAACTCTTAATTAAATCATAGTGCAGAAAGAACTTATTATAACCAGCAGACCAAGGGACCATTCATAGAAGAGATGGATTAACTGGACGCAGAGGGGGGGTTTGGGGGAAACAACCTAAGTTCCTGATTGTTCCTTTTCTCAAAATTCTTTTTGGCAAAGATTTAATAGCACCAGATATCTATCAGTGTTATGATGACCAGACTATCAAACTTGTTTCATTAAACACTCTCTCTTCTCCTACAACTGTCTAAACAGGATTTTCCCACTTAGCATTATATCAATCCAGAGTTATGACTGGGCCATAATTTAGAAGATCCCTTGTATGGAATATTAATATTTGTATAGTTATTAAAGTCTTAATGATTTGCACAGGGACTCTAAAATTAAATATAGCATGTCATTTATAGTCTTTTCTAAAACTATAAATGAAAAATTACTTTCTAGCCTTTAGTTTTTGCTGGAACCCCTTGTAGATGACTTCTATTTTAAGTGCCAGATATAACACTTTTTAGAAAGTAAAGCACTTAAGCGAAATCTTTTACATTGTATAATACGGTGGTTTTCAGATGATGTTGATCCAAGTACTCTTTCCTGAACAAAGCATTAAGTAGAAGACAAATAAATGAAACAGATAAAAACAAAAGTGTTGACGGGTTAAGGGAGGAACAGGTTTTAGGGCTTTCAACCCTCGTAAGGGCCACAAAAGCACTTTTGAGGAACCAGTAGGGCATGGGGGAGTGTGAAAGCCAGGGTAGTGTTGTCAGACTCATTAAAAAGAAAATAAATAAAAGCCCTGTTGAGATGACATACCTCTTCCTTGCACCTGTATATAAGGATGTATGCGTGTGTGTGTGTGTGTGTGAAGTACCATTCAATTCATATCTGGCTCCTGTCTTTATCATTCTTACTCTCAAACCGCAACTTTTGTGGCATTTTATCCTAGTGCAAATGGATTCTGTGTCTATGAATTTTTAGATTCTCAGTTGTGTCCTGGCAGTTCAGAACAGGCCAGAAGGCATGTTAGGCCAAAAGACATGTGACCTCGATGAAATTATTTAGATAAGTGTTTCTATGTTGTCGAATAACAGTAACATCTCAAGAAATGATTGTTAAATCATTATTTGAACTTTAAAGGCTCTTTCATCCAAAAAAGGTGATTTGTTGGCAGTTGAGAACACTGAGGTCCTGGCAGTTGAGGGAGATCACCAAGTCAGAGGGGTACATTCCAGACCCCAGCACAAGTCTCTTGGCCTGAGTCCTATGCTTTTTCCGCCACCCTGTGTAATGCATTGCATAAATTTATATGAAATTTTTACAAGTTGCAAATATCAAAAAGAACTATCAACTGAAACCAATTATTTGTACGTTTGTTTAGACTAATCCAGTCTGGTTCCCCATTGAAGTCATAGTCAAGAAGCACAGCTTGTGTTAGATCACAGATCCTGGAAACATCCTTAAGCAACAGAAGTCATTGCAAAAGGATTTCAGGAGGTCACGCGGGGAGACAAAGAACCCCAAGGTATGCCAAGCATCCGTGCCTTCTTTGGAAAGTGGGGGGGTTGCGAGCATATACTGAAACACATCAGCAAATGTGAGGCTGGGACAGGAAGGCTGAAACTTTGGTGTCACTGACTCCGGCCATCGTCCACATCGAGAGCTCCTTTCACACCCAATTCCTTGAGCAGAGAGTGGGGAGACATCATCCCAGAGGCTGACCTTCTTATAAACCCAGAGCTTTCAATCTTACGCGGGCTGTAGAGGACTCTGAGTTTGGCCTGTATAGCACACGTATTACCAGAATAAGGGAGCTTCGTGTGGTTTTTAACTCAGCTAAGCCTATTTGTGCATAGGCCACATACATTTCCAAATGACCTAATTGGACATTTTATTTCTAAGTCCCATTTCATGAACATGTCATTCTCTGCTTCAGGCTACGTTGGATTTGTTTTCGTTCCTTCTGAGCTTTCAAGAGAAATACTAAAGGAGGATTTGCTGTGAACCAAATCAATACACCGGTTTCCATTTTTGTTTTTTCGGCGACTTTGCTTCTGCCGGGGAATATTAGCTCCTGTAATGTTAGTGGTTGTGTGCCTAATTGTATATACAATTATAGGACATGCATTTCAATATTTGTAAATGCAAATGCTTCCGAGAGGACAAGCACCACAGGCTTCTGTGAGGCAGCTGGACCAGGGGGGCAGGCCAGGGCAGCCCCAACCATGAGTGGAGTAAGTCTCCAGGTGGGGGCTTCCCTGTTGTTCCGTAGAGTTTGGCAAATGGAAGATACTCATCTTTGTAAAAGCATCTGGGGGTACTTGGGGGGGTAATGATCCTGTTTGTTATCTGGTTTATTCAGATTTTGTTATAAATGGGATGGCCTTGATTTTTAAATGACATCATTGCTACAGCATTTGAAGTTTCCTTAGAACAAAGCTAAGAGGAAAAAGAATAGCGCTTATTGTAGATCCTCTAACACTTGCTCACCGTGCCTCGCAGGATTGGTGTGAAGAGCAAATAAGTTTGAAAATTGTAAGGGACACTGCAAAATGTGAAGAACTCTTCCCATTTATTGGTACAGATACATATTTGTGTTCCATTTCAGCATGGAAGCAAAGATGAAAAATTCAGATTACTGCTTCCACCCACTCTTATGAAAACGTATGACACTTAACCTGGTTTTTTCTTTAATAGCTTTATTGAAGTACAATTTACATACCCTAAAATCCACTCCTTGTGAGTGCACACTGATTGATTTTGAGTAAATGCATATGGTCGTGCAACCATCACTAAAATCCAGTTTGAGAACATTTCCATGACCCCAGTAAGTTCCCGTATGCCCGTTTGCAGTTCATCCCTTTTCTCACCCCAGCCCCAAGAAATCACTGATGTGCCGACCATCTCTATAAATTTGCCTTTTCTGGACATTTCATATGAATGGAGTCTTTTGCATCTGGCTTCTATCATTTAGCTTATGTTTTTGACATTCATCTATGTTGTAACATATATCAGTACTTGGCTCCTTATTATTGCTGAATACTATTCCATTTTGTTCATCAACTGACAGACATTTGGGTTGTTTTGAGTGTCTGACTATCATGAAAAATGCTGCTATGAGCATTCACCTACGTATCTTTGTCGGGATATCTGTTTTCATTTCTCTTGGGTAGACTCCTAGGAGTGAATTGTTGGGGTTTATGGTAAGTTTATGTTTACATTTTTAAGAAACTGCCCATCTGTTACCCAAAGTGGCTGTATCATTTTACTATTTCCATCTGCAATGTGCAGGGGTTCTGATGTCTCCACATCCTTGTCAACACTTGATATTGTCTGTCTTTTTGATGACAGCCATCCTGGTGGGTGTGTAGTGGTATCTCATGGCAGTTTGGATTTGCATTTCCCTAATGATTAATGATGTTGAGCAACTTTTCATGTGTTTGTTTGTTATTAGTATATCCTCTTTTTTTTTTTTGAAATCTCTATTCAAATCTTTTGCCTATTTTTAAAAACTGGGTTGAGTGCTTGTTATTGAGCTAGACCCTTCTTGTTTTTTGCCATTAATTACCACTTCACCTTCCACCAACGTGTGTTCTCTCCTATTCTGCTGCCTTCCAATGTTACTCTACGTCTGTACCTATTTAATTTTTAGTATGAATACATTTTTTCTTCTCCAAACTTGCTTTTGAAACTTCCTCAAGAAGAAGAGCACTTCTACCTCATTTATTTATTTTTTTATAAGCCGGACCTAGCAAGATATTCTGAAAATAATATCTCTTCAATGAATATTTGTCACATAAATGATGAAAAGCTCATCATCTGTATGTCAATTTTGTCAGCACACCTGGTATTATAATTTAGCAAGTCACATTTAATTTTCTTGATTATTACTTATTTTGTACACCCAAGGTTTCAGTTTTAAAACCATTTTGGAAATGAAGGAGTGCTTCAGTTAGTAAACATGGACAAACAAATTTAATTATCAGAGAAAGATTAAAAGAGGTTCTGGGGAAACATTAATAGTTTGTGGTGGTTAATATGTTAAATTCAGATTTTTAGGTATTATAATTTTTCTGCAAATGTCTCCGAGTGCCTTAACAAAAATAGCACAAAACATAATTATCAAAACAGGCAACTCTCTCAGGTATACCCACGAGTAAGTTGAAAGCAAACCAAATGCTTCACCTATCACCAGTGCTCTGGACCCCAAATAAAAGATTTCTAATTATAAATATAAACCTACTTATGTATCAGCCTGAATATAAAACAAAAACAACTTTCTCTATAACTAGTAAATAACAGGGGGAAAAAAACTTTTGAGCCTTGCCTGGAAGGATGCCAAAGATAGACACTTGAGAATATTTTAAGGTAATTAGCATTTTTGTCTCTGTGTCAGTAAAAATAGGCTTTTGCCTGCTACTAATTTTCTTTGGGTTAGTGAGACCATTGTATGAGTGAAGGGCCGTTAAAGGCCATTTATATTGTACAAACAGAGGCACAAATTAGAGAGGGCATGTTAATAAGGAGAGGGGGCTTATGAGTGCTCAATTATGAGCCCAGAACCTGCTTCTATTTTAGGGGGATAGAAAACACATCAATCTTGCTTTTAGAATATTTTCAATTAAAATGAACAGCACAGGGCATACTAAGAACCAGCAAAGGCTGCAGCCATGTGGACTTTGAATCATTCTTACATACCATCTTAGTATCAAAACTGATACACGTTTAATGGGCTGAAATATAATTTGAGATCCCCAAAGACCAAGGTCCCTGAGCTGCATAAGAAATTCTAAAGGAAAAGAAATCTAAAACTGGACCATCTGTTTCACTTTTCAGCCTGCAACCTTTAGAGTAGAGGACTTGGAGGAAGATGCTGTTTAAACCTGAATAGGGATGAAATATACTACATAAACTCACAACATATCATTAACTTCCTCTCTCCTAAGCACAATCAATAGCGTCCGCAAGCCTAGTTCTGCATGCTGAAAACAAAGCACGATGTTCGCTGCATAGAGCATTCACTTCTCCCCACCCCGAAACAATAGTGGGTAGATTACTCTCTGGCCCTAGGCAGTGCCTCCTGCCTAATTGGGGTGAGCAAATGAAGGCACCCACTCTACCCAGGCAAGGGTTTGGGGAATGTAATTATAGTTTGCATGTGCAACTCTATCTGTATAAGCCCAGTTTGCACTTTCTTTAGCCACTACTTTCAGTGGTTTCCTAGCATGTTCCTTATACGTATTTAGGAAGACATTTCAGGATATCGTCCCCAAGGTTACCTTTTGCCCTTATGCAAAATACCGATTTTAGAAATAGAGCTAACCAGGCAGTCAGGGTTCACGGAATGCTCAGAGAGTGGGAAAGGATTAAATAAAGCAGTGAAGGGTGGCAGGAATGAATGCCTTTGGTCTTGGGTAGAGAAACCACTACCCCCCCAGTGCTATTCACTAAGCCCAGTGCTGAACTTCTGCAAACCATGATTGTATTGGATTTTTGGCCTCTCTTTTTCAGGTGGCGCTAGTCCTCTCTCTTGAAACCTTTGTAACTATTAAGGCTGAAGTGCCATTTAAAGAAAAAGGAAGGCAAAGAAATGAGCTATAGGAAGCCATGGTGAGTCATTTGTCAATGAATCCTTTCTTGAGCTCATTGGGGAACCAGGCTTCAGGGTGATGGGATCATAGGCTTTATTTTGAATTTGTCTGTTATAACCTTAAAGCTTTCTTCAAGGGAGATGCATAGGGTTCACGTCTGATACACAGTGTCTGTTGCTATGGAAAGGTTTGTACTTAACCATATTATGGTGTTCTGTTAGGAGCAGGGAAACCAGAATATCAGGTCATCTCTTTTCAAAAACTGTGTGTTTTATGGGCGAAAACAAAACAAAAAACATGAACAGCATGTACTTCTGACATTAGAGAACAATTATAAAGGCCTGTATGTATCAAGAAGCTGTTATACATTTAAAGATCTGTGGTAGCCTCTTAACTGCAGAAGTTAGTAGTCATATTATAGATGCAGTTACTCACAGTATATAATGGAAGTTCCTCTGATATTTACATCTCTAAGTTCATTTCCATGTTGCATGTCTAATTTCCACCTGAATGTCTCCTGCTCGCTCCACAAGAGAGCTCTCCTTTTGGCATGGTATGTAGTACTGCATTCTTGGTGAGCAGTTTCAACACAAGATGGTACTATGAGCACTTGCTGTTCATGAGTCTTCGTTCAAAATGGAAAGGTGAAGCTTGCCCTAACATTAAAATTTGGACTCTCCTGGAAAAAATGCAATAATTGCTCTAAACACAATCTAGACATTTTCAACTTTCACGTTTTTCTTTGTATCCATTGCAAAGTATTGTTTGTTTCATTTTAAAACAGTAATGTAGGAGCGCCTGGCTGGCTCAGTCGGAGGAGCGTGCCTGGGATTGTGAGTTCGAGCCCCACATTGGGCATAGAGATTACTTAAATAAATATTTTTTTAAAAAGCCAGTAATGTATTGTATGGTGCTAACTCCTACACTTGTAGGAAAACCTGTTGGTTCCCAGCGTGGACCCTTGAGTCAGACTGCCAGGGTGTGAGTCCAGCTATGCCATATGTGGCCTGTGTAATCTTGGGCAAGCTTCTTAACCTCTCTGTGCCTGTTTCCACAGCTGTAACCCTGGGATAATAATAGCACCTATTTTATAGGGCTGAAGTGGGAATTAAATGAGATAGCTCTGGTAAAGCACTGAAAATAGTGCCTGGCACATAGTAGGTATGCAGTAAGGGTTGGTTTATCATCCTACAGTTTTTAATTTTGCCTTTTTCTATGAATATGGAGCCATCTCCCTTAACTCAGAAGCATTTATTTTTTTAAAGATCTTATTTATGTGATAGCGAGATAGCACAAGCAGGGGGAGCAGCAGAGAGAGAGAGAGGGAGAAGCAGGCTCCCCGCTGAGCAGGGAGCCCTATGCTGGGCTCGATCCCAGGACCCTGGGGTCATGACCTGAGCCAAAGGCAGCCGCTTAACCAACTGAGCCACCCAGGTGCCCCAGAAGCATTTAAAATGGTAGAATTTGGGTCATTGTGGCAGGATGTTTGAAAAATACATGGGATTAGGGGACTTTCTGGTGTCCCTCAAATAATACTGAGAATATAATTGACAGTTTCCCTGTAACTCTAAGGAAAATTTGGCCTTTCAATCTGGAGTATGATTCCTTCTTCGCCCATTATCCTGCTAAAATCTCTTTGTGATTCTAGATAATACAAATGTAAAAACAGTTTGTCTAGATGTGTCTGTGTTACAGAGGTCCTTAAATTTCTGTTTACATCAATGCTTCATTAACAGTCCTTATATGTTATTAAACGTAGAAAGAGGTTTAAAATAATTTTGATAATTCACTCCAACATAGGCAAAGACCAGTCATAGTCTATGGGATAGTGGCTTTTACCAGTATCCCAAGTATAATAAACGTAGGCATATAGAAAAAGACAGGGAGTTCACTTTGCGTATCTCCAAACTGACGCATGAGGCTTCAGCCAGACCTGGAATTGATTGTTAGTATTTGGCATTTCTTCGCAACCAGTGGGAGCACTATTAGTAAGTCTGTTTTCTTTACTCGGAACATACATTGGTCCTGTCAAGTTAATCTGGCTACAACTGAATGGAATTTTTTGTTCTTCAAAGGTTGTTGTTGTTGTTTTTTTTTTTTCTTTTCACATTTCATTTATATCCTATCTCTAGTGAGGTCAAATTCCCCTGTAAGTATTATCTGATTTATTCTCATAACATTTCTAAAAGAGATAGGGTCCATTTGTCTATATTATTAACATCTGGTCTTAGAAGATCCACATTTACTTTGTTGAGAAATCACCGAAAATAAATCTCATGTAGACACTAATGGAAAATATAATAGGAGATAAATACAGGTATGTCTGCAA
This sequence comes from Leptonychotes weddellii, assembly GCF_054177405.1. Lineage (NCBI taxonomy): Eukaryota > Metazoa > Chordata > Mammalia > Carnivora > Phocidae > Leptonychotes > Leptonychotes weddellii. The sequence continues at coordinate 121,198,205 of NC_138376.1, forward strand.
ATGAAGATATTTTCCCACCTTTGAAATCTGTTGACTGAAAAGATAAAAATTGGAACAACTTATGATGATTGAATAGTAATAAAAAGCAGCATTTAATCTAAATCTCTCCTTCCTGTGATTACAGCATGCTAAATATTACTCAATACTAGAGAGTCTGCTGATGAGCTATGTAAATGTTTTCCAATAAAATTAAATAGATTAGATTTGGAAAGAGAATGTTAATGTTTCTAAGGCTTTTAAAGAGTCGTCTTTATTTATTTATTTTTTTTTGAAGAGTCTTCTTTAAAAACTTTTCTGAAAAATACATGGTTGCAGACCCTGTCATAGTGTCCGGAGCCCTAGCAGGGTGGACATCATTATTTCCACGCAGATAGAACAGGCAGAGGAAGCCATCATGTTTGAGAAGTTCTTGTCATCTGTGATCCTTTCTTGTTAATTCTCTTCATGTATTTTGCCTGCTGCTTTGTCTTGGTTGTCAGAGTTTGTTACTGAGACAAGAGTAAGATCCTCCTGCTCCGACAGTCGCAGAGTGAGTTGGCATGACACGCCGTGAGGTGAGTCTAATTGCTGTTAATATTGGGAGGATGCATAATCCTATTAAAAAGAAGAACAGTTAAAAAAAAATAAATAAGTGGTGGCAAGTCTAGATTACATGAAAGAAGGACAGCCTGATGAGGGAAAACCCATTAACCTGAAAGGAAGCCATTCTTTGCTTCCAACTTAGCAGTTGTGAGCAAGACCGCATTCATACTAAATCAAAATGGAAACAATTTTTCTGAGTCATTTATAGACTTAAATATTAGGTTTTCTTATATGTGGAAAAAGAGACCCTACTGTGATTACTAATTGTTAATAGAATATCAAAGTGCCACATTAGGTAGGTTTCTAGGGAAACTTTCATCTTGTTCCCTAGGTGTTATTAATGAGTCAAAAAAGGTAACTTTATATTAGGTGGAGAGAACAATACTGTAAACCAGTGCTTCTCAAACTCCAGTGTGCATACGCCCCATCCTAGGATCTGCATAAATTGCAGATTCTGAGTCAGTAGCTCCTGGGTGGGGCCTGAGATGCTGCACTGGAGAAGCCCCCAGGAGATGCCCATGATGCTGACTCAGGGCACCTCTTGGAGAAGGCAGGCTGCAGATAACTCTTTTACAAAGAAATCCACACAATTACAGGGTAACTTGCTTTGTCATCATTTCAGGAAATTGAATGGCATTGGGATAACAAAACCAAGTCATTTGCTTTGCAAATGGAAGTGGTGAGAATGAGTCCATTTAAAGCTTCAAGGACTCCTTTATGATTTTTTTTTAAGATTTTATTTTTATTTATTTATTTGACAGAGAGAGAGCAAGAGAGGGAACACAAGCAGGGGGAGTGGGAGAGGGAGAAGCAGGCTTCCCGCTGAGCAGGGAGCCCGATGCGGGGCTCAATCCCAGGACCCTGGGATCATGACCTGAGCTGAAGGCAGACACTTAATGACTGAGTCACCCAGGCACCCCTCCTTTATGATTTTTTAAAAAGTAATCTCTACACCCAGTGTGGGGCTTGAACTCAACCCTGAGATCAAGAGTCTCATGCTCTGGGGCACCCAGGTGGCTCAGTCGTTTAAGCAGCTGACTCTTGATTTCGGTTCAGGTCATGATCTCAAGGTCCTGGGATCCAGCCCCACATTGTGCTCCCTGCTCAAGGATTCTCTCCCTCTTTCTCTCTGCCCCTCCTACCACTCATGCATTTTCTCTCTCTCTCTCTAAAATAAATAAATAAATCTTTTAAAAAAATCGCAAGCTCTACTGGCTGAGCCAGCCAGGAGCCCCAAGACTCCTTTAGGGACAGCTGGAATTCCTGGTAAGGTTGAAACTACAATGGAATGGGCAGAAAGGCAGAAAGTCTCTTGGTTCCTTTTGGAGCTTCATTTGTGGCCTCCTTCAATACCCCTCTTCCTGTGGTCATAGTTATTAGATGGCTACAGGAAACATGGACATATTCTGTTCATACAATAGACTTCACAACTTGAATTCATGATGCCTTAGTAAGAGAGAGCATTGTGATGAGGTCATGATCTCAGGGTCATGAGATTGAGCCCTGTATAGGGCTCTGTGCTGGGCCTGGAGCCTGCTTAAGATACTCTCTCCTTCTCCCTCTGCCCCTCCCCGCTGCTCACAAGCACATACGCGTGCACGCGCTCTCTCTCTCTCTCTCAAAAAAGAGAGAGAGAGAGAGCATTGTGCTTCTTCTTCTTCATCCTCGCACAAACCAGGTTGTTAAGAGAAGGCTTAACGCTGCAAGCATCTGACAGCATGCACGTTTTGCCCATTTAACCTGCCCAGGACATGCTGTTTATTGGTGGTTACATACGGGTAAGATCATCTGACACCCCCCAGCATGAAGTCTGGTGTTGTAGGCTCTTGAATGCATTAATCTTGATCAAACAAGCTGAATAAGGGGGAGAACTTCAAATAATTAAGAATGCATTGGAGTCAGAAGAATTTTAAATGGGGAAAATGGGATTCTGAAACTTGACTGCACATTAACTATTCTGAATTCAGGTAATCACAAACTATCATTTATTACTTATCTGGTAAGTATGTAGGGACAGCATAAATAGAGGATAGGAAAGTGAGCTCCAACTGTATGGACGGTATGTGGGGGTATCCGTCTGCTCAGGCTGCTGTAACCAAATACCACGGCCTTAGTGGCTTCGACAACAGACAGTTATTTCTCAGTTCTGGGGCTGGGAGTTCCAAGATCCAGATGCTAGCTGATTCACTTCCTGGTAAGGAACGGCCTTCTCCATGGTTTGCAGGTAGCCTTCCCCCTGTGTCTTTAAGTGGCAGAGAGGGAGAGAGTGACCTCTCTGTCTTCCTCTTCTTATAAGGCTACTGATTTCCTTCTGAGGGTCCTAACCTCAAAATGCCCTACCCCATCCAGCCCAAAGTACCTCCCCAAGGCCCCATCTCCAGATATGATCGCATTGGGATAGGGTTTCAACATGTGATTTGGGGGGCACCGTTCAGTCTATAGTAGTGCGAAAGGCTGATGAGATGGTGACTTTGTAATTCTAACACGAGCACAAAGACAAAGACTTTTTTGTTGCTTTTCAACTTATATATACTTTTTACATTTGTTGTCTCTAGAACCACAAGTGTGTGTGTATCATACTGATGTCCCATCTGGAAATAAGGTCCCTGATGACAGTGCCGTCACATTATTGAAGGTTCCTCATTCTAAAATCAGTTTATTCTCCTACCCACAATATCACCTTTAAAAAAGACAGTTGTGACGAATTTACTAACTTACATAATCTTACTCTAAGAAGACAAATTTAGTCCTACTTCACGAAGACAAATTTACTTCTAGCATGTTAGAAAAAAATCTACACTTTCTAGTACTCACTGGAAAGCGAACATGGCAGACAAATGTGACATGGAAAGACTGGCTTACTAGGACAGATTCATGGGAGTGATGGATAAAATGGAGCAACAAACTGCCCAGATGTCAGAAACAAAGCAAGAAACCAAAGCCAAAGCAAAAAGTACAAGCCAATGGTGCAGGGACCTCTGGGAGTTTCAGCTTTGGGTAAAGGCCCTTGGGGATGAGGATGGGCAGGGGAGGAGGCAGAGCTGGGGGCAGAAAATCAGGCCTTACAGTCGCTGGGCAGGGAAGCTGAAGCCAGCCCCCTGCAGAAAGCCTGGAGCCTCAGGAGAGCTAGCAAAACTCCACTCATTGGCCAAGGGAAGGAGCAAGGAAGTTTGCTATAATTGAGCCCAAGAGTGGGCACAAGCCAGGAAAGGGACATCATTTGAGAGCAACTGATACCAACCTAGGCCACATCCTGAGAAGTCTGAATTTATACTATTTGCCTAGAAAGCTAGCTCTAAGTCCATTTCTTGGAATGCACTCTCTAAGCCAATAAATTAACATAAAAATACATCCAGAGCCTTGAAACCCCTAGGAATCTGATAGAAGCAGAGCATTCCCGTGAGGTCACTTTCACAACCTCTGGGTCAGAACCTGGCTAGTCTGCTAGGGCTACCATAACAAAATGCCCCAGACTGGGTGTCGTAAGCAACAGAATAAGGCTGGAAGTCCAAGATCAAGATGTTAGCAGGTTTGCTTTCTCCTGAGGCCTCTCTGCTTGGCTTGCAGGCAGCTGCCTTCCTTCTCTGTCCTCACATGGCCTTTCCTCTGTGTGTGCACATCCTTGGTGTGTCTTGCACTTTTTTTTAGAGGAGGGTGACAGAGGGAAAGGGAGAGAGAGAATCTTAAGCAGGCTCCATGCCCAGCATGGAGCCCGATACAGGGCTTGATCTAACAACCCTGAGATCATGACCTGAGCCAAAATCAAGGTCAGATGCTAAAGCCACCTACGCACCCCTGTGTCTCTTCCACTTCTTATAAGGACATCATTAGTCATATCAGGTTACCCTTATGAACTTATCTAATGTTAATCACCTCTTTAAGGGGCACCTGGCTGGCTCAGTTGGTGGAACGTGCAACTCTTGATCTTGGGGTTGTAAGTTCAAGCCCCATGCTGGGTATTGAGATTACTTTAAAAAAAATCACCTCTTTAGGGGCACCTGGGTAGCTCAGGTGGTTGGGCGTCTGCCTTTGGCTCAGGTCGTGATCTCTAGATCCTGGGATCGAGCCCCATGTCGGGCTCCCAGCATAATGGGGAATCTGCTTCTCCCTCTCCCTCTGCCTCTCCCCCTGCTTGTGCTCTCTGTCTCTCTCTCAAATGAATAAATAAAAAAAAAAACTTTTAAGAAATCACCTCTTTAAAGGTCATATGTCTAAATACAGTCACATTGGGGGTTAGGGCTACAACATCTATGAGTTTGGGGTGGGTGACATGGTTTAGTCCATAACAGAAACCTCTCTCAGAAAAGCAAATGAACCCATGGAAGATGAATTCACAACCAGCAAAACAAAATGTTACAAAGTACATAAGGAATGCTACCTTATAGGAGAGTTATCAGAGGCAACAATCAAGAGACTTAGCCCCAAAACAACTACAGATGGCAGAACAAAAATCAGACACTCTAAAATAACTAGAATGAGGAAAGAGATCTTTAAAAAGAATTGAAAATGTAACAAAACAACAGGATGCCATGGAAATAAAGAACAGGCAGATTTGGAAAGAAACAAATGGAATGTCTGGCAATGGACATTATAGTCATTACAATCTCACCGAATAAGTTAAATTAGCATATTAGACACATCAGAAGAGAAATTTAGCCAATTGGAAGATATAGTTGAGGAAACCACCTTGAATGAAGTACAGAGAGAAAGAGGTGGAGGAGATGAAAGAATGGTTCAGGGTGTGGAAGACAGAATGAGAAGGTCCAACATGCACCTGCTGTGTCTCAGGGAGACACAGGGAGAGAGGGGCAAATGGGAGACAGGCAATATTCAAAAAGAAAGTTAGTGAAAATTTTCTATAATGAAATATTGGAAACTAAACATTGAAGAAATACACTGATTCTCAAGTAGGAAAAACAAAAACAAGTGTATATCTAGTTTGAAAAAAATCCAACAATTCCAATGTTTCCCACAAAGGAAACCTCAATAAATAACAAAAAATTGGTTTCAGATAGAACATATTCTCTGATCATAATGCAGTCAAATTAGAAATTAATAACAAGCAGTAGCCTCTAGGAAAATGAAAATGACCATAATATCAATAAAAAGGGTCTGAATAACACACTACATCAACACGTGCAGTGAGTCTTTTAAAACTATGGGGCTCCCGGGTGGCTCAGTTGGTTGAGCATCCCACTGTTGATTTCAGCTCAGGTCATGATCTCAGGGTTGTGAGATTGAGCCCCCGGTGCGGGTCAGGCTCCACACTGACTGTGAAGCCTGCTCTAGATCCTCTCGCTCCCTCTGCCCCTCCCCCACAGCTCATGGATGCACATGCGCATGCCCTCTCTCTCTCTCAAAAAAAAATTATATCAGCACCTCAGTATATACAAGAAAGTGAATCTTTATGGTATTTGGTGTATAGTTGTACCTTAATACTTAAAATTCTGGTTTCATAAGCAAATACTTTTCCTTTGCCTCATGGCTCTTCCTGAAACGGTCTTGTTAGCTGTGTCTGCCTTTGATACTAGAGAACTATATTTTGTTGCTGCTTTACAAAGAGCTTTCACATACATTCTGTCATCATCTAATTTCTCGCCCTTGGTGTTAGAAATCAGGGAGGCATTTCCAACATCCTGGACCAGCATGCAAATCACTTACCAATCTGTGAAAGAACAAGTGCTTCTGGAATCAGAAATTCTTAACAACTGAGGTTACTTTTCCTCGCAGCCTATAGAGAATTCATTTGGGCATCCCCAGGGAGCACAGCCCTGCAGAGGGAAGTTACTGACGTTAAGGACTGAGGAGCTTGAAGGCAGCCTTCTCTCACCAGTATTAAGGATTAGACACACGTGCGAATAGATTTGTTGTCTAGATGATTAAGAAGAGAACGGTGTGAATAGCCCTGAAATATCTGCTAATGGAGCAGAGACCACAAAGAAACACTCATTTTTTCCTTTAAAATCTGACTAGGAAAATTAAATAGACTTTTAAGACTTTATAACGTGGTTTGCAAAAGAAAAAAAAATTCTCAATTGACTTAAAAAACATGATAACGTTGGCTTTGGGCTCCCTGAAGACTTAAAATTCTGTGGAGGATTATGTGCATGTAATTTCTTTTAATAAACCACCCATAGAGGTCTGCTTTGGAAAGATTTAATCCCTGAATGTGTTTGTAGAGAATTCTGGTTGCTCTTCCAGAGAGGCAGGCCCCTGTGCCTTGAGAAGTGTCACGTGGGCCCAGTCGCAGCCCCAGGCACAAGCAAACGGCAAAGCATTTGACATATAATTCTTCTGGGTTTTTTGTTTTTATTTCTCGGTATATGTCACTGAGGTGTCTCCTCTCCTCTTCATCTGTGTTGCTTTGGTTTTACCTGGAGCCGATCTTGACCTCGACTCTTTCTATTCACTGGCTTCCACAAGAAATACAATCAGTCCACAATCCTTAAAGAAGATTTGAGGTGGCATCCTAAAAAGCTGCGTCCCCCACTATGCAAAGTTCCACCCCATCAGCCCAGTGAACATCTCTTACCCCACCCCTGCCCCCGAGTCCCCAACAATGGGGAGTCACCTGTGAGGATATGCTCTGCAACACAGTCCCAGCGGGAGACTCACTCCATACTCCTGCCCCCAGGATTTTCCCTAAAATCATCCTGTTTGCCACCCACCTTGCCTATTAAGCTGGGTAATTCAGTCCCCAAGCCCCAGTGCCCTAGCTTATGCCAGCACCCAGTAAGCTGGCAGCCCTCCAGCTACCAGAATTTATCCTCAGAGAGCAACAAGGGTGATAATCAAAAATAATTCTGTTACATTTGAAGGTAAATGCTTCGTTAAACTAGCAATACTGACATTCCCCCCCCCAACCACCTTTGTCTTATAAATACATTAAAATGTAATATAAAGGAATTTTTAAAGAAATGCAATCATCAGGGCGCCTGGGTGGCTCAGTTGGTTGGGCGACTACCTTCGGCTCGGGTCATGATCCTGGAGTCCCGGGATCGAGTCCCGCATCGGGCTCCCTGCTCGGCGGGGAGTCTGCTTCTCCCTCTGACCCTCCTCCCTCTCATGCTCTCTGTCTCTCATTCTCTCTGTCTCAAATAAATAAATAAAATCTTTAAAAAAAAAAAAAGAAATGCAATCATCAAACAACAAATTGGTTATATTTCCACAATTGTTATTAAAATACCATAACTAAAATTTGAATTTATATTGGGGTAGACAGAAACTTCTGGATTTAAAACCCCACTGACTTGGGATTTCTGAGCAGTTTCTAAGCTCAGTGAATACCTGAGGCTTTAAAAAGGTTCATACAGCCCTCGACTCAAGTTTCAAATGTTTTTAATTCAGTTCTTACCCAAATTAATCTCAGTAGGCGTTCAGTAATTATTGGTGTAATGAATGGGAAGGTCTGTATATGTTACCACCTCCAGATAATCCGTGGGCCAAAAGTCTGCCTATCTTCTGATATGTCTTCTCTTTTTTCCTTTACTTGGACAAAAATAAAAACTAAATACACTTATCTCCCTTGCCCAAACAGAAACAAAAACAAAACAAAAAAAATAGAAAAAGAAATATCAATAAAATAACAATAGTATTTTGTATGATAAGTAAAAGTATTCAATGAAATGTTTTCAATAACCCCTCGCTTCATTGTATTTAAAAATAAACAAAAAATGTTAGCCTCCAGCATATTATTTTCTCTACCTCCCTTTAATTTTATCAGACTTTAATTTAGTCAGTTCATTATGATGCCTGCAACTTAATAGACTCTTTCATCCAAGGAATAATTTATTTCTTGAAGTCAGTCAATTGACTGAAAAACAAACAAACCATTGAGTATCAAAAACCACTTGGAACTTGAAACAGTGGTTTGTACACATAGGTAAATAATTATCTCCATATAAAATCCTAGAGTCATAAGTTCATAGAATTTTAGGGGTTAAAACAGAATGATATGATTCGCAGAAATTGAGAAAAGTTAAAGAATCATTTTACATAAATTAGCCTTCAGTATTTATTTTTTTAAAGATCTTATTTATTGGACAGAGAGAGAGAGAGAACAAGCAGGGGGAGCAGCAGAGGGAAAGGGAGAAGGAGGCTCCCCGCTGAGCAGGGAGTCCGATCGAGCAGGGGGCTCGATCCCAGAACCCCGGGATCATGACCTGAGCTGAAGGCAGACGCTTAACCGACTGAGCCACCCAGGCGCCCCTAACCTTTAGTATTTAGACTACTTCTTCCAGCCTCATTATGCCAAAATTTCCAGAGATAACACTTTGATGAGCATTAGTTAAGTCAAGTAAGGTAGAAACACAGCTGCTGATGGACTGCCTGCCTGGGGATCCGAGTCTTGGACAATGACGTTCCTATAAAGTTGTGTATGGAATCTAACAGTGATTAACTTTCAAGTCAAGCGTTATTTCCCTCAAAAAAATATGAAATTCTCAAGGATATGTGTGATAATTTGGGAAAGGGAGGAGACATGGATAAAGAGAGAGAGTCTGGAATACATCTTCCAAAGAGAGATTTGTAGTAGAAAGATACTGAAAAAAATTTGGCAAAGTAATTAAGGACAGTTCCTCATGAATGTTCTATGCCTTGTAGTCTTAATTTCTTTTATTCTAAAGATTTCATGAGGGGCTTCTGGGTGGCACAGGGGTTAAGCGTCTGGCTGACTCTTGGTTTTAGCTTAGGTCCTGATCTCAGGGTAGTGGGATCGAGCCCAAGTTAGGCTCCCCACACAGCGTGGAGTCTGCTTGAGATTCTCCCTCTCTCTGCCCCTCCTGTTTGTGCTCTCTCTCTCTCTAAAATAAATAAGTAAATCTTAAAAAAAAGAAAAAAAGATTTCATTAGACATGAAGATGGTCATCGTTATTCTTTGACTTTTCATTGTTCTTTCCTAATTTTTGCTTCTTTCTGAAACATAAATCTATCTTTGAGATAATGACTTTATTAAAGTTACATCAAACAACTATTTTAAGATTAAATCAAACAGGAGAATGCACTTTCTTTGGAAAAAAATGATTAAATACAGTTTCCCTAGTGGGAGAGTTAAATAGAAATGATTTTAAATCAAACTTGCCCTGGATAAGGCGTCTGCTTGTAAAACTTGGAATATCTTTTTAAAGTAGAATGTTTATTACACAGTCTTGGAAAAACATTTTAATACATATGACAAGGTGTTAATTTCCTTAATGCTAAATGTTCTTACATATCGATACAAAGGTAAACAAGTCAATTTAAAAACAATGAACAGTTTATTTGCAGTGAAAAAACTGATTGATAAATATATACAAAGTTCAAGCTCAGTTATAATTGAAGAAATGAAAACTTCTAAAACTGAGAAGTGATTTTTTTCTTTCATATTGCCAGGGATGAAAATATTTGTTTTGGGCATGAGACATCTGCAGTCTCAGGTACCATCAGTAGGAGTGTAAATTGATACAACCTTTTTCGAGAGCGATTTGGCAGGATGTATTAAATGTTAACATGTAAATTTTACTTTTAAATGTAAATTACACATCTTTTGATCTTCCAATTCCATTTAGACATTTATAGTTTTTTTACACATGTGAACAAGAATAATCATTGTCGGGACGCCTGGGTGGCTCAGTCAGTTGGGCGTCTCCCTTCGGCTCAGGTCATGATACCAATTGAGTCCTGCATTGGGCTCCTTGCTCAGTGGGGAGCCCGCTTCTCCCTCAGCCGCTCCCCCTGCTTGTGCTATCTTTCTCTCTCTCTGACAAACAAATAAATAAAATCTTTAAGAGAAGAATAATCGTTGTCATATTATTTGTAAATAGCCAAATACCCACCAAAGATCTGTCCATAAGAATCTGGTTCTTTCATATGTTAGGGCACATCTATGCTTGCCTGCAAATGTTCATAGGAAAGAAAGAGTTATATATGCTACTAGGAAGAAGTCCAAGATAAATTGTTTTGTGCAAAAAAAAGGCAAGTTAGAGAACATATATAACATAATCCCACTGGTCTAAAATAAATATTTTATGTATATGCTCCGGAAAAACCACAGGGAAGTGGGAGAGTAGAAGGACTTTTTATTCATATATTATTCTGTCCCATACCATTTCTTTGCTTTTCTTTCTTTCTTCTTCGTTTCGCTTTTGCCCTGTTTTGTTTATTCTTTTGTTTGGTTGGTTGTTGTCATGAACATTTATTATTTATATAAAAATGTATAGCTAATGGGGAAAATAATTTTTACTTTAATTAAATATTTTGTTTCAATGTTCCTAAATCTTCTGGGAACCACAACAGACTGGGCTTTTTACAAGAACAGAAACAGGATTAGGAATATCATCAGTCCCTGTTTCTCTTTTCTCCCCCATGAATTTCCTAGTGGGGAGACTCTTCCTTAAAAGTTACTAAGGAGATGAAGGTGCCCCTGAGGTCAGAAGAAGATGCTTAGGGACATGGTTGGGCACACCAGGTCTGAGGGGGAAGTGGGTTTTTTTTTGTTTGTTTGTTTGTTTTAAAGATTTTATTTATTTGCGAGAGAGAGAATGAGAGACAGAGAGCGTGAGAGGGAGGAGGGTCAGAGGGAGAAGCAGACTCCCTGCCGAGCAGGGAGCCCGATGCGGGACTCGATCCTGGGACTCCAGGATCATGACCTGAGCCGAAGGCAGTCGCTTAACCAACTGAGCCACCCAGGCGCCCCGGGAAGTGGGTTTTAAAAGCAAAAGTTAAATATGCATTTCCAAAACAAAACCCCCCAAAACAAACCCATACGTACATGCAGCACTTTTTCATCTTTTCTCATACTGTCTCATTTTGCTGCTGTTAATTAAGACGAAGGGGAAGTGGAGAGGAATTAAAGGCACAAGAGGAGGCTCCTATTTTGAAGCTCTCTTTTGTAGGATGGATCCAGTAAATAGCAGCGACAACAAGAACCAAAAGTATTTTGCTTCCCATCATGTAGATGTCAGTTACATGATAAGAAAAAAAATAAAATATTCATGCTACAGGAAAGTGGCTTTTGCAGACTGGAAAGCAACTCTGATGCACTTAGAAATGCTTATTTCAGGGAGATTTTCTGCTCTTGGACTCAAGGCACTGAAAGAAAGAAACAAACAAACAAAAAAAACAGAAACGTTGTCCTAAAGGCTGTTTTATGTATTCCTCTTATATTCCTTCAAATTTTCTTGCAAACTCCTTTGGAGGTTAAAGTTTATTTCAGGAGGTAATATCTTGGTCAAAGCTGCTTTTCAATAAGGAGGAGGGTGGATTCAACTGCCCTCGTCCTAATTGCTTTGTGAAGCCTTCCCTTCTTCCTAATCTCACTGTAGTTTCTTAAGAAATGAAGCACTTACCTATCCCAAGGGGTTAAATGGAGATTTCTGCTGCAGAGGATAAAGTAGGTAGTTTGCTGCATTAATCATTGAATAACATCAATCACACCTCCACCTGGGCAGTTAAATTTCTGTTGAACAAAGTACAGAAGTACCTGGGGAATGTCTCCCTCTTCGTAAGTGGTGTTATTAGACATCTGTTAAGAAGGCCTTGTAAAAATAGATGTTGGGGTGCAAACAAAGTCATTTTAATGCTAACGCAAAGCTAGGCACATAATGAGTAAAAATTACCGAGTAAATAAATTATATTCCAAAGTAAATTATTGTGCCACTTCCCTTAACAGTCTGTTAATCACCTTCTTACTCCACACTCGTGTGCTCGTTGCGGCAAGAATGATCTTTCTTAAGCACCATTTTGATTTTTCAGACCCATTCTCAGAAGCTATAATAAGTCAAAATTTTTGCTCTTGTAAAATCCATATTGCTGATCCATGTTGAAAGGTTTTCTAACAATTGGTCCCTTCTCCCTAATTTCCCTTTTTAAAAATTATTGTACATTCTTATTATCTTTGCTAGCCTAGAACACATGTGAATCTGCCTCATAATTTGCCTTGCCCCCTCCAAATGCTACTTCTGCCATCTGCAATGCTTTTTACCCTCTGCTTTACCATTCCAGATCAATCCCACTCTGCTCTGGCTGTCATTTGTCATTCCAGCCAGCTTTGCAAGATGTAAGTACCGGATGGTGTATTTATAATCATAAAGTTATGGAGAGTTTTATTTCTGTTTTACATGACTTCATGTCAATTCAATGCAATCTTAATGATCTTTAGTGGAATATTAGCACGTTGGAGGCAAAGGCTGCTTTTACGACTTTTTTATTCATACAAGACGCTTCATGACCTACTTAATTTCGAGGGTCTGATAACAACTCAGAAGAAGATCAAAGTGATTTCATTTGAAAATAAAAAAATATATTGGTGGGTCATATCAATATCATTGATGAGTCTATAATGAAAAAGGGTCAAATAATTGCAAATCAGTCTAAAACTATGATGAAATTCAAATATAAGTCCCAATTTAGTAGAATTTGTCTTTTGTTTTTTGTCAGAACATAAAAAAAAAGCATAAAGTTCATTTTGAGAAATTAAAAAAAATTATTAGGAGGAAGATACCATATCAACTATTATACAAATATTTAAAAGCTAGAATAAAGTTATGGCCCTGATAGAGAAATAGATATATATATATTAATAGAACATAACTGAAAGTTCAAAAGTGATCCTTGTATGTAAGGAGAATTTAGTTTTTCCTAGAGATGGCATTTTGTATCAGGAGATAAAGGATGACCTATTTAATAAAAGGTGAAATGTTTGGTTAATCACTTGGGGAAATAAAAATTTGGATCCCTACAATATAACAAAATAAATGTCAAATGGAGTAATAATTTCTAAATAAGTCAAATAAAAATAAAACAACACACAAAAGTATATCATAGGCAAATATTTCTATAGTCTGTAAGAAGAGAGAACTTAAAGTTCTGATAAAGAAAGTAAAGTCCTGATAAACTTTAAAAATTCCACATAAAAATACCACAATCAATGTTTAACAACAATGAACTGACTGAAAAAAATATTTTTAATATGTAAGACAGACAAAGGATTAAATACTCAATATATAGTCTTCTAAAATCCGTAAGAAAAAGAATGCTTTGATAGAAAAATGGGTAAGGAACTTACAAAAGCAACATAGAATAAACACAAATGGCAAACAATTTTTAAAAAATGTTTAACCATTTCAGTAATCCAAAAAGTGCAATCATATTTTTGGCCCATCTGATTGGCAAAGTGAAAATGAGTGGAATTTGGCAATACATCTGAAAAACCTTTAATAGGATATATCCTGGGCGCTTGGTTGGCTCAGTCAGTTAAGCATCCAACTCTTGATTTAGACTCAGGTCATGATCTCAGGGTGGTGAGATCAAGCCCCACGTCTGGCTCCATGCTCAGAAAGGGGTCTGCTTGAGATTCCTTCTCTCCCTCTGCCCCTCCGCCCATGCTCTCTCTCTCTCAAATAAATAAATAAGATCTTTAAAAAAACAGATACAAGGATATATCCCATGACTTATGCATTCCATTAGAAGAAGTAGGGAAATATAGGCACAAATGAATGTTTATAGCAGCTGATCATTACAGCAAAATATTTGGGAAAACATGTTATTCAGGAAAATCCCAAATAATAAAGCTTAAATAAGGTAGATACTTATTTTCTTGCCATGCAAATGAAAGTCTTGAGATAAGCAATCCACATTGCAACTCCATGATATTGCAACTCCATGATTAACAGTGATGCAGGTTCATTCTATCTTGTGTCTACATCCTCATAAACATGAGGATTCTACCTTGTGGTCCAAGATACCTAATTGACCTCCAAGTGTTTCATCCATACACACAGGAAGTAGTGCATGGAGATAACACTAGGAAGATATGAAGGAAGAAAGGCACAGTTCTTCTTTTTGAGGATACATCCTAAAACTTGAATATGACACTTCAGTTTGGTCACATGGCCACACCTAACAGCAAAGCAAACTGGAAAATAAGTCTCTATGCCAGACAGCACCTGCCAGCTAAAAAAACTAGGAGTCTCGTTACAAAGGAAAAAGACGAGAAAGGGGTTTAAGGGACAAGCTGCAGTCTCGGCCACATAACCAAAATGTTGACTCATAAATGGTTCAACAACAAATAAGTTATGGTTCATTCAGACAGCAAAATACTCTGTCATTATTAAAATGATGGTACGGATCTACAGTTACTAACATGGAAAGAGATGCCCAATGTATTATTAAATGACAAACCAGTTCATGAAATTGTTTTTATGGTATGATCCTATCATCTCTTCTCTATCTATCTAGTTGCCCTTTCATATATTTTATCTATTGATTGATCGATCAGTCTGTCTTAAAATGCTTTTTTAGTTTTTAAAGTGATAGAATTTCTAAATTACTTTGTTGGCTTTTAAATTTCTGATGATATTGCATTGTGATATGAAATGTGCTGTGTATGAAATGAATTCTTTGGTATTTGTTGTGACTGGATTGTGTCACTCTCTAGTAATTATCTGTTTTCCCTAATTACTGGGGGCAGGTTTCTGTATACGTTCGTTAGAGCAAGCTTATTAATTGTGTTGTTCGAAACATTTTATATTTCCTAATTATTTATAAGCTTTCTATATCAGTTTCTGAGAGATGTGTTAAAAATACCTACCATGCTCAGGTCATGATCTTGGGGTCTTGGCATGGAGCCCCGGGTCAGGCTCCCTGCTCAGCGGGGACTCTGCTTCTCCCTCTGCCCCCCTGCTTGTGCTGTCTCTCTCTCTCACACAAATGAGTAAATAAAATCTTTTTAAAAAGTACCTATCATGATGGGGGGATTTAATAATTCCTTTAGTATATATATCATTATTTACCTTTATATATATTTTAAGGCTATATTTTTGGGTGCATGCAAGTCAGGATTATTATAATTTTTTGGTAATTATTCTTTTTATTGTTAAATGATAGCCCCCCCTTTTTTTAAGTAGCCTCTATGCCCAATGTTGGGACTTGAACTCACGACCCTGAGATCAAGAGTCCCATGCTCTACCAACTGAGCTAGCCAGGCACCCCAATGGTCGTCCTTTTTAATACCTAATATTATTGCCTTAAATTCTTTTTTATTAAAGATTTTATTTTTAAGTAATCTCTACACACAATGTGGGGCTCGAACTTACAAACCCTGAGATCAAGAGTCACATGCTCTACCTACTGAGCCAGCCAGCGCCCCTATTGCCTTAAATTCTATTTCATCTGATTAGTATTGCTTTTCTACCTTCATTTGTTTAGTATTTGGTATTTTTTTCCATAATTTTACTTCAAATCTTTTCTGTTTGCAAAGTCAGACATACAGAATTTGTATTTCAATTCAGATAATTTCTGCTTTTTAACAGCTGAATTCGATGTTTACATTCATTAGGACTGCTGATAGTTGGATTTATTTCTACCATTTTATGTGTTCTATTTACCATTGTTTTTCTTGTTATTTGGGTTTTTTCTGATTCTGATTGGATTGATTTTGTTACCTTTTTCCTTCTTCAACATTCTGGAAGATATAGATTCTATTTATATTAGAGGTTACCCTTAAATTTTGAGTATGCTGCATTCGACTTAAGACTAGATTTAATCAATAGCTCTGTTCTCTCTTCTCCCGTGTTACTGTTGTCTAGTTTATTAGTTTCACCTGTTTTTAAAAGTGTCCCCAAATTGGTCTTTATTACCAGGGTTGTAAGGTATCCCGTACATAGTTCTTCCCTTCCTCTCTGAAATTCAGAACCAATATGGAGAACGAGGGGAAGAAAGGCAGGAATTAGAGGTGGGACATCAAAATACAATATTAGTTTTATTTCAGATAAAGCTGATCGGACAAAGTGATTTTAGATCTGTGGCCAGATGGGCTTGCTGATACTTTATTCCTGAATTAAATGGACTTAGCTCCTGATGGCACAGCAAGACAACAGCAGGTCTCCCTAATAAGGTTGGTCATTCACCACCTGGACCCAGGCAGACCAGAATGCTCCTTCTGTGGAGGCAGCAGATCCGAAAGGAGAGAGAATAGCAGGGCTGAGCCAAGCATGGTGAGGTGTGCCTCCTAAACTTTCCCATTCTCTTGCCTTTGGGTGGAATGGTTAAGGAAGCAGAAAGAAGTTATGAGTATTCTTATATTATCACTTGTGGAGATAAGAGAACTTCTCCTTTCCATGGATATATGAGTGGGAAGTAATCGTTCCTCTAAGAATTATGACTATTACTGCTGTTCTTGTTAATATTGTTTTCGATCGTTCCTGCTACATGCTGTTTACGTGAAGCTAATGTTTCAGCTGCAGCGCCCTGAACTTGATAGACCCTCCCCTGGCTCTGGTACCAGCAAGCAGCTGCACTCCAAGACAGCGGAGGAATGGAGTCCTGCTAGTCTGGAGGTCGTTTTTCTTATCCTGGTGGTGGTCTTGGAGCTGCAGGAGAAGGGGGTGGGCCTCGGACAAGAGTCCCCGGTGACAGCCTGCACTCCGAGGATTCCATGGAGCATCAGCATCTTCCTCAGTGACAAGAATCTGATTGAGACACTGCTCGCCTCTTAGCTTGAGGGTCACGTGACTTGGCACAGCCCCCGCTGAGAGCCTCCCCAGCTAGGTAGGGCTGGGAGGGGTCCTCGGTGTGGTGAAAGCCGGCCGACCTCATCAGCTTGGCATGACAGTGAGATCAGAGCGCTGGGGTTATCCGAAGCCTCCCTCCACTACCAGTAATGAATGGGAAGCTAAAATAAAGTTTTCTAAACTACGACTGATTTTTTTTTTAAAAAAAGAACAACTTTTGACCAACTGTGTTAGAAGACTGATGTGTCTTTCTACCTCTTTATATAGGACAATATTTAAAAGTCATTATCGCATTAAGAGATGCGCAAAGGGTATGCAGTCGAAGAATGTAGGGAATGAAATGTATTATAGAGGGGGTGAAATTATAATAAAATTAATTAAAGATTGCATTACATTCCTGGGTTTGTGAGTTTTTGTAGCATTTAGCTGCAATCTATTTATTTATTTTTTTTTTACTTATTTTTTAGTTTCAAGTTTTTATTTAAATTCCAGTTAGCATACAGGGTAATATTAAAATACATCATAATTTTAGTTTCAGGTGTAGAATTTAGTGATTCATCACTTACATACAATATTCAGTGCTCATCACAAGTGCCCTCCTTAATCCCCATCACCCATTTAGCCCATCCCCCACCCACATCCCCTCCAGCAGCCCTCAGTTTGTTCTCTATAGCCAAGAGTGTTTTATGGTTTGCCTGCCTTTTTTTCTTCCCCCTATGTTCTGCCACTTAAATTTTTATTTGTTGTGATTTCTGTTCTCTTTCTAAGGAAATGTAAACTTTTTTTTTTTTAAGATTTTATTTTAAGTAATCTCTACACCCAATGTGGGGCTGGAACTCATAACCCTAAGATCAAGAGTCAGATGTTCCACCGACCCAGCCAGCCAGGCATCCTGGAAATGTAAACTTTTGTACCTAATTTTCTATTAATCCTTTAATATTCTTTTCTTAAAATGGGTTCCCCAAATTATGCAAGCTTTAGGTCCCACAAAACATGGATCCACCTCTGTTTATTTATTATTATTATTATTATTATTAGTGGGGGGGCAGAAGGAGAGGGAGAGAGAGAGAATTTTTTTTTTTTTGAGAGAGAGAATCATAAGCAGGCTCCACACCCAGTGCAGAGCCTGACGCCGGGCTCGATCTCACGATCCTGAGATCATGACCTAAACCAAAATCAAGAATTGGACACTTAACCAACAGAGCCACCCAGGCGCCCCCACCTGTTTTTAGTTTTATAAGAAGGTTTGCCAGTTTCTTTGCTTACTTCTCCTCCGTGTTTCTCACATCTTTTTTTTTTTTAAAGATTTTATTTATTCATTTATTTGAGAGAGTGAGAGAGAGAGAGAGCACATGAGAGGGGGGAGGGTTAGAGGGCGAAACAGACTCCCGGCTGAGCAGGGAGCCCGATGCGGGACTCGATCCCAGGACTCCAGGATCATGACCTGAGCCGAAGGCAGTCGCTTAACCAACTGAGCCACCCAGGCGCCCTCTCACATCTTTTTTCTGGGTCCATTTTCCTTCTTGCTCAAGTACATCTTTTAGTAATTCTTCCCATGAATGTCTGTTAATGACTCTACTTATTTCCTCTCCTGTCAGAGACCACTATTATCCTAAATTTAAGATTTATCATTTCTTTGTTTTCTTTGTAGTTTCACAAGAAAAGTTAATTGTTACACGTTTTAAAACTTTTTTACCAGTTGACTAATGGTGTATATATTTTTCAAATTTGTTTTTTCCACTCAAAATTATGTTCCTAGATTCTACTATGTTGTTGAGTATAGCTATAATTTATTCCTAATCATTACTGTATTGTATTCCATCACCCACGTTTTACCCATTTTACTGTTACTGGACATTGGCTTATTTCTAGTTTTTTACTAGTAGGGGTAATGCTACTTTAAACATTTGCATAAATGCCTCTTGGTGATCGATAGTTTCTCTAGAGTTTATACTTAGGAGTGGAATTGCTAGGTCATAGAGTATAGACATCTTAATAAAGCAAAATCTGTTTCCAAAATGACTGTACTAATTTACATTCCCATCAGTACTATATGACAAATTGCCTTGCTGCACATCGCTGCTGGATGCATGATAGTTTTAGACTTGAATATTTGCCAATTTTATGGATATGTAATGGTTTTTCATAGTAGAATTAACTTGTATTTTTCTGATTGGTAATGAGACTGAGGGACATTTTATATGTTTATTGGCCATTTATATTTTTTATAAAATACTTGTGTAATTCCTTTGGTCCTTTTTAAAAAATTGGTTTGTTTTTTGCTTATTGATTTATAAGAATTCTTTACATAGTCAGGATACGAATCCCTTGACAGTTATATATTTAGCAAGTATATGTTGTATATAAAAATATATTTAGCGTGTCTCCTTCCAGTCTGTGGCTGATCACTTCGTTCTCATTATGGTGGCTTTTGATAAAATGGATATTGTTATTTTTAATGTAGCCAAATTTGTCAATTTTTCCTCTCTGGTTTTCAGTTTTTATTTCTTGTGTAAGAAAATGTTTATATCCCTGAGATTATAAAAGTATTCTCCCATATTTATAGTTTTGTATTTTGTATGTAGTTCATTAATTCATCTAGAGTTGATTTTTGTATATGATATGATGAAGGGGTATAAGTTCTAATTATCTTATGTATCTTATCAGTGCTTGTTTTTATGTGTATATCTTCTTTTCTCCTATCTCACTTGTTATACAAGATATATTGTTAGATACAGGAAAACGGTACTCTGAGAAAAATATATAGCCTCAATACTTAAAGGTTGAATATTAAATAGCTGTGTTTCCAAGTTTGAAAGTTAAAGAAGAATAATAGAAAAAACACACACACAAAGGAAGTAGAATAAAAAGCACTATAAAGAGCTGAAACCAATTAAATAACCATCATATAAATAATAGACCAATTAAATCGAAATCGTATTAAATAATAGGCTCAAGGAAGCCAAAATATTGTTCTTTGAAAAAATTAACAAAGTAGATAAACTCTGGTGTGACTACTCAAGAGAAAAAGCACAGATAAATTTCATTAAATTGATAAAGGTGTCATAAGTTTAGATGTAACAGAGGCAGAAAAGATAAGGAGATGCTTTTCATTAACTTTATGCTGATTAAATTGAAAATGTAAAAGAAAACAAACAAATTTCCAGAAAAAATGTGTATTGATTTTACGTCTATATTGCTACACTCTTACCAATGCTAATACTTTCTGTGTGGATAATTTTAGGTTTTCTACATAAAACAACCGTACAACATGTGAATTGTAACAGTATTTTTCTTCTCCCCTTATCTCTCATAATGTCTCCACAAATTTCTTTCTGGAATGCCTCTTAGAAGTATGTATTAGAACTTCTCATTTTGGGGGCACCTGGGTGGCTCAGATGGTTAAGTGTCTTCCTTCGGCTCAGGTCATGATTCCGAGGTCCTGGGATCGAGCTCCGCATGGGGCTCCTGGCTCAGTGGGGAGTCTACTTCTGCCTCTCCATCTCCCTCTGCCTCTCCCCCTACTCATGCTCCCTCTCTCTGTGAATAAATAAAATTAAAAAAAAACACACACAACTTCTCATTCTGTCTTCAATGTCTCATAAATTCTCTTTTATATTTCCATCATGTTATCTCTGTGTTGCATTACAGGTGGTTTATTCAGATCTATTTTTCAGTTGACTGTTTTACGTGATGATTTATTCATTGAGTTTTTAATTTGAATGAATTAATCTTTTATTTCCAAGAGTAAAATTTGGTCCTGGTTCAAATCTGCTTATTCTCTGTTCATATTGTCCTCTTGTTCCATTATTTCAATTCCTTCTTTTATGTCTTTAATCATTTTAAACATAGTAACATTTCTAGTCCCTTTCACAGTGTTCAATTATTGATAGGTCTATGATTTTGTTGATTATCGAGTCTTTTGATTCATCCTCATTTCCTCACATGGTTTGTAAGTTTTTATTTTGAGCTCATCTTTTATTGTGAGCTCATCTTAAGCAGTGATGGTCCTTTCTGTGGGAGTCCTAGGTACCCTAGATTATGGATTTGTCCCAATATGTGGATTAATTTTTGGTTCTGCATGGGTCCCAAAATTTTCATGGGCCTTGAACAAATTTGTTCTTTCTTGCCCAACTTTTAGTTAGTGTGTCAGCTAAGAATTCTTGTGCTATAAGACTACTATATAATTCAATCCTACACTCAGGCTTGGTTTAATTTCTCAGAAGACATGTTTCTTCTTCTTTCAGATTCAGAGCCTTGAATATTACAAAATGCCTTGCTCTTTTTCCTTGTTGGAATTCTTGTTAGTGTCACTTTTGTGGACTAAGCAACTTTGCAAGAGCTTTTCCTTAATCCACCCTCTTAATTCCAGATATTCATCTTGAGTGGACCCAAGGCCATGTCTTTTGTCTCCATGTGAGGTTTATACCACAACCCCCATTCTAGGTGCTGGTTGCATCAGCCCAACCTTATAACTCCAGCTACCAGAGAATTTCCTTTTCTTCCCTCTTGGCTCAATTATCTACTTTTAAAAACACAATTTATCTGTGTGGCAGTAATTTATTTTGTTTATTATATCTTAGCCAAGAGAGTGTCCACATCAGCCCTTCATGTTGCAAGAACCAGAAGTGGTAGAAGAAGTCTTGATTTACACCCAAATTTACATCACATTTAAAAAAAAGATTTTAGGGACACCTGAGTGGCTCAGTCGGTTAAGTGTCTGCCTTCGGCTTGGGTCATGGTCCCAGGGTCCTGGGATCAAGCCCTATGTCGGGCTCTCTGCTCAGTGGAGAGCCTGCTTCTCCCTCTGCCTGCTGCTCTGCCTATCTGTGCTCTCTCTCTCTCTCTGTCAAATAAATAAATAAAATCTTTAAAAAAATAAAAATAAAAAATAAAAAAAAGATTTTATTTATTGTAGAGGTGGGGGGAGGGGTAGAGAGAAAGAGAGAAAGAGTCCTAAGCAGACTCTGCGCTAAGTGTGGAGCCTGACACAGGGCTCAGTCTCACAATCGAGATCATAGCCCGAGCAGAAACCAAGAGTCAGGTGTTTAACTGACTGTGCCACCAGGTACCCCTACATCCACATTTAAATAAATATTCTCCATTGAATGGAATTATAGGTGATTTTGATTTTCTAGTAAAGCCTTACTTTTATTGCCTGGACTTCATACAATGACTATGTAATACATTTATTATTTGAAAATATTATAAAGTGATTTCAGTATTGAAATGAAAATTGGGTTGGGGTATCATATTACTGTAGAGTTCAAAAATTATTTTACTCTCAACTACCTATGTTAAGCAGATGGAGAAGTCACACCAAGTTCTAAAACTATTGTATATTTGACGTTAGAATGCATCACCAATTCAGATTAAATGAGGAAAACAAATTTAAATTAGTCTAAAGCTTGAATATTTTTAATTCATTTTTTTCAAGATTTTATTTATTTAGAGAGAAGAGAGAGCATGAGTGGGGGGAGGGGAAGGAGGAGAGAGAGAATCTGAAGCAGACTCTGCACTGAGCACAGACCCCGACGTGCGGCTCAATCTCACGACCCTGAGATCATGACCTGAGCCGAAATCAAGAGTCAGATGCTTAACCAACTGAGCCATCCAGGCGCCCCTTGAATATATTTTTTAAAGATTTTATTTTTAAGTAATCTCTACATTCAATGTGAGGCTCAAACTCACAACCCCAAGATCAAGAGTCACATGCTCCACTGACTAAACCAGCCAGATGCCCCTAAAGTTTGAATATTTTTAATGCTCTTTTATTCCTTCAAGTAAATGCAATAAATGGAACAACAAATGGTATCAGGGAAGGCCCTGTGTTCTATAATAAACAAATGTTAGTTGTTTTATGCTTCTGAATAGGAAGCTATTTTCCACTCCCATTTCAGCTCTTCAATCCTTGTATTTACTAGTTACTATTAAGTTCAGGTATCCTTGAGATTGTTGGACTGATAACTTTTGAAATGTCTGTGGTTTCAGTTTCCTAATGATATGTGTGTATGTTTGAGGGAGACTGGTGGCAGGTGGGGGGGTCTGTGCCTGATGACTTTTGATTTTCTTTTTCGATGAATGTATTTACTTTTAATTTTGTACCTATTCAAATGATTATTCTAAATTATTTAGGCTCCAATAATGTTTTTGTCTAAATGATTTGCCCATATGGATGCATTGAAATATTTTTAATTTGAAGGTTTTAAAAAAATCTAAATTATTCCCCACAAATGTCACATAAAAAGATCACCTAGTATATTACCTGAATATTTCCCTCATGGCCCCTGCTTCCTTCAGAAAACCTTTACAATAAATTTTATTCAAAAACAAATTCTGGAGGTGCCTGGCTGGCTCAGTTGGTAGAGCATGCGACTCTTTTTTTTTTTTAAGCACTAGGATTTATTGAATTGTGCCTTGCAAGGTACAGGCGCTGGGGCTTGCCCATGGTGCTCTTGATGTATAAAGCCTGGACGTTCTGCCAATTCTTGATCAAGGACACCAGGAAATTGACTGCTAAGTGGATGTTGTACACAAGCTCGTCATCTGTCATCTTCACATGGCCAACGGCCACTGCCAGACACAGCACCTTCTTCATCTGGAATTTGATGGTGGACTTCACTTCATCCACTTTGGCCACCATGTTCTCATTGTGGGTCAGCAAGGAAGGGAACTCGGCAACCTTATTCAGGCCTGGGCCCAGGATTCTTGGGATCGGCTTGATCAGAGATTCTGAAGCCAAAAAGGCATCATACTTCTTGGCCAGCTTCTTGACTCATTTCTTATTCTTGTTGAGTTTCTTCAGTGCCTCAGTGTCCATGTGGGGAATATCCACTGCCTTGGCATTATCACAGTGCTGCTGATGCCCCAAAACACGTACGGAGAACTTGGGGCAGGGAGCGAACTTGAGCCTGACGGTGCCCGAGAAGCGTTTGTCCTTCTGAGGGTCATAGTTCTTCAGGCTGATCTGCAGCTCCACCGTCTCCAAAAACGTCCGGTGCTCGCGCTGGTTCCCGGCAGGACTTCCTGCCCCGCCTCCTACAGGTGTCGCGGGAGACTTTGCTGCTCTTGGTTCTTCGCGCTGCAGTAACCCGAAAAGACGAGCATGTGACTCTTAATCTCGGGGTTGTGGGTTCAAGCCCTGCATTGGGTGTACAGATTACTTTAAAAATAAAATCTTTAGGGGCACCTGGGTGGCTCAGTTGGTTAAGCGACTGCCTTCGGCTCAGGTCAAGATCCTGGAGTCCCTGGATCGCGTCCCGCATCGGGCTCCCTGCTCGGCAGGGAGTCTGCTTCTCCCTCTGACCCTCCCCCCTCTCATGTGCTCTCTCTCATTCTCTCTCTCAAATAAATAAATAAAAAATCTTAAATAAAATAAAATAAAATAAAATCTTTAGGGACCACTGGGTGGCTCGGTCGGTTAACGTCTGCCTTCGGCTCAGGTCATGATCCCAGGGTCCTGGGATTGAGTCTCAGCGGGGAGCCTGCTTCTCCCTCTGCCTGCCGCTCCCCCTGCTTGTGCTCTCTCTCTGACAAATAAATAAACAAAATCTTAAAAAAAATAAAATCTTAAAAAATAAAAATTAAATTCTGTATAGAACAAAAGATTGCCAGTGTAACAGAATGTGTAAGACTATTTCTCCAAATGGACTTTCAGTGGAATGTAAACATCTCTTTTGCAAATGTTATAACTTTCTTCAGACCTTAGTTTTTTGTTTTTTGTTTTTTTTTTAGTTTTTCTCGTAAAAGGAAAGAAGGAAAGAAATGGAAAAAAGAATGGCACCTAATAAAGTCTAACCAACTATAAATAATGTTTCTTTGTAAATCTAGCATTTCCCATTCCAAATTTTTTTTAAAGATTTTATTTATTTATTTATTTGAGAGAGAGAGAAACAGCATGAGAGGGGAGAGGGTCAGAGGGAGAAACAGGCTCCCCGCTGAGCCGGGAGCCCGATGTGGGACTCGATCCCAGGACTCCGGGACCATGACCTGAGCCGAAGGCAGTCGCTTAACCAACTGAGCCACCCAGGCGCCCTTCCCATTCCAAATTATTGGTAGTCCTGAGCTGGGAGAAGGAAGGAAGTGGCTCCTTTGTGGTGGTTTAGGTGTTCATGGAAGGCCTAACTACACTGG
Source organism: Leptonychotes weddellii (assembly GCF_054177405.1). Classification (NCBI taxonomy): domain Eukaryota; kingdom Metazoa; phylum Chordata; class Mammalia; order Carnivora; family Phocidae; genus Leptonychotes; species Leptonychotes weddellii. The sequence goes on from NC_138376.1 coordinate 121,223,407, forward strand.
ACTAGAACAGCCTGGCAGTGTCCTGCCCTGGAATGTGACCCATCTGCTGACTTGGGCAGAAGCTACAGAACCAAATTCAGCCTGGAAAATTAGGAGAGGTGCAGCAGTTTGGGCTTCACCCAGGCTCCAGAGAACATGGCTGGTCGCCACAGGCCTTTGCTAAAATGTGGACTAGTTAGAAACTTTAGAATTTAGATTTTTATAGTTCCTCTAGTATTTCCGGGAGGTGGTGGGTGTCAGGTGTCAGGGGCTGTTCAATGAGAAGGAAAGTCCTATTTGACAATCCAGACAGACAGGCAGCATCAAATACAGTTGTCAGTGGGTCCCAAGGCCACAGCAGTCAGCCAAGAGTTGAGAGACCAGACTCCAGTGCCAAGGGAGGGTGGAAGGATAGAACTGCTTTAGTGATGGGAGCAAAGTGGAGCCCCCAACTCAGAAGGATAGGACAATAGGCAGGATTCAGTGGCTCACACCCAATCCCAGGAAAACAAGACAAGCATGTGGTTAGCATGTGGTGGGAAACATGCAGACTGATCTCAGCCACAAGGCCCAGGATAGACCTGGAGGACAGCCGCAAAGGAGAATTGCTTGTTCCATCTAAAGCATCTGGCCATAGCTCTTGAAATCTATCACCTCCACCCCACCCCACCCCAATTAGCTGATGATTGGTCCTTGAGCCAGCGGGAGCTACACCTGCTGGGGAAGATGAATGGAATTTTTTCAGCTTTCGTTTTATTCATTTTTGAACATACACTTTTGAATCAAAAATCAAAACTATATGGAAAGGTATACACAGGAAGTCTTGCTTCCACTGTCCTCTCCATTCTGCCCTCCTCCACTCCCTACAGAAAACCACCCCCAATAGATAAGTAGTTATCCTTTCAGTGTTTCTTTTCACAGATATAAACAACATATTCTTACTCCCCCCTGCCTGTTATACAAAAGAGAGCACATAACTATATACATCTTGGGTTTTTTGGTTTTTTTTTTTTTACTTGACAATATGTCTTGTAGATTTCTCTACACCAAAAGGTGGAAATCTTTGTCTTCTTTTATGGCTGCATGGTACTCTGCTGTGCGGAAGTACCGAGTTATTTTGAACAAAGGCCATATTCCTGCTGAACTCTTGGGTTGTTTCTAATCGTTTGCTCTTACAAACAACGTCACAAGGCATGATCCTGGGTGGGTGGCATCTGTACTTTTACCAAGCATAGATGCTTAGAAGTACAGTGGCTGGTCAAAGGGTAAGTTCATGGATGATTTTGTTCATTATTATCAAATATTTCCAAAAGAACTTCCATTTTTTGCGAACCCTAGCAATATATGAGAATGCCTGTTCCTGCCCAGTCTCACCAGCAGAGCACATTGTCAGACTTTTAGATTGTTACCAAGCTGGTGGGAAGGTTGTAATTTTGATGACCAATGAAGGGTGAATTGTACTTTTATAGAAGCCCCCACTAAGGAATGCTTCATTATTTGTAGTGTTCCTTCATCCTTCCTTCTTTTTTTCCTTTAAACACCATAGGCCCAAATAGTTTGAGTTTAGTTGTATAGGCTTGGTTATGTATTCCAAAACCTGAAGCATTCTGGATATACTGAATTAAACTGGCTGGTGGAGGTAAGATGAAGAATTTAGAATCCTGACTGACATCCTGGCTCCCGGGCACCCTCCAGCTTCTGCACACTGACCCGTGCTGGGTACCTCGCCCCCACAACAAGGGGCTGACCTCCTGGCCTTGACTGAACATCTCCCTGCCCACCCCCTGACCGTCAGCCACCCGCTAGCCACCGCCTCACAAATACTGCCTATGACACGTAGCATGCCACGGAAAGAATTTTTAAAGACTTGCATGAAGTACAGCTAGCAGATTCAGAGCAAGAATAAGCACAAGCGCCCAGCCAGAGTGCCTCAAGTCTGTGGAGGAGTGGCTCAGGCTATTTTCAGTAAATTTGGTTTTCCGTAAGTGTTGATATAGAAGGACACATCTTTTTCATGTGTACTCAGATCATTAAAAACGGCTTTGAGTTAACCACTGGAGAAGCATGAAGTGTTCTTATGAATGTAGAGGACATTCTTGATGCTCACAGCTAGAACGAATGACAACACAGTCCTGGGTGTGCTGGAGCTCTTGCCTTGCTGGAGAGAATGTTCCTGTTCCCTCCGAGGCGCCTGCTGCTCAACTTTTAGCTACTTTCACTGTGGAAGTTTCATATGGAGGCTGCCAGAAACCAAATGAACACATTTCTGAGAAAATGGAACATATATACGTATATTCAAAAATTTGTAAATTTAAAACTGTTCAAAACAAAGACATTAAATCGGATCCTGACAGAATAACACAATGCCAAGATTGCAGGCCACCTAAGAGTTAGTATCTTGCTCTTGAATGAAAAAAAAAAAAGAGAGAGAGAGAAGCTAAACCAAAGTATCTGGAAAATACATCTCAACTCAGAAGTGATTAGCCTAGTTTTAGATCAGTTGTGCTAATTTTTGGGGGGAATACAAAGAAATAGTGAATAACTATCTAATAATTTTAATAATCTCAAGCTCTTTGAAAGTGTAGTGAGAAAGATTTGGCAACAGTGTATTTTAGTTAGAGCATCTTAAAAAGAATTGTAAGTCTGTAGGGTGGCCACAAAGTCTTTTCTCATGCTAGTTTAGTTATATGGATGTTCCTCTCCACAAAAATCTTATTTCCCCCATGTCGTTCCAGAATCTTCCCCCACACTGATAGCTGAAAATCACTGAAGCACCCATGATCACTGGTGCTAAGTCTTTGAGTCTCGTTACACGGAGTGGAGAACTTTTCTTTTATCACGTCTAAAGGCAAAATTCCCCATTTGTTAAGTAGGGATCCTGAGGAGGTCATGCTGAGGGCTGTTCTCTATCTCCAAGAGCAGAATGTTAATGCAGTGCCTGTTGCAGGAGGGAGGCTGTCTCACTCATTCCTCATTTCTGTACCAACCACCACGAAGTGCATTCAGATGAACAGAGTGGCTGGTGCTTGCTTTGCAACAATATGGTTGGTTTTATCAGGTGATCTTCTGAAATCGTGGCCCATGTCCTGTCATGTGAAGGATTCTGCTTGATTTCCTTGGAATAATGGATTGATTACTAAGGACACATTTTCATGCAGAGGGACTTTGTGGTTGTTCAGGAAGCATCAGAGGAGCTCTAATGGATCCATCTTCAGGGGACGGGGACGTTACCCTGTCATCACTCTGACTGGTTGCAGAGGTGATTCATTCATTTGACTAATGCTAATGGAGGACCAGGACCTATGTTGGGCCCTGGATATACAGAACTGTGGGGTGCCCTTCTGGAGCACTCAATCTAGAGGTGGAGACATGAACCTTCACACACATTTACAACATACTAAGGGCTGAAGGAGTGATGTCCACGAATCGGTTTCATAGCTCAAGAGGTGATTATTCCCCTATGTATGTGAAAACCGGGGCCAGGAAGGCTTTACAAAGGGAGTGACAATGAACTGAATTTTAAAAGACAGTAGCTTTTGACGAAGCAGTGGGAAAGAGCACAGAAAGTAGCAAATGCAAAGGCAGAAAGGAACGAGAAAGAGCCCGGTGGGGCCAGGGATGAGACATGGAGGGGGCCAGACTCTGGAGGAAGTGGCTGGATGTTCAAGGAATGGCTGCACAAAGGCACAGCGAGGGGAACCAGCAAACATGGGTCAGGGCAGAGAGGACGCCATTGTGACCAGGCAGAGCTGTCTCTAGGGTCACCATGATGAACTGGCTGGCCACAGGAAGTGGGTGCTGACGAGGAACAGGAGCACCCTCAGGGGTCGGGGGCTGGTGGCTAGGAGGAGGGGAACCTGGTGAAGGAGAAAGAACATGGAGAAGCTTCAGGCTAGAATGGTCTTAGGGAAGTCAGAGGAAGAGGAAGCTAATTTTGAGATTTGAAGAGCCATCAGAGTAGCCATTCACTGGTTCGCTTGCCTCCTTTTGTAGAGAAGGAAGTTGGAGTCTCTGCCCAAATGTGCTGCTTTGGGGTCAAAGACTCCGCCGTCTTGTGTCCGTGAACCTCCCATCCCAGCCACACCCCTGAGGCTTTTTCGTTCCTGCTTGGTAATTAGAAGAGCTTAGCTAATCTAAATAGACCTCTCACCCTGGCACCAATAAATGGGTGTAGAATGACAATCACAGGCTTCAGATTTCAGTATGTATTTCCAAAAGACTGAAGCAGAGGAAAGCCAAGAAAAAACTCATGGGATTTCCTAGAAGAAAAAAGGTCATTAGAAATCTTGGTGACCTTTTCCAGTGACCAGGTGACGTTAAAAAACAGAATGTGGCAGGAATTATGAAATAAAATGGAGGCAGGCAGATCAACTGTCCAGCGAGTTTATCCATGGAAGGTCAGCAAGGAAGGTCATTCTAAAGTTTTAACCTTGAACCTAAAATTTTTCTGACTTCCATGAATTATCTCACGTGAGTTAAGATGGTCTAGCCTAGTTAAGGATCAGTGTGTCAAAGGATAAATTACAATTTGCAACACTGTTTTTTTCTAGACCGAACAAGGTTTCTAGTAACAGTATGTCTGGCTGTCTCTAGAAGTGTCCCTATTGTTCTCCTGCCTCTTTTTCTTCCACCCCAGTTTCTTTCTTCTTTATCCCCTTCTTCACTGCAACCACCCTGGATGAGGCACATTCTCAACCCGGTGCACCCCCCATTCCCTGTCATTGCAACCAAAGGGTCCCACAGAGCCCCACAGGCAGGGTGGGGGTTCTGGAGGCCAGCAGCCCCCTTCATGTCTCCCCTCCCTCCAGCCTTAATACCAGCATTCTTTGGTAGTGGAGAGCTTCTCTGTGCTTCATTATCACCTCCAAAGTAAAAATGCTTCTCACCACCACTGTCTTATCTAGCCACAGAATCATGGAATGACTGGGCTGGAAAAGCACCCCCAGCCTGCATACCCCTCCCTCTTCCTCACCTAGTCCCTGCCTAGTTTCATCTACCAAGGATCAAATGTAACAGGGCTGGTGATGACAAATCCTGGGATTCCAGCCTGTAGGAAATGGGTTGAGGACCCAGAAGCCTGAACTGTCAGGATGGAGAGAAAACCCTTTCAATGTGTAGGTGTGTTTTCCTTTCCATATGTTTAGCTTGTGAATAGGTGGGGCTGTGTATGAGGGGGTACTGTGCAGTGAACAGTTATTCCCCAACCTCGCAGGCTTCCCATTCACAGCACTTGGTCCTGCATCAGCTCATCCTCTCTCTTGTCCTGTTCGCCTCTTTCTCCCCTCCCCTTCTTCTGCATCAAAGCAGGCCTTCAGGAATGGATCCAAAATATATTCATAATATGGTGTGAATGACCGATAAAAGCTTCAGGTATTACGCAATAGAAGCATATTTGTATTTTGATAGGGTTCAGAACCTTTAAAGAAAGGAATAAATCCATAAATATTTAATGGAGAAATGTTCAGTAGCAGAAGAAATGTTTGGGATTGAGTGGAGTATACCTGGTTTTTCCTAAAATCACATGACAGATACCTATTCTATTTAGAAATTAAACACACACACACACACACTCTACTTACCTCTTTAATTCCAGGCAATATGTCAAATACTTTACATATATATACATTCTCATTTAACTCTTACCCAACCCCCACTCCCAAAAATAAAAACATGTAAGGTAGATATTTAGTGTTTCATGTATATTCTGCTAACCAAAAAGTTAATTGCCAAAACTTGCACAGCCCATAAATGTGGAACTGGGATGTGAATCCAGCTTCTTTCTCCAGATTAGGAAGCTGCCAGAGGTAACACTCTTTTCATGTGGTGGGAAGCAGTTTTCCTGCTTGCCTCCTGGGTTGCTTAGTTAAGGAACACATAGAGCTTTAAAAATCTTTTAAGTCATCTTAAAAAGTCCTCTTAATTGTCTTTGTTTTTCTCTGAACTTCCCAGTTTGTGTATGTCATCCTCGTAATGATGTGCCCCAAATGAAGCAAAGTGGCCTGCTCTATTTTCATTTTTCAGCCTATGCAGGATATAAAAAATAAACAGCATATGGTGCAAAGTTAATGAGATTAAAAAAATAAGTTCACTTAAAATAATCCATGGGCTTTTCTACATGTGTTTTTGGTCTGGCTTCAAAAACCACAGGCGTTTTACTATGCTTTAAAAAAGGGTGAATATTTGCATTGTTTCTGTTGAGGTCAGTGAGAAACCAATCTCACGGAATCGGCGCTAATAATCATGTTGTTTATAAACAAGTGCCACGCTAAACTAGTACAGACTGAGACTTACTGTGATGGGCTCAAGCGTTAAACATATTCAAGGCAACTCTCTCCAGTTACGAACCTCATGCTCATGTGATACCCCTTTAGCCTGCAAGGATAATGAAGTCTTACCTAGAGAGGAAGTTGGGAAATCAGTTTCTCAGAGTGGTAGCCCTCTGAATATAGCCTACAATTTATATTACTATAATAGGTCGACCTGACCTTTTAAGAAAAATTTCCTACACCTTTGAAGCAAATTAGAAGAAAAGAAGAAAAGAAGAAGAGGAAGAAGAAGGAGAAGAAGGAGAAGGGGAAGGAGAAGAAGTAGTAGTAAAGAGTCCTTTCTTTATTTTAAAATGACTAGCTAGGGGCGCCTGGGTGGCTGAGTTGGTTAAGCAACTGCCTTCGGCTCAGGTCATGATCCTGGAGTCCCGGGATGGAGTCCTGCATCAGACTCCCTGCTCAGTGGGGAGTCTGCTTCTCCGTCTGATCCTCCCCCTCTCATGCTCTCTGTCTCCCATTCTCTCTCTCAGATAAATAAATAAAAAATCTTTAAATAAATAAATAAATAAATAAATAAATAAATAAATAAATAAAATGACTAGCTAGCCACATAAAGGTATTGTTCCTTAAGCTACATCAGTTCTCTGCATTGAAAGAAACAATTAATTTGAAAATGCACATGAATAATTTTACTTGGATGTTTGTGTTCAGCTACAAAGTTCTTTTCACAGTTAAGTGCTAGGAGCCCACGGTGGGTCCAGGATTGTTCTGAGTATGATGGAAGATAGAAGAGGAACTTGAAGGTGGGGACTTTTTGTCCTTAAGGAATTGATAACCCAGCTAGAGGGACATAAGGGGCTTAATAAAATAATAATATCAGACACTTCCCTTGTTCCAGGCACTGTCCTCAGAGCTTTGCAAGGATTATTTAATCCTCCAAAGCCCAGTGAATTAGGTACTGTTATTTTTCTGTTTTCTACAGGATGAAATCGAGGTTTGTGCGGTTTACTGGACTCTCGAAGCATTGTGAGAATTATATGAGAAATCATATGCACTCTATCGGGTTTAGATTTTGTTTCCTACTTCACAAAAAAAGAGAGAGAGAGAAAAAGAAAAAAAAAAACAAACAAAGCAAAAAAACAGCAGTACTTTAAACAAGATAGAGGTTTTTCTCTCTCATCAACCAAGTCTGAAGGCCGATAGTAACTGAGCCAGCCGCACAGCTCCCTTTAAGCACCCCACACACCTATCTCCAGGGGATCTGGGAAATGTAGACTTTTTTTTTTTTAAACAGGTGGTCATGTGCCCAGTTAAAAATGTTTTAGCTACGAAGGGTAAAGAGAACAAATGGTGGGTTAGGAACTTGCTTCTCTGCCATATCTATGTGTCCCTATGTGGGGCCCAGGATAGAAGCAATACATGTTTAGTAATCATAGCTATAAAACTCAAAGCAGCTTAGAAGTGGTTTGGTTTGTTGATTTAAATACAACTATTTCTGCCTGAGGTTTTCCCTTTTCTAGATTGATGCCCTATCCTTAGATAGGGAAGTGAGTAAGAAGGGAAGGTGTGCTAGGTGCTCCAAACACTGCCCTAACCCCAGGGCTTGCCTCTCCTTTTCTTCCCCCAGATATACAAGGTGGTTTGCCCCAAGGTTTGCAGCTGTGGAAAGGTGGCAGAAAGCCATATAAATGCCAAGAATACTGCCTGGGTCCAGGCATTTCCCAACCTAGGATTCTGCTTTCTTCCTGTGCCTTCTTTCAGGGACTACAAATGATGGCTCTGGCCTCTGGCAAATAGAGAGGATCAGGGGAGCCACACTGCATAATTCCAGGGGACAAGTAGTCACAGCTGGGAGGTGTCCTTCAGATTGAGGGCAACAAGCATGGCACCCCCCGGGGGCTGGTGTCTTGACCCACTTTGTGCATTTGTTTCGAAGAGTTTACCCTGGATCATCTCAATCTCACCAATTTCTTAGATAGGAGAGAAGGCTCCCAGGTCACAAAATGTTTGTACTATATGGATCTGAGTTGTTTTCAACTTGAGATTCTAGGATGAGCAAAGTTGGCTTATCTGAGCAGTGGAGGGGTGGGGGGGACAGGGAGCGGTATAGAGGAAACTAGGGTAGTATAGAGGGACAGGAGGAGGGGACTGGATGGTGGGGACACAAGGTGGAGTTTCCCACTGCTTCATACATTGGGCCAGGGAGGGGTGGGGGAGGAGAAAGAAGTGAGAGGTAAGGCCCTGATCCATCACCTCATGCACACATCTGAACTGTTACCAAGTCTTACCATGCCTCTCCTCACCATCTGCCCCACGGAGGGTCACTGCAGGCATGCATTTATGCTTTGTGTAAGTTGGAAAAAGACATCCCATCCTCTAGTGGACTCAGTCCTGTGCCAGGACTCAATGAGTGGCAAGTAAGGCTCTGGCTGGATTGCAGCTCCCACTCATCTCCTTGGCTGAGAGCCCTTGAGCATTTAACAATCCACACATTCTTAAGTGGGGGGACTCTTTGGGGTCAGTTCTCTTACTGCCATCCCCATGGACCCTCCTGTCCTCATCCAACTTCTCCATCTCTCATCTCTCACTTGGACTAGGCTTCATCATGACAGCTAACTCAGAGAGCCATTTACAGAGTCTCCAATTTAGCCTTTTGTGTTGTCAAGTAAGGTTATACATTTATTCCTACAGATACAGTGGCTAGATGAAAAGGGTTTCATCATATTGTTTTAAAACTTATGATCTGGGGCGCCTGGGTGGCTCAGTCGTTAAGCGTCTGCCTTTGGCTTGGGTCATGATCCCAGGGTCCTGGGATCGAGCCCCGCATCGGGCTCCCTGCTCCGCGGGAAGCCTGTTTCTCCCTCTCCCACTCCCCCTGCTTGTGTTCCCTCTCTCACTGTGTCTCTCTCTGTCAAATAAATAAAATCTTCAAAAAAATAAAAAATAAAACTTGTGATCTATTAACAGATCACACAGCTGTAGGGCACCCTGAATTAATTAGAAATAAGTCCTAGCGTTCTTCTAAGCATAAAAAAGCACACCTTGATTGCATTGTGTTTTTGAGGCTGAATAAATTGAAAAAACGTAAACATTAAAATAAACAAATTTTTAGGATCCTTAGTGTTTCTTCGTATCATAATTCACTTAGAGCCTCAAGAAATGGAGGTGGTCAGGCCTTCCTAGCCTGAGAGATGAGCCTGGACCCCTGAGACAGTCCCCCATTCTACCTCCCGTCTGCTCTGGCTCCACCTCTACCCAGTCTTCCCAGTAACCATGGGTCTCATGACAACCCAGATGCAGTCATGTCAGCCCCATGCTCACATGCAGCAGTTACTTAGCACTGCTCTTGAATACCAGCCCTGGCCGAATTGGGCTGCCGGAACCAGCATGGAGGCCCCCACCTCTGCAGCTGCCCCTGGTACACCTGCCCCATTCGGCTCTCTGCCCCACTGGCCTCCTGTTGTCTGGGATGCCCTTTCTCTTCTTTCTCTCACTTGGCGGTTTTGAGCCCAAGCCAAACTTGCCCTGCCTGGGTCAGGCTTCTTCATCTACTGCCCTTCTAGAACCCTGTCTCTTCGGAGCATGTTATCTCTGCGCAATTATACATTTATTAGTGTGACCATTTGGCTAGCAGCAGGTTCACTCAGTGTGGTAAGTCCCCCCTTTCCTTCCCTGCACCCATCCCGCTGTGATGGTCACAGAATTTAGCACTGGGCTGGTGCACAGTGGTAACTTGGGAGTTACCTGCTGAATGAATGGGGCTGAGCCAAGAGGCCACCTTCCCAGCTGCTCCTTGTGAGTTACGCTTCGGGAGGGAAAACTTCACACACACAGTCCTTGAGAAAGCAGGTCACCAGCACCAGAGAGAAGTGCGGCTTGAGACAGGAGACATCTGAGGGTCAGAGAAGATGCCAAGGATAGCTGATTGAATTTTAAGGCCTACAGCAACACGCCACAGTGTGAACATTTCCTTTAAGTTAGGGAGAGGAAAAAAAAATTATGCTTAACAACTTGGATGTTCTTAGAGGAACGCACTGATAAACAAATTTCTCAATGAAATTTGTGAATTTCATCTTGTGAAAGAAAGCACATAACCAAGTCCTTTGTCCCTCACCAGAACAATCAGGCCACTGTCAATAATTTACCCTTAAAGGTGCCCACTGATTGTCTTAATGGATTAGGGACAAAGCAACTGAATATAAGCAGGGTAAAATAAAAATCACATCTGCACTGCGGCGCCTGGGTGGCTCAGTTGGTTGAGTGTCCGACTCTTGGTTTTTGCTCAGGTCATGATCTGGGGATCACAGGATCGAGCCTGCATGGGGCCCTGGACTCAGCGAGGAGTTTGCTTCTCTCCCCCCCACCCCCAATAAATAAACAAATAAATAAAATAAAATCTTTAAAAAATAATCACACACGCACTACATTAATGCACATGAGTTGTTTGGAATTTATTGTGCTTGAAGAGTAGTCTTATTTTAGAAGTTTATGTGTACTATGAAGTAATTAATCACACGTGAAAAAGACCCAGAAGGGCCTCAGATAAGTCACTAAAATCTTTCCAGAAAATTGAGGTGTTTTGCTCTCCAAATGACTTCCCTTTGTATTCTTGATTCTTATACATGACTTCAAATAGGTTTACTTCCCAAGTAGTTACTTACGAAGAACTAGAGTGGAGCTATCTATGAAGTGTTCTTATCCACATAGCAGGGTATCAGTGATAGAAGCCATACAGATGATTATACGACATGACATAATCGTAGAAGGAGAGAGTATTGAAACGCACCTGTAGGTGCCGAGTAAGAGATTTTGATGGGAATAAAATTAAAGAAATATCATCACACACATATTTATCTAAAAGTTATAGAAAATTTCTAAACTAGGCTGTAATAAAAAATATTTATTACACACCATTCAAAAGGTGGATGGTCAAATAGAAGATAAAAAGTACAATGTTCTAAAATGTAATAAGGTGTTTCTTCATATATTTCACTGATGTTACTATGTTTCTAGGGACCCTTGAGAGAAATTGTAGTAGCCTAATGGTAAATTTGACTTAAGGTTCTGGAAGTGTAGCCCCAACAGTGGTGGGTTCCCAGTGTCACGTCAGAGCTGTGCCAGACTGAGGATTAGGGAGCCGTGCCTGGTCGGTGGCTGCCAACAAGGAAGAGCTGCAGGGAATGTTGTTGGGTGGGGAAGTCTGAGCTTGCTCCTTTATTGGCCAAACCCTCTATGACGTTTCAGGGCAGCCCCGAGTATGTTCTAAGGTAATTGTTTATCTCCCCTATTTAGGACAAGACCAAGATAATAATTATCTTTTTATTCTCAAAGCATGTCAAAAAGTAGACTCGAGATATATTTGTTTGATAAGTAAGTGTAATTTATTCCCATCCAGGTTGATTATCCGTGCTATAATATTCTTACTAAGTACAATAGTGCTATTATTCGTCAGAGTCCCCAAATTTATTTAAATTATTTTTGCCTAGATTTTTTTTCAAATCCTACCTAATTGTTTGCCTCTTAAACTTATGGGCCACTGTTAATTTGCATAGTTGTTTCAAATCAAATGCTATGTCCCATATCTTGCATTTACTCAGTTATTCACTGCTGATGTCTAAATCAGAGAAGTGAAAAGGACAATTGTTTAGTGCTTTTTAAAGTCCCTGCCCAAGATCAGTAGGGAAATCCCATTAGCTCCATTCATCGCATTTCTCATAAATCTAAAAGGAAAGCAAGTATCCAAAGCCTTATTCTTTAATAGTTCTTATTTGTAAAACCTTGACAGGGCTTTATTCTAAATTGCTTCCAAATTACATGAAGAATACTGAGAAATATGATGGTTAGTGAATCGTGATAGTTTCAGTTATCGAATAAATAACCAGAAGAGTAAAAGGGGACTTAATCTGAAAGCAAACAGAATGATGGGCTACGATGAGGCAAAAAGAACAGAGCTGTGGCATTCTTCAACTACCATCTGGCTCAATCCTCTTTAAGTGGGCAAGTTGAAGAGTCTTTTATTCGGGCCCCTAAAACTTCTTCAAAAGGAGCAGTATTTAAATATTAGTATTTTCATCTAGTAACCCCCCCCCCAAAAAAAAAACCCAAACAAATCAATCCTTTTTGTAGCCAAAAAGGAGTGTTTAAGAAAATAATGGGTAATCTCCTGGCTAAACATGAGGGCACAGGGCAACCTGTGGGTGGGAGGTTGGCTGCAGGGGCCTGGTGGCCATTCCCCAGCTTGAGGGACTTCAGCTCTGTCACTTTATGGTTAGAGTGACTTATTAAAGTTGTCATTATTGTTTGAAATTAGGCAAGAGGTGTAAAAATAAGGACTTCATTAGGAAAAAATGTACCTGTTAATTTCTAGTACCTTATTTCATCAAAAGGAAACAATAATGTAGTGTTGCCATATAGGATAATTGAGGCAAGTGGATACAAGAGAATTATCATCTATGGTTCAAATTGTGCTTTTGTGAAATGGGGACCTGTTTCATCACTTTCGAACAGACCCCTGACAATTGCTGTTTTTGTCTATTAAGTCATGGATTTTCACATGAAACTCTGAGAGGCTTTTATTTTGTTTTCTTGAGAAGGTGTGTAAAAACTGTAAGCCGAGTGAATAGGAGCCCGCTACTTGTCTTCGGCAAGGATGCTTTCAAGAAGGTATTTTAGCATTCTCTGTGGTTTAAAAGACAAAACCAAGTCCTGCCGGCTTTGTGTTGTGCTTCTCCTTCAGACTGCAGTGCCTTCTGTCTGCTTTAGGGTGTGGCATCTGCCATTGGGGAGGAGAAACTGGCATGTGTTGGCTTTTATAGCAGGCTGATTTCATTGTGCTGGGGGCCTCTATTTCAGAGCCTCTTGGTTCCAATCTTCTAGTTGACTTGCTCAAACAAATGGGATTAAAAGAGCTTTTGACTTTCTATACCTAATTTTTTATCTTTAGTTCCATGATTTTTGTATATGAAAAATATTTTTAAGAAAAGGGCCAGAGCTGAACTTGGTGACTCATTTTCCCTTTCAGGATTAGTTGTGAAAATAAGCCACAAGATATAGCTACACCTGCTTAAATTGACTTTGACATATTTCATCAGTTTGGAAAAATGCTTTCTTATGATTATATGTACATATTTGGTTTGGGTCTAAATATCTAAAAGCATAAATACGTAATTGATTTTAGAATATATGTGTAAACACACAAAACGGACATATATTTATATTTGCATATGAAAAACTTCAAAAATTCAACTTTTGTGGTGTACTGCGTATAATTAGTATGTATTTGAATGCATAAAGGGAGAAAATCCAGGAGAAAATGTCAAAAAGGCACACTAACAAAGATGTAGTATTCTCTTGGCAAAAACTGATGAATGATTTGGCATGAATTCATCTTACAGTTCTGTAATTCTCTTACACACAATGATACAACCCCTGTTTTCCAGTTGTTTGCATAGAATTGCAATTTGTTGTCTGTACACTCTATAATGACCCTTGGGTGTGCACCTGATTCCCCTCCCCCACCAATTAGTCACCAGTTTTTCCCACCTATCTTTTTCTATTTAGTCATTAACATATTTGCACTTGCTCAAGCAAATAAAAATAACCACTGCAGTGAAAATAAACTAATCTTTATTAAAAAAAGCTGAAGAATGAAATGATTTTAGAAAACTATATTCCACTAAAATCATATATATTATTTCAGCTAGTGTGACCTCTTGAAAGTTCCGGTTTCAAATGCTTTCTCTCCATGTAAACGAGTTCCATACTAGTGCAAGTGGAGGCATTGCTTAGGTTAAGAAAACCTGCTTGAAGATATTCAGAAGGTTACTAGGTGACAAAGTAACAATAATAAAAACATTTAAAACACCATAAAGTGACAAAATAGAGTATTTTTAAAAGAACAAAGTCTGAAACATTTCTAAGATTAGATTCGACCAACTTGCATTACTATTGGTCTTATATTTATTAAATACGTATTTCTTTTTAGTTTTGTTTCACATTGCTTAGAAACGAACTCATATCAAGAGGGTTAATTGTGCACATTAACCTCTGAAATATGATGAAAGGCGTCGTATAGATTTATGAAGACATGAGCTAAACTTCAGCTGTCACTATTATGGCACCAATAGTTACATTTCCATGTGCAAGTTGGAGCATAACGCACCAGGCTACTTATTTGAAGACTTTCCCTTTAGAGAGAGGACAAGAGCATTGTAAGAAAAATGCTCCTTTGGGAATGCTTTTGCGTTTTCATTGATAAGCCTACACGCATATATGAGGTGCCTTAAAAAATAGTTACATAAACATCATCTTTGGGGCAGGTGCAGTCAGCCTCAGCACTTATTGAGTACTTGCTGTGTACAGGGCACCACGCTGCCCGAAGGCGGCTAACCTTCCCTTAAACTCTTTCCTAATTTCGCAGTTTGAAGAAGTTGTGGGAATTACGCTGATGGCCCCAAATCAAGGCAGAGAGGCCAACATTCTGAAAAATTACATAACTCCTGGGAAAGGCAGTGCTTTTGCGCACAGATTGCCCAAATATTTTCTTTCTCCGTCGGCTCCTCCAAACCTCTGAGGCCAACAGACAACTTTGTTCCCCTGCCCTTCTCCCTCTTTTGTCTGCTCGTCAGACTCGTTTTCCACCTTTGTATCGTTCCTTTTAGACGTGAAAACAAACACGCGAACGGCCGGTTGGCAAGGAGACGAGGCACGAGGGGAAAGTGCGGCCTCGCGTCGCCCCACGCCGCCGCGCTCCGGGCGCCTGCGGAGCCGGCTCGAGCCCCCGGCCCGGGGCCGCCGGATGCCCGCGAGGCTGCGCCCGGCCGGGCGGGCAGCGGCGGCGGCCCGCGCCGAGTCCAGTCCGCGTTTTGCGAGTGCACACGAGTAATCAGAGAGAAGTGGATAATAGTTGCTCGGGCTCGCTCGGCTCCCTCTCATGCCATGCTGGGCCCGACAGGCTCAGTCAGTCGTGTATTTACCCATATCCGGGTTAGAGAGGAAAAGAGAAAAGTTTCATTTAAACCTGAACTAAAAACTTTCACCATGAAATCACACAGCGGGAACAGGCCCAGACCGTAAGGCGTGACTCCCGGTTCGGCTCCGGCGGGGCCTGTGGAGGGGGAGGGGGCTCGCTCGATTCCCGTCGGGGCGTGTGGATGCGCACAGGAGGGGCCGCTGACTAAAAAGTGGGTTTTATTGTCTCCCCCCGCCCCCCGCCCGGCCTCGCCACGCCGCGGCGATCATGGCCGCGCGGGCAGCAGCGGCGGCGGCGGCGGCGGCGCGGGCGCGGGCGGGCAGCGGCGAGCGGCGGGCGCCCCCCGGGCCGCGGCCGGCGCCCGGGGCCCGGGACCTAGAGGCGGGGGCGCGCGGCGCGGCGGCGGCACCGGGACCCATGCTGGGGGGCGGCGGCGACGGCGGCGGCCTGAATAACGTGCACCACCACCCCCTGCACCCCCGTCACGAACTGAACATGGCCCATAACGCGAGCACGGCGGCCGCCGCCGCTGCCGCCGCCGCCAGCACTAACAGCGCCAAGAGCGGCGGCTCCGAGGCGACTCTCAAGGAGGGTGGAAGCGCCGCCGCGCTGTCCTCCTCCTCCTCCGCGGCGGCGGCGTCCTCCTCTTCCTCCTCGTCGGGCCCGGGCTCGGCCATGGAGACGGGGCTGCTCCCCAACCACAAACTGAAAACCGTTGGCGAAGCCCCCGCCGCACCGCCCCACCAGCAGCACCACCACCACCACCATGCCCACCACCACCACCACCATGCCCACCACCTCCACCACCACCACGCACTACAGCAGCAGCTAAACCAGTTCCAGCAGCAGCAGCAGCAGCAGCAGCAGCAGCAGCAGCAGCAGCAACATCCCATTTCCAACAACAACGGCCTCGGCGGCGCGGGCGGCGGCGCGGCTCAGCCCGGTCCCGACATGGAGCAGCCGCAACATGGAGGCGCCAAGGACAGTGCCGCGGGCAGCCAGGCCGACCCCCCGGGCCAGCCTCTGCTGAGCAAGCCGGGCGACGAGGACGACGCGCCGCCCAAGATGGGGGAGCCGGCGGGCGGCCGGTTCGAGCACCCGGGCCTGGGCGCCCTGGGCGCGCAGCAGCCGCCGGTCGCCGTGCCCGGGGGCGGCGGCGGCGGCCCGGCGGCCGTCTCGGAGTTTAATAATTACTATGGCAGCGCTGCCCCTGCTAGCGGCGGCCCCGGCGGCCGCACTGGGCCTTGCTTTGATCAACATGGCGGACAACAAAGCCCCGGGATGGGGATGATGCACTCCGCCTCAGCCGCCGCCGGAGCCCCCAACAGCATGGACCCCCTGCAGAACTCCCACGAAGGGTACCCCAACAGCCAGTACAACCATTATCCGGGCTACAGCCGGCCCAGCGCGGGCGGCGGCGGCGGCGGCGGCGGCGGCGGAGGAGGAGGAGGAGGCAGCGGAGGAGGAGGAGGAGGAGGAGGAGCAGGAGCGGGAGCTGTGGCGGCGGCGGCCGCGGCGGCGGCAGCAGCAGCAGGAGGCGGCGGCGGCGGCGGCGGCGGCTATGGGGGCTCGTCCTCGGGGTACGGGGTGCTGAGCTCCCCCCGGCAGCAGGGCGGCGGCATGATGATGGGCCCCGGGGGCGGCGGGGCCGCGAGCCTCAGCAAGGCGGCCGCCGGCGCGGCGGCTGGGGGCTTCCAGCGCTTCGCCGGGCAGAACCAGCACCCGTCGGGGGCCACCCCGACCCTCAACCAGCTGCTCACCTCGCCCAGCCCCATGATGAGGAGCTACGGCGGCAGCTACCCCGACTACAGCAGCCCCAGCGCGCCGCCGCCGCCGTCGCAGCCCCAGTCCCAGGCGGCGGCAGCGGCGGCGGGGGCGGCGGCGGGCGGCCAGCAGGCGGCCGCGGGCATGGGCTTGGGCAAGGACATGGGCGCCCCGTACGCCGCTGCCAGCCCGGCCTGGGCGGCCGCGCAACAAAGGAGCCACCCGGCGATGAGCCCCGGCACCCCCGGCCCGACCATGGGCAGATCCCAGGTAACCCCCGCGCCGGCCGGGCCTGCTTCCGCCGCGGCGGCCTCGCCGCGCGCCTCGAGCCCTAGTTTCTTTCTTTCCGCGTACTTTTTCTGCGTCTTCTGCCGGGGGGGAGGCGGGGGCGAGGCGCCCAAAGCCATTTTAACTCGCGGCTGCCTCCCTCGGAGGCTGGGGAGCGCGCGGCGTCCGACTGCGCGGCCCGGGGCCCGGGGGCCCGGGGGCCTGGGGAGAGGGTCGCGCCGAGGACCGGGACGCGCGCTGGGATGGCCGGCCGCCGAGCACCCCCGCCTCGCCACCCCACCCCGGGCGCGGAGCTGCGCGTCCGGGGCCGGGGACTGCGCCGCGAGGAAGCGGTGTGGGCGCTGGAAACGGCTCGGGCGGCTTTTGTAACAAAATCGGCGCTCCGGGCCGGTACGGTCTGGGGAGGAATATTGACTCCGTTTTCTCGGTTAGCGCCAACAATAAGCTTTAACTGGGAAAAGAATGAGGAACTTTGTCCTACCTCCAGCCACACCGCGTTCCCTCTTAGCCTGCAAGGTGAAGGCAGGAAAAATAGGTTAGCTTTGTGGCAACCGAGTGTGTTTTTCGTAGTTTTGCCCGGCTATTCAGACATACTCGATGCGAGCTGTGAGTTGGAATGCTTCGTAGCAAAAATAATACCCCAATTTACAACGACGTGGAGGTAAAATATTCTAAAATAAACCGATTCATTCCTGAGAATAGCCAGGAAATCCATTATTTGGCTTATAGGCTGCTTGAAGGGAGTCACCTTCAACAGATAGGCTGTGTTAAAGGAACGCGTTCCGGTTAAATTGAACTTATTTTGATCATGGGTCAGGCATACATTTTATTCAGCAAGTCCAGGAAAATAGCAGGCCAGTGAAAATTGATCTTTTTGGATCGGATTTATTTGGATTTTCTTTAATTTGCTGTCACCCAGGTCCTACAGCGTTCTTAGGAAGTGTCCTGCACTCTTGCTGTTTCTTGCTCGTAGGCTGAGCCTAAAGACTGACTTGATCTCCTTTGCAAGGTTTGGAATTTGAATTGTGGAGGTAAACTGGCTGTAATAGTCTCCAGACAGCTGCCTCTGAGTTGACATCTAATCTGCCATCTGATTGGCTCCTCTCTCACCATTGGGCATTTAGCACTGCTGATGTAAATAGAAGTGCTGAGCAGTAGTCACAAAAATTCTTGCCACAAATAATAACTGAGCTCTATTACAAGCAGATGTAAGGTTGGATATTATTTAAAGCTTAAGTTATTATGAATCAGAGTTATTAATAAGAGGATTAAATACTAAAATCGTTACGCTGGTGTCCAGTACGTTGGGCATTTACAAAATTCAGATCTTTGACAATCTTAATGTGGACACTGCATATATCACGGACTTTGATTGTAGGATGAGGATATGGCAATTGAAAAATAATTAAACCAAGAATTTTACCAATTTTTGGATTTGTAAAGCTTTCCTGAAAGTGCCCTTTACAGATTAAACTATGCAAAAAATGAATTGTCAGCACACGTAGTTTAAATTTAAAAATTATAACGTTAAAAATTTCCAGGTTCTGAGGTGCAACAGTATCTTTCAGTGATACTTAATTAACTATATAACAAGATTAAAGCTATATTTTTTTAGTAACGTGTGTTTTAACAATTCTGGTCGTTTAAAGATGTTTGTGGATGAGGAATTGTAGTTAAATTGACGTAATATTTAAAAAATCACGAAGTGAGGAAACTAATTTTGTAGACAACAATCAAAGGGAAAAAATGGATAATCTTGTGAAATACTAAAAATTATTTTATTTTTGCTTCTAATTTGGAAATATAGAAATGCTCTAGGAATTTTTTTTTCTGTTTGATTATTTTGTTAGGTTCGGTGATGTGAGCCTTCTTTGAAGTGCTTACACATGTATTAGGGAAACTATCACATGCAAGCTGTGCTGGGTGTGTTTCTTCCAAATAATCTTTCTCTCGTAGACATCTTAAATGCTGTGAAAGTTTTTAAAATTCTCATTTGTTAGGAAGGAATTAACAGTGGTTGTAATATATGTTTTTACTCAGCTTATTTATTTCAGGAAGATGTATTTTAATAATTACCATATCTTAGAGGAGAGACGTGTCAGAATGAATACGGGACTGAATTTAATAGATAATCCTGTGAATCCCTAGCTGAGGACATTAGTGTTCACTGCTTTCAAATCTTTAGTTACTGGAGTTTTAATGAAAATATGTTTTCCTACTCTTGATAGAAAATTTGTGATATCAGTTTTTATCTTTGATTCACACAAGTAAAAACACAGAGAAGCCTTATGTAAATAAACCCATGTAATTTTAAAAAGATTTACTTTGTCAGCTTGCTTTTAAAGGGATAGTTTAAAATTCACATCTTTGTTAAACTAGAACGGAAGGATGATAGAGGCAGATGGAGGTCCTTGTTACTTTACAGTATTATTTCTTAATGGTACCAATCATTCTAAGTATTTTGTTTTCTTGGAATGAGAATGAATCCATTATGTCCTCATTGTGACCCTTGGGAATAGCTTTTTTATTTTTGAGGGGGAAGAAAAATGCTGGGCATATGACCTAGATTCACAGATTTCTTTTAGGTACTTTGCCGTTTAACGTGTGGAATGTATCTTTTTTATATTTTTTCCTTTTTGGAAGGCTAGTTTTTATTTATTATTTGTTGTGATGATTATGATAAGAAATAGTTATTTGTCCAAAATTCTAATTTACTGTGTAATTATAGGCCATAAAGTACTATTAAATCACGTTGTTAAATGATGAAATTTTCTTGTGGCTTTAGCACATTTAGTTTCATTTTTGATTTTAGGAATGGTTTATATTGGGTGGCAAATGTTTTTATAATTGGAAACAAAATACATGTGTATATTGTATTGGGGGGGTCTTTTTAAAAAGTGAAATAAGCCATTTTATGATACAGTTTGTTACTGGCTTTTTCTAAGATAAAGTAGATAGAGTAGTCTCAAAAGGAGTACTGAGGTCTACTCACGTAACCAAGATTTTATAATGTCCACATTTGTGCTGAATTCCATTAATGCTATTTTAACCTTAGTTTTATAGAATATAATACAATGTAATAAAAAGAGCCTTATTTACCATTAAAAGAAGTGACTAGCTGGCTTACAAAGCAGGAAGTTACAGACTGGTTCCTGATTACCTTAAAATTTGTATAAGATATATTATAGCATAACATCATTCCCCACTTCCCCTCCCAATGAAATTTTACCCTGTCTAATGTTTTAAATCTTGTAAAGAAATTATTGTGCCCTAAATTGATATATTTGCTGAGATATGGCTGGCTGGCTGGCTGCTCTGTCGTCAGAGAAGGTGGAATTGGCAACTGTGGTTATAGAAAAGGCCTATCATTAAAAAACAAAACAAAACAAAATATAACAAAAATGTTTAGAGTCTTCTGCTTTCCTAGGTTACCTGGAATGAAATACATGGCTTAAGATTGTTTTCTTTGGATATCCTCAATTCTGTGTACTTACTTTTGACTTTTTTTTTTTAAAGATCACTACTCTTTAAGACAGCTATCACTTCAATTGATGTTTATATTTAAACACAAAATTGATAAGTATGTTCCAGGGAACATCGTATTCTTACTTTGGGCCTATAGTGAGAAACCTTAACCCCCTTTTTTCTTTGGTTTTGCTTTTTATCTGTATTTAGGAATGAATTTTTGGCAGGGCTTTTTCTACTTGTTCCATTTTTCCCGGCATCATATTGTATCAGAAATATCACAGGTGTGTTGTGGAGATGGAAATAATCCAAGTCACCCTTAGACACTTACACTAATGTACTTTCCCTCTAACTATCATGTTCTTTCATTAGGATTGAGAGAATAACATCTTCACTCTGGTATAAAAATAGTATTAATTCTGGTTTGAGGACCAATTCTGAAAATGTAAGACTGTGTGGAGGAAGACTCATAAGTTCATTTGGTAATTTTATCAGACACACATTTTAAAGAAAACAGGTGTAAGAGAATGGGGTCGAGTTTTCAGTTCTATTTCTTATTAATGGACTTTATTACTTTATAATTTGGGGCACAGTATATCTTTAAAAAATGGCTTCTGATGTAATAGGAACTTACTTATTTCTGTAGGATAAATACCAATATGACAGGCAAACTGAAAAGATGATCATTTCGCTTACTTATACCCTGTTCTCTCATAGGAAGAGAGTGGTTTGATTTAAAATTTGTTAGGAGTCTCTGAAATTTTATTTATTTTGAAGACTGATTTGGACATGTAAATTTTGGATATAATGCACTGGGAACTATACTAGCTTTTGCCCAGTGCCCTAAATTTAGAGGTTTTTCTCACTACAAGAATGACACTGCTCAGTTAAAAGATCTGTGTACTTTGATCCATCATTGAGGAAAAGGAGCTAATAATTTACTTGTGTCACTTTCATTTTGGCCCGTGTGTAGATTTGTAAATTTGAGGCTTATATTTATATTTGAAAGAACTGTTGTGTATCACTTAAGAACAGATTTATGGAGGCTCACAAGGAATGTTAATAAAACTCAAATTCCTTTTTTTTTTTGCAGTAATTAGATTTTCAAAGTGGATGTTACAAAATTTTGTACTTACCGGCCACTTCCATGTCCTAGGCCTCTTTGGAACTGGATAGTTGTTGGTCTCTTTGGCCTTTTCTGAGGTGTCTTTCTTCGTCAGGAGATGTGTGCAGATTCTCTGGATATGCAGAGTAGAGCCACGTACTTGCTGTGTGTGTGCACGTGCGTGTGCATGTGCTTGAGGCTGAGGGATCCCTATTTGACTTCATGTGTCTGCGGGGAGAAGTAAGTACGAGGCACAACTGCTTATCCCCCAGGGGTGTGTATATATATCATAGATGGAGAACTGTCACACAATATAGCTTTTTACAGTTTGGAGGCTATTTATACAAGACTAAGTGGCTCTTTTTGGTTTAATTGGGTGATTGAGTGAATTAATTTTGATCTAAAAACTTCGTATACTTTAGTGACTTTTTCTCTTAGAATTTTGATGGAAAGAAAATGATACAGGTATTGGTACTGAGGTATCATTAAGTATCCACTTATTTTGCCTTATGCTAAGATAGGAATGAATGGAATTGTTGGTATACGCATACTGTAGTTTTAACTTAATTCACCCTAATTGAGTGACTGAGTGACTTTATCTAAGTAGAATAAGTGCTTCCACAGTATGTTTTCAGCAAACATGTTGTTTTCAAAGACTTTAACTTGGAGTAATTCTAAGCAAACTATTTCCTTAGATTTACTTCTTTGAATAGGATCCAGTAGGCAGTTTTCAAACCCACTTCTGAATGGATCAGTGCCAAGAATATTAGAAGGCTACTGAGTTTGACGGATGAACTAATGATGAAATTAATTTGTTCCTTGAATGATATTTATTGCTCGGAAAGAGACCAAAGCTCTAAAATGTTAAGCATATCCGGTTTACCAATAGACACTCTTATTTTAGGTAGGTGGCAGCAGAATCTGGACTAGATCTGTCATAGCAAGGCAGTCCTTTTGAACTGAACGAGATTCAGCTTCTGCTCACCATCTTCTGGAGGATGCTCTTCTCAGCATCTCGTTTGGGCCTTGATGAAAGATGAAACTTGAGAATCAGACAGGTCATTACTTATTAGGTGGCTCTGGAAGGGAAGCCATATTTGATGAAATCCAGAAGAAAATCCTAGACCACATTTTCAAGAATATGGGAGGCCTAAAAAAATTATACGTATTTATTTTTTTATTGTGATAAAATATACATAACATAAAATTTACTGTTTTAACCATTTTTAGGGGTACTGTTCAGTGCCATGAAGTCCACTCACGTTGTGCAGCCATCACCCCATCCATTTCTAGAACTTTTCATCTTCCCAACTGAAATAAAAAGTTTCATGTCAAACCTTCGTATTATTTATTAATGTGTATTGTAAGCAAAATAATCTTTTTAGAGCCATCAATCTTGCTGCTTCATAGTTTGTAAGTCCTTCCTCAGATATTCCCTAGCAGTGCGCATGCGTATGCGTGCATGCGTGTATGCGTGTGCGTGTCTGTGTGTGTGTGCGCGCTCATGCGTTTACCCCACTCCTTCCTCCCAGTTCTAACTTGGGGGTCATCTTCCCAGATCTGGTCTGTTTGGAAATGTGTTTTGTGTAAGTTAGTTGTTTCATTGTCAGATCATTAAAAGTTTAAAAGCAGCTTTTTGAAGACTTTCTGTTTAAAGGTTTGGGATACTTTGTTGAGAGAAACCTGGTACTTGGTTAGATAATATATTGGACATGAAAACAAACTGTTAGCGTGATCCTTTCCCCCCTTTACTTCTCTCATCTTTTGCATGTTAGCCTGTTTTCAAAACTGGTTTTATCTTTCTACTATTAGTGGAAATAATTTACAATGATAATTTTTTTCCAGTTGTGTTTTTTTTTTTTTTTTTTTAAAGATTTTATTTGACAGAGAGAGAGAGACAGCGAGAGAGGGAACACAAGCAGGGGGAGTGGGAGAGTGAGAAGTAGGCTTCCGGCAGAGTAGGGAGCCCGATGTGGGGCTCGATCCCAGGACCCTGGGATCATGACCTGAGCTGAAGGCAGACGCTTAACGACTGAGCCACCCAGGTGCCCCTCCAGTTGTGTTTTAAGTTTTGGACCATCCCAGCCCCCAAGCCTGAGCAAATCCATGTGATGCTGTGTCTTTTTCCATAGTGTTCTGTGCCCCAGATTTGTGCTTCCCCCCCTTATGTTTTTAATTTGTAGTTCTCTGCAAAACTGCAGAAATTCTTTGTATTTGGAAAAATTACTAAATTAAGATGATTGGTCTTTTAATTAAATTTAGAGGCAGCTGCAAAGGGATGCTTCTTAGATCCCGATTAGTCTTAGAAACAGACTTTTTGTGTGTGTAAAATTTGGAATTGTATTTTAACTGCTATTGATGCTGATATGTAGTTCCATCTTTAGACGATGAGTCGTGTACATTAACACTGAAGTCCACAGAGGACACAGAAATTGTACTGTGATGTAAGAGTGTGTACTTGGAAGCAACAATGATTTCTTAAGGTGTAAGCATTTAGCATTTGTGTATGCTCTAAGGTGTAGGCTAGATATGTATCTGCTCCGGATGATCAACTGGCCAATATTTACTAAGCACCCATTTTCTTCATCAGCCCTGTGCCGGACACTGCCGGTAGCTGGGGTGTGGGGATCACTGCTACTTTTGTGTGCGGTTCAGGGAGACAAAGCGTTGCCAAAGCCGGCTCCCCCTGAACCTGGGCATGGCATTTTTGGCATTGCTGACTTAGCACTGGCTCATTTAAACAAAGTGCAAATAGCAACCATGTGGGTCAGCAGTCTGTTGGCCTGCTTTTTTGGGTGGGGGAGTGGATTTTGGCAAAACAAATAATTGTAGATTGTTGTGATATGGTTGATGTGAGCTAGTGACTCTTTTCCATTTCTACCAATCAATTACTGGCTTTGTGCCACAGCAAAATAAAAATCCCACTACAAAGAATAATAGCTAAAAGAAGGAAAATATAATCACTTTGAAATTTATATAGAATGGTCCTTTTTCTTTTTCTCAGTTTTCTACATTACATGGGCTTTTGGAGAAAAGTTAAAACAGTCTGCTCAGATTTAGGAAGATACTTGGATTGCTGGAGTATTTTTGGTAACTGTTTAGATAATGTATGCTGGCTGAGGAGTAAATTCAGCTACTGCTTCTGGGTCCTGAAATAAACCTTTCAGAAAGCGAGGCATTGATGATTAGTGGAGGCTGTTCCAGAATTCTTAGTATCTCCTGTTTCTTTTTGTGCTGAGCATCTTAGAAGTTAAACCACTCACTGTACTTCATAGCCTTATTTTGAAATGACTGGTAATTCTAAAATTTGTCTAGAATTTGGCATCTAATTTCTGAAAATTTAAGAAGCAAATTTTAGGGTTCCGTGACCATATATTTATATATATATCAAGCTCTAACCCCATTTTAATATCCTTTAAATTTTCTGCTTTCAGTTTGTATTTTTTATAATAAATTCACTTTACCCAATGAATTATAAATGACCTTGGAAATAGAAATGTAAAACATTGCTACTGCTGAGCAAGAATCTGTCTGAAGAAGCAGACATATTTCTAAGGGAACTGGTATGTTTGTTGTTTATTAGTTTATTTCTGTGATTATGAGGATTTACGAGAGAATGCGAATGTATTACAAGGCATCCTGATGTAATGGAAAGATCGTGGGCTTGGAGTTGGTAAGACTTTGACTCACTTGTGAGCTTGAGTGCCCATTTTCTCTGAGATTCAGCAGAGGCTCAGTTTCCTGATGTGGAATGTTGTCTGCTGGGCGTGGTTGTCACGGAGCTCATCTCTGCAAATCCTGTGGCATTGTCATGTGGTACCTCTTCTCTTCCCACCTGTCTTTCCAGGGTGTAGTGAACCCCGAGTTCTTGCTCTCTGCCTGGCCCTGCTGCGCTTCAGGGTGTGGCTGCAGATAAGCCCCTGCCTCCATCAATTAGGTGACCCCAGTCCCTCCCAGCTGCAAAATTCTGTGCTGCTTTGAATTTTAAAAAATACAGTGTCTAATCAGCTATGCACCGCTGAACATCTTATTAAACTATACTGGATCCCGGACATGTTCAGTGAATATAAACTGAGGCCTATGCAAATATACAGATTTTGTGAAAAGCACTGCAATTTCCCTCACAAAATGTAGTTTTGTACTGATTGGGACTCTTGCAAGCAATTGCATGAATTGGTTTTGGTTGACCAGTAGAGCCCACGGTGGGTTGATGTCATTGGGTCTAAGCGGCTGCCTCACAGTATTCCATCCTTAATATTAATCAGTAAATTCTGAGAATCATTCCTTTCTTACATTTCTGAGACCTTTCCACTTTCATGATCTACGAAAATGATTAGCCTTTTAGGGGAAGTACTTTTTGCAAATGAACAAAGTTTCAAAAAATTAAAACTAGGTTTTGGGATTCTGAGTCGTGGACTTTGGTCTCTGATTCATGGTTAAGTAACTTCTGCATCTGTTTCAACTTCATTGAATATGTGATTCACATTTGGTCCTTAGCAAGATTATAATTTACATATCAGGGAGGCTTAGGGTTGCTCTCAAATAGTCAAAGCTGGGAATGTCAAATCTGAGAATGCCAAAGGCCTGTCTCAAATATGTAGGTAGAGAGGAATAGTTTTTTTTTTCTTCCTTTTTTGTTAATGCTGAGATTTATAAAAGTATCAGGGACAAAATTTAATTCTATTATGAACAAATACTCTGAGCACCACTTGGTGCTTAAGATACAAAGAGTCAATATAACATATGATCCATAATTTTCCCTGGTGAATTATCATAGGCTCCTGGTGTTTTATAAAGTGGAAATTAAAATGAATGGCTACATTATTCTCCTGCAGTTCTGTGCAGAAAACTATATCCCTCAAAGTGCATTATCTAGGAACTATTTGAAGAGTAGTTGATAATGTATCTAAACTGAAAATTTCCTGATGAATATATTATACATTTCCAACAACAGTTTCAAGGAAATCTGTTCATTTAGTGTTTCATGATCTTATGTGGAAGGTCAGTGTGCTTGGAGGTTGTTCTTAGGTGCTATGACATTGATGAGAAAGTGATCTTAATTTGGATTTTGTTTTGGGTATCATATGGGGATTTTTCAGCTAAAGAAATGACTTTATAGTGTTATTAGCATGAAGGATTTAGAATTCAGTTCATTTGGGGTCCCCGGGTAGCTCAGTCGGTTAAGCGTCTGCCTTCGGCTCAGGTCATGATCCCAGGGTCCTGGAATCTAGCCCTGCGACAGGCTCCCTGCTCAGTGGGGAGCCTGCTTCTCCCTCCCCTCCTGCTTGTGCTCTCTGTCACTCTCTCTGTCTTTCTCTCAAATAAATAAAATCCTTTAAAAAAAGAAGAATTCCGTTCATTTACCTTCACTGTATTGAAGAATCTCCTATGTGTTAGGGCTTTGGGAGTGTAGCAAGAACCAGGGCATCAGGCAGATGGTTGTGGAGAGCCTACTGTATGCCTGGTACTGTGGTGGATGATGGATTCCTTGGTGACAAGGACGTGGACCTTGATGAATTGACAATGCAGTGACTAAGGACTAGTAAACGTGCTACACAGTACAGTGTAAATGGTTCAGTGGGAGAAGTCCTGATGTTAGTGGGATATCCCACAGAGACTAGATCGAGGTGGGGGAGAAGTAAGAAGGCTCTGCACACTAAGGTTGAATAAGCTGAGACCTGGTTAGTAAGCAGACGTTAACTAAGTTAACCAAGTGATGAGGCCTGGAGATGGAAGCAGGGAGGGGCAAGAGCAAGAGCCAGCAGGTTAGAGAACCTGGAAGATTGGATGTTGACTACCTGTGTGACATTGGGCAAGTGACTGCACCTGCCTGAGGTTCGAAGTTGCCTCCTGCCCAAAGAGATGGGAAAGAAGACTTAATCCGTGGAATTGTTTTGGGAAGTACACTTGATAAAATACTGGCATACTACCTGGTAAGGAAAGGGATGTTTTCAAAAAGTGACAAAGGATTGTATTTTCTCATGGACAATGAATGAAAATGAGTTAGATGTGGTTCTGTATTAATTTAACAAGTTAATTTAACAGCCTATTAGTCTTTCCTCTTGGAACAAATGGTTAACATTTGAAGCTTATTTTTAGTCCAGACAGTTTCAGTTCTTTATTGCCTGATGTGTTTGTACCTTGCCAAGTGTTTAGGGAAAGTGAGTGATGGGGCAGTCGATGACATTTCTAAAATGTCTGCTGTTGTTTGCCAGTCGTATTTTTTTAACTGGTCAGGAAAATAAATTCAGAAGATCGATAATTGGAGCATTTAATTTCACCATCATCAACAAACATCTAGTGACCTTGGTGTAGGGGCACTGTACCAGATAAAAAGATACCCAAGGAATCTTTGGAAAATTGTTAAATATCGTGTCGTTCATTGGTAAGCGCAGAGGAATATCCTTAGATTACGTGAATATTGGTGATTACAATAAATAATACAGTTTGTGGAATATTTTTATTTTACCTACTATTCCATTTAACTAGAAACATGAATTGAATAACTCCGGCCTCATAAGCAATTTAAATTTTGAATCGAAGGAAATTGGTGGTAGGCAGACAACTTGCAAATTGGTGAAATGGAGCTTTTGCTTTTAATTAATTTTCTCCATGTGTTAAAGAAGTAGTTTATTAACTGTTGAAAAGTTTTAAAAATTGTAGTCACATTTGTTATGATTTTGCTGGGTTTGAAAGTCTTCCCTTTCCCGACTCTTGGTGTTAGCTCCTTTCATTTTCATTTGCTGAGCAGAGAGAACGCTCAGGAAGGTGCATGCTACAGCACGCAGAGGCATGCTCTGTGAAAGTCTTGGTTTCTCCTCTGGTATCCATCATGTGTGGCAAGACTTAGTTTCCCTCCTCCACTGAGACGTTTGTCAGAAGTATGAGCACTTTAAAGCAGTAGCATTTTACTTTTATTCAGCAATTAGGGAAGATAGGACGTGAAAAGCAATTTTGTGTTTTGTCTTTTATTGTGCATTAAGTTCCTGTAGTTTTCCCTATTGCTATATTATTAATGAGGAGGGAGAGAAGAATGGAGGGAGAGGTTGAATTTTATTTAAGACAGTTATGTTCGGGTAACTTAAAGGAATGTGCTTTTTTTAGTCTAACTACCCTTTCCTGGGGTTTCATGGTTCTCTGAAAAACTAATGCAAAGAAGTTGTAATCAGCTGTTAAGATATTTGAGCCAACTGGTTGTCAATATGTTGAAGTTTTATTCTTGGTGTGTCTAGAAACTTCATATAAATGCATTTTATGAAGAAGGAGGTGTACTAGCCTGGCTGAACTGTTAAAGCTGAAATCTGGATTTGATTTGCATATGTGGTATTTTTTAGGGACTCGCAAAGTTTCACACATGAAATAAACTAGGTAGTGTGTATGGCATCACATGATCAAAATATTTTTCCCCTTACTGCTGCCAGAAGCTATCTATTGCTTTTCAACAATCTTACTTGTTGGGCATCATGCCAAGATGTTTAAGACAACCCCTTACGTGAGCTGTTCCATTCTTAACCTCTTTGACTGAAGTGCCGTGACCTTCACATATGTAGATTAGCCATGTGCTCTGTGAATTGAAACTTGCTGCCTCAGGAAGAAAGGGTTTTTCTTTTTATTCCACTGGGAATTTGACAGCCATTCATCCCTGACCTGGGCAGAGGTAATGCAAGGAAATTGGATTCAAATGGAACACGGACAGATAACACAGGGAGGCAGGCAAGCTTTCTACCTTGCGGAGGATGAAAATATCCCATGGTATAGAGAATGTGCTGATGCGAAGGATCTGAAAAGTAACAGATACTGAGAGAGAGAGGTAAATGTAGGCATTTTGGAACAATGTCCTTTTAAAAAAGGAAATTGTTATTATGGGCATTTCTAATTAGCTTTAACTCTACTCTTTCTCTTCCTTTCTAACCTAAGTTTTTGAAATCTTTTTTTTGTATTTTAAAAAAATTTCTTAACACGACTTGAGAATTAAATAATGCTAATATTGTGGGCAAGCGTGGACTTACATACATTTAATCTAGATGAGTCTCTCAAAAGTGGAAGTCATTAGAAAGTTGGAGAGATGAATGTATCACGTGTATCTAGAAGAATCAGCAAGTTTCTTTGTCTTTACACTCTAAAATTTTGAAGTGAATTGATACACAGAGTTTTACTCATGTGAGAGTTCTGAGTTTTGTAATGATTAATAAAAATAATGAACAAAAATGAATTTTTCTGTTTTTATTAGACAGCTAGTTTTAAAGAATGTTCACCTTTGCTTTGTTGGTAAACATACTTGAAATTAAAGTAAAATTCAGTGTAAATAATAGTCATGACACTTGATTAGGTTGATATGACAGAGTGTTGAGAAGGAAAGTTCTCATTATAAGAATAATGGGTCTGAAGTGGTACTCCAACTGGTTTCTTCGCAAAAGGAGGGCATGATTAGGGCCGCCTGAAATTTATGAGTGCTTTTGTGTGGCTTTCAGAGCCGAGCCTTTCCTGTGTACATTAGGGCTTGTGAAATATTATGGGTCAGAGCATCCGTTACAGGCTCCGTGGGAGGCGTTGTTGATACCCAGCCTCTTCTATGGGGTGCAAAAGAGGATGTCTGTGTGGGGAATGTGCTTAATGAATACAGTAGACTAAGAGGAATACAGAGTTATCCCTTGACTCGAGGAAGACTTGTTTCTTTCCATATGAGGACTAATAAAAAAATTGGGAAAAGTATCTGGTTATGATCATGCAGAATGTGGGGCCTTTCATGGATTTCTGTTAACATGGCAGACACGAGGAGTGATGGTCCATAGATGGTAGGACTCAGGTCTTACCAGCTTGTTTACGTGCAGTTGGGAAGATGGAGCAGCAAGTCCGTCCTCCCAGTGAGATGAGTGCAGGGCTCAGGTGAGGAGGGGCCTGCGGCTGAGAAGACAGAGTAGGAAAAGGAGCAAGGCAGGCATGTGATTCACGTCCGGGTGGAGAGGTGTGGAGTGGCCCTCCCGGGACAGCACGCAGCTGGGTACAGATGAGGCAGAAAAAAGGGTAGTGAGTCAGCAGCCAAGCCTTGAGGGATTTTTCTTGTTTCTTTTTAAACGGTGGCCTGTATTTTTTTTTTTTTTAAGATTTTATTTATTTGTTTGACAGAGAGCACAAACACAAGCAGGCGGAGCAGCAGAGGGAGAGGGAGAAGTGGGCTCCCCACTGAGCAAGGAGCCTGATGCGGGGCTCAATCCCAGGACCCTGGGATCATGACCTGAGCCGAGGGCAGATGCTTAATCGACTGAGCCACCCAGGTGCCCCTAAACGGTGGCCTGTGTTAAGAGTGTTATATGGGTACACAGGAAATCAGTCTCTCCTTCTAGTCAGGTGTGATTGGTAAAAATATTACAAACACACTGCTTTCCATTCTTGGCCTCCCAAATAAAGAACAGAGTTTTAGAGCCCCGAGTAATAGTGATCTAATAAAAGCAATAATAGTAATAATAGTTCCTATTATTGAATACTTACCTATGTGCTAAGCACACTGCACGTATTAATTGCAGTCTTTCAACAGTCTTGCAAGGCAGTCTCCCAATTTTATGGACAAGTAAACTGGTAAAATTAAGTTTGTTCACTATCCAGGTATGTCTGGTGCGAAAGCCTGTATTGTCTCCACTAAAGGAGTAGTTCTCAAATTGGTTGTGCATCCGAATCACCCAGGGAGGCAGACAGGGCCTTCAAGTCCTCCCTGCGCCCGCCCCCCCGCCCCCCAGTGATTCCAGTATCCTGAGGCTGTGGGATGCCCGGATGCCCACCTTTCTCTTCCCACAGAAGTTATTGATTTATTTAGTGGTACAATTTAAATAGACTTTTTTGTTGTTAAGACACGTAGAATTACATATTTCTAATCGAGCTTTTACTATATTTTGGCTCCGTAGTCATAACAGACAAAGAGGAAAGAATCTGTGCTTCAAGGGCACGAAGGTGGCTATTGATCATTTTACTGGTGGCGTCACTGAACATTAATTTACATCCGCCTGTCAGAGGAAACTCTGTCCCACGATCTGGGTCATTGCTTGGAGTTATCAAGGGAGGCTATGAAATAGTCTGTTGCTGTTTGAAGAGGAGCATAGGTTCTGTTCTGCGTTTATTCACACGTGGCTGTGACTAAAGTTTCTGGGATGAGGAGGTGATGGACCAGCATCTAGAACAGTGTCTACTACATAATACCTGCTTAATAAATAGTTTTGATGGGAGAATGGATAAATGGACTGGCAGCGTCTCAGGGTCCTGAGTTACGCATGTTATGAGCCCAGAAATCTTAAATCCAAGAACGTATGAAGAGAGAATGGATATGGAAGGGAGGACAGGTGACAGTTGGGGACCAGAATATTGGAGAGAAGGGAGGACACAGGCAGCCGGCAGCGAGAATTCTAGAGTGAAAAACCAACAGATTTAATGTTTGTCATGTGCCCAGAGTGAACTGCTGTCGTGGTGAAAGTGGTAAGATGGACCCCCCCCCCCCCACCAAATTGGCAGATCTTAAAATAATTGAGACGCTAACGCATAGTGACGAGAACAAATATAAGGCAGGAAAATCCTCCCAGTTCTTTGGTGAGGTCATCTCATGACATGCAGTCAGGAGTATTTCTGTCTTTGCTGTTGCCACATGGCCATTCTGGAACCAGAGTCAGTGATATTGGGAGGGTATTGAAAAAGCACTTGATCAGTGGACCCTGTCCAATCCTTGTTTCCTTTGTGACTTACTTAGTGGCGAACTTCTAGGCTGGCCAGGCCACGGAATGTTGGGATGTGTCCTGAGACCCTTTTAGTCTTTCTCTTCCTAATTCTGGCTAATAGGAAGGTATGGTACTGGGAGATTTCCCTTGTGTGTTCCCAGCTGTTCCTCTCTTCTGAAACTTGTCCATAAAACCACACATCTCACGGCTTTAGAGAAAACTAGTTTGGCCCATAAGCTTGTCATAGACACACGGTGTAAGTTCCATTCCACTTAGCCCTTACTGCAGAAGTGTGTGAGCAGTGGGAGAGGTCCCAGTACTGGCTCTGTTCACGTCTGTTTCCTGGGTTTGCAGCTTGTGTTTTTCTCACCTCCTGACTGCTCCCAAGTTTGAGGTTGAGAATATTTCTGAATGACCTACCTCCAGAATGCTATTTTTAGCTTAGAATGAAACGAAGGCTTTCCTGTCTTGTGTTTCCTATTTTCTAATAATACTTGATTTTCTTTCATTATTTAGATTAATGTACCACTCCTGGAGTAATCGGGGATTTATAGTTTGTGAAGTTAATGCCGACTACATCTGAGCCATCTCAGGCAAACGAATTAACAGTCTGTTTTTAAGAACCCATTGGAAGAAAAAAACCCACACAAACCGGTAACCTGTGTTTTAGGCTGTAGCTGTTTGTCGCCAGCATGTCCTTTTCTCTAAGACTGGATCTTTAATTTTGTTTGGTTCTTCAAGCTTATGAAGGGAATGAGCATCTCTGGTGTCTTATCAGTCACATATTAATCTCGTGCCCTATGGTATAAGGTATCTGTTTTTTGCCTAGAAAGCTAACAGCTGTGTGGGTACTTCCAGAAAGTTTCTGTAGTAATGTATCATTCATCCAGTGCACGGTTTCCAGTAGCACCAGCATAACATCCTGAAACAGCTGAGAAAGCCTTCAGAAGGTAACTCAGGGCGCTCAGGAACTCAAGCCTGTCAGAGAAGAAGAAAGCCGTTCCCTCCCTTCCCAGGCATAGGGGAGAGTTACGTGGTTCTCCATGGTAACTCCCTTTTTTGCCATAGTATCAGTACAAAGTGGAGGAGTTAGTTGAGCAGCTGTGGGCAGCAGGTGAGAAGTGGGGCCACGGAGAAGCAGACGGATGAGATGCGGCAAGTTCTGCCAACCACAGGGAGGGAAGCAGCTGTGCTGGCTTTGTCGCTGGTGACCTTCTGAGGGAGTCAGGTGAGAAGCAGGCCACGCCTTCCAGGCCTCGCTGTCTTTGAGAGCCTCGGATCCCAATCTGGTAGGAGAAACACCGAGGATAGTAATATGGGGACATTTGAGGGATACATCCCATACCCCAAGAAACCTTGGGAGAGAAGAATGGAAAACCAGGGTTGAGGGTCGGTGGCAGGCTTTGAAGTCGATGGGCATATACTGTGCTACTTCATCCTTGACTCATTCAACAAATAGGTATTCATATCTAGTCAGATGCTGATCTGGTTACCTGCTGGGTGAAAGTTAGTGTTCTAGGTGCTGGGGACACAGCCATGAATAAAACGCAGGCCCTGCTTTCCTAAGGCTTACCTTCCAGTGAAATTTAATCCCAGAGATGGCAGAACCACCTGTCCACGTGGGGGTGACACACTTTATAGTCGGGATGAATAGCAGCACAGGGGAATTCAAAAGAATTGGAACACTTTCCAAAACTGGTTATTTACTAATGAGGCCATATGTGAAAATGTAATAAAAATCGCTTTATAAAGGAACTATCATGGTTATTTCTGTAGTCTCAGAAATGCTCAGCATGCACCTCTGGTGTCAGAGGACAGCGATGAAACGTAGCATTTTTACTGTCAGTGGTTGAAATGGCAAATGGCAGCCCCAATGCTGCCTTCATTTCCTCCAAGCTGAGAGGAGGAAGTGGTGCAAACACAAAGCTCTCGATCTGACTCCACAGGGAGAAATCAGATGGTATTGTAACTCTTTGAAGGTGCTCACTTACTTTTGAATTATCCTGTGTATTTAGTGACAGACTGGTTCTGGACATGTTGGGTTTGAGATGTGTTCCAAAGAGCTTACTGGAGATGCTCATAGGCAGATAGAAAGTACTGGAGGGTGATTTGGGCCCAGTATATGAATATGGGTTCTACGCATGAGGTGCTGGTTGAGAATGGAGTTCATGAGATTGCCCATGGGAGCATGTGTATGGGGAAGAGAGGGGTGCTGAGGGGTTTTAGGGAGCACTAACATTGAAAGAGTGGAAAGGGAGCCAGCCAAAGAGCCAGAAAAGGAGATGGAAAGCATGCGGAGAGTTCGACAGAAGCCACGGGGGACAGAGGATTCTGGAGGGGAGACATGCACAGCTGTGGTAGGCTCTGAGGAATGTTCAGATAAGAGTGGGCGCTGAGGTCTTGTCCTCTGTGCTCATCGATGACCTTCGGAAGAACAGTCAGGAGGGAGGCAAGCTGCTGCAGCAGGCTGTAGGGTGACTAGGAAGTGAGAAGGAGGCTTTCAGATGGTAGGAAGAGGAGTGGGGTTTCTTTTTCTTTGTTTTTAAATTTTATTTAACTGGGAGAGGGCTAGAGAATTTGGTTTGCTGTGTTGTCTTCTTTGTGCCCAGGCACTGGGCTGCATGCTCCCTGAAGGCCAGTTGCCCTCTCCCTCTCCTGTTGGACTGGGCTCTGTCTGGGTAGGGACCCGAGGGGTCCTTTCTCTTGTGTCCCCAGTGTCTGATGCAGTGTCTGGCACATGGTGGGACTCAGTGTATGACCGTTGAGAGGCCACCCGTGTTATATGAGGTCCCTAATTTAGTCCTTGCATCATTCGTATGTGACCGGAGGGGGCACATGTGTTTTGAGCAAGGCCAACAAGTGATGGCCCCACGAGTAAATCTGAGTCACATTAACTCCGCAGCCTGCTGCCGTTGGTCTTTGTTAAGGGTGGAGGATATACACTGAATTTGTAGGCTGAGGGGAAGAAGGCACATTTTTATAAAGACTACTTACAAACATGTCCACGTCTGTGCCAGTAACCTTAGGCTAGGGCAGTGGTCAGCAGGAGTAAAAGCTGTTGTTAGACATCTGCCCGTTACCGTCTCTGAAAACTTGTGCTTGGGAGCTGGCATTCAGGATTAGCCACTAAAAGTTCTGAAACCGTTTGCTCTGTGTGTATAAGTTATTCTTAGGTGTTAACTTGCTAGGCATGTATGGAATTTCCACTGGGTGTTTGTAGTGAAGCCATTCTTTAAATTACAACTTGCTACCCATCCCCTTTCCCTCACAGTACCTGGAACCTCGAAAGGAAATGGCTTGTTTTTCCGTTGTACTGAAATGTTAAGTTTTGAGTAATTAGTAATATAAAACACTTTCCTGAACAGTTACTTGGTGTCAAGCAGTGCTAAGAACCACTTGGCATAACCTATGAAAGAGGTATTGTTATTGTACCCATTTTACGGACGAGTCAACGAGGCCTAGTCCGGATAAGCCTCAGGAGCATGTCTAGGACGTGGCGTGGGCCCAGCGTGCGCCCAGCGTGCGCTCAGGTATTCTGACTCCCGATGTGTTTGTTCTTAGCAGTGCCCGGTGTGAGCAGAGTTAGGTGAGTGGGCTGCCTTTCTGTTGTGGAAGCTGTCACTATAATAGCAGTTTTTTTTTTCTTGCTTTCTTACTTACATTCACATCATTTGATATTCTATGAGGATATTGGACATGTCGGTGAAGAAAAATATCCCTTTCCCATCAATGGGATATTATTTGCTTACACATGGAAGATAGAATCTTCCAAGAAGCCACACAGTAGGTGGTTCCCCCTCCCTCCGCCCCCGTGCGGGCAGCAGGTGAGCTAGAGGAGAGTCCTTTCCTTCTTCTGTCTGTCCTAGGAGAGGGGGCCCTACGGTGCGCCCCTGGACTCCCTTTCTTCAGGACCCACGCCTTTATTATACGTGTCCCTTCGGCCCCTTCTGCTCTGCCAGTTAGGAAGCAGTTTTGAACTAAGGTGCATTTCTTTTTTGATGAGAGTGTGAAGGGGATCTTTATACTTGGTTTACTTTTTAATACTATTCCACCTTCCTGAAGAGAAAACTCCGCGTCCTGATACATAATGTGACCGAAGGATGTTTTTCCAGCAGAAGGCTTTCGTAGTATTAAGTTACCGAGTAGAGCTGCTCTGTCCAGTATGGTAGCCAGCAGCCACATGTGGCTATTTAAGTTAAAATTAATTACAATTACGTAAAATTAAAAACGCAGTTGTGCAGTGTACTAGCCACATTTTAAGTGCTTAAGAGCACATGTGCAGCACAGAATAGAACGTTCCCATTGCTGCAGAAAGTATTACTGGACAGTGCTCTCTGGAGACTCCGGTTGCATCTTGTAATTTTGAAAACGCTTTAAACATCGATTACTGTGCACCACTCTTAGTGCAAAATGTGAGCTCCTTGAATTTTGGATGGCCATAAATAGGATTGAATCTCAATTTTGAAAATATTCTTTGTTATCAACAGTCCAAATGTGTTGTGATGATCCAAAATTAAAAATTGATGGAAAAAAACCCCAATAAAACAATATTACAAGAAAGAATTTCTTTCTCTGTTTCGGACTGTTTTGTCCAGGCTTTTCTACCACGTCATCTGAGGATTGTAGGAACGGAGAGGGCATCTATGTTGTCCACTATTTTTAGGAGGAGAGAAGAGGCTGCTACTCTTTGGAACCGAGCGTGGGGAAGGCTGTTTTACTTGATTTTGTTTTATATATCCACTGAAAATAAATGTAAGACTGGTTAGTGTTTTTGTTTTTTGTTTTTTGTTTTCCTTCTGAAATGTCTGAAGGAAAGTACTTGATTTCTGTCTGTGTCACAGTTTGAACTTTAACCAGTGGTTTGGTAGTTGGAATAGGTTATGCATTTTGCTGTGGAAAAAAATCGAATTGCTTTCTCAGGGTTGACTAAAATGTTTTAACTCTTCATAGCAAATGAGGCATGAAACAAATTGTCAAAAGGATGGAGACAAAGTTATTGCAGCACGGAATGTTTAACGGGCTGGTGATGTTCTACCAGAGGTGTGAGCCGAGCAGATAAATGTGTAAACGGCACCTTTCTCCTTTTCCCCTGCCCGATTTTTCACAGCTTGTCTTCGCGAGAGGACCTAAATCTGTGTCAGAAAAATCGCAGCCCTTCTGAAAGTGTTAGATTATAGTGTTGCTGTGAGGAATAATTAAGAAGTACTATAGGCAATGGATTAGGAGAAATAAACTTCCTGTTTGCAAACATTTTCCTGCACATCATCATTAGATGAAGCAAAAATAAATTTTTAGTGTTTCTAGAAGCTTGATTATGTGTAAAGTATGTCACTGCTTCTTTATGCCCATATACTCCTCTATTCATTTGCTGTGCATCGTTCTACTCCGAATAATACCCTTTTTAGGATTTACGATTTTAGGATTTAGTTGTTAGGATAATAATGCTTGAACTGAAAGATAATGAAGTGTTTAAATCATGGACTTTTTACTTCTTAAAATAGCAAATGTTAATTCAGGGACCGACTAGAGTTTTAATAGGTGGTACTTTACATTTTTTGGCTACTCCTTCCTTCACTTTCATTTTGAGGTTTCTTTTATAGGGTTTTAGAATTTATTAAGATATAGCAAATAGAAGGTTACAGCTCTCCCAGCCCACTGGGGCTTTTAATTTCAAACATAGATCATAGGATGGCCAAAATAGATGTTCCATAGAGAGTGTGAGGGGAGAAGTAGTAAATAAATAAAGAGAAAGATTATGCATTGGCCTTGTTTTTCTGGGGCTAAGTATAAGTTATTTTTTATATTTGTAACTATTTTTAGCATCTTACAAAGGGGTGGATGAATATGTGTATATATGTTTACGAGTATATGTTTTGTGTTGTATTTATGTATGTGTATACATATTTGCTGTAACTACAGGCAGAAAACAGACAAGCAGCATCCTATCACACTATTACAGCTGGTCTTTTGCATCTTTCCATCTCCTTGTTACTTTTAATGGGTGTATGTGTGACTATGACCGTTTTTTCATCCCTTTTTTTACTTAACCACTATAGTAATAGGTATATATAGGGAGTAGAATAAATTGATTATACGGTTTCCAAGCAACCATGTTTTTTATTAGACTGACTCCAGGATGTAGAGATGATTGAGGTTGTGTGTGTGTGTGTGTGTGTGTGTGTGTGTGATTTTTATGCATTTATTTAAGCCTTTCAATGAAGATTGAAGAGCCAGCATTTTATTTATGGAATGCAGTCTACATTTATAAATTTATGTAATAGAAATGCATGTATATTTCCTGTGAGTTTTCACATACAGAGGCGTAAATGGGTCTTGCAAAGATTGTCATAGATGCTACTTGCCTTTTTAAGAGGGAACCAAAATATTTTCCTTTCCCCTCCTTTCGATTTGCTCTTATCTTTGAGCTACCTTCTATCTATCTTCTGTTATCTTCATCCCTCTGTGTGCATATCTGTCTCATACTTACCTAGACTTACCTTTGCTTTTGTTTTGCGGTTATTTATGATTCCCCGCCCCCCCCAACCCCATCCCCTTCAAGTGAATTCTCCTTTTGTTTTCATGGTGTGCTTTTTCTTGCTTTCATTTTGTCTTTTTCTTTTTATTCCTCTTCCTTTTCTTGATCCAGTTCTTTCTGTCCCTCCTCAGCTGCTCACATTGAGTGGATCAGTTTATAAGCTTCAAATTCCATATCCTGCCTGAGTGGGCATTCATATAGAATTTTTCTTATGTGTCTGTGGTTACCTTTTGCCAGTGTGTTTTAAAAATCTGACCCTTTTGATCTCTTCATGTCCCCGTTTTTTTCTCTTCCTAAAACTAAGTTTTAAAGATTAGGTAGTATTACTTACTAATTGCCAGTATTTGTAAAGAGACGTGTAATTAGAGCAGGAGTTTAACGAATGCAAACATCTTGCTAAAGTTCTGTACTTTACTCACTGACCTTTGACTGTTTAACTAATAATTGCTTATTTTTTTTTTTTTTAAGATTTTATTTATTTTTCAACAGAGAGAGAGAGACAGTGAGAGAGGGAACACAAGCAGGGGAGGGGGAGAGGGAGAAGCAGGCTTCCTGCGGAGCAGGCAGCCCGATGCGGGGCTCGATCCCAGGACCCTGGGATCATGACCTGAGCCGAAGGCAGACGCTTAACGACTGAGCCACCCAGGCGCCCCACTAATAATTGCTTATTATAAGTATGTATTTGTTTGCTTATATTACTCAGGCTGGAACAAACCTCCTGCAGCTTACCCTGGAGTCTGGTTCCTCTTAGGTAGATGCTTATTCTGCAGCATGGTCGTGGCTCCTTGGATTTGAATTTTAAGGCAGATTTAGCATACACACTTAATTTACCTGGCTCTTGCTGGGCAGCCTGCTAAGTGAGAGAAGGACTAGACAGAATAATCCAGTGAGTAAGGTATTCAGTTTGAATACCCAGCTCTGCCACTTATTGTTTCTGAAATGGCGAGAAAGTACCCAAGTGCCGGGTTGTTTCGCGGCGTAAATGAGACAGTCTATGTAAGCATATGGAGAGTGTTTTCTGAGTATTGACTGCTGTTCTTACCATTGCCATTACTGAGGAAGCAGGTTTACACTTCATTCAGGGGAGGTATCAGTTTGCCTATAGGAATACTCTCTGCTGTTAGAGCTGCTACTGGGAAAAATTTTTCATTCAAAGGCCACGTTTCCTTTTATTTTCTTTCTTCTCCACATGTGGACGGAAGAAAAAAAAATAGGGAGAGTTACATACAAACTTTGAAACCTTGTGATGTGATTGTTTTCCAGTTAGAAAGCTCATTTCTAATTTATATTATGGTCACTTTGCTTCTATCACG
The DNA here is from genome assembly GCF_054177405.1 of Leptonychotes weddellii. Taxonomy (NCBI): domain Eukaryota; kingdom Metazoa; phylum Chordata; class Mammalia; order Carnivora; family Phocidae; genus Leptonychotes; species Leptonychotes weddellii. The sequence continues at coordinate 121,263,793 of NC_138376.1, forward strand.
TTCACTGAATTAGGTTCAATGCCGGGGCCCACTATCTTAACCGTAAACCTTGTTGTTTCTGTTCCTACCAGTAAAATGGGGATTAAATGAACTGTCAGGAGAATATACTGCCTGGGTCCTCAATAAATGTTAAACTCATGTACAGTGCAGCTAACAAACCTTTAAAGCCTTAAAAAAATGGCATATGGTTTTCAAAAACTGCTTTTAGTTTCTGAAGTTGGGACACTGTGCCTTAATGTGTCACTCAGTTGAAAAACAGGTTCTGTCTATGGCTTTCATAATTTCATCAGAGCTGGCTTGGAGGTGTCCTTGTTCTCTATTCGTTCTTCTAAAGACACATTTTACATCAAAATACATTTCACAGGCTTTTTTGCATCACAATTTCAACCAAAGTTCAAATGTGGGTTGTTTGATATCACTTAGTAAAAATAACTTTGCAGATCATTTAAGTGCTTTTCTTACCTAGTTCTCTCAATCTCGTGAGATTTGGTTAATATCCCTGTTTTGTATATGCAGAAGCTGAAGCACAGTTACTTGTTAAGGGCACAGCTTGGAGTCAAGCCAGGTTGGGTACCCCAAATCTGAGCTTTTTTTTTTTTTTTAAGATTTTATTTATTTATTTGTCAGAGAGCGAGAGGGTGTGCGCGCACAAGCAGGGGGAGCGGCAGACAGAGGGAGAAGCAGGCTCCCCGCTGAGCAAGGAGCCTGACTCACCCCAGGACCCTGGGATCATGACCTGAGCCGAAGGCAGACACTTAACTGACTGAGCCACCCAGGCGCCCCAAATCTGAGCTCTTTCTGGTATGTTACAGAGATTCATCAACCTATAGACATGTTAATTTAAGCATTTAGGTCAGGGGTTGGCAAACTTTTCCTCTAAAGGGCCACAGAGTCAGTATTATAGGCTTTATGGGCATTGTCTTAGTTTCAACCTCTGAACTCTGCTGGTGTGACACAAGAAGCCATGAGCAGTATGTGAAAGATGGGCAGGCTGTGTGTGCCCCTAACACTGTGGATGCCGATGTTTGAATTTCATGTAATTTTATATGTTGTGAAATACTCTTCTTCTTTTGATTCCCCCCCACCCCCAACTATTTAAAAATGTAAAAAGCTTTCTTAGCAGACTGGTCCTCCAGAAACAGGTAGTGGACCAGATTTGGCCTGCAGGCCATAGTTTGCCTCCCTCCGGTTTAGATCTTTATTGGGGCAGGACATATTTCTCCATTTCAGGTTCCATCCATATCTTTCACCCTTTCCCTCCGCCCAGTTAGCCATCTTTATTTACACAACTCTGTATTCTCTGGGATCTTGGCTCTGCACGGAGCTGGAGGATTTTGGCCTTTCAGATGAGACTGGGGTCTCCAGGGAGTAAATGGATCGCCCAAGGTTGGCAGTCCCATTAGCAAGAGCTTGCACATATTAAAGGAGGCTTCTTGATTCTCTGTATAGTAGTCTTTTTTGTTGGGATTTTTACTGGCTATGATTTAATTGTGTTTTTTCATGTTCTAGGTATTCTCTCATTTCCTTAATTTCCCCGCCAAAGGTTTTTAGTTTATTCTGAAAAAAAATTTTTTTTTTTTACAGAAGTGCAGTGCACGAATATGTTCTTATATAAAAAAAATTCAAACACTGGCAAAAACATTTATGTTGAATATTTAAATTCCTTTCACCACTTCCACTTACCAGAAATGTATTTTTTCTAGCCTACTTTTTCTTTAAAAATACTGCATATGAACGCATACAATTATATAAACATAAATAATCCATGTGTAAGATCATATTATATACATTCAACTGTTTTTTTTCCTCCCCCCGAAGCCTCCTTTGGACACATCCCATTGGTTCTGCTTTTTAACTTGGGGTAATTTTGTGTGTGTGGTGGCAGAGAGGTTCTCTTATTATTGTCTAAGCAGTCAGTGAACAATTGTGAAAAACCCTCACATTGTCATTTTTACTGTGGACTGCTGAATCATTTTGGAATGTCATTGTCTTGTGAGGCTGTTGGCCAAGAGGATTTGCCTGGAGGGATCATGACAGGGTCTTTAGGCATGAGCCCTGCATCGCCTTTTTTTGTGACATCCTCAGATGCAATCCCAGGCTGTGTCACTGTTTACTTGTGTGCTGTTCATAACAGAGTTTCTTACAAGGAGTGTGTTATAAAAAGGCTACAAGATGTGTTACCTTTGATGCTTTAACCCTATTGTATCCCAAAGCTGAAGCAGGGGGAGACATTTCAAAGTAATTGAATTCAGTAATTGAAATTTCAAAAAGTAATTGAGAGAAGATGAGGGCATTTCCTCTTTGGAAGGCATTAGCTGGATTTTTTTCCTTAAGTTATTTTCATTGTGTCCAGTTAGCTTCAGAAGTAAGAAATGAGAACAGAAAGGAGAACCTACAGTGGTATAATGTAGATCTGGAAATATTTCAAAGTTCTCCTTTTTTAGGTATAGTACTAAATAGATACCCTAGTTAGATGGGGCTATAACTTTGTAATTAAAATCTCTTGAAAAAAAAAAGGGACCTTCATCATGCTTTTGACAATCTCTTGTGTGGTAGCCTTGTGAATATGGGCTCTCGCCAAAACTGACCGTGAACCAGAAGGGCCCTGGTGCTTGTCAGTCCCTGTAGTTCTCTTATAGGCCCCATGCCACAGATTTTCGTGGAGTCATACCTTTTTCCTTTTCATTCTCTTTCATGCCTGTGTTCTTTTCAGTGCAGCTGAAGACAAAATTTTTTTAATTAGGGTCCACGCTGAGTGTGGAGCCCAACACGGGGCTTGAACTCACAACCCTGAGATCAAGACATGAGCTGAGATCAAGAGTTGGATGCTTAACTGACTGAGCCACCCAGGCGCTCCTCAGTTCAGCTGAAACTTTTTAAAAAATGTTTTAAGCACACGGAGTCTTCACAGTTAAAGAACTTTTTCTAATCTCTATGCAGATATGAAAATTGAAAATAAAAACGTCTATATTGTTTCTTAAGAAGGATTTATTCATTATTCGAATAAAGAATTTGCCGATCTGGTTTTAAAATATAAATGATTATCCTGCTCTCTTCTGCTCTTGTTTTTGCTTGATGAAAGGAAAGAAATTTAAAAAACAAAAACAACATTTAGAGACACTAAAATCTTTGATTAAAAACAGTGTTAAGGATTTTTGTTTCATTGGACTTTGGGGAGAAATATCTTGAAGTTGTACATAGGAGTTTGTTTTTATCTCTGTGACTAAAGTTAATCAAAATCACATGGCTGAACAAATCTCTGAAATACTGCTTTTTAGAGATTTTTATTAATTGTGTCTGATTTATTCAATTGATTTGCTGTAAAACACCAAAAACCTAATCTAATAAAGCATTAGCCGTCTTATTTTTGGCCTCCTTTTACATTGATTATTCTGTACATCAAGCTGGCCCATAAAGGCTCAGTGTGTTTTGGCTCTGGACTGCTGAACAGTGTCATGCTATGACCTCCTGATGTAAAGAAATCAGCACGAGACCCACAGTGAGTCTTTTGCTCTTTGCTTTATATGCATTGTGAAGGATGCAGTTGTTTGTACTCAGGATGTTCTAGTGGGGTATTGACATTTTACTGATCCAGAAAACTGTGTATAAATTCAGCTGCCTTTCTTTTTAAAAAGAAACTTTACAGTTTTAATTTTGAAATCTAGAAGAAACATAATCCCTGGAATACTCTTGCACTGTTGCAGTATAATCTTTTCATAGGCTACCTGATTTAGTTGGAAACAAATTAGTAACTATGAATGCTTAAAGGAAGCAATTTAATAAACAGGATTTTAGAGAAACCTAATCAGAATTGTAAAATGATACTAGCGAATCAATTGCATTATACAGAATTACTAGGTTAGATGGAGCTTTTAGATAAATGTGAACAAATTGGAGGCTTCTGTACCACCATTGTTAAGAGCATTAACAAATTTGCCTTTCTTGCTAAAAAAAAAAACAGGGAGGGAAACTCCTTTGTCCCTTAAGTTTTATGGGTTCATTCACAAATGATTAAAAAACAGCCTTCTCACACCAGTTGGCCTGAAGCCAGCCAGCCAGTGGCCCTGGCTACAGTGTGGCATGGTCTCTCAGATGACGTTCAGCTCGCTGGGCAAGGCCAGCTGTTTGGAGATGGGCGTGTGGTCAGGTAGCATGAAAAGGGCAAAGAGATGCAGCCTTGAACTTGAGGATTTCAGCAAGCATCTGGGAGCCGTGTATGGCTGAGAGCCGAGGAATGGGGTTCAGGAGTGAGGGCAAGACCGGTAGGTCACCCAGACCCTGTCTCACAGACCTCTGCCTACCTTTTACATATGAGGTGCAGGCAATGAGAAGTAAACAATTTTTATTTTAAATCACTTTTATCCCTCGTCAGCATATATACATGTACTGTTAAATAGTTGCCATTAGTTTTAATCACTAATTTTCAGTTCACCGTTTTGTACACATTTTCTTATATTGGTGTCATTGCTAGTACTTTCTCTCTCTCTCTCTTTTTTTTTGAGTTAGACAAGTTGGCCTTTCAAGCATATTTTAATTGTCATATTTATTCAGTGCACATGCATATATCGTGCTAGGTTCTGGGTATAGAAAATGAGTGCCTGCTCTCAAACTATTCTGTTTTATAGATGAGGAACTCAAGGCCTGGAGAAGTTAACTTCTCTCATCTCTGGTCCTCTGGCTGGTGAACTAAGAATTGGACTCCTGTTCCTGTTCTCAGTGTCTCTTATGATGCGAAGGGTGTTTTCCTTTATCTTTGTAAACTGTCTTTCTGTTTAACTTGGCCTCTGCCATTGAGGAGACAGGTAAATAAAATTGCAACCAGGCCTTCTAAATATTATAATGGAGGTTTCCTCAAAGGTCTCTGAGATCACAGAGAAGAGGGGTTTTATTCTGCCTGCCTGGGGATTTCAAGACAAACTTGATAGGGAAGGTGATCCTAGAAGGGTAAGTAGGAGTTTGTCCAGAGATAGGAAAAGTAAAGAGCTCCCAATAATTTCTGGGACGGTCCTCTCAGGGAAAATATCAGAGCCAATATTTTGAGCAGTAGCAGGTCCTGCGTGGGAGGAGGTTCTGAGCAGCAGTCTGCTTGCATGTGGGAGTGAAGAGGAGCTATGTGGAAAGTCTTAATTTTTACTAAGTTGTGGATTAGTTTTTGGTTGTATTTGCTGCATAACAACTTGAGTGGCGTAAAACAACACACATTCATTATCTCAAGAGTTTCCGTGGGTCAGGAGTCCACCTGTGACCTGCTGGACACATTCTGTTCAGGGTGTCAGTAGGCTGTGATTAAAGTCAGCAGGCTGCATTCTCAGCTGCAGGCTAGACTAGGGAAGGTGCCCTCAGACTGTTGGCAGAATTAATTTCCTTGTGGCTGTAGCTTCATAGGCACATGCTTCTTCAGTGCCACCAACAGAGAGAGAGTGTCTCTAACTTCTGGAAAGACTAGACTTTCTTTTAAAGGGCCCACATGATTATGTCAGGCCCATCTGGGATATTCTCGGGTTTTCATGAACTCAGAGTCAACTGATTAGGGACTTCAGTTGCATTTGCAAAATCCCCTCACCTTTGCTATATTCTCTGGGTTAGGCGCAAGTCACAGGTCTTGCCCATACTCAGGAGGGGGTTGCATAAAGGTGTGGGTATCAGGAGGCAGGAATCCAGGGAACCGTCTTAGAATTCAGGTTGTATGTTACAAATCAGTAAAAATAGAAGTGGTGTGTCTTAGTCTGCTCCGGATGTCATAATAAAATACTGTAAACTGGGTGGCTTAAACAGCAGAAATGTGTGTCTCACAGTTCTGGAGTTCTGATTTCTGAGATCAAGGTTCCAGCAAGGTAGGTTTCATTCTGAGGTCTCTTCCCTTGTCTTGCACACCTTGCTGTGTGCTCACGTGACTTCTTTGTGTGTGCATGGGGAGGGAGGGGGAGAGGATGCCCTGGTCTCTCATCTTATTATAAGGACACCAGTCCTGTCAGATGTGGGCCTGCCCTTATGACCTCATTTAAGCTTTATTACCTGCTTATGGGCCCTATTTCCAAATACAGTCACATTGGCGGTTAGGGCTTCAACGTATGAATTTTGGGGGGACACAGTTCAGGTTCACAGTTTGTTCATATCATGGGTTATTAATTGGAGTGGCTTGGAGGGGAGCCTAATGACCGTTAGAGACCTCTTCCCCAAAGAGCACCAGCCAGACTTAGGAAAATCCTGATTCCATCTCTTTTTTTGTTGTAGTGCGACCTTGGGCAGGTTACCTAATCTAGGGGATAATTTCCTTCAACTAAAAATAGTGGCTTGTAATGTTAAGTACTTTGCAGGATTTTTGTTAGACTTGGTTATGTCATTTGTAAAGCACCTAGTGGCTCCATAGCTCAGGGGTTAGAGCACTGGTCTTGTAAAGCACCTAGCACTGTTCTTAGCTCACAGCAGACAATCATCAAATGGTGGCTGTTATTATATTTGTGTCTTGATATTTCTATATATCTTCTTCACCTTTTATTTTCCACCTTAAATGATATAAATTCCCCGTGAATCCTTGCATTTCTTTCAACTAGAAGTTATTACCCGTGGCTGAGCACTCATGGGACTTTATTTTCTCTGTCCTGTGGCATTTACAAGCTTATTTATATTTTGTATTATTTATATACCTCTTTTATTTCCTCTGTTATAGTGTATGTTTCTCAAAGTCAAGAACTGTCTTATACATCTGATATCTTTCATTGTGACTTGCACTTTAATAGTTGTTCAGTTTAAACAATGTTGAATGAATGAGTGGATCTGGCCTCTTGTTTGCTCTTTTATCTGAATCTTTGTTTCTTAATCTTTTCTAACTCCTGCCTCCTTTTGATAAACATAATTTTCCTTGCACCTCTTCCAGCATTCAAGATGTATCATCCCAAAAGACTAGGTCCCTATTCCCCACTTCCCTTGAGAAGACAGAAGCTAGACTTTTCCTTCAAATCCTCAACAAGTGAGGTTATTTTATCAAGCTACTTTTACATGGTATGTTATAAAAACAGTACTTTCCCTTTTTCCCCAAATAGAAAATTTTATCACCCTGAATATACATTTTCAATTGCACCCTCACCCAGCCCCCATTCCTGTTTCTATAGCTAGCATCCACCCATTTTCACTTGAGAATTCCTGCTCTGAACTATTTCTGACGTACTATGGAGTCCTGTCCTAATTGGTGGTGATGCAGGCATTAAATGTTTAGGTGAAGCCTTCACCCCCTTTGCATATGTATAAGATTTCTCTGCCTTCCCTTTATTTGGTTCTTTTGTAATGAAAGGTGTTAAATTGGTACACGTTTGAATTTGTGAACCCTATTTTTCCGAAACAACGTGTGTGTAGCTTAAGGAGTGATCCTAGGCATCTATTATGCTTTTATAAAGCCTTTTTCCCCAGAACTTAAAGCACTTTGTAGACATTAACCTTATCAACACTTAGCACATCCCTGTGAGCCAAGTGAAAATTAGAGACCAACCATCGCTCTTATTCTGCAGGGGAGTAAAATGTGGCTGAGAGGTCCAGGAGGGGCCTGCCCTTCTATGCCCTTCCAAGGTGTTTGTGCTGGGGAGACTTTGCCTTTATGTTTTCTAACCATAAATTTGTTATGTTAACCTGCATTATGGGAGTGGGTATAATGTCCCAATTAGCTCTCTTTACCAAGCCAGCAAACAAAACACCTTTGGTCACAAGATAACAGCAAATTTATGAAGTGATCCTTCTTTTTAAATGAAATCTGTGGCTGTACATAGGAATCAAAATTCAGTGTACTGAAAGGAAGGTAAATTACATCTAGTTTCCCGAGGAGGCCTCTTTTAAATTCATTTAAAAGAGACCTTATTTGGAATTGGATTGCACTGAATGGGGATTATTTTAAATGAGCCTCCTCCCCCCCATACTGTGAAAGTTATTTTATGCATTCGAAGACAGCTTGGCTTTGTGTGGTCTACCTTGCCTTCTTGGTATCTTGAGATTGTGGGAAATGCTACTCTGAGCTGGGAGAAGGCAAGACTTAGGGGCTTTTGCAGAATTGGGCATCCTTTCTGAAAAGGCAAATTAAGGGAAAAGAAAAATTGGATCTTAGGCTGGCTTGATGCCTTTGCATTTTCGTTTGAAAACATACAAGTGATGCAGTGTCACTTTTTTTTAAAGGATTTATTTATTTTTTAAAGATTTATTTATTTATTTGAGAGAGAGAGGGAGGGATCATGAGTGGGGGGGGAGGGGCAGAGGGAAAGGGACAGAGAGTCTTCCCAAGCAGACTCCCCGCTGAGTGTGGAACCCTGCGGCGGGTGGGGGGAGGCTTGATCCCAGGACCCTGAGATCCTGAGTGGAGCCAAAATCAAGAGCCGGGATGCTGAATGGACTGAGTCACCCAGGCACATGCAGTTTCACCTTTAATGATATTCAATAACTTTTAAAAAGTTCCTCTTTCCTCCCTGTTCTATACTCGTCTTACCCTTTTCTTTTACATGAAAAGTACTCTTTAGCCTAATTTTTGTAAGTTGATTGTGATAACAGATTTTTAGGTGAAGAACATCAATTACCGATAATAGACTGTTAAATAGTGAGCAATAAACTAAATATAAAAAGTGTGTGTATCTAACAATAATAGATACAAATGTTTTTGAAAGACTGAATGAATGTGTGCTTATGTGTGTTTTGGACATGCTTACATTGGATATATTTTGGTATTAGTTGTAAACTAAAATTTCTGGTCGAGACTGTTTCTATATCAAGGTACTAATTTTGTAACACAGGTTAAAATTGAACTCTGGTGCCTTTACATTCTAGTTACTGTTTTCAGATATAAAAATCTTTCATGCCCCAACCCTACATTTGTATATTAGTTAAGTTAGCAGATAGGTATTGGTATAGAGTGTACTTACCGTGAAACACTTTCAAGTTTCCCTCAGGCTGAAGGGGGTAATGTGACTTCTTTGGTTTTCCTACTTTATCCCTTTCTCCCCTCACCCATTTTTAAAATAGCAGTGCTTTTCATACTGTCAGAATTTCATGTTGTGACACCCTACTCAGAAGTTATGACAGCAGGGTAATGACAGCAACTGCCTCCAGAGAATCAATCAGGCAATTAATTTTGTAAATGAAATGCTGATTATACAAAGCTTCACATGAGAGGCCCAGTGATTAAAATCAATTTAACAAATTGTTTCAGGTGGGACTTGATTAATAATTTGCCATAAATGCTGAGGATATATGACCAGCATACCTTGTTGTTACTCCTGCTATCCAGCTATGTATAAAAATACCTTGTTGTTGCTCTTACTGCCCAGCGCTATATAAAATTCCACAGGTAAGCTAAGCACTGTGTCATCCTGTCACCCTAGTGGGCATAGAAGCCTTATGCACACACACACACACACACACACACATATTTACTCTTTGCTTGTTTGTCTAGCTACATAGACCTAGCTAACAATGAAAATGGAATGCATTATTGTCATTCTGGTTTGTGTTTTCCTGTGTTCTACTTGAAAAACAAAAACTTGCCCAGACAGGTTTGGGTGCAACCAAGTTAAACAGGTTTTTTTTTTTTTTCTATGTAGGATGTTTTAGACTTTTATTATGCTAACTTATATTCTGAATCTTAAAGAGTGGCATCTGCTTTATAGACATTTTCCCCCTTTTTTTTTTTATAATAGTCATGAAACTTTATGCTCCTAGCAACATAGCTTCAAACTATATATAAGGCAAAACTGATTGAAAAAAAAAAAGGAAAAATGGCAAACCCACAATCAAAGTAGATTTTATACACCTCTGTCAGAAATGAACAGACTAGGGGTGCCTGGCTGGCTCAGTCTGTAGAGCATGTGACTCCTGATCTCAGGGTTGTGAGTTCAAACCCCACTGGGCTACAGTGTCCCTAGAGGTGGGGGATCCTGGGTCAGATCCATCTCTGATTCCCCAGCAGCCTAGACGTTTTCCATTCTTAATTACAGTAACAGCTATAAACATGGTTTAGGAAATGGTGTTGTAAGAACATTAGAAATAGTAACATTATAGGCTGGAAATAAAAAATGCCTATGTTTGGAGCATTATAATTTGAATCCAGGAGAAGTCACACTGGGAATAGGAGACACAGCTGGATGTCTTTCCCAGATTCATATACTAAACATTCGTTAAGTGCCTGTTACAAGCCAGACTCGGGATCTGGTTTTGTAGTTTTCATTACATATAGTTGACATATCTAGAAGACAGTACAATATTATTTAGGAGAAGGTGGCTTGGAGAGGCAAGGGTTAAGCTGCACTTGAGGTTTTTTTTAATTTTTTTTTATTAATGAAGTAATAGGAACAATAAATGTTCACTGTGTATGAGAAGTTGGGGCTATAAGGAGAATTAGGATGAGGAAGACACCATTTCTGCCCTTCAGGTGCTCACTGATGAGAGAGGCCGTGTAAGCAGGGTTGCAAATGGTTGTGATAGATGTTTATTATCTATTAAATGAGATAGTGGCAGCGCATGGTGGGAGCCCAGAGAAGGCAGAATACTTTATCTCGTGCTTTCTGGAACTAGGAAGAGTTTCTTCAGTTTACAGGTGCCAAAGGTGTGTGGGGTGCAAGGGCGTTGTAGAAGGGGGTGTGCCTTAGCGCATTGGCACGGAGGTGTGCAGAAGGGCTGTCTAGGCTCATTATTGAAGACGTGGCAGATGGCAGGTGTGGCATCTGAAGGTGAGCCTTGATTATTTGGGTGTTGAACCTCTGGGTTTTGAATTCTTTAGACCTCTTTGTAGCCCTTTCCCTGCCTTTTGACTTTTCGGGCAGTTTATTGGTAAGATTTCTTTTTTTTTTTTTAAAGATTTTATTTATTTATTTGAGACAGAGAGAATGAGAGACAGAGAGCACGAGAGGGAGGAGGGTCAGAGGGAGAAGCAGACTCCCCAACGAGCAGGTAGTCCGATGCGGGACTCGATCCCTGGACTCCAGGATCATGACCTGAGCCGAAGGCAGTCGCTTAACCAACTGAGCCACCCAGGCGCCCCTATTGGTAAGATTTCTGGTCAAAGAATGGGGCAGAAAGAAATATCTCTAACTGTCCTCATTCCTTTTGATACTTAACCATGACAGTTGGAAGTTGTAGCAGGGAGGAAGGCTGATTCTAGAATTACGGAATGCTTGAACAGGAAGGGGCTGTAAGGGCTCGTCATGCAATCTCTCACTTCGCATGTGAGCAGTTGTGAGGCTCACAGGTGTGAGATTGCCCACGAGCAACAAGCTCTCACACTTGAGCAGTTACTATGTGCCAAGCACTGTGTTTTGTATCTACTATGTTATTTCATACTTATGACAACGCTATGAGGTGGTTACTATTATAATCCCAACTTTTCAGAGGAGGAAGCTTAAGTGCAGAGAATTTGCAGGATCTGCCTGAGATCACACAGTAAGTGCACCCACCGTGCAGGCCAGGCTGCCTTAATTCCAGAGTCTGTGCACTTGACCCCACGCTGCTTACCAAAGAGGGCCCGATGGCTGGATAGTTGGGAGAGTTAGGCTCCACCTGCCATAGCAAGCAGTTAAACTGTTACGTAGTTGGCTGTCTCTGAATCCTCTCCTTCCTCTAATGGAAGCTTTATCAGCCACAGTTTTGGGATAATTCGCTTTTTTTATTTGTACTGAGATTTAAAAATACTGGTTATGTTTTCATTTGGATGGTTGCTCTCCTTATTTTAAACCAGAGAATTTGACAGAGGGCCCCCTGACCTGGGAGGCACTGCTAGGGGACCAGGTCTGTTTATATCCTTTTTAGGGAAGAGGAAGGAGCAGGATCACACGTGAAAAGTGAGGGTTATAAAAGCACTTTTTGAAACTTACAAAAACAAATAAGGGAGGTTTCTGGGTTAAAGATGGCACATTTCACATCTTTAATGGCTGGTTTGAGATCTTTTAAAAAGCATAGTAAGAAACCTGAGGGGGCAGAAGCCTTATTACATCTTGAAAGTTGAGGGTGATAACATGAAAATGTGATTTTTGGGAAAGGGTTTCTACCAGAGCAAGTTTTTAACCTGGAAGGTTTTTTTTTTCTTTTTAATTAAAAAAATTTTTTTTTGTGGGGGGGAGTTTTCCTAGGATTTTTTTTTTTTTTGTAAAGGACTTCCTTTTTTTTTAACTATGTTTTTTTTTTAGTAATCTCTGCACCCCATGTGGAGCTTGAACTCGCAACTGCGAGGTCAAGAGTCAATCAGTGTTCTGACTCAGCCAGCCAGGAGCTCCTTCCGAGGATTATTTTTAAAAACATATTTAAAATATTACATATATTCAGCATGTGTTTTGCCCCCTTTAGTACATTTAGGAAAAGTACTGCAGCCCCATCCTCCTCCCCAGTAATACCTTACCACGTACCCTTCTTTTTTCTGTGTGTGCTCTCCTGGTGTTCTGACTCTTCTGGTTCTGCATGTTCCTTTCCGCTACTTTCCTCCTTATGGCGTCGCCCCACCCCCTTAGGTTTTAAGCCTGCCAGTGACCCCATTGGTCCCATTGACACCATGAGGTCATTAGGGGCTCTCAATTTTGAGGGGCTGCAGGCCTCCTTGCAGAGGAAAGGTGTGGTGATGGTTCTGGTTTTCAGTTTCTTTTTGCCCCCTTCTTTTAGCTTTTATTTTGAAATAATTTCAAATTTACAAGAAAGTCTCAAGAACAGTGCAGACAAGTTCCATTTACTTTTTACTTGGATACATCAGTTTTGAACACTTTGTTACATTTACTTTTACCCACCTACCTATCTACCTACATTGTATTTTCTCAGGATCATTTGAGAGTTCCTTGCATCCACCCTGCCCCTTTACTCCTTCCTATGTGCCAGTGTGTTTCCTGGAGCATATTTCTTGGGATGAGGTTATTCTTTTACAGACCTCAGTGCTCTTCGGGTATTTAACTTGGGTGCAATACTTGAACTGCAGGCCATATTCTGATTTTGTCTACTGTCCTAATAGCATCTCTGTAGCAGTCTTCTTTCCTTCAGTGTAGGATCCCTGCCTAGGCCTTATATATGCGTTGAATTGCCCTTTTTCAGTCTGTACTGAAGAGTGGCCTTGAACTGCATGGAGCTATTTATATGTGGATTTTTTTTTGATGAACATAGTACTATAAATGTATTTTCCTTACGATTTTCTTTAAAAAAAAAAAAAAATTTTTTAAGTGGGGGCCAAGCCCAGTGTGGAGCCCAGTGTAGGGCCTGAACTCACACCCTGAGATCAAGACCTGAGCTGAGATCAAGAGTCTGACACTCAACTGACTGAGCCACCGAGGTGTCCCTCCTTACGATTTTCTTAATAACCTTTTCTTTGATTTACTTTTTGTAAGAATATGGTGTATATATACATATAACATGGAATATACAATACATATAACATACAAAATATGTGTTAATTGACTATATTATTGGTAAGGCTTCCAGTCAAGAGTAGGCTAATAGTAGTTAAGTTTTGGGAGAGTCAAAACTTGTATTTGGATTTTTGGTTCTGTGTGGGGTCAGTGCCCGTAACCCCCATGTTATTCAAGGAGTCAACTGTATATTAGTCATATTAACTTTTTTTTCTTTGAACGGTCACATTACACTAGCACCAATATATGCTTTAACTTAATTATGGCTCTGATAAAGTGGATCTTTAATAGGACCATGTCTCCAGGAAGCATGTTTGCACCAGGGACTGGTAGCCTGTGTATGAAGCACTGCAAGCACTTTTTGTCTAGAGATAGGTAAATCAGTTGTTAACATTCGTAATATTTGTACTGGCATTGTCTTTAATGCAATTTTAAAGTTGATTTTAAAAAGTTAATAAAATAGTTTGAAACAGACATGTTGGTAACCATGGCGATTGCTGGGGAAACCAGTAACTTCTCGGTTTGTCTTTCGGTGCCACTCTCACATGTCCTTGGACTTGATTATCCATGCAGATCGCATACCAAACATCTTTAGAATGGTTGTGTTTTTGAGGGAGGTATTAACTTCCCTTGAAAGGTGGGAAAACTGAGGCTTAGAGCACTGGAATAATTTACCCAGCAGTTCATGGCTAGTCGGCAGCAGGAGAGAATTATGAACTCAGGTCTACCCAATGTCAGACTTTATGCTTTTCCCTTGTAGTAGACACAGCAAGTTGGCTTCTGCTTGTTTGCAAAATCTGATAATTGGTAGTGGCTTCCTGCCACCGTACAGGGTGAAAGATCCTGAGGTTTACTGGACTTTAGGAAAATGAATTCTAGGATTGATTAGCAGCGTCTGTCTTCTGCACATTAGCAGAGGGGTGGGGAGTATCCGTGCCTCATAGTGATTATTGTGGAGTTACACTTTCACGTAATAATGACTATAATAAAATCTACCCCTATTAAAAGCCTGTTATGTGCCAAGGACTTAACTGCAATATCTCCAATTGTATAACAGCTCTATAGTGATACTGGTAGTGTTCTTGGTGTTCAGATGAGTTAACTGAGATGCAGAGAACTTAAGTGGTGACTCTCTTCAGCATCACACAGCTAAAAGGGATGAGGTTGAAATTTGACATATTCCCACAAAAACTTCCTTCCTTGATTTAAATCTGTATTTATATGGGAAATATACTATATTATTTCTCTTTCTTAAATAAGCCTGCTACTAAGTTGTCAGTAGTGACACATGAATATGAATGATGGTGTATACTTAGAGATGTAAATTTTAGAAATAGTTAAAGCCATGGTAATAGCTTTACAGTTTTTTTTTTTTTTTTTTTTTTGGGGGTGGTGAGAAATAACAAATCTAGGGAAAATAGAAATATATACCATTACTATTTTGATATTCCCTTTAGATCTAATCTGCTCTTGAAATAAAAAATATATATACACTTTGGTTTATTCATAAAATTATTACATTTGCTAAATTAAATTTAAGAGTATGGTTCAGACAGTAATTTACACATTGAATTGACTTAGCAAGTTGCTGAGCTTGGGGGATTAGGCAAATAATAGGTTTTGCCAGTTTATAAAAATCCACCCCAAATTGGGGAACCTAGATAGTCTTATTTTCTGGACCTATTCTGTGGTATCTAGATGATAGCTATAAATGGGCTTAATATTTGTCTTCTCACTTCATCATTCCTGTTCCTGTGGGACAGTCCAGTTGGGGAGACAGACATTTATCAAATAGTCACACAAATAAATATTCTGGGTAGGCTTTACTGAGTGCCGTGAAGGAAAAGCACAGGGTTTTCTGAGTTCTGCAGGAGCATAGAGCTCCTTCTACGTGGACGGAACAGTGTAGTTGAAAGTCCAGTGGTGGGAAAGCATATGGTTTTTCTAAAGCCCCATAGAGGCCAGTATGGTCGGAGAGGGAGATTTCCTTTTGGCAGGGATGGTTGGTCCAGCTGACTGGATTTGGTGAAGGATGGCTGTGGTGGGAGAGGAAGGAGTCAGAATGCATCCCTGGATTCTAACTTGTCCATCTGGGTAGGGGTCTTTTTCACGGAGATCAGAAACAGGTGGGGAGTATCCTACACATCCAGGCAGGAATGTTGGGTGGCAGTTGGGTGTAGAGCTCTGGGGCTCAGGGAACCAGCCAAGGGAGACATATTTGGGGGACGCAGACATGAGGAGGTAATGGAAGCTATGGCTTATGTGAACTTGTGAAAAGTGAAGCATTGTCTGCAGTGATGCATGATTATTTACCTCTTGCACCTATTGACTGTCAAGAAGCCTACATTCCAATTAGAGTCCTATTGTTTAACTGGCCACGTGGTGTTAAGCATGTCATTGCTTTTTCCGTTCAACAAATGTTAATGATGCCAGGCATTGTGCTAAGTGCTAGGTACACAGAGATGAATAAAACAAAATTTTTACCTTTAATTAACAGTATGCTGGGAGACAAGAATATAAATAATTGAGTGATTTCACTCTGACTTCAATTTGCTAATTTGTTAAGACAAAAAGAAAAAAAAAAAAAAGATTTAGGAAGCTCTTACTGTGTGATAAATCCTGTGGTGGTACCTCATTTAATCCCCTAGCAACAAAAGCTGTGAACATGACTGTACTCTATTAAAACGTGAGCCTAAGTTACGCAGCTAGTAAGTTGTATAGGAAGGATTCACACCCAGGTTTGTCTGACTCTAAACTCCCTCCCTTTCCCTTATACCTTATTGTCTAGAATTCTAAGTGTTTTTCTAAACCGTGGACTGTTTATTTTATATGAAAAAGATGGAGGAATTTGAAGCAGGGAAGAGGTTGTCACCCAAGGTAGATATCTGTGTTTGCATAGTAAGTGTAGTAAGTGAATCGGCAGAGTGCTTTGCATCAGTGGAAAGGATTTTCCCAAGGTTCCTCTTGCTCCAAGAATGCTGATGCCTGGATTTATGTCAGTCTTTATGAATGGCACTAGTGGTTAGCTAAAGGCTCTGTCCTCTTCCTTGACCTCTTCAATATTTTTGTGAGTGACATGGGCAAAGACATGAATGAAATGGCATGCTGATTTAATTGGTGGTTGAAGTCAAGAAAGGAGATACAGTTAATATGTTAGATGTCAGGGTAGAACAGTGACCAGAAATAAGCAAAATGAAAATAAGCAGAGATACAGACCAACTTCTACCTCTAGAGTCAATAACCAGCTGAATCATGGAAGAAGAGAGGGAAGTGGGGTTTCGTTGTGGCTCATGAGATGGATCAGGAATATGACGGGGCTGCCGGACAAGTATGAAGACCCAGGGCCACATGGATACCAATGTAGGCTTTGTTCGCCCCGTAAGATTTTTTGTGTTAAGGGGACTAAGAATTGGCATATTCTGCTAAGAGAAAGGAAATAGATATGGCTGTCTTCAAATATTCTGCAAAAGGACCTAAGTGAAACCAATGGACATAAATTTCAAGGTACAGATTTTTGTTACATAGGAGGAAGGAATTCATAACATTTCATGGTTGTAGAACTTAGGGGGTTCACACATACATCACCTATGAACCAGTGAGGTTCTTTTCTGTCCTAAGCTTCGTTGTTTCATTGCTGAATCCTTTATCCAGAGAATTTTAGGAATTGTGATCAAATGGAAATGTGTTAAAGTGCTTTGGAAATTCATGGTAGATGTTGGTCATTATTTGATAATGCAGGTCAGGAGGTCTTTGGATGGGTTTCTAGAGGACATTTCATTGGCCTCTGACACTATATGTTAATTTTGGATGTACGTACATGATGGATGCATTTTTTAAAGTATGTCTAAGGGTTAATAATCACAGCTTCTGAATGTTGCTTTTTATTGGTAGTTTATGGAAGTCACTTTATACGTATGTAACAACATATTAATATTTTATGGCTAATCTTCTGAAAAATGAAAATCCAGGTATTTTCAATTTAGAATATAGTTAGGAAAAAATACTGTGTCTTCAACTCCTGTCCCATTTAAGGATAATATATATGTGACAAATTTATTTATTTAAAATTACACATCAAGGGGTGCCTGGGTGGCTCAGTTGATTAAGCATCTGCCTTCTGCTCAGGTCATGATCCCAAGGACCTGGGATCGAGTCCTGTGTCAGGCTCCCTGCTCAGAAGGGAGTCGGCTTCTTCCTCTGACCCTCCACCCCTCCGCCCCTCTCTCTCTCTCTCACTCTCTCAAATAAATAAATAAAATCTTTAAAAAAATAAAATTACACATCAAAACATGTTTCTTTCAGATAAAAACTGCACAAATAAAAATTGCCTACAATCCCATTTTTACATTTTTTTTTCCTCATCCCCTTGCCCTCCCTCTTACTCAAATTTCATTCTGTGGTTCCACAAGTAGATATGTTCTATATAACTTGCCTTAAGGAAACCCAAACCAAAAATATTGACGGTGGTTGTCTTTCCGAGCCAGTATATGAGTATTTTGGTCCCTCTCTGCTCCTCTTCCCTCACTGCAGATGGCCTCCTGGTTAGAGGGCACCGTGGTTCTTAGAGCCAACAACCAAACGGCCTTTTCTGCCTTGACTGATGGCTTAGAATCCCACTTCTTGATCTTCCCATACCATTGTCGAATGTAGCAAATATTCCTGTATTGACAGAGGGAGAACTCACGGTGTGTTGATACTCAAATTTGAAGTTCAGGTCTTCATAAATAGGTACTGTCTTGTCATTAGTACAAGTAAAAACACAATGGTTTTAGGTGCCGGGTTGCATTTTCCCTGCCTCAGTTTCGTGACCATACATGGATGCGAGCTGTAGTGCAGGGACTGTGGGCCTGAGTCAGGAAGACTTGGGTTCTGGTCTTGGCTCTACGTGAGTGCTGCAGCCCTGCGCAAGTCCCCACAACTGCCAGCCTTCAGTGTGTTACCTGGGATAACAGTGTTTCCTTGGTAGTTGGATTCTGTGGTAGTGGTGACGGTGGTAACTGAGAATCTTGGTATTTTCTGGCTTGAAGAGGAACAGGAAATGAAGGAAAAGTCTTCAGTGTCTTGCTCTTCTGTTTTTGATTTAAACCGATTTTAACGCCATTAGAAGTTGACCAGGAATGTTGTATTGTATGTTATCGTTGGCTTTACATGCGTCTTCTGCATTTATGTACAGAATCAATACAGAAATTGGTCAGTGATTTTTACTTTTTGTTTTCGAGAAGATTTTACTTGACGTTATCAGTCATCATTCCCGTGGAGTTACTGAGTCAGCACCACCTAAGTCACTTGTGCTGTGCGCTAAGTGAGGCATAAAGAAGTGCGAAGCGTAGGTGTTGCCATTTTAGACTACTTGGGAGGGAAGAAATAACACATGAAAAATGAAAAACTAGTACATGAGTCAAATGACAATACAAGGCAACTGAGAAGTCTGTTACAGGCAGTCTGTTACAGGAAAGATCTTGGGGTAGGTCCCACAGATAGTGTTTCTGGGGTGTGGTGAAGGCGGAAGCTCTGCTGTCCTTGAACCAGGACTTGAGTGAGCTTGGGTTTAGGCAGACAGAGAAGGGAAGCAGGAACATCCTCAGAATGAGGACTAGCAGCCGTCCCCTGTTTGTGAATGCTGTAAATGGGAGTGTGGGTGCGGGGATGGGAGAGGACAAGTGTGGGACAGCTGTGTCCCATCCACCCCGACCCTACAGAAAACCATAGTAATGTTTGCAGCATGCCTGGGAACAAACGGGCATTTTCAAGTTATATTTAGACATTATCACAGAAAAGTAAACATAGATGGCTTCACGATAGAACGGCCACTACTTACAGGTCACTGTGGCTGGCTCTGATCCTTATCGGCCTGATTTTCACATAGCCGTGATTCATGCACATCGCTCTTAAACATTTGACATTGTTTTGTATGTACTTTTCCATGTCTCTGTTCGACTGTGTTCGTATGTTATGGCTTGTTCACATATTCCATAATTGTTGAAGAGTTGGGTTGTTCTAGTTTTCTTTGAACAATTGGTATGTGGCTCTGAGAACTGTTACAGTTCTTACTAATTGGATTTTCACATTCATGTGAGTTAGGTATTATTTCTTCCATTTAGTGAGTGAGAAGACTAAGAAGCAACATATGCAGGGTCGTAGGGTGGTGGTAAGTGGTGAGGTAAGGGTGTGGACCCACTCTGTAGCCACGCCCGCACTTTCTTCACTGGACCGTGCTGTCTCCCGTCAGTATTAGGAATCCATAGCTGCACGCAGATTTGGATAAATTGCACCTCTGCCCCATTAGAGAGAGAGGATAACAGTTGGAACAAGATATAGTTTTTAAAGCTTTAGTTTAAAGCTCATTGCCCTGTTATCTGTCAGAGTGAAGTAGAGGTAAAAAACCTACTAGTGGGGGGCGCCTGGGTGGCTCAGTTGGTTGAGCGACTGCCTTCGGCTCAGGTCATGATCCTGGAGTCCCGGGATCGAGTCCCGCATCGGGCTCCCTGTTTGGCAGGGAGTCTGCTTCTCCCTCTGACCCTCCTCCCTCTCATGCTCTCTGTCTCTCATTCTCTCGCTCTCAAATAAATAAATAAAATCTTTAAAAAAAAAAAAAAACCCTACTAGTGGGTTAAAACCCACTAGTATAAACACTCATTTACTCACATTGGGTTTCATTATTTTTGTCATTTTATAGGTAGTGGGATATTACTTCAAAGTCCTCTTTAGTTGCTGGTAGGATAGAATATTCTCCCAAATAATGGTTCAGAATGGGAAGAGTTTCTCTGAGCTCTTATTTAATCCAGATATATAGATGTGGTTATAGATCAAGAAAATATGATAGTTCTTTCAGTGGGTTTTGCAGTGCCTTTCTTCAATTTGTGGTTTCAGGAATTGGGCTGAAAAAATTGTGAAATACTATATTCAGAAAGCAACTACCAATAAACCATCTCCTTAGCTTGATATTTAGTAGTAAATACAGTTACATAGATATCTTTATTATTTATAATAAAGTATACATATTCCAGGTATACTCTGGAAGAGTGGTAGTGAAGGAAAAAGTATAGGAAGCATCAAGTCTATCTAAAGTTGGGGCGCCTAGGTGGCTCAGTCACTTAAGCATCTGATTCTTGATCTCAGCTCTGGTCTTGATCTCAGGGTCCTGAGTTCAAGCCCCACGTTGGGCTCCACACCCAGAGTGGAGCCTACTTTAAAAAAAAGTCTATCAAATGTATACTAAAAGTATACAAGTTGTTGTTTAATTTGGATTATCTTTTTTTAAAAAATATTTATTTATTTGACAGAGACACAGCGAGAGAGGGAACACAAGCAGGGGGAGTGAGAGAGGGAGAAGCAGGCTTCCCGCTGAGCAGGGAGCCCGATGCAGGGCTTGATCCCAGCACCCTGAGATCATGACCTGAGCCAAAGGCAGACGCTTAACGACTGAGCCACCCAGATGCCCCTGTTTGGATTATCTTTTAAAAGGGTTTTTGGAGGGGTGCCTGGGTCAACTCAGGTCATGATCCCAGCATCTTGGGATCTAGCCCTGTGTCTGGCTCCCAGCTCAGCAGGGGGTCTGCTTCTCCCTCTGCCTCTGCCCCTCCCTCTGTTCATGTTCTGTCTCTCTCAAATAAATAAAATATTAAAAAATAAATAAATAAAAGGGTTGTTGGATTCTTAGGCCAGCCTTTGATAAACCTCTTTTATCTATAATATAGCCTAACTGTGCAGCCTAAATTGTCTAGAATTCATATTCAAAATATATTTAAAAAATACACATTGTTCTCTTTCTTTAGTCGTCCTAGGGATGGAAAACCTTCTGAGGATTTTGGGGGATGTAGGTAATAGTGGCAGCTTTCCAAAAGGAGATCTAGAAAAGCATGTGTGTGTGTGCATGCATGTGTGGTGTCCAGCTCACATATACATATATGCACAAAAGTTTATTTGAACAAGGGAGGAGTTATAACAAAGTCTTACCAAGAAATAAAATTGCACGAGACACTGAGTAACTAAACCTACTTTGAAAATGGATGGTACATACTGTGGCCTTCAAAGCACTTGTCTTATTTTACAGAATTGAAGCTCAAACTGTGGAATGCTATCTAGGGAGGAAAAGCATATTTGGAATAACATATTTAGAGAAGTATTTGAGGACTGTTTTAATGTGGACAATGTCTCTGATACAGCATAAATTTTATATGAGAAATGAAAATGATGGTACTTTCAAATAGATCAACCGAAGGTTAACTGAGAAACATATAGAATTGTTTGGGTTAGAAGTGAATACGAGAAGCGACTTGGCCTTTAGGTTTTTTGGAAAAGACTTAGATTTGGTTTGGCCTTTGGTTTCTCTAAAGAGGTAGTAGTGAAAAGCAGTGGTTGAGATCCTGTTCTTGTACATATTTAATGTTGAAAATAGCAAGAGCCCCCAGCAGGATGAATTTGGGGTGTAGATGAGTATTTAACACAAGGCCATAAGGAGAGAGGGTTAAAATTAAATAATTTGCGTTGTATAATTATCTGTTTTCATATCTGAAGTCTCACTGAAAGGTATTAGATGCATTTTGAGAGGTACAGATAATTTGTGTATTTCATGTTTTTGATTTTCAGAACGCTCAGGGTTAAGCTAACATTTTTGACATGGGTACAAATTAACTGAATTTTAAGTAGGACTGTGAGAGGTTATGGCAGTGATGAGACAGATATTACAAAACAATTTTAGTCACCGATAAGGTGAATTTGCTGCACTGTTATCTATAGCATTAAAATATAGACATTCCAATCATTTTTCCATCTTAAATATCTGCTTTAATTAAGCCAGTTTTGGTAGTACACTACTTAAAGTGAAATAAGTAGACCTTTCCTATGTCCTGGCTAATCCAGATTGAATGTGAAGATAGGGCTGTCTCAGGACTCCGTATTCAAAATGTAGTTTGAAATCTGATTTACTCAGCTTCTCTGTTGGCCATTCATTCACTCTGCGGATTCTGAGATCACCAGCTAAAGCCTTGATTTTCACACTTCCACAGAAAATTTTATTTTATATTTTGAAAGAAAAGTGAGGAAAATTATTACATTTTGCTTTGGTAAGGCATATGTTCTAATTTAAATCTTTCTGGGAAAACTTAGTTCTTAATACTCGATTTTTGTCTTATGACACTATATCAACATATATGTGTGTTGAATTGTGAGGTTAGGGCAGGTTGTGTAACATCAGTATGTCATTGTGAGTACAAAATTTCCTTGACTGGTGAAAGTAACACATCTAAAATTCCATGAAATTGTGAATTTTGAGCAGAACTGTTTGGCCTACACATATTTTCATTCAGGTGAGGTCAGTTCCTGGCAAATTCCTATGAATCCCTCAGAGCTGAGTTTCTCTATAGGAGGGCTTTGTTAAAGCCCATCACAGACCCATTGAGATGCTCCCTCCTCTCAGTGCCTTGTGTGTCCAGTTAGGGTATCTACTGCATGCATTCTAATCTTTGTTCAGCCTGTCTCCTTCAGTGAATTGCTATTTCTCCAGGACAGGCTGTTCATTTTCCTCCAGTGCCTGGCACACTGCACATACTAGACCTGAAGGAAGGAGGGCAAAGACTGCATGCAGCCTTGGGCTGGGGTATCAGCGGGAGGAAAGACTGCCAGTTCTTGTAGCTTCCCCAGCTTGGGTTTGGGGTCTGTGCTCCTGGCTCACCTCTCACCTCCCATTTCATGCCTTCGTTGCTTACCTTCTAACTACTGCTCTCACCTCTGTGATGAGGCTTTCCTTCCCAAACCCAGCACTTCCTTTTAGTCATCGAGTATAGAAAAGCTTTTAGCCCTTACCTCTTAGGCACCTGGCTTGCATTTGGCATGCCTAGTTTGTTGCGACCCATGAGTTCCTTCTTTTCCATGACCCCAGACTCTCTAGAATCTCTATTTTTCTGACCGTCCTTTTGGCTTCTCTGTGGCCTCCTCCTTTCCCTTCTCCCTAAAATGGTAGTATTCTCTACAATTTTGTCCTGTACCCATTGTTCTTTTTTGATGTATTCTTCCTGGATAAAGTTCTTGAGTTTTTATATGCTTCCTGTTGATTAAATCATGGAGTATTTGTTGAACATTTTATTATATGCCAGGTGTACTATTTGACTTATGTCCTGGAGATGCAGTAGTGAGTAAAAGAGAAAAATCGCCACCCTTCAGGGAGCATATACCCTCTATGTGCTGACTTTTCCCTATTTATCATTCTAGGTCAGCCCTTACTCCCCAAACATATTGGGTCCCTTCCTTCTAGATGTTTTCAGTTGGATTTCCTATAGGAACCTCACATTTCCTATGTAGGACACTGAAGGCTCCCTCTGGCACATGGGGGAGAGGGTCGAGCTGCTTCTACTTCTGCATATCTGTCTCAGTTGGTCTCTTACCATCTATTGAGCCACCACTGACTCCTGTCTTCTTCCATCGCTCAGTCTCCAAGTTGTGTTGCGTTTCCACCATTACTTGAATCTGCGCTTGCTCTCTCCCACCATGCCACCAGTTCAGGACCTCAGTTTATCTGCTGGCTGCGGCACCCGCCCTGGCTCCAGGCAGCAGCTCGAGAGCAGGCTTTCCAGAAGCTGGATCCGACTACAGCGCTCTCTGTCAAAAGCACCCAGTGGTTCACCCCAAGATGCAACCTGAAGCCTTTGAGAGGACATGCAGGGCTCACACACATACTGGCTTCTGCCTGCTTCAGCTGCTTCTCTGCAAATTCTTCCTTCATTTGGATCTGAACTCCGTATGTCTCCTCATACACATCAGGCAGTTCACCTCCCTTGAGCCTCTGCTTTCTGCTCTGTGGTACTCTGTGCCCTGTCCCTTCCCAGCTCGAGCCTGGCGCTTTCTCATTTATTCTGCTGATCTTTAAGCCTTAGAGTCTGGCATACAGTGTAGATCAATATATGGTTTTGGAAGGAAGGAAGGAAAGAGGGAGGGATCTGTTGGATGAATGCTGCAGGCTTTTGTAGCACCGTGGGGAGGGACTTCCCCCACCACTGCTTTGCTCCTTTGAAGCACGCAGGGCAAGAAAGCCCAGCAGAGGCTCTAGTTCTGGCTCTCCTGGATGGCCTTGGCCCTGAGGCCCATGGGCTGACTCACTAAATCCAAAATAAAAGTCAGAGTTTAGTTTTGAACTGGTTATGTTTGGTAAGATACTGACATAGGGAAGGTGGCTTGTGACTCATAGGCTGGGTGCCTAGTCATGTGCACTAGTGATCTTTGAAAATTTTTACCCTAGACATTCTGTATTATCTAAAATCTCCCCTTTCACTTTCTAATGAGCACTCAGATGCATTAATGTTTGATCAGAAGTTGCAGACTCAGGTCCAAATTAAAGTAGTTGTTCTAAGAATACTTTGAAGTCAAAAAGCATTGCTAACCATTCAGTATACTTTGTCTTTATGACTAGTAAGCTAAAAGGAGCTGGGTGAGATTAACTGTCATGC
The DNA here is from genome assembly GCF_054177405.1 of Leptonychotes weddellii. Lineage (NCBI taxonomy): Eukaryota > Metazoa > Chordata > Mammalia > Carnivora > Phocidae > Leptonychotes > Leptonychotes weddellii. The sequence goes on from NC_138376.1 coordinate 121,288,583, forward strand.
TCATTTCCTATATGTATAGTAGAATTTTAGATGCAGATGTTTTCTCTCTGCAAACTCTTTCCTTCTCTTGTTTACACTGGATCCCTTGTAATTGTTAAAACCTTCCTAAAAGTAAACAATAAATGTCTTGTAGCCATCTAGGCTTTTTTCCTAAACGTTCTTCTGGGTTTTTATTTGCCAGCTTATTGGTTTTTTTTTTTTTTTTTAAATTAAATCATTGACTTGCAACATACTAGTTTTAGGTGTTACAACATAATGATTTGATATTTGTATTATTATGTATTTTTAGTATTGTCAAAAGTAAGGATAATTGTGTTTTTAATGTATATGTTAGTGTAATAAAATTTCTGCCTTTGTAATAATTAATGACTTAATCTGTGTCTTGTTTATTTCTTCCCAGGGCAGCCCAATGGATCCTATGGTGATGAAGAGACCTCAGTTGTATGGGATGGGCAGTAACCCTCATTCTCAGCCTCAGCAGAGCAGCCCTTACCCAGGAGGCTCCTACGGCCCCCCAGGCCCACAGCGGTATCCAATCAGCATCCAGGGTCGGACCCCAGGGGCCATGGGAGGAATGCAGTACCCACAGCAGCAGGTTTGTGCTGGTTTTAACCCCATCCCCCTTCAGATTGGTGACAAAGTTTTGTCTTTGTTGCTTACTGTCTACCTAAGATTGGTACTGAGAGAATTAGGGGGAATTTCACTGATTTTCTTTTTTCTTTTACTTTTCATAGTTTCTTCAGGTAACCACATGTGCAGTTTCCTTTTCTTTCAAAGAAGGAAAAGTGATGGGGCACGTGGGTGGCTCAGTCGGTTAAGCCTCCGACTCTTCCATCTCGGCTCAGGTCTTGATCTCAGGATTGTGACTTCTGCCCAAGTCGGGCTCCATGCTGGGCATGGAGCTTGCTTAAAAAAAGAGCGGGGTTGGGGTGGGGGGATGCTTGGGTAGCTCAGTTGGTTAAGCATTGGACTCTTGATTTCTGCTCAGGTCGTGATCTCAGGGTCATGCGATGGAGCCCTGCCTGGGGTCCCAGCGCGGAGCCTGCTTAAGATTCTCTTTCTCCCCGTCCCTCTGTTGTCCCCTGCCCACCCTCGCGTGTGCACGCACACGCACTTTCTCTTAAAAAAAAAAAAGGAAAAGTGAGCGTCCTAGAAAAAAGTGGACGAAAATACCTGTTTGGTAGAGGGCTGTTACTGTGTTATTGGCTGTATTTAAAAGATAGGCACTGTTATCATTTTGCACCAAGTTATATAGATCTAAACCCCTGAAGTGAACTTGGCTTTCTAACATTTCTGATGTCAGACTGGCAGATTTTGAACTGTGAATAGACTTCGTAAGGTGAAGTTTTAATTATTTAAAAAATAAATAACAATGAAAATGGCATTGACTTTGAGAGAAGTTTTTTATTCTCCCAAAAAGTTATTTTGCATTTATTTCTTAGCATATTAATTTCATATAAGAGGATTTGGTATATATCTGTTTTCTTAGATTTGGATGGGTTTTGTGTTTTTACTTAAAATACAAGAAGACTTCTCTTCCTTTTAAAAACCCAGTATTTTTCTCCTTTTTCTCTAGAATCAAATAGTTGGAGTTGCCTTAAATGACCATCTACTTTCTAGCTGTAGTAAACCTGGTCTCTTGGATACTGGAGAGTAGATCCTTGTTATGTTGGCCCAAGGAAGCATGAAATTAGGAAAAGACTAAATTAGATTCAGACTCGTTAGGGTGTTTAGTCACTAGAAACACCAGAAAGCCTTATTTATAAGTTCCCACACCGTGTCTTTAACACTGGGGGTGCATTAGGCTGATGCTGTATACATTTTACTGCCTCCTTGATAGGTTCTTCCATAACATTGCCAGTAACCCGTTCCAGGGTTTCATATACTTCCTCTCTGGAAATTCTTCCCTATGTTTGACCAAAAATCATCTGTGGGGAAAAAAACCATTGGATCCGACTTTTGTTCTCTCTAAAGTGGATGTGGAGAATGGTACACTCTTACGTGCTCCAGAGCTGTGTTGATGAAGTTGCATCTGAGCCTTTTCTTTTATAGACTGAATATTGTTTTTTCTCTTTATCTTTTGTCCCTCCTTGGGTGATATTTTTATTTTAAGGTGGTTATAGGGAAAGATAGAAGTAGCTCAGCCTTTGAGTCCTAGCTGTTGGTTCCCTAAACAGGCTTTGTTACTGTCAATAGTTCTTACTCTCCTTTATTAAATTGGCTGCCCAGAATTCTCTCAGTCACTTGCACACTTAATTGCTCTGTTAATTTTTTTCAACATGATTCCTTTCTTCCAGCAATATTTTGCTGCCTAGAGTAAAGCATCTTTAGCTGAGGTTACTAATTGTGAGGGGGAAATAATTTGTAGATGATTGAAAAGTAAGATGTGATTCTCTCTTTCTTTTTCTAGTTTTAATCTAATTTGCCCTTAGTTGAGGGGAAGAAGGCCCAGGCAGCTAGCTGCCAAAATCCTAATTTTCCTCTTTAGCTGATTTCCTTTGGGGCCTGATGGTTCTGTTTGATAACCCTGGCCACAGGAAGAGAGTAGAGGCAGCAGGGAAGAAGTAGCAGGACTAGTGGAAAGAAGTAGATGCTAATCACTCCTTGTTTTTCTGCATCTTCTTTTTTTCCACTATATTTTCCTGATGTCAGATTTGAAAGTCATTTCGAAAGGTGGTATTCTTGGCAAGCTACCAGATGCTCCTTTATCTTTTTCTCTCAATGAGTTCAAGTCTTATTATAAGGTTTCCACATTGGCATAGTTTGCAATCCCAAAGTAGAAATCCAACAAATGGAAAGAGTGTGTAAAGAATGATTTACCCAAGGGGTGCCTGGATGGTTCAGTCGGTTAAGCGTCTGACTTTGGCTCAGGTTGTGATCTCAGGGTCCTGGGATCGAGCTCCAGGTCAGGCTCTATGCACCACAAGGAATCTGCTTGAGGATTCTCTCTCTTCCTCTTCCTCTGGCCCTCCCCTCACGCATGTGCACGCATGCTCTCTCTCTCTCTCAAATGAATAAATAAAATCTTAAAAAAAAAAAAGAGAATGATTACCCAGGAATATTTTTTTCATTATTTTCTTCCCCAGATGTGTAAGGGTAAAAGTAGAGGACATACACAGATACATAGAGTAGCCTTAATTTTCTTAGGTTCTTGGTGTTTTTTAATTCCTGTGGCTCCTATATAGTTTTGAAATCCAGTAACTCTTGGATTTATTTGAAGGGACAAATTGATGAAGATAACTCACCAAGTATTTTAGCATATTTTTAATTAAGATTTTAGATTAGGTATTTTACTGCTAACCAGAAGAAATGCCTAATTCTAATTAAGGACAGATCTTTCTGATAATGAAAGGAAAATAGTGTATCTGGTAAGAAACTGAATGCCTTGGCCGTAAAATGTCAAACTTTCATATTGAGTTCATCATAATCAAGGATTCTAAATAATCTGTATTGATTTTTCACCCTTTCATTTAGTTATAATATAGTCTTAAAATATAGTATCTTGCTTTGATAACTAAAAGGCTAAAAATAGCTGTGAATGCACTTTTGAATGTGTGTAACATTTTAAAGGGGATGCAACTTTTATAATACCAAGTTCATGTGATCAGTTAGGTGTAGGCTAATTAATAGCCTTGAAATGGGAAAAAAAAACAGTTAAGGTTTTGGGTAAAGGTTATTAGAGCACATTTACTTTGTTAGGTTTAGCCTGTGCTCTTTGGTGAGGAATTCTCAGTGAATTGCTTTGTTTGTAAATTTGGGGTAATTATGAATTTGTCCACAGACAAGGTCCTGGCACAGTGATTGGCTGCTGGTCCTATCTGTTTTCTCCTAGTATTAATGTAATTGGCTGAGCATTTTTGTAATCATGGCTGCTAATGTTTCTCAGGGAAAAACTTGAAAGATAATGATGACATTGAGTTTTTATTGAGTGGGCATCACCACCTAGGCATGACTTTGCTTTGGATAGCCTCCAAAGCTTTCTGTGTTTGGTTTGTGAACCTCTAATGAGCTGAATCCAGTTCATTTAATATTGCTCATATATTTCTGCAAAGGATTAAAATGCAGGAATTCAAGTTTGTAAATTGAGTTGCCCACTTACCAGCTGAGTGGTAAGTTGTCTTTGGCTCAGGGGTCACAGTTTGATTCCTGGCTAGCATTCCACTCCTGTGATGGGAATTTTAAATGGGTATTCTGGTAGAAAGAACTGCCACGCTTATATGAAATTTAACATGGATAGTATCACTGCTTGCTTTTTGTTTCTGAGAGTCAGGAGGAACTGGCCACTGTGAGTGTTTGATTTTAGTGTTAACCTGGTGATTCTTGATTTGTATGGTGATAATTTTATTTTTGAAATATACTCATGACTAGGTCTTTGGGCATGACATGATAATAGTACCTCATTTTGGTATTTATTAACTAGAACTAGATTTGTGGTCTTTCACATGCTGATTCTCCCACCTCATCAGGCAAATACATGGCTAAACAGATTAGTTTTGCACAGTGCTCTAAAAACTAGTCTACTTGAGTTTTTATTGAGCCGAGAGGGGAAATGAATTTTCTATGCCTCTGTGGAGAATGTTCTGCCTCTAGGCTCCTGGAATTCAAACCTGGAGATGGTTAACAGAAGTATACTGGCTGATTTCATCTAATACAGAGCTACACAGAGGAAGTATTATCTTTAAGGTTACTAGAATCTGACTCTGAGTTTTTCAGATTTTTAAAAAACGTAGACACTAAGGTACCCTTTGCTGGATCAGGGATGTGGGTGAGCAAATGTTTTGTTTTACTTCTCTTGTCCTTTGTGATCATAAATGTATATACAGGCCTGTGCCGAGTTGCTTTAAAAAAGATTTTCATATAAAAGAAATAGCACCCAAGGGAAATTGGCTACAGAAGCGAAGGTATATTTATTTGTGTCCAGCACATTTCAATTACCACATGTAGTGTGAGATTTTTCCTGAGTTATCAAGGGTTAGTGGGTTGATATTTTAACTATCCTTACCTTGCTGCCAGAGTATGTATAATCTAATGCCTATTGGCATTATAAAGCCAGGAAAAGGTAAAGAGGGCAAAGTGAGAGATTTAAGTTTATGAGTGTTTTTAGAATGGAAAAACACGACTTTTTTAGTTTTTAAAAACACATCTGTTATTGCAAAGACCTTTACAACAATAAGAGCATGATATGACAATAAGAATATAATCATTGTTTTGAAAGATATTCTGGCAAAATTAAATAGAAATTAGTTATTTTTGTTAAGGTGATCCATCTGAACTTATCACTTAACCTAATTAAAGTTGAGGTTCTTTTGAAAAAAAGACTTTAGAAGTCAATAGGTATTCTCATTTGTGTCTTTAGTTTATCTTCTGCACTCTTTGGGTATGTCTGTTTTGCTCTGTGTTTTTTGAGTAAAATATTTATTTCAGAACATAAGCATTTTATTTGGTACCATCTTAACAGCCAAAACACTTCTTCCAATGCAAATGTTTATTTTGGCAGCAGATGTTTCTAAAAGGAGACAAACATTACAATTGTTTGGCTAAAATAAATGTTTTCTTTGGGGTTACTGAGGCAGCCAAGCAAGTTCTAGATTCCCACCTGTGTTACTTTATATTGTCAGTCTATTCTGTAAAAAATGTTTACTTTTAAAAATACGGGTAAAATTATGTCTTGATACAGTTTGAACAATGTCTCTGAAAAGTCACCATGAATGGGGAGGGGAGGATTGGTTAAAGACTTAACAATTCCAGAGTTTTTGGACATGGAGTGTTTGTTTGGACTCAGTCTCTGAATCCTAAATGTGAATCCAATAATCAGGGCTTAATTTTGGTTTTGCCTAAAAAGACCTTAGACTTCCTGTTTTTAAGGAGCATGATGGGGTGTGATAGCATGAGAAAGGAAGGCTTGACTTAACATAATGGAGAAGGATGGGTGCCTAGTGTTTGTTTTAATTTTTTGATAGTTTATGTTCACCCAAAGACACACCCACCCACACCTGTGTGTGCACACGAGTGCTTGCACACACTTACATAAAACAGAACATCTGTGTGACAGTGGTATCTTCGTGTAACAAAATGTATCTGTATATGCATATTAAATATATTAAGCGTGTATTCTATGTGTGTATAGATATGCATACATATATAAACAAATACATGAATAAAATGAGGGTAAACATTTTGGGCAGTAAAATAATGAAGGCTGAGAGATTTCTTTCACTGTGTTATTTGCAGCATTTTTAGACAGGCATGTTCTGTACTAAGAGACTTGGAGCCAAGCTGCTTTGCTTGTACACCTGAAATGTTTGGAGTCCTTTCAGCTGATTGCAGATTTGTATAAATAATGGCCTTTTGTTGGCCACATTTTGTCTTGATTTCCTCAGTTGTTCTTCATCAGTGAACGTGAAGGTATTTAAAGTTTACCAACAAAATACATTTACACCTCCTATTTCTGCTTCCAAGTAGATAGCAGATGCTACTATCTTTGATGCCAAAGTTCCCTGTAGATGGAGTTTTGTACCAAGAGAATATTTTCGAAAAGATTTGTAGATATGATAATTTTTATTTGCTCCTTAAAATGTAAATTTCTGGGATACTTAACTGGTTTTATTTACTTTTTATATTGTAGTTGAATTTAAGCATATTTTGAAGCATTCAATATGACATTCTTAGTAGAGGAGGATTCGAAGAGGTCACATTTCAAGTCAAATAGAAATTTTTAAATCTTAGCCTTTTTCCTAAAAATGAGCAAAGACCAGGTTTCATCCTTGAAAGTTTAATGAGAAAATGTGAGATGATTTCTCTTTGTAGTTTGGATTGCTACTTTTATATTAGAAAGTTTATACTGATATATTTGTTTTTTAATCTGAACGTTTACATTGTTCTAGATATTCTAAAGATTCTATGTGGTGTCAGCGCCTGTTCCCTGCTTGTAGCTTGTACTGTTTTGTCGGTCACATATGAAGTCTATGTATTTTACATTCATGGACTTTCAACTAAAATATCTCTTAAGTTTTTCTGTTATGTTTTTGTTTTTGAGATGTAAATCTTAAGCATATGTTTTAGGGACTATTAGAATTGCTTGAATATATTTTAAGTAAATTTGATTTATTTGCTTTTACAAATAAAGAAACATCAAATGTGATATTTATGTTAAAAATTTAAACAATTCAGATAAAGCTAACGGGTGATACCAGTAAAACCAACCAGCCACATTACATCAGTGCTCCCTGAAACACAACCAACCACAGTAATCGCTAAACAGCAACAACAAAAATCCCAGAAGATAAATGGACAGTTACAGTGACTAAGTGGCATATTTTAGGCCAGTAGTCCTTAAGCTTGCTCAATGTTAGAATCTCCTAGGTTGCTTTAAGCACTCCAGGTTTGGATGCTCATATCAAGGACATCTGAATGTTACAGCCCCCTTCTGTCTCCTTCGGAGCTCCACTGCCTCCCCGGTGCCTCCCCTGGGCAGCCGGCATTAACAAGCAGGTGTCAGAGACAGACCAGTAAGTAAGGACCCCCAGAGCAGGTTTTGGGCCAGCAGCATTGCCATCCTTTGGGGGAGTTCGTTCTTGGGCCCTGCCCAGTGAGTCAGGAGCTTACCACTGCCCTAAACGGATGAAATGGGCCCAGAATCAGAAGTTGGAACAGTGCAGCCCTCACTGATTAATGTTTGTAATCTGTGTGCAATGTTGGAAAAATAGGGACCTCACCCTGCTCATCTACCAAATGAGGAACTTGGACTACAGGATCTCCTAGCTTGGATATTCCTTTTAAAATAATAGTCAGTTAATGTTTTTTCATTTTAGTTTTAAATTTTAGAGTCTTGTGACTTCAAATACTGTCTTCTGAAATTTATGGGTTGATGCTTGATGGGTTGTATTAATATAACTACTAACCCACATTCTTTAAAATTTTTTCCAGAGGGGAAAGAGCTGTTTCTTCCTCAAAGATGAGCAAATTGTTGCAATCAGTGTGATCAGTTATTTACTTTTAATTTAATTTACTTTTTAAAAAAAATTTTATTTTTATCTGAGAGAGCAGAGTGAGAGAGAGAGAGCATGAGCGGGGGTGGGGGTAGGAACAGATGGAGAGAGAGAGAAGCAGACTCCCGGTGGAGTAGGGAGCCTGACGCAGGTCTCCATCCCAGGACACTGGGATCATGACCTGAGCCGAAGGCAGACACTTAGCCGACTGAACCACCCACTCTAATTTTATTATTTTTATTTTTATTTATTTATTTATTTAAATTTTATTTATTTTTGAGAGAGAGAGATGACAGAGAGAGAGAATGAGAGGGGTGAGGGTCAGAGGGAGAAGCAGACTCCCTGCTAAGCAGGGAGCCCGATGTGGGACTCGATCCCAGGACTCCAGGATCATGACCTGAGCCGAAGGCAGTCGCTTAACCAACTGAGCCACCCAGGCGCCCTAATTTTAGTATTTTTAAAGCGACAGGTTTGGGGCGCCTGGGTGGCTCGGTCGTTAAGCATCTGCCTTCGGCTCAGGTCATGATCCCGGGGTCCTGGGATCGAGCCCTGCATCAGGCTCCCTGCTCCGCGGGAAGCCTGCTTCTCCCTCTCCCCCTGCTTGTGTTCCCTCTCTTGCTGTCTCTCTCTCTGTCAAATAAATAAAATCTAAAAAAAAAAAAATAAAGCGACAGGCTTCTCAGATAACTTCTTTCTTCTGAATACCTGCTGTGTGCTAGGTATGTAGAATGTTACCTGGCCTTTTTAATATGTAGAAAATCATAAGGTTGAGATGCTAACTTTATTTGGAGTCACAAAAGGAAGCAAAGAGAGACCCAGTAATTACTTACTCATTTAATACATTATTATTTTTGAAGTAGTTCTGAAAATAAGTACATACTGTACAACATTAGAATAAACTATGTACAATGAATTCTGAATAGAAGTAAGGACTTTTTAAACTTACGTTCTGTGCTGTTAATTTCACTCCTCTTTAACCCCATGAAGAGGGATTTGGTGGCTGTATTTTTGTCTCTTAAAACAGGTTTTTTCTGGCCGCCTGGGAGTCTCAGTCAGTTAGTTAAGCGTCTGCCTTCGGCTCAGGTCATGATCTCAGGGTCCTGGGATCGAGCCCCGCATTGGGCTCCCTCCTTAGTGGGGAGTCTGCTTCTCCCTCTCCTTCTGCCCCTCTCCCCCACTTGTGTGTACTTGTGCTCTCTCTCTTTCCCTCAAATAAATAAATAGAAATCTTTTTCTTTTAAGGGCAAAATAAGTTTTTTCTTTCATGTTAGTAGCCAAAAGTGAAATTCTTTATGGTCAGAAGTTCTTTATGACAGTTTGATTATTTTTGCATGCAACAAATTTATGAAGGCCATTTTTACTTTTCATTTTGGGAAATAACATTAAAAATTAAATCTGGAGTTGTGAATGAAATTAGAAAGAAAAACACTTTAGCAGAGAAGGAGAAGAGAAAGAAGATGGGTGAGAGCATGAAGGGAAGAAGGAAAACATGCGACAAACAGGAAAAGAGCGGCAGCCTTGCTTCTCTAAGAGTGGCTGTGTGGATGCCCCCCTGGCGCTCGGGAGCTGGCTCAGCCTGGCTTCCTCAGCCTCAGGAGGAACTCCCCGTGTGGGATCAAGTGTTAGAAATTTCCTGGAAATTCTGGAGCTGAGACCTGAATGTGGTTAGAGTGTATGTATAAAGCAAACATCCCTTGCCTCCTAACTTAGCCCCAAACCAAGACTTAGTGACTGTCTATGGCAGCAGGAGTTACCCAGCTTCCTATTTCCTGTGAAGAAGTAGGTTTAATCGAGAAAACAGACTGTATTCCAAAGAAGTAACCAAACTAGTCTCTCTGTTGGTATTGAATCATTAAAAGCATAATTTCTCTTTTCTTTTTTAATAACTACCGAATAAACTAGTGGAATTGGCTCTTCAGGGTTAGTCAAAGGCAAGGATCCAGGTCAGTTTCTAGAAAACATCCAACATTCAGAAACAAAGGGTAAGACTAATACAAATAGCAAAACCTGAAAGCATTGAATTAAAATGCAAAGGGATTTTTGCTGCAATAATTAAATTTCACTTAATGGACCGAGACTGAGAAAAACTAGCTCCCCCTGGATAGTTGTAGAAGGCCCTGAGGAGGTCTTGGGAGAAATGTCTGCTGGGAAGGGAACTCCAATCTGAGATGCACCCCAGAAAAGACAGCTAAACAGGGACAGTTTCCCAGCACAGCCTGTAAGGATTACGTGTCCGTTCATAATCAATATCATCGTTATCATTGCTTGCAGAGAAAGCAGGGGAAAAAGGAAGTGTCGGAATAATTGTTGGCCGATGGGCTGTAGGACCTCAGAATACTTCTTTAAGAGGGGCAACTGAAAAGGAGACTTCCTTTCATTTAATGAGTATGTTACCTTTAAATTTCCTAAGATTTTCTGATATCCCAGTAATCTAGACATTTTAAGCATTTTCCATCCTCGGTTTTCCTCAGTGTTTTGGGCTTCCTAGAAAAGTAAGACTTTCCTTCTCTGCTTCCTACTTGTAAGTCATGTGCCTGTCATCAGAGGTCTTGGAGATGAGAGGATCTTATTCCCCAGTAGTTGGCCAAATTTTGATACCTGGGAGAAGAGAAAAGACCAGAATTCCTTTTAAGTCCAGTGGGCTGCAAGGGAGACACCTTCTCCATTGGTGTCTCTGACTGAGTTCTTTCCTATTTTTCTTCGTTATTGGTTTCAAAAATAAAGGATGAAAGGAGTGATAACCTGGTGACCTCATTGGCCCTAAGTCTTCATGACACCAAGTATATCACACCATACTTGAAGTCATTTCCAGAATGATAGTTAAAAGCCAGTTTACCACATGTATGCATGAGGTCACGAGAGTAATAAAGTACAGAATGGAGAATGAGGCAGAGGGTTCCAGGAAGGATTCCAGTGCCCACCGGGGACTCAGCCACTGCTGCCCACAGCCACAGAAATTGGCATTAAGCAAAATGCAGTGTGCTTACTTCCAAATCAAAGTCAGCTATGGTTGGTCTAACCGAAAGAATTTAAGCCACCTAACTGCATCCTAGCTGCAAGGGAGGCTGTGAATTTGAGTTCTGAATTCTCAGCTGTGGGAGGCAGAGTTTTTTGGATACTAAGTCTATAGAGAACACAGAATTACTCCTGACAGCCCCAGAGTTTCTCTTGTGTAAAAATGTCCCTCCTCAGTCTTCCTGTTTCAGTAGATGGCAGCTCTGTCCTTCTGCTTGCCCAGGCCAGCAACCTCATAGTCCTCTTTTTCTCAAGGTCTCAGTTGCTTAGAGAATCCCATTGCTTTTCCCTTCAGAATATATCAGAAATGGCATATTTCTCACCACCTCGATGGCTGCCACCCTGGGCTAAAGCCCCACACACCATCTCCCATTTGGATCACCATAGTGGACTCCTGATTCTGCTGCCCCACAGTTGGTTTTCAGCAGAGCAACCAGAATGATCCTTTGAGATGGTATAAGTCAAACCATGGCACTACTCCTGCGACCCCTCACTTCCCTCGGAGTCCCTGAGGCCCCCCTTCATCCTCATCCCTGTGCCCAGCCCTTCCTTGTGCCTCGAAGGCTCTTAGGCAGGTCTTTATCGGGCTTGCCCTTTTAACTTCTTTTAAGTTTCTGTTCCAATGTGTATTTGACTTGCTCAGGCTGACTTGAGTAAAATTGCACACCCCTCCTGTCCCTAGCCCTGTTCTCTTTCCTCCATAACACTTACCACCTGAGGTGCGTTTGTTGGTTCGCTGTTGTTCCCAGGAGGACATAAGGTGGAGGCAGCAGGGACTTGGTTTTGCCCTGCTGTGGCGCCTCATCCAGAACAGTACATGGCACTTCACAAACATTTCCCAACCAACGACGGAAAGAATTTGCAGAATTGGAGACTCTGGCCAGGGAAATCTATGGAGCCCAGTGCTAAAAGGTCCGAGTGCGTTCGAGTTGTATCTGTCACCTGTGCTTGGCTGAGAGGAGCAGTCTTTCACTGGGGCTTGCTTCGTTTCCGGATGAATTCTTAGTGCCCAGCTCCTTGCTGAGCTGGTAGGAAGCCCGCTGACAGCTGCTGGGCTGTCCCTTAACCCTGCTGTTAGATTCCTGAGGAGTTTCTGGTACCTGAGAGGTTGTTAGAGCATGGTGGTTCTCTGTTGTTGCTTATTTCAGTGTGCGCTGTGCTAGGGGCCTGTGGTCCTCTCTCTGATGCTAACCCCATCGAGTAAATTGGAGACAGCTGCTACCTTACGTTGTGGCTGGTAATTCCTCTGAATTCTCTTGTACTGAGTGTGATACTTAGTAGTAGGGGGAGGCGAGCAAAGATTTCTAGATCATAGCTGAATCGGGATTTGGCAGAAGTGTGATACAGGCTCAGATCTTTGTCCTAACACCGGTCATTTGACAGTGCTTACGGAGAACAAGCCCTCAATGAGTTAAGATGCCGTTTATGGAAAACAGACATTTTTCCAGTGGGGATTTACTGCTGGCGGAAGAGGATTCCTTCACAGTGGGAGGCAGAGCTGTGCCATGCATGGTGTGAATCTGGAGGCCGTGAAAGGGGCTTAAAACCCTGGGGGGTGAGGGGGAAGTAGTTTACATCCAAGCTTATACAGAAATTGTGTAAAAGCCGGTGATTTGTGGGGAAAAAACCTTAAATGTGATGTGGCAGTTCTCCATAAGTGAAACTGATAAGTTGATCCCACCTTTCTTAGCAGACGTTTTCACGTGCTTTATGGAGTCAGAGCCCTTCTATCAAGCTTAGCTTTTAGAAGAGGAGGTGCATTATGGACCGAGATTTGGAACCGTTACCCTTTGCCTGCAGTGGGCTGTTCCTTGTTTCCAGAAGCAGAGGTTGTGGCCACACCCAGAATGAGTTACACCTAGGAGTAACGAAATGCAGTTTAGACCAAATTTTACAAAATTGTCCCTGTGTGCTTTATTTCAGTTGAGGGTGTATGATCGATAAATAATTCACTTTTTTAAAAAAAGATTTTATTTACTTACTTAATTGACAGAGAGACAGCGAGAGAGGGAACACAAGCAGGGGGGAGCGGGAGAGGGAGAAGCAGGCTCCCCGCTGAGCAGGGAGCCCGATGTGGGGCTCCATCCCAAGACCCTAGAATTATGACCTGAGCTGAAGGCAGACACTTAATGACTGAGCCACCTAGTCGCCCTGATAGATAATTCACTTTTAAGGAAGTACAAGGATTTAGTGCCTCAGTGTCTGTGTGATCTCATTGTCCTCTTCCTCTGCATCTTGATCATCCCTGTCTTCCTGGGCCCAGTTTCTTATTTGTAAAATATGAGAGGTTGTCACTAGATGCCCAATCACAACAGTCGCTGTGCTGGGTGTTGCACTGGGTCCCTTTATGTGGGTGCTCTCACCTAACCCCTGCTGAGCTTCTGTTTATTTTGACTTTCTGAATAATAATAAGAGCTAATATTTATTAAGGGCTTACTCTGTCAGGCACTGTTTTACTTGCTTTACTTGGATTAACATAGTCCTCACAGTGGCCTCCTGGGGCAGGTGTTATAATCCTCAGTTTATAGATGAGGAAACTGGTCATTTGACAGTAGTTGTTCAAATTTATGTGCTTACTCAGTGGTGCAGCAAGAATTTCAGATCCTTGGCAGTTTAAGTCTGGGCCCACGCCAGTGTAAATTTTATGATTCTGGTAAAACTGGAATGCTTTTCATCACAAACTAGAATTCATTTGGATTTTTGCATAGTAAGACTGATTATAGTTAGGGTAGCCTAATTTTGACATTGAATATTAGTTTCATTAGCTTTGTGACCTTTACCAGGTTGAAAATGAAATGTTACCTATGAGGTCTACCAAACTTAGAGTCAGGAGTTTTGGTTTTTTTTTTTATTGAGGTGAAAGTTAACCATTTTAAAGTGTACAGTTCAGTGTCGTTCAGTACAGTTCACAGTACTGTGCAACCACCATCTTTATCTAGTTCCAGAACATCTCCTTCACCCCCAGATGACACTCTTATCCCTAGTAAAGACTCACTTCCTGTTTCCTCCTCCCCCCAGCCCCTGGCAACCTCTAGTCTGCTTTCTGTCTCTATTTACCTATTTTGGATATTTCACATAAATGGAATCATGCAATATGTGACCTTTTGTGTCTAGCTTCTTTCATTTAACATAACATTTTCCGGGTTCATCCCTGTGGTAGCACCTATCAGTGCTTCATTCCTTTTTATGGCTGTACATTATACCATTGTATGGATACAACATCCTTTGTTTCTCCATTCATCTGTTGATGGGCACGTGTGTTTCCACTTGTTAGCTACTGTGAATAGTGCTATTATCAACAGTCTGTATTTGAATACTGGGTTTAACTTCTTTTGGGTGTATACCTGGGGGTAGAATTGCTAGGTTGTGTGGTGATCCTGTGCTTAACTCTTCAAGGACCTGCCCAGCCATGGTGACTGTACCATTTTCCATTAGAATCGTGGGATTTTAGCATTGGTGTGGTGTTTACCGAGACTGTCCTAAGTGCCAGGGCATCTTACTAAACCCTTTGCATATATCACCTCCTGTAATTCTTGCCAAAGCTATTAGGTACGCTATGCTACTTTGCCAGTGGGGAGATCAAGTGGGTGGGTAGCTTGCCTGGGGTCGTCGTGCAGCCTCAGAGACCATGCAGCCCAGTGCTTCTCAATGTGTGCCACACATTCTGCTGATGTTAGGGAAGATCGTTTCGGGCAGCACGTAGACACAGCATTACATAGCACTGAATCATAGAGTAAGAAAGTTATTTTCTTATGCATTTTGTCTTTCTTGTGAATGGAAGTCTGCTCTGATACCATTCAGACACTTCATAGCCCCTCTTCCCGTCTTTTCATTTTCTAAAGAAGAGGCCTCAGTCTAAGAGCCTTGGGCAGGTGTCAGCATCCAGTTAGAAGGTAATCACACTGTATTGTCAACATAGTCTATATTTTGTGGTTATCTTCTACTTGTGGCAGGCACTATTGGCTTTCTGTTTATGGTAGTAAATTGAAAGTTTTCTTTAAAATGAAATTATTTGAATTAAAAAAGTGATTCACGTCAAAGAAAAACCGCTCATACTGTAAGTGGAGTTTACTCGCTTCCAGTTTGACCCAGCACACATTTATTGAATGTGTACTAAGTGTTCTGTACTGTACTTGCACTGGGGAATGTAAAGATGACGATAACCAGGTCTTTGCTCCCTGGATGCTCTACAAAGAAAGAAGTTGAGCAGTATGTAGTGAGTTCAGATACCGATGTTTACCTGGTGTTATGGCAACACGGAGGGACATTTTCCTGGCGGGGAGGGATAGGAACAGGGAGAGTGTTAGATTGTATGTGTGGATACAGACTGCTTTCATTATGCCAGGTCCCTAATGAATTTTGAAAATTGATCTTTTGGGTTCAGATAAATATCATTATCTCATGCATCCATTTGATTTGCTATTATTTTTGTTTTATTGGATTAAGAGAGTATTATTAAGGTCTTCAATGGTTTGTTCACTTAATTGTCATGAGACATGTGTTGATAAACGTAGAGGAACTCAGAGTATACTCACGGAAGGACATGGATGTAGGTCTTTAGAAGAGAGTGTGCTGAGTGCTGTAGGAAGATTTGGAAAACATGTTCTGGGAACAACTAAAGCTGCATGCAGTGTGTGACATAAGACCTGGATTTTGGAATAGGAGTTTGCTGGGTTTGGGAGAGGAAAGTGAGGATGGTGCTTTTCAGTTCAAATAGGGCTTAAAGGGGTCTTTAGGAATTTTACAGAATTTTTCACATTTTAAGTTTGCCCAAGCATAGAATCTAACTTCTTTTTTTCTTCTTGTGCTTTCAAATTTTCCTTTCATCTTTGCCCATATTAGTGCTTTGATGGATAATTTCAGAGAGCAACAGGGTTCCTGTTTGAAGACTGGCTGGATCTTGTTTGATTTTTTTTTTTTTTTTTTTTTGAGGAGAAACTGTCTTTCCATACTTAGGTTTCCAGAATGGAGAAAATTACTAATCTATTTATGTATCAAGAGGGGGCAGAAATGTGACATGTCTAAAAACATTGTTTTGAAAAGTAGACCTTTTAAAAATGGCCTATGGTTCTATTAGTGTTATTTTCTTTTTCCTCAGGGATTATGCAAAATTGTGCCTGCATCATACAATTATAACATCTCTGTGGCAGTTAAGTTTGTACCTACAGGGGCACCTGGGTGGCTCAGTCCTTCTTAAGCGTCTGCCTTCGGCTCAGGTCATGATCCTGGGGTCCTGGGATTGAGCCCCACATCAGGTTCCCTGCTCGGTGGGAAGCCTGCTTCTCCCTCTCCCATGCCCCCCTGCTTGTGTTTCCTCTCTCGCTGTGTCTCTCTCTGTCAAATAAATAAAATCTTTAAAAAAAAAAAAAAAAGTTTGTACCTACAGAATGCAAGGATGCTCTTAGAGTCTACAGTGCTCGTGAATTCTTCTTGTAGAAATAGGAACCGGGCGCCTGGGTGGCTCAGTTGGTTAAGTGACTGCCTTCGGCTCAGGTCATGATCCTGAAGTCCCGGGATCGAGTCCCACGTCGGGCTCCCTGCTCAGCAGGGAGTCTGCCTCTCTCTCTGACGCTCCCCCCTCTCATGCTCTCTATCTCATTCTCTCTCTCAAATAAATAAATAAAATCTTTTAAAAAAAAAAAAGAAATAGGAACCTGCCAAAACCCCAGAGTAATATTTAGACAATATAATCAATACTGTGAACTTTTATTCCAGTGGTTTAACTAGGGTGAATGATGGTATGGAAATAGATAAAGAAGCTAAATTCTGAATAAAAAATTAAACATTGTTTATTTTTCCCCTTAACTGAGTTTATTAGTTGACTTTATGTTTCATCTCTGACCTCTGCTTTTATGAACAGGAGTGTAAAAAAAAATGTACCTCTCATCAGTTTTTCTGATTATTGCCAGTTTTATTTATCAGTGTTGGCCCTGATAACATATTTTAGGGCATCTTTTCTTGTTATACTAAGTTGCATATATTTACTACACATCTTTTCAAATTAAGAAGGAAAAAGTAATAGAGTACTTGCTCATTTCTGTTAATCAGATCTATATAATTCACTGTAATGAATAAGGTTTTCTCTTCCTTCATCATGTTTTTCCTCCTTCCATTATTTTTGGAAGCATTTTAATTTGTATTCATTACATTGTTCTTATATTAATGGCAAGATGTATGATTGATATTATATGTTTATTAAAAATTAGTTACTTGGAAACCCAGAGTCACGCATGAATCAAGTCAAATGATTTCTTTTAAAGGTAAAGAGGTGAGGGGTGACTTGTTTTAAGTTGATTACCTTATCCTAATTCTAATATGAGAAGGAAAGATTACCCCCCTGGCTCACCTGCCATTTGGAAAACCCAATATGAACTTACGTTTTGGTTGTTTTGTCAAATATGCACACTTTAAATACCCCTACAGACTCTGGTTGGAATATCCAGCAAATGAATTATAAAGATTATATTAAAAGGACATCAGTGTCAGCATTAGCACATTTTCCCTTTTTGTCATTGCTGTTACATTTGCTTAGTTTGGTTCTGGTGTATGGACCACAGGCTCAGCCTGATTGGGTGGGGAATGCAGCTGAGCCCAACAGCTCTTTCTTAGTGAATTGTTATTTATTCTGAAGGACCTGTCCTCTCTCTATGGAAAAAAAAGTGTGTACTGTAAGAAATAATATCACAAGATATTTAATGATAGTTGGACATTTGGCCACGGATGACACATGTTAAGGAGGGTCTGCAGTATGTCCCTCACTCAATATGAAGGACTTGCCATTGGGAGGCTCACAGTCTAGAGAAGAAGACACATACATTGAAAATTTATTTTAAAAGTTTCCTCAGGGCACCTGGGTGACTCAGTCATTGGGCGTCTGCCTTTGGCTCAGGCATCCCAGGTCCTGGGATCGAGCCCCGCATCGGGCTCCCTGCTCCGCGGGAAGCCTGCTTCTCCCTCTCCCACTCCCCCTGCTTGTGTTCCCTCTCTCGCTGTGTCTCTCTCTGTCAAATAAATAAATAAAATCTTAAAAAAAAAAGTTTCCTCAATTACATGTATATACGGTTTAAAAAATAGTATTACAAGGCTTCTTGTGAAAAATACCAATTCCCATTCCGTCACTCCTTGCCTATGACTTCCGTTCCCTGGAGACATACTTTTTCAACTCTTAATGGTTTATTCTGGTACTTAAACCCATATTTCTAAATGACATGATTATGTTGCTATTTTTCCATTTTTCAAATTTAGACTGTATCTATTAACTCCACTATATAAAAGTTAACTCTTATACTGCCATGCCTTACAATTCATTTTCCCTCTCTCAAGTTAAGGTTAAATCAACACTCACTGTTTACATTAATAGGACTATATAATATAACTGTCTGTAGTTGAGACATGAACTATGAATATAGTTTCTTAATATGCAACTTTTTGGTTATCCTGGAGTTGATAATTGCCTTATTTTACTTTAAAAAATGTATATATCAACAGTTTATCCTTATCCTCTGATAGAACTGTACAGTTCTCAATAAGGTGGAACCCAGCAGTTAATGGAATTCTAGCGAATGTTTTTCATGTTCATGGATGCTCACCCTTTGAATAGCCTTCCTATGTTTGGTGAAATGCCTGCATTTAAAAGGTCTGCCTCCACAGTTTAGAATTCAGAACTCAAGTCCATAACCTCCCTTGCAGCCAGGATGCAGTCAGATGACTTAAATTCTTTCAGTCAGACCGACCATAGCAGATTTTGATCTGGAATGAAATGTGTTGCTTGTTTCCAAATTTCTACGGCTTGGCAGTAGTAGTTGAGTCCCTCATCATAACTGGAGTACCTTTGACTTGTTCTCTGTTCTGTCCATTATTACTATCATGACTTGCTGCATACATGTAGTAAAACTTCCTTAAGCCATTCTTGGAATTACTTTGGCCTCAAACTCAATTTTCTGAATCCATGTCTTCTGTTTATGTATTTTTTTCTTTTTAATTTTGGGGGGTGGGACACACGCTCCAGTAGCTTTTAAGGAAGGGTGCAGGAGGGGTGGGTCTTCTGGATATCAGATGCCATTGCTACCATCACACTTGATTGGTTGTTTGGCGGAGTATAGAATTCTAGATTGGAAATAATTTTCCCTCAAAAGTTACTGTTCTGTTGTCCTCTAGGCTTCCAGTATTTCTGTTAAGAATTCCAGTAAATCATCCTTTATGTCATCTACTTTTTTTCCTGTTTGGTGACTTCAGAAGCTTTTTATTTCTCTGATTTCTAAAATATTGATGAGCCTTGGAGTTGGTATTTTTTTTTGTTCATTTTGCTGGACCCACCCAGTGTGAAACTCAATTCTGGAAATTTTTTGGAGAGGAGGGATACCATTTTTTGGATAATTTCCTCATCTTGATTTTCTGTGCTCTTAGTACTTGGAAATCTTATTAGTTGGATGGTAGAAGTCCTAGATTAACCCTTTATTTTTTAAACCATTTCCTCTATCCGTTTTTCATTTCTTTGTCTTTTTCCAGTTCCTGGTAGATAGTCTTAATTTGTTTTCCAGCTGTTCTGCTGAATTTTTTATTTCTGTTTTCTTAATTTCACTTTCTGTGAACTTGTTTTTGTTCACTAAATTTTTTTTATACTATCTAATTCTTATTTCATGGATACAATAGTTTATCTCACTGCAGATCATTTGTTTTTGAAGATTTGCTCTGTAGGTTCCTTGTCTGGGTTTCCTTTGAGTCCTTACTGTCCTTACTCTTCACTGTCTTTCCTGCTGGACACTTTCTTGAAATGTCTGGTGATCCTTGACTTTCTGTTCATATGTCACAGTTAGATACAGAAGAACAGAAAGCTAAGAACCAATAGAAAGCTTTGTGTGCTTCGACAGGTGTGTCCACTGGTGGGCCTGGATGATGGGGAGGGGATCACACTATGTTGTTTGAGGACCTTCAAGTGTTATTTCTGTTGTCATCCCTGTCCCCCCACCCCCACACTATCTAGAGAGGAAATCAGGGCATCTGGAGGCTGAGTGCGCGCGCGCGCACACACACACACACACACACACACACACACACACACACTTCCATTTAATCCTTTCTTTTCCATGAACTCCTGTCTATTGCCAACTTCTCCAGATGGTAATTCTCTTGACTTCTGGCAGTATTGGGGTGAGGATTAGGAAGGGGGGTGCCCTGAAGTACTCATCACAGATATTTTACCCAGCCCCCTGCCACCCTCTGATTCCTGAGTCATTGGGGTTCTGAGCTTTAATTAGCTTGCTTTTTATCCTCTCACCTAGAACAAATTAAAACTTTAATTATCACTTGTCTATCTGCTTTTCTCCTTCCAAATTTTTTTGACCTCTTTTATCTGCATTATCTTAAGTTTTCTTTGTCCTTGTGGGTTTTTACTTTAGAAGTTTCTTTACTGTTACCTTTATGGGATTCTATGAGGGAGTAGAGATAAACATGAGTATTTAATCTGACATGTTTACTGGAAATCTCCACAAAGACCTTTTTTTTTTTAAGATTTTATTTATTTATTTGACAGAGAGAGAAAGCGAGCACAAGCAGGGGGAGCAGCAGAGGGAGAGGGAGAAGCAGGCTCCCCACTGAGCAGGCACCCTGGGATCATGGCCTAAGCCGAAGGCAGATGCTTAACAACTGAGCCACCCAGGTGCCCCTCCACAAAGACCTTTTTAATCAAATTTTTTTCTTATCCACCTGTTGTCAGCTTGTGAGGTTTTCACAGTGTGTGCTACCTGGTAGTACACTAGGACTTTTCAGTGGCTCAAGGAATTTGTAGACTAAGAATAAACCTATGAATAAATGAATTGAACAGCTCAACTGGAGTGTCCTCTGGTTGGCAGGGAGCCTGGCCTGAGGAGGTTTGAGAGGCGGGGGTGGTGTCCTTTGTTTAGATGAGCCGGAAAAGCCTCATGGAACTCAGGAAGTGTTGCTCAGGGGAAAATGATCTCCCCAGCTGTGTTTAGGGCAGAGCGAAGGGGAGGTCGGAAGTAGGAAAGCCAACCAGGCTCTCTTACCAGCCAGAGGAGAAATCAGTGCCCCTGTCTGGATCAAAGTTCCCTAGTGAAGGGGAACGAAGAGGAGGGTCTAGTTGACAGAGATAATATAAAGGGAAAAACAAATTTGGAAGTTAATTGTATGTGAGAGCAGACATTTTAGTGATATTTAAGTCAAAGATTATCCTAGTGTTTTAAATTTTAAGGATACACTGAATGTGGTCAATACATTCTCTAATAAAATTGTTAATGCAAATCTACAAGTAGGTAACACTTCTCTGGTTGCCCTTTGCTTTAGGAGGAAAAAAGGGCAAGTTAAGTAAAACACTTTAAGCTTATATTTAATCAGAAAAGAAATTTCTGACTGTAGACCTGGGTCTGTAAAAATTGTGTGTGCTCTCTACCAGTGGTTTTCCAAATGCGGAGAGCAGCATCTGTCCCTCTTCACCTGCCCCCCTCCACCTGCACCCTGGAAGCCACCTTAGGATCCAGTAAATACAACAGTGACGAGAAGCAGCGGTGTCTGGAGCCCCACCTGCCACCTCCACCTTGTCCTGTCCAATGTCCTGACAATTCTCTTTTCAAATTTGGTAATAAGAACCCATGACAAAGACTTGGGAGAACCTTCAGTACTCAGAGAAAGAGGAAGTGGTGTTCCTTTAAGGCAGAAGACTATACTAATGTCTGTATTTACATGTAGTTTTTAACAATAAGAAGAAACTAAAAGAACTTTCTGATTAATACTTCTCTACCCGGAATATTACATTAGCATCGTAGCATAATCCTTGAGCTCTTAAGCATTCAGTTGTGATCTTGCTGTATTTGAGTTTCATTTGAGGCAGTGGCTTCCTGGTATCTTATGTGTGGCCCAGTGCCAAGACCAGTGTGAAACTAAGAACAACAACAGCAAACTGTTAGAGTAATTATAACAAAAGTCAAGTTTGTAGACTTATGTGTCAGGAATAAAAAATAAGAGTCCAATTTATTTGCCCTGTGTTTGGTGTTCACATTGCTGTTTATGTAACGATGCATATGGTCTTTCAAAGCGATCGGGCGCGTTCACAGTGAAATATCTGCCCGCTCCTATCAGCTTTCACAAATGTTATCTTTTTATATCTCCATCACTATTAAATCCCCAATTGGTAATTAGGATACCTCAGGAAAAAAAATCTTACATATAGACCACCATCCTGGCTGGAGGTTGTTATTCTTCCCTGAACATTTTGGTGCCCTGGTGTTGGCCTCATCCTCAAGCCCCCTTAAGTTAAAAATACCCGGTGTGTGGTCTTGCCAGCTGGGCCCAGGCCAGGATTTTTATAGCCTTATCTGGCCTGGGAATGGAGCTTAGCACTAGGGGGAGGTGCAGGAGTTGCCCTGTGGGTAGGGTCCTTGCTGGCTTGGGAGGCCCCACCGCCCTCCTGTCTTAGCTCTGTCATCCTACACAAAATAGAAAGGTAATCTGATGCCAGTCTCCACTCTGATAGCTTTTGGTCACTTGTTTGTTAAACTAACCAAGAAGACAACTTGAAGTAAATTTTCCCGTTATTTTTGAAGCCTGTTGTACCATCTGCTAGGGAGAAACTTCAGTGCCTAAGCACATATACTTTAACTAATTAATTGAGCACCGGCTTCCTAGAGAAACATGTTTATTAAATGTCAACAAATTTGGGACATTTAGTCTTCATTTCTGGTCTTCTATGTCCAATGGCATTTTTCCTAAATCATGTCTGGAATTTCCTTGGGATTATGTATGCTACTTTTTATTCCAAATTCTTGCTTAGTTTCTTCGGAAGGTTTCATTTATTTTCATAGATCTTCCCTAAGAGTACCTAGAAAATCATTTTTATCTCCTTTTCTCTCTCCTGTCTTTCCTGGATGCTGTTTCGTGTACCAGAACCGTAGGGTTAAAGTAGTAAATGCCATTGACACATTGCTTTGTTTTGTCATTAAACACTGGTGAGGAGTTGGGTGAAGTGAGGAATGATGTTACAGAATTTTCATTAAAAATAATTTTCAGGCCATACCCTTCAGTAGTCACAGTGTGTGATCTCGTGCTTACGACTTAAAAATAGTAAATAGAATGTGAATTCATAGAAGCTTCTGCCTATATGTGGTTCAGAAGAGTCAAAATTTAAACACTGCTTTGCGTAAACTCTTAATGTCTTTGTATGTTTTTCTGGCTCAAAGAGCAGACAATCACATTAATTTTCTCCCTCCTTTCTTACTACTTGATGGAAGGGGAAAAAGAAGAAAAAGACAAATATTTGTATGGGTTAGGGAGGGGAGGTGTTCTGTTTTGTTTTGTTCTGTTAAGGCTTTTATGGAACGTGTAGGTGGTAAGCCAGTTGTAACAGTTTGTGGGGACCCTAGGAAAGGAAACCGTGTCATTGGCCCTGACACTGATGATTGAAGGACAATTGTTCGCTTTCTCTTGCAAATTAAAAATGCATGAGAGCAAAAAAAAAAAAAAAGTGCTTGAGAGCACCTTTTTGACACCGGGTTTGCTGAAACATCACTGCTGTCTTTTTTGGAATACTCCTGTGGATGTTTTTGCACAAAGTGGTATCTGTCAGAACTTGAAGTATCTTTGCTGTCTTTGAGCAGGCAGTGCTGGGACAAGTTTGAGCACATGGTTGCTTGACACAGGGCTGCTGATCGCTGGGAGAGAATGTTTTACTGTAGCAAAGTTGATGAGCAAAGAACTGTACCAGTTTATATACCGTCCTCTCCATAATTACTGCCCTCCCACTTTGGATCCTCACTTCTTTTTCTGAAAGTAGAAAAGATGGGACACGTGGTGGGAAATCTCGAGAATGCTGGAGCAACTTATGAGTAGATTGGAGACCCTGTGTTGCTGGTCAGTCCATATTCTTATTATAGCAGTTCTGGTGATACCGGACCTCTCCAGCATTCTTATTCAGGTTGGAGTTCTCACAAGAAACTGCATAAATATTTTTCTTTTGGAGGAACTGTCTTCTAAAATATAAGTGGCTTTTGTAAATTCATATTGTGGATTCCTTATTTTGTAGGCTGGGAAATCCATGGAAACAATCCTATTTTTAATGTCTTTTATATTCATGACTTCAAAGGGGTTAGTAGGGTGAATGAATAGGGACCACTTCCAGATCTTGTTGGCACACATGGTATTTTTTAATAAATGAGGTGCACGCAACCACAAGTGTTTCTGCTTTATTTCCTGGAAAATGCTGAACTTCACATTTTGGGGGGAATGGGAGAATAGTTCTGTTCTCTCCCCCATGCCCCCCATTATAAAGTACTACTTGTAAAAGATTAAGCATGCTTTGAAAATGTTTAATGCAGAAATGGTAAAAGGCTTAAAAATTCTCTGAAATCTCTTCAGAGATAATAAGTCTATTGTATGTACTTCTAAATAAAGTTTTAAAATGGTGTAATGTTACACATGTTCTACTGCAACTAGCTTTCCTCGCTTAATGAATCTTAGACATTTTCTTTGTGTTTGCACTATCCATATCTAGATAATGCCATACCATATTCCTTTGTATGGATATATTTTCATTTGTTTAACCAGATTTCTGATTGAGGGATATTTGGGTTGATGCCAGTATTTAACTGTGACAAATGATGTTGCAAAAAGTGCTCTCTTACAGTTGTATCCTCATGAAAGTATTTCTTTAAGATAAATTCCTAGAAATAAAATTGGAGGGTCAAAGAGTCAGGGTTTGTTTTCCTGTAATAGGAGGAAGACATTCACCCAAGAACTCAACTTTGCCTGGTCTTCTGCTTTGTAACAAGTATCCTTTTACTGTATTATCAAAAATAGGACTCTAGGTAAACTGCAGTTTGGAGGGGTGGGGGGAAAGTCTCTCAGGGTTAGTTTTTGTTTGGAAATGGATGTTTTTGTCATTTGACTTTTTCCTGTAGTCTTTAATCAGCAGGTGAAAAGCTTTACATGAAACAAACTTTTAAAATTTAAAAGTTTTGCTTGCATTTTATAATAGATGATTAGTAAAATGATAAACATAGTCTATTTGGTGTGAACACTAGTTCCTTCTGTTTTATGATCTGTACTGTATCCTGTAATGTTGGGAGACTTCTTTGAGTTTATTCTTTGCCTTTGAGTTCTTTTTGATTTTGTAGTCAAATGATAGCTAAATTAAAGTTTAGAAAGTGGGTGATGTCCATTGGTAAATAATCCGTTGAACACTGTTCTGTGTAAAATGCTCAACAAAGTATGACGGTTTCCGTCCCTAGATAGCTGGGGATTTGATTGGAGTTAGAAGCCATATGGGGCACCTTGGTGGCTCGGTTGGTTAAGTGACTGCCTTCGGCTCAGGTCATGATCCCGGGGTCCTGGGATCGAGCCCCGCATCGGGCTCCCTGCTCAGCGGGGAGCCTGCTTCTCCCTCTTCCCCTGCCTGCCGCTCCCCCTGCTTGTGTTCTCTCTCTTTCTGTCAAATAAATAAATAAGATATTAAAAAAAAAAAAAGAAGCCATAAATGCCTCCAAGTGTGCAAAGTCATGTGAGGTAGAGTAGGGTGAATGGAAACATGGTTAACAGTCCCTTACCTTAAGCTTAAAGTATAGTCATTTTTAATGATCGCAGAGTAGCTCCTCATTATAATTAGTACAGTCCCACAAATAAATACTTAACACACAAGGAGTGTAAGTATTTTTTCTCTGAAAATTAAAGTTAGGGATGCCTAGGTGGTGCAGGCAGTTAAGCATCTAACTGTTGGTTTTGGCTCAGGTCATGATCTCAGGGTCGTGGGATCAAGCCCTGCTTTGGACTCTGCACTCAGCATGGAGTCTCCTTGAGATTGTCTCTCTCCTTCTGCCCCTCCCACTTGTGCTCTCTCTCTCTCTCTCTGAAATAAATAAGTAAATAAATAAATAAATCTTTTAAAAAAAAGAAAATTAAAGTTAGACTTAATGTCATTTCAGAATTTCTGCTGAGTAGAAAGAATTTTATACTTAAATTTTATCAACGTTACCCATTTAAGGCCTATGTCAGATAACTAGTTTTGCTGTAGTCCTTGCAACTGTTTTGTTTTTTTCTAAGTGGTCTGGGGCTCAGTAGGCATGTTTGAAAGACACTGACCTGGTTGAAGATGCTAAACTTACTTATCAGCCCTTCTTTGAAGCCACATTGAATTAAAAAATGAAAAAAAGGAAAAATGACTTAAATTTTTTTTTTTCTGGCAGGAGAAATGATAGTTATTTTCTGTAAAATGTCCAGATAATGTAACAAGTATAAAGACATAAAAATTCCTCCATTATCCTTCTACCCAGAGATAAAAACTGGTTAACAAGGTTTTGTATGAATCTGTAGACCTTTGCATATATGTTTAACAAATTTTTATTAACAGTTTTGGGCACTGTTTACTCCCTGTTCTGTGTGGTTATATTATCATTACCATGTTGCAGTGCGCGAGCTCTGGAAAGAATCAGATACCTTGGGTTCTCTGTGTATGCCAGGGCCCCCCGTCTGGCAGTAGGGGCTGTTCCTCAGTCTTCAGAAGCCTGGAAAGGGGACCCAGAACTTCTGACTTTGAAAAGGAAACATACACCCTCTTTGTTCTCCATACACCATCCAGTCATTAAGGATTCGGCTTGTCCCTTGTTATTTTGCAGCTTCTGTTTTCCGGTTTGCTTTTGACACTCCCATATTTAATTGTATATTGAAGAAGTAAAAATAAAGAGTGTATTTTTCAAGGAAGAATGTTTTTTGGAAAGGATTTTTTTTTTCTGTGACAGTGGATGAGACTTCTGAAGGCTCTGGATCTAGGTTATTGCAGGGTTTGCTTTCTCTAAGCTGGAACTGTCCAACTGCTATGCTATTTCAGACCTGGCCTATCTTTCCCTTTCAAGCTCCAGAGATAATTTATAGCTGTAGGGTGTCAGGAGTGGGTTTGAGTTGGGCCTGCACAGTGTAACATGGAATTTTGCAAAGATTGTTAGTTGAAATTGCTACTTCAGCATTCACATGACTAAGTACAGTAAACTTCTTACACAGTTAATTTATTTGAATATTTATTGATTGAGTCCTTCATGTAGAATACTACAGTAATGAAAAAGCCCAGCACATGTTCAGAGCTGATTTGGCTTTTTAAAAAATTCTAGGCTTGAGTGTAGTCAGCTAAATGATCTTTAGCAAAATTGTCAGTAAATGGATGCCCATAGGCTGGGAATCAACTTCTTCTTCTTCTATGAAGGTATTACAGAGTTATTGTTAGCTCTAAGTGTTAGGTTAGTCTAGAAAAGGGACATTCCCAGTTGTGTAAATACTTGTTATTTACATATTTTCTTCCAAATTGGGGAAAGTTATATTTCTACTCTTTATCTCTGGCATAAGCATGCAGGGACTTTGAATGAGAATATTTTATTTGTTCATTTTACGGTAGGCTTCATAAATTCAGTTTGTTTCTGTGTTTAAGTCTCCTTTAACTTAAAAATAAATTTAGGAGCCAGTGATTGGACTTTATTAATACAATGTTTTCACAAAAATTAGACTCCTAAGGCTATGACTCCTTTCCAATCAGAAGGATATAATTTTTTTCTCTCTGAACCCAAAATTTTACCATTAGCAGATGTTTTCCCAAAACTGACCACAAAGAAACATGTCAAGACTAACTCAGGATTATACAGAAAATTAAACTATGATGTAATTACAACAATTGACTCTCTGGCTCTATTAATAGCTAATGACTTATATTTTCCTGTGCCTGTGAGCTATGCTTTACTGTGTTTTAGAGCTTTCAGATATAATCATTAGTGTTCCCAGAGACAAGACGTTCCTAGAGACTAGGTTCTTTTCATTTATGGTTTCGTATTTATACTCAGTGTTTCTTCCTCCCCCACTTAATTGGGAGAACAGAGAAAGAGAGGTTTACCAAACAGATTTAGGCTTGAAAACCCAAACCTTCCTTATGCCTTTCTGAGCTTGCTGTAAAAATGCAGCAGAATCTTGTTATAATGCTCATAGGAGGGATAATACCTAGAAACTTTTAATGTTACCTTGAGGAATGTACTGTACGCACCATTGACACACAGGTAATCTGTTTGACTGACTGACTTACCAGGACCATGCTGTAGGGTGGTACTTTATGGTCTTATAGAACTTAAGGACTGGATTAGAAATTAGAACTTCAGAATTCCCAGTTTAGATCTGTGCTTTAAGTCTTAACACATTGGAATTATAGCCATGAGGTCAGCCCGTGTCCTACTGTGTTGTGAGACTAGGTCAAAATCTATATGAAAGTGATTTGAAATACTTTGATAGATTCTTTAAGACAGTCTTGTCATTTTCTTCATTCAGAGTCCTAGGATTGTCCTAATGATGAGTTTTCATTCCACTTGGGGCCTGATAATAGGCCTTAATATAGATCCCAAAGTTGGTCAGTTTGGGGCCAGGTATTCTTTTCTAGGGAGGCCTTGGTTTACCTTCGGGTCACTCTGTGGGTTGGGATAGGGTTACAGCTGGAGCCTCTTGGAAGCCTGCTTCTTTGTTCTTACACTGAGGCATTTTATGGTAGGATGCAGGTCTGACTCCTTGTTTCTTTGGCTGTGCCCACACAGTTGCTCTTTTCTTACATTGTGTCACCCTCATGACACAGATACTCACTCCTTTCCATTTGCTGTTGAGCTCTCAAGCTCAGCCTTAACCTGTGAGAGGTGGTTTCTGCGTCTGTAAGATGGGTCTTGTATTACTGCCTGCCTCCGTAGGTTTTTATGAGGGTTAAATGAGATGATACTTGTAAAGCATTTACCAGTAGAACTCACAGAAAACCACACACACACACATACACGCACACACAATGTGTGTGTCTGAAAACGTTGTTATGAATGTTTTCACAAAACATATGGTTCTTCAGTGAGTTGTGAATTATGACGTTAACAATTTACTTTATGAACCAAAGCTAGCAAGCTAACTTTCCCCCTTCTTTTCCCTCCCCTCCCCTCCTCTCCTTTCCTCTTTTTTCTTGCTTTCACTAACAGTTGAACACAGTTGCCATGATGAACTAGAATGTACTTGAAATGGCTGGGTTTTTTTGGGCTTGAGTGATTGTTAATTCTTATTTGGGGTTTTTCTGTGGAAATCCTTACTGTCCATACCTGAGGCAGTTTAGAGACCCTTTGGGAGGGTGGGAGGCAGGGGTTAGGGATGATGGAGTAGCAGAACATGCTGAAGATTTGAGTAGTTCAGTCCTTCAGCCTTATTAAGTAGCCTCTTCAGACCCAGGACATTGGGGGCATATAGCAGAATTGACACAAATTGTTTCAGGACTGAGGAAATCTAGATTGTTCTATTCCCTTTGCTTCAGATCTTAGTGATGTAAATGATTGAGGACTCAACTCTCCTTTCCACCTTCCCTCAAATGATCCAGTCAATGTGGAATGGTTTCAGACTCAGGAAGTCAACTAACATGATGTAATCTGGTTGTTGTGATTGAGTATGTTGGGCACAGATGAAACAGTGAAGGATTTGGGAAGGTTTTATTATATTGAGGGTTCATTTCTTTTGAGAAAATGTTATAACACATTAACTGCTGTAATTACCATAAATAATTAAATCAAAAACAGGACCATCAGAATAAATTAACAAAACATGTTAAGGTGGTAATGTGGGCTTTTGTTTCTTTTTTGCTTTGTCCTGTTAACTTCCAGTGAACCATTAGACACTTTTTGTCTAGTTGATCCATTTGATAAGGCTTTTATTGATAAACTACTAGCTCAGGGCTATTGGGGAAGGGGTGGATGCTTCTCATATGGAATGGAATATGTGTCAAAAGTAAAAATAACGCCACCAGTGTCAGCTTAATTTAACAGGAAGCAATGAAGGAACATGGGTCAGGGGGATTGTGAATGATCTCCAAGTTTGTAATATCTAATTATTCAGAATTAGCAGTAAATTTTCAGGGAGTGTGGGTGATACATTAAAAGCAAGTTAATGAGCAAATTGCTCTTTAATTTTCAAAAGCTGGGAATTTAAGCTGAATTTACACTGCGAGTGAACTTCAGCTACAAAAATGTTATTGTATGTAAGTGCATACCTACGGGTTTGCATTCTGTAGTACACAGGCTGTTTCATTTGTGGAACATGTATGTTAAAATAGAAGCATGTGATTATGGTCAACAGTACAGCGGACCTGTTTCTTCTGTGTGTTTCACATGTTATCTTGGTTTAACTGGTATTTATTTCACAAATGAGTAATCACTTGATCAACCTATATGTTTACTTTTATTTTTAGTTCTCTGTTTTGACAAAATGTCACCTATTTGAGGCAGGGTTTCTGATAAAAGTTGTAAAATAATCACTTTACATTGAAATGTTAATAATCAAGTCAAGCAGTAAGTTAGCTGTATGAATATTGGTTAAAACCATGAAACCTTAAGTTCGTCAAAACAGTCCATCCTTTCAAATGGATTCCTAAATCTGTTATGTGAATGTGTGTGTGTGTGTATCTATTTGAAATCCCGCAATTAGAGATGGGAATACATAATCCATTGATTTATATCAGAGAAATTAGCTCTGGAATATAGAAGCCAGCTGGTTACTCTCTTGGATCCTTGATGCTATGGTATTTTTATAAAAAAGGCAAGTGTTGAAAATTACATGAAAATAAAGACTATACTGGTTTATTATCAGATTTATGAGGAAAAATTTGGTTCTGTAATATGTGTTCATGTATTGTAATTACAACTGTGGTCATGTAGACTCATTATACATAGTGGATGAGATAGTGGGTTCTGGAGTCATTCTGGACCTTAGTTTCTTTGTTGGCTTATTATGAGGATTAATTGTGTTCATATGTATTTAAGTTCCTAAAACAGTGCCTGGCACAGGGCAGACACTCAGCTTATGTTGCTTAATGTTAACCCAAGTGAATTTATTGCAAATACCATATGGAAAGATGTGTGTATGCGTAAACAGACACATTCAGCTATATGCATGTATAGAACCATCTATACATGTGTATATGATGATCGCATAACCTACACTTTTCAGGACACATTGAATGACGCTATAAACACTGACACCACCCTCCTGTGTGCCACATGCTGGTTTTAGCATTTTGCATATATCAACTCATTCAGCTTCATAGCAGTTCCATGAGGCATATACTGCCGTCTCGTTTTACAGAGGACGAAACGAAGGCACAGAGAGATTAAGTCACTTTCCCCAGTTCTTGTAGTGGACATGTTGGAACTGAATTCAGTTAGTGCTGTTCTGACTCTTAACCGCTTTGCCGTGCTGCCGCCCCAGCACTGGGTCTTGTTCCTACGAGGATGCTCCCGTTTGGCTTTCCTGTAGCCACGTATGTTTGCATATATGCCTGTATATCAGTTACAGCCCATTTATTGCACTTTCTCTGTGTGTGTGTGTGTATGTGTGTGTATTCTCATACACACATGAAATGATGTCAGTTTCTAGAATGCTTAGATCTAGTAACCCCTATTGCTTAAAAACCCATGGGTCTGCTTGCTTGTAGAATATGTCAGTCATATTTTGTTGACAGTGTAGCATAAAATGCAAGGGGAAGAAAATTAGGAAGATGTTTGATGCAGTATCTAAACTGAATAATAGCCAAGAGATTGAAATTTGGGGTCTCTGACTTCTAATTTACTCCAAGGTGGTGATGGCCCAGAGCGGCTTATGGTTGAATCTGTGGTGTCGTGTGGTGGCAGCTAAGACTGAGGGAAACTTGTATTTCCTGCCTGGGGCTTGCTTAAAGTATCACAACAGCTAGAAGGTCTCCTTGGTAAGGGTAGTGTGGTTGGCTAAGTGCTTTTGAATCCCGTACTCTCGCTGGAACCTTGAACTGACCCAGTTAGATAGTGCTGGGAGTGTGTCACCATTTTCCAGGTGAGGGAATGGAGGCTTAGGTTAAGGAACATTCTCCAGGTTCTACAGTTCTGAAGTATCAAAGGCTGACTGTAGGTTTTCCGATGACCAAACCACGTGCTGTCTTTCTGTCAGCCACGATTTCGGAGAGTGTCCGAGTCCTTGTCTCCTCCCCATGTCGAGGCAGTATGTAACTCCTGTGAAGCTTAAATGCCAGGCATAAGCCACTTGAAATTAAAGGACAGGTGGCCCAGTGGGTAGAAGCAGGGGCCCTGGTGTGGCCTTGGCCTGGCTCCAAGCGTCTGGTGTGGGGGTTCCGCCAGGCCCTCCTGCTCCGGAGCATCGCTATTTGTTTGCATCACTAGGCCGTCAGTGTGGAGGAGGGCCTTTTTCTGAAATTTCTCTTTGAACTGGACATTTGAGATGGGGCGAGGGTTGGGAGAGGGGCCCTGACAAAGGGGCTGGTCACCTGTTCTGGGCTGCTTTCATTTTCTGTTTTCTTTTTTAGTGTGGCTTGAAGAGAAGAAGAGGCAAGTAGCTTTCTGTCCCTTTACTAGTACGGCAGTCAGTTTTGCATTTGTAATAAAAATGATTCAAGAATGTCTAATTTGTTCCTTTTCGGTTATCCTTTAAACTTCCGGCCTTAAACCTGATGTGATCCTCTGCTGGAGAGCAGTACTGCTGTTGGTCACCCTATTGCCTTAGTTTTGGGCCACGGAGAGACTGAGAGCAGGGAAGAGTTAGTATTCCTTGTTTAGTGACTTCTATAATATTTAGATTTTGGTTTTGGGTCTCCCTCCGCCCCCAAACATTGCAGTATTTACTGGCATACTATAGTGCAAATGTGAAAAGGAAACTGTTAAAAATTTATTTTATAATGTATAAACCAGCATTTTATATGGAACTGTGCGTATGGCAGCTTTTCCGTTTGTGTTAACCGATACTAAAGCTTTTCTAGATTAAAAACTGTAGGTTGCAAAACATGTGGGTTTGTTTTTTTCTTTTTCTTTTTTTTTTTTTTTCCCTGTGCAGTTATTTCTTTATCACTGAGTTGTCCTTCCAAGCCTGGTCTAAATGTGCTTGAAAATTACCATCTGCTCCCTGCAGTTTGGAGAGGGCACAGAGAGACTAAGGTAGAAAGCTGTCACTTCTAATATTTTCATTCAAACTTTCACACCCTTCTTGTCTAGTTACATAATTGCATGCAGAGGAGTTGTTTTAGCCATTTGGTCTTATCCTAATTTTTAAATGGGGTGGGGGGGCATAGGGAGAGACTGTTCAATTTTAAGAGCTGGGGCACAGTACTGATTTGAGTTTGAGAATCCGATAAACCACGAAAGCATTGAGCATTCACCTCCCTGCCCAGTAAGTCACTGGCTCTGTCTGTGGTATAAGTGAGACAATGTGGAAAAAAACCACCCAACTTACAGATAACATTTTCTTACGCAGAACGTGCTTTCTTACAAATTTTGAATGCTGTGTTCTCAGATTTCATTTTCTGAAGTTGGTATAGCATAGATTTAATGATTTAGTAGTTCTTTACAATCTTATTTGATGTTCAGAATTTATTATAGATCCTATCAGAAGGATTTTGCATTGCTTGCATAATTTATTTTTTTAATGTCCCCCTTTTTTTAATCTTAAAAATTGATCTATTTTGGTTTTGATTGGAATGAACGACCACAATAGGATTTGGAAATGAAACATGACGGAAGCCTGTTAGTGTAAACTGCCAATAATTTCTAATAGTCAGGAACAAGAAGACCATTAAAAATGGGACTAATGCCAATAAAAACGTGGTAAGATAAAATGATAGTGTTACTGTAGTCCAGAGCTGTAAATTTTGATCTTCCTGCAACTTAATTATCTAACATCCACATCAAGCTGAAGACCGTAGTTTTACCCTTCCATTTACTTGGGGATGATTTTAAGAGAAAAGGATTTCAGTCTTCATTTGGCAGAATGATGGTTCTGACTTCCATATAATGGAGTATTCAGTAATTCCCACAAAAGATATTTAGTTAAGATGTCTATAATTGATTTTTTTGAGGAACAGCATTCTAGGCTTTTCATAATTAGAACAGAAAACTGAAAACAGAAATTCTCTCTCTCTCCCTCCCTCCCTCTCTTTTTTTTTGGGGGGGGGTATTTTCTAGCCTATGATAATCTGAGTCTCTTTAGAACCATTGGTCTATTTAAGTACCCCGTTTGTGCCAGGGTGTTTGCCTTTTGTACAACCAACGTTTTATAATTTCTCTAATGTAACAAAAACTTGCTTTGGAAAAAGATGTATATTCTAGGCTCTCACAGAATACATGGAGAGCCAGAGAGCGGGTAAGTCAACAACCTTATATAATGTGGTCATTAGTATGATAGAGATCTATAGAAGAGCTGTGGGAATCTCAGGAGGGAGATAGTGACTCAGTGGAGGCTGAACTGGGTAGGCTTGACAGGAAGGTAGGTAACATTTGAACTATGTGTGTGTGTGTTTCATACCCTTGGCAGTGGAAACAGTATATTCAGTGTTCTGTAATCCTAAACTTGCATGGTATGTTGAAGAGTAATGTGATTCTCATAGGGCCAAAGGTATTGGAGAATGCGATATAAGTTTGGATTGGGAAAGTAGATTAGAGAGAGGTTGTGAATGTGAATGGTCTTATATACCATTCCAAGCAATTTGAACTTGACTATGTCTAAATAGGAGCACTTCCTGTATTTGTAGGAAGTTTTAAGCTGGGGAGGAACGATGAAATCTGTACGCCAGGAGGTAATTGCTGGCGTGTAGAGAGTAGACTAGACAGGGAGTGCTGAAGGAGGGTGAATGATCAGTGTGACCCTACTAGGACTTGCGAGGTTAGGGGTAAGGTGCAATTAATAGGTTGAATACATGGATCTTAGTAACCAAGCATCAGGTAAGGTAAGGGAGGGCTTTTGGGCATCTGGTTAGATGTCCGTATAGAGATAGAGGAGGGGCAGTAGATCTGGGAGAAGACAGGGACTTTGGTTTTCTGGTGGTAGCCTGCAGGAAGTGCAGGTGTTTAATGGACAGTCGGAAATATGGGTCAGGGGAATTGTGGATGCTGAAGATAGAATCTTGAGGTTCGATTCTAAAGTTATGGTGTGGCTCATTGGTTCTGAGTCCTGGCATCTCTTTAGAATCAACTGGGAAACTTTAACGAAGTGTACATGATGAGCCTATCCAGCAGGTTTATCTTACTTTGTCTGGGGTGGGGGGAGGGGGTCCTGGACCCTGTGGAACCTGGATTGAGAATCAGAATTGTGAGTTCATAGTAGAAGCCATAGGAAAGGGTGTGCGTTGCCTATGGAGTATAAAAGAGGAGGGGGACAAACCTTGGAACCCAAGTACTGAAGAGGTGAATGGCAAAGCAGGAGCTAGAGGAGACAGTGACAAGGATGG
This sequence comes from Leptonychotes weddellii, assembly GCF_054177405.1. NCBI lineage: Eukaryota > Metazoa > Chordata > Mammalia > Carnivora > Phocidae > Leptonychotes > Leptonychotes weddellii. Next base: position 121,323,833 of record NC_138376.1, read on the forward strand.
TAAAGAAGGCAGAGCGGTAAGAGGAACATCAGAGCACCGTGCTGTGAGAGAGATGGGGACGGGGCCAGAACGGAGGAGTGTAGGTGGTCAGCAGTGTCCGCGGCTGCGGAAGGGTCAAGAAGAAAGGATTAAGAAGTGGCCAGAGATACTTTTTTTTTTTTTCTTGCTGTGATTTGATAGTAAGAGTTAAATTGCAGTGGTTTGAGGAATGAATGAAGGGAAGGAGGCAGTGCGTGTAGATTGTTCTTTGAGTCTGCTTGTGTTGTTCTGTAAGGTCCACGAATGCTTCTGCATTGTTGAACGCCTGCTCTGTGCCCACCTGGGTGCGGGAGCCCGGCAGTTCCAGTTTTGGCTAAGTTACTTCCTTACCCTGGGGAGCTTGTGGTCTTAGGAGGAGATAGGTGAACACATGATGACTTAGGTCAGATGAGCTGAGTTTCATAAGATGAACAAGTCATTTAAGGAAAAGGTGGGCCCCATGTTTCAGGCAGAAAGTGTAGCACGAGGGGGGCAAGGTGGGGTGAACTGGTTTAGTTGCATGTGAGTAGCTCACTTGAGGTGATACTGGGAGGGATGCTTTGGTCATGGAGAACTCTGAATGCCAAGTTGGGAAGCCTGACTTGATCCTGTAAGCAATACGGAGCCTTTCTCATTCTAAGGGGGAAGAGAAGTGGATGTTGGAAATGAGCATTTTAAATGGTAGATCATTTTCTGCCCACTGCTTGATGGGGAAGAAGGACTTACAGGGAAAGAACTTGGAGATAGAGAACGGCCTATCATGAGCAGAATAAAGTAGGACCCCCATGGATTTGTATTGTAGGGATAAAAAAGGGTGAGACTGAATGTGTCCCCACAAAATTCCTATTTTGACACCTGGCCCCCAGTGTGATGGTGTTAGGAAGAGGGGCCTTTGGGAGGTGCTTAGGTCATGAGGACAGAACCCTCATGAACAGGATTAGTGTCCTTATAAGAAAGACCCCAGAGAGCTCCCTTGCCCCCTCTCCCATGTGAGGACACAGTGAGAAGTGGGCTGACTATGAACCAGGAAGCGGGCTCTCACCAGGTACTGAAACTGCTGTCCTTGATTTTGGACATCCCGGCCTCCATAACTGTGAGAGATGAATTTCTGTTGTTTATAAGATGCTTAGCTTATGATAATTCTGTTACAGCCTGAAGGGACTAAGACAGGTAACTTAAAATCTGTGTAGAAGGTAAACTGGGTATGGGGCACAGAGGTTGATTATGTTGGGGTAAGAAGGTACAGAATGCGAGGGGAGGTCTTAGACAACTCCACGTTCCTGCTTTGGATGGAAGGAGAAGACTTTGGTTCCAATAGTCAAGAGCCTGAATATAAAAGGAGAGGCAAGTTTTGTGGAGGAGGATGATGGGTTTGATTTTGGATATATTGAGTTGGACTTGGTTGTGTTAGTTGTGTACATGTGAGGATAGTAGAGTATTCTGTCTGTATTTTTTTTTTCCTTTAAGAATCTTAAAGAAACATGTCTACTCCATTCTCATAAACTTCCCTGAGAAATATAGGATAGTTGTATCTTTATTTTATAGATGGGGAAACTGAAGCAATTAAAATATTAAGTGACTTACCAAAAGTATGGAATAGCAAATGGAACCTAGGCTAATGAATACCCCAGTTCTGTGTGCATATAGTAGTTGCCAAAAATGTGTTTTCAGTTGCTGAATGGATGATAAGTGAATTATTCTGATCTCCGTGATGCTGCACACAGCTCCTGAGCATTTGCATTGGGCACAGAACCTCTCTGAGCGGTGGGCTCTTCATCTGCACAATTGGGTGTGTGGGGCATTCAGAAGGGAGAAGAGATTCTATGACTTTTCAGTTTCTTGCTAGTTCAAACATTCTGTGTTTCTAGACTTCCAGTGCCATCAACTTGAAATTGTTCTTTGAAGTAACTAAAAAGTAGTGTTCAACCCCTAACAGATGATTTATTTTCTATCCTCTTTTTCTTCAAGAGGAGAATGGAAAAGTTATGTCTGTAGAACACAGTGGGTTAGAAATGGCTTGTGAGAACTAGTTCTATATTTTCTTAAAATTAATCTTCTCCCTCATAGCAAAGCCTCATGTACTTAAAGTAATTGAATGGGCTGCAGGGTATACTGGGAATTGTAGTTTTCCACTTCTTTGTGTTCTGAAGATTAATAATCTTGCAGCCCTCTGAGGGAGATAAGGAGAGGACACTCTCTGACAAATTGTTATCGTGTATTTCAGAAGTGTGCTTTGAGCAGTGAATATACCCTCAGTGCCTCCCTTGGGCTTTTAGCTTGATTCTAAGTAATGGTAATATATAAAGTATGGCTTTAAACATTTTTTTGGCTTATGATACTGTACTTCTTTTCTAGTAGTGTCTTTAATCTTTTCTTTTAGCCTAGTTTTAAGAAAGTTTTTGTTTGTATCAAGGTTATAGATGTAAATGGTTTTCAAAGACAATGGTTTTACAAGATCTGCCATCAAAAACGGTAGTCACTGCCCCCCGTTCTCCAGTTCACTTCCCCAGAGGCAACAGCCACTTTGAACTCTTTTATTTAACTGATTCTTCAAGGACGCCTCCATATTTTTGAATAACATTTCTTTGCGTTGCTGCTTTCCGTTTAAGGTGATGATTTAATGCTCCTTTCTTACCCTGTCCTCACCACAAGCATGAGTCCTGCTCATGCCTGTTCATCCTCTCGGTATAGCTTTGTTGTGACTTGGGTTTGATCACTGTTGTGTTGACATTACTGAGACCCGGGAACTCTATTCGGAAATGAGCCATGTAGTAAATGGCTGTCCTCTCCTGCGCAGGTCTTTGTTTTTCTCCCAGCCAAGAATTGACTTTTCTTTAATTTTCTACATGTATTCATTACTCACTCTGCTTAGGATTTTTAATCCATCAAAGCTGCCCACCTTTTGTTGTAAGTCGTTCAGTTCCAACAGGCCTGCGATCAGTTTCATCTTGTCGAGGACTCTCTGCTAGGGCCTCTGGCTTTCTGGGCCCTCTCTAGGTACCTCTGTGTCTGATGCATACATCCGGGGACCTCCCTTTACTTTCACCTTGGAATTTCCCTCCACCTCGCTTCCTGTGTGGGATCTCTGGTTTCCTGGATTCTGTGTCTGTCTGATTTTGGTGCAGCTCATCCTCCAGTAGCTTTCTCAGGAATGGTGTGGGGAAGTAAAATTTTAAGATCTTGCTTGTCTGAAAACGTCTTTATTTTACCCTCATAGATGACCTAAAGATCGACTGGGGATAGTAGTTTGGAAATCATTTTCCTTTAGAATTTTGAAGCGGTTGCTTAACTGACATTTAGCCGCCAGTGTTGCTGTTAGGAAGTCTGAAGCCATTCCTCTTGCTTCCTGATTCTTTGCATGTCCCTCCACCCTCCCTGACCATCCTCACACCTTCTCTTCCTCGCACTGTCCTTAAATTTCACCGGGGTCCCTTTTTATCCACTGCCCTGTGCGCTCTTTTGACCTTGGGGTCATGTCTTGAATTACTTTTTTTTATCTCCCTTCCCCCCTCATTTTTCCTCTTCTCTCATTGTAAGATCTTTGTCACCCGATACTGGACTTACTGGGCTTATCTTTTCTACTTTTTTTTTTTTTTTTTATGTCATTTTCTTTTATGCTCGCTTCTGGAAGAGTTCTTCGTTCTATTGTATTTTTAATTTCCAAGGCTCTTTCTAGGCTTCTTTCCCCGCCCTTCTTCCTCCCTCTTGCCTCTCCTCCTCCTCTTTTTTCCTTTTCTTAATTCTTCTTTATTTTGTTTTAATAGAATTTTGTTCTTGTTTCAAGATTATTTTTTTTATCTCATTGAGATATTAATAATTGTAGTGCCTTTTGCATCACTTCACTGCCTTCTAATTTGCCTCTCCCCCCCCCCTTTTTTTTTTCTTGTTTTGGTCTCTCTTTTCCCGTTGAAGGCTTTCCTCAGCTACCAGTAGTTCTTTCTTGTCCAAATGCCGTGGCAGGGCTTGCTGATCATAAGATCTACTGGGAGGTACATGGGTGGGCTGTTTAGGGGAATTGGGGACACACCCACTCCTATCGTAGTATATATTTAGATATTTAGATTTTTCCTAATTGGACTGGCCTCAGATTTACCATGGGAGGAGGGCTGTTGGCAGGGTTGTAGGGAGGTATCTCAATATTCAGTAGATATTACTGAACCACAACCCTTCTATGGTAGTGGTTCTGGAAAATCACTGTTTTTCCCCTCCTCTGGGAATAAATCTCTGGGTTTCTGCCAGATGGAGGGAGATGCTATGCTTGGTGGGAGAGACCCCTCCTCCCACCCCTGACACACACACACCCATCCGTACCACTCTGCTCTCAGAGGTATCTGGTACCCCCACTTTCTGAGCCTTTTGAAGATTCTGCCTTGTCAACTGTGTTGGCTGAGTTAGTTACTAATTGTCCATCTGTTTCTAGCATCCAAAATTTTGTTGCTGTTGTTGTTCCTGTTCTTGTGGGTTTGTTTTATAAAAATAAACAAACAAAAAAGCAAATGAAAAAGCAAACTGTACTGTCATTTTGTTTTTAGGAGGGAATGATACTAGATGTAAGTGTTGAATCTGCCATGTTTATCCAGTCTTTCTAGGTTATAAATAGTACATTTACATTTGTAGGTCTGACCTATATATGCTACTTTATAAATACCTTTGTAATTTATGTGAATATGTACTTAACTGTGGGTTACAGTCTGTCCAGTACATAAACAGAACTGTCACAGACATTAAAATGTAATTAACAGCTGCGAGAACTGTCTACACTCTGTGATCTCTTTTGAATGGTTTATACTATTTGCAAGTTGAAAATGTAGTTGATTCTGCAATCATCATGGAAATTATTTCATTTAAATGTGATTTAGTGCGTCTTATTTTCTGTATAGACATCTGAAAATGACTTGTGGCCACAGTCTTCCCTGTACATGAATACCCCATTCAACATGGCCTGCTGTGGTGCGGACTTGTTAAAATGGTATTTGTTTCAGAAATATTTTCCTGTAAAGACATGTATGTACACATGTCAGTATGGGTGTCTGCACATATAAACAGTGCATCATGGCCCTCTTGCTGTGTCTTCTACGTTTCAAGGGGTGTAGCGTGCTCTCAGCCTGGGAATGGGAGTGTGTCAGGCTGTGTGCTCAGGCCACAAACCTCCCCACACCATCCTACAAACGCTCTCAGCCACCTTACGATGATATGCTCCGCAGCTTACGCTGGAGAGCCTTCTGCGGCCCCTCTTTCTGCCCCTTACGCATTCTGATGGATAGCTTTGATCTCTGATGACCAACAGAAGGTGTACAAATGACGTTTCTGAACCTACGAAAGAGTAACAAAGGACATTATCTTGCTGGATGTTAAAATGCAAGTTTTATGGTGGCCTGAAGTGCCTTCGTGGAAAAATCTGTGGAAGTTCAGTTAGGCAGTGAGGGACTGGAGCAAGTCTTGTGCTACACCAGCGAGCCCCTGCTGCCCTGGGGGCTGGGCCAGCAGGTGCGTGAAAGCCAGCGGGAGGCACCGAGCCGCAGAGATGCCTCACTGCTCCAGGGGACTGGAGGAGCGTGCGAGAGTGTTTCTTGGCACCATCTCCATAGGCATAGCTGCTAAGACGTAAGGTTCCCCACGTGAGTGGTGTGAGAGGTATGGACAGACTGCTTCCTGTGGAAAACTGACCTAGCTGTTTTCTTGGAATATTTGATTCTTTAACTGAATGTGCTAAAGAGTTACTGGATGATGTCATTATCAGAAATACTATTTTGTGGGTATATATGTATTTCGTTCTGGTTATGTGTGAAAAGTATCTGAATATATTTGACGTTATAAATAATGCTTTGGAATGCTTTTATTTTTTCATTTAGGCTTTCTAAATGTCTGTCTTTACAGATTAATAAGAATGAGGGGCGCCTGGGTGGCTCAATCGGTTAAGCGTCTGCCTTTGGTTCAGGTCATGATCTCAGGATCCTGGGATTGAGTCCCACATCATCGGGGCTCCCTGCTCAGTGGGGAGCCTGCTTCTCCCTCTCCCTCTGCCCCTCCCCCTGTTCATGCTCTCTCTCTCTCTGTCAAATAAATAAATAAAATCTTTACAAAAAAAAAAGAATAAGAATGAGAATCCACTTGCTTTGTGACTCCTTAAAAATAGTATTTCATCGGGGCGCCTGGGTGGCTCAGTCGTTAAGCGTCTGCCTTCGGCTCAGGTCATGGTCCCAGGGTCCTGGGATCGAGCCCCGCATCGGGCTCCCTGCTCCGCGGGAAGCCTGCTTCTCCCTCTCCCCCTGCTTGTGTTCCCTCTCTCGCTGTGTCTCTCTCTGTCAAATAAATAAATAAAATCTTTAAAAAAAAATAGAATTTCATCTCAGGAGTAGAGTAGCCGGTCTCGAACTGCTCTTCACGCGCCCTCCCCTTAAATCTCACTCTCTGCATTCGAGTCCAAAATACAACTGCTCTATGGACAAAATCATCTTTTATAAAAAGACAGATGGAAAAAACGCCGCAAATGTTTGTTTCAGAAATTAATGTCACGTTCAGAATGAGTTGCCTTGCTGTTAGTGACAGGGTGCTGGCTGCATCAGGGAGCGCCACTGCAGCTGGGCACAGGGCTCCGCACACCTACCGTTCGCACAACGGTGCACGTGGACGGCTCGTTGGATTCCTCCATCTCCCCGTGAGGAAAGCGGTGTAGCCATGGTTGTGTCATTTCTGAACTGTGAATGAATATCAGGTTTCTTACTTTGGATCACTTTTCCACATGGTCCATACTATTTGTTGGATGGTTTGGATAAAGTGTAACTTGAAAAAAACGTGCCCAGTCACTTCTTTTCGTTCCTGGAGGAAATGGTATTTCTTTAGTTTTTGTCATTGGTTGGGCCTGGGTGCCCCTTTTGTATCATTACGACATTATGATAAATATTAAGCTTGTAAACATAATACGTTGAAGAACTGACTGTAGAAATTCTGAAAGGCTTTTTGTTTTCTTAAAGATTTATTTATTTATTTGAGAGAGCGAGCACATCAGCACATGTAGGGGGAGGGGCAGAGAGAGAGAATCTCAAGGAGACTCTGTACTGAGCATGGAGCCAATGTGGGGCTTGATCTCATGACCCATGAGATCATGACCTGAGCCGAAACCAAGAGTCAGATGCTTAACTGACTGAGCCACCCAGGTGTCCCTGTAAAGGCTTTAAGACAAAACAAAGCCAAATAATAAATTAAGTCTTTACAAACAAAAACCATTCAGGACTGTACATGATGTCTCTTTAGAAATAGGATTTTAGGAACAGTTTTTTAATTGTCAGTTTTTAAATATGGTATTTTAAAAAATCAGTGTGAACTTAAAGATATTGAAGAGGAATTCAGCAAAATTACTGTAAAATAAGTGACACACTAGTGAAGAATAGTGATTATTGGGGTATCTAATTTTACTTTGGGTATCTAATTTTAAATGATTTTAAAAAAATGAATTTAGTTTTTTTTTTCAAATGCATTAAATCTCTGTTGCCAATTGAAACTTGATTTCATTTTAATAGGTGTACTGTGTGTGTGTGTGTATATATATTATATATATATATACTGTACATGTATTTTTTCAAAAAGAATTTGAAGATTTAGAAATCTATATTCAAATTCGTGTCAGAAGTGGCCAGATTCTCAGATTTAGTAATTTTAGCTGTTTTTCCTAATGATAATTCTTACAAAGACAAGAGACTAAAAAACTTTTTTTGTATCTCATGGATCATCTTTTTTTGGCGGGGGGGGAGTATCGTTCATTTATCTCCATTGGCTCAGCTTCTGTCTGTAAAAAAATGAATAATAGTATTTATTTAATTGAAATTTATTTTACATTTTTGGATGGAAAGTCTATCATTTGAAGATAAACATTGAGGATTACAACTGTCTTATAAATATTGACTAAATTTTATGCCGAAACTAATGAATTTTTAAGCTGCTAGTCTGCACAAATTTGATTTATCTGAAAATAGAACTAAAGAAGAAAAGTATCAGTGATGTATATTAATTACCCTAAGGGGTTGGGACAGATAAAGACTTCATTTTATGCTGTTTTTTCATCACACTAATTTAGTAGGCTTACAGGCAAGGCATGCATGTGGAAGCCACCAAGAGTTAATATGGATGTCAGATAATACGTGAAGAAATGGGTTTGTCTAAAGTGAGCTATAAAGTGAATTTCTTTATGTCAGATTTTATGTGCCCATTGTGATTCCTAAAAAAAAAAAAAAGTGATGCATTCCTATGGGGGAACATTGGTTCTGAAAACTAGTAGTAAAATCACACTTAAGAACTTTAGACATCTATTAAAAATCCATATTTAAATATTGTTTCCAATACTGTTTTAATATTCATAGTAACAAGACAGATTAGTTGATAATTACAGATACTACTGATTTCCCTGGCAAGTGTTCCCTGCCCATCGGGGAGCAGTGGGAGTGGGACAGGGGGAGGGTAGCCAGTCCTGATGTTGTCTACCTTTTCCAGGAGTCATTATTACCTTGTGGACTGGTTGGGTCACCCCCTGCCTCTCCTGTCCTTCCTACTTGCCTCGTCATTCCAGAGGGTCCCAGCTCTTTAACACCCTGATTACAGTGTCTTTGAAGAAGTTGGAAAGCCAGTGACTGAAAGGCTCACTCCCTGGCTTCTTCTTGTTAATGGAGATGATCATCCTGCATTTTTGGGGTGGCAGTGGGAGAGGCTGGAGAGAGATCCCTGTTTCACTGGGAATTTCAATAATCTCCTTTCTTTCTCCCAGCTAGATGCCTTTATTGTAGGATAGCAAGTCCCAGTTCTGAGGCCTAGTCCCGGCTTGTGTTAAGTGATGGGATTAGCAGGGAGCTCCAGCCTGCATTCTGATGGCTGTTTATAGCCAGACCCTGCCTGACCCTGAATGCAGGGCATCTATCCTGGTGCCAGAGGGCAAGGACACCTGGAAATGTCCTAACCTCAGGGCTCAGGATAATAGGGAGCAAATATATTTGCCATTTAACATATTATCTAGATTGATTTCATTCATTGTCCTTTATATATATGTAGTTTCAAAAGTTTCTTTTGCTTTGCTGGCTACATATTGAAGAGCTTGCTTTGAAATAAGTCCTGTCAAAGACTGAATCTGTGTGGTAGCTTAGAACTTCTGGTGGAAAAATGTGGATTCTGGGTTTTGCTGGGAAAATAAAAATACTTTAAGCAGTACTTAAAATGGTAGTATATATCCCCATAAATAGGGAAAAAACCTGCTAGGGATATTGTATTTGAACATTATGTATATGTTCAAAGTTTTAAAAATTGTATCACATTGGGGCGCCTGGGTGTCTCCGTTGGTTAAATGTCCAACTCTTGGTTTCAGCTCAGGTCATGATCTCAGGGTCGTGAGATCAAGCCCTGCATCGGGCTCTGCGCTGGGTGTGGAACCTGCTTGAGATTCTCTCTCTCCCTCTACACCCCACCCACACCCACAAATAAAATAAAAATTGTGTCACATTGGATTCTAGACCCATAGTTAAAATACTTTGTTAAACCTATCTTGCAACAGTATTTAGTGATGAGTCTCTATTAAAAAAATTCTCTAGTAACCTCTAAAAGACAACCATCATAACATCTGGACCAGTTTTTTTTTTTTTTTTAAGATTTTATTAGAGAGAGGCAGGAGAGAGGGAGCACAAGCAGGGGGAGTGGGAGAGGGAGAGCAGGCTTCCCGCTGAGCAGGGAGCCCGATGTGGAGCTTGATCCCAGGACCCTGGGATCATGACCTGAGCCGAAGGCAGACACTTAACGACTGAGCCACCCAGGCGCCCCTGGACCAGTTTTATATTTGTGACTTTATTCTCATTTTGTGGTATCTAGAACTTTCGGATTTCCTAGCATTATGCTTGAAGGGGCTTTAGTGCGTATCTCATTAAGTTTTATAACTAGAATTGAAGTGATTGTTTTTTCTTCCTTATCATTAATCTGGAAAAAGAAAGACTACCCATTGATGACAATATATAGATAAGCTTGAAACTAAGACTGTTTTCATAATTTCTTCTTTATTGCACAGCCTGTGTTCCTTACATGTACCCAAAGAAACTACAGTCTGTGGTGTAGAAAAGTCAGACGTTTGGAGAGTGGGGCTTATTATCTCTTATTTATAGACACCTAGCTGGCATAGTGCCAGATAGGTAGGGAGTGATAAATAAATGTTTGTGAAATGAAGGTAGTAATAGAACGTTGAGGGAACCCCACTGAATGGTCTTGTTGACTTGCGCAATGGACAGTACAAAAAATGGTCCTCAGTAGAAGGAAATGAGATCTCCGGACAGGTCTCTAGAACATTGTTATACAGGGTGCAGCGGAGAAGCCTGACACAGATGAGGAAGTAAGAGTTTCTTGGAGTGGTTAAGTTGCTCTAGGTCACATAATGAAGTGATGGAACCAAGATTAGAATCCTGGTTTGATTGACTCCAACACTGTTGTTCTTCATGACTATTTTATCCTCCTTTTGTGAATTTTTAAGTGCCATGTGGAAAGACATTTTGGTTTAAGAATATCTTCCTTCTTAGATGCTCTTATAGCTCATAGTCTTTGGGACAGTGTGTGACCACAGGGATAGTCAGCATGTCACTGTTATCCCCCGTCGGGAACATGGTTACAGGAGCATCACCAGGCAGGTGTAGCGTCCTACATATCACAATGCTAGTACTTTCCAGTGCCAGTTGGTACTGGGCTCATTAGGAGTTATAGGAGCAGTTACTTCTTTTTTCCTTGAGGAACCACAGTGTACTTTTTTCCTGATGGCTTCTTGGTGTTTGAATGGCTTATGTACACTTGGCGACTTAAGTTTTTCTTTCTGTTTTTCTCCATGTTCTTAGATTTAAAAAATAATAAGTATATGCTTATATAATGTGGTATGAAGACGTACAAGATCTTCAAGTGCTGTATTGCGGGGAGGGTGGAATAGAGTCTGAAGTAAAATAAACCTGGATATAAGCATCAGCTGCTTCTTAAGGGAGGTAATCTTGACCAAGCCACTTAAATAGTTGGTATTTTCCTCCTTATTAAGACACAGCTGTAATTACTAAATGAGATTTCATATGTGGGAGCAGGTAGCCTAGGACCTGGCATGAAGTGCTTAAGAAATGCTCCTTTTCCCACTTCATCGTTTCTTGGAATCCTAGCTGATCTGATTAACCCATCAGTTCCTGGCCTGTCTTGTTTTCGGACTTGATAAACAGTTTTGGATAATTTCCATTCCGCAAGACAGAGCCTTCTAGGGACTGGGCAAGGGAGAGAGAGGTATTTACGGAATAACAAGACCACGTAAACTCCCCTCCGCAGCTGCCCCTGCCATGCTGTTGGTGTTGCTCCGCGAATCTGCTGCTGTCGTTCTCCTCGTACATTCTCTGGTTTCTTGGCTCTTTGTTTTTCTACATGCTGTTTCTTGCCTGGAGCTCCCAGGCATCTACAATCCATGTTGTATGAGGGTCGGGCTACTCCTACTCCAAGGTTACTCTGCCTGGCTGAAGCCTTCCTTGACTCTCCCTTTGTCCTTCGCCCACTCTTTCCATCACTCTGTGCTGAGCTCCAGGTGCCACACCGGACAGCTAGTGTTTCTTTCCTTCCCCTCCCTCTGCAGTGCTTCATCACCGCCCCCCCCCACACTTTATTGAGGAATAATTGACAAATATAATTGTATATATTTAAAGTGCTAAAACACACATTGTGGAATGATTACCGAAATCTAGATAATGAGCAAATCCATCACCTCACTTGGTTAACGTGTGTGTGTGTGTTGAGAATACTTAAGATCTACTCTCAACAACTTTCAGCTGCACAACACCGTATTATTAATCATAGTCACCATGCTGTACAGTAGATCCTCAGAACTACTACTTGTAACTGAAAATTTCTACTCTTCGTACATTTCCTCATTTCCTCCTTCCCCAGCTTCTGGCAATCACCGTTCTATTCTCTGTTTCTATGAATCTGGCTTTTCTTTTTTCTTTTTCTTTAGATTCCCCATACAAGTGATATTATACAGTATTTATTTTTCTCTGTCTTGCCTGTTTCACTTCCAGGTTAATCCATGTTGTCACAAATGACAGGATTTTCTTTCTTTTTTTAATGGCTGAGTAATATTTTATTGTGTGTATCATTTTCTTTATCCGTTCACCCATCAAAGGATATTGAGGCTGTTGCCATATCTTGGTCATTGTGAATAAAGCTGTAGTAAACACGGGGGTCCAGATATCTCTTCAAGATCCTAATTTCGGGGCACCTGGGTAGCAGTCGGTTAAGTGGCTGCCTTTGGCTCATGTCATGATCTCAGGGTCCTGGGATTGAACCCTTCGTCGGGCCCCTGCTCTGCGCGGAGTCGGCTTCTCCCTCTCCCTCTGCTGCTCCCCCTGCTTGTGCTCTCTCACTCACGCTCTCTCTCTCAAATAAATAAAAATAAAATCGTAAAAACAAAAACCAAAAAACCCCCTAAAGATCCTAATTTCATTTCCTTGGATATGTGCCCAGGAGTGGGATTGCTGGATCATATGGTAGTTCTATTTTTACTTTTCTGAGGAATTGCCATACTGTTTTCCACTGGCTGCACCAGTTTGCATTCCTACCAGCAGTGCACAGGGGTTTCCTTTTCTCCACATCCTCACCAACACTTGTTGTTTTTTGTCTTTTTGATAATAACCATTCTAACAGGTATAAGGTGACATCTCATTGTGGTTTTGCTTTGTGTTTTCCTGATGATTAGTGACGTTGAACACCTTTCCATGTGTCTGTTGGCCATATGAATATCTTCTTTAGAAAATGTCTATTCAGGTCCCTTTGCCCTTTTTAATTGGATTATTTGCCTTGTTGCTATTGAGTTGTATGAGTTCTTCGTAGATTTTGGGTATTAACACTTTATCAGATACGTGGTTTGCAAGTGTTTTTTCCCACTCTATAGGTTGCCTTTTCAATTTATTATTTCCTTTGCTGTGCAGAAGCTCTTTACTTTAATGTAGTCCCACTTGTTTACTTTTGCTTTGTTGCCTTTGCTTTTGGTCTCTTATCCAAGAAATCATTGCCAAGACCAATGCCAGTGGCTTCTTCCCTGTGTTTTCTTCTAGGAGTTTTATGGTATCAGGTCTTACATTTAAGTCTTTGATCTTATTCGTGTTAATTTTTTTTTTAAAGAATATTAATTATTTATTTGAGCGAGAGACAGCACAAGCCAGGGAGGGTGAGGCAGAGGGAGAGGCAGACTCCCCACCGAGCAGGGAGCCCCACATGGGGCTCCATCCCAGGACCCTGAGGTCATGACCTGAGCCGAAGGCAGACACTTAACCGACTGAGCCACCCAGGTGCCCCATTTTTTGTGTTAATTTTTGTGTATGGTATATATGGGTTCACTTTCCTTGTTTTGCATATGGATATCCAGTTTGCCCAACACCATTTCCTGAAGAGACTTTCCTTTCCCCATTATGTGTTCTTGATGCCCTTGTCAAAAATTAATTGACCTTATATGTATAAGTTTATTTCAGGGCTGTGTATTGTGTCTATATGCCTATTTTTATTCTAGTATCACACTGTTTTGATTACTGTAGCTTTGTAAGATAGTTTGAAATCAGGAAATGTGATGCCTCCAGCTTTGTTCTTCTTTCTCAAGGTTGCTTTGGCTCTTTAGGGGCTTTTTTGGTTCCATACAAAGTTTAGGATGGTTTTTTCTATTTCTCTGAAAAATGCCATTGGAATTTTCGTTCCCTGTTGGACTCTGAGTAAATTAGAAACCAGGGAGCATGGCCTTTCGTATCTTTGTTCCTGACACCCCATGCAATGCCGGACAATAGGAGGCCCCCAGACAGCATGTGTTAAATAAATGGGAACTGGGCACAAATTTTGGTATCCATGCAAGATCAACCTATAGATTAGCAATTGGAAAATTCTGAGTTAGGCCACTTGTATAGAATTTTTTTGTCATTCTGATTGTATAACAGTTCAATTCAAGATACAGATATATTTTATAAGTTTAAAGTAAATATTTCTTGGAAAGCATCCTTCTTGTGAAGAAATTATTACACTTTGAGTAGAGGGCAACTAATAATAGTGTATTTTTGTTACTTTAAACTTAAATTTAGAAATGAATATTTTTGTGAACTTTGGTATAGAAATTAGAGACTGATTTCTTTTGAAAGGGAGAAACTGTGATTTCCAAGGTAAGTGAAAATATAAATGTATGTTCGTGAAAACCCAGAACAATACATTTGTTATCTAGAAACCATGTGCCAGCTCTTGGCTTGCCTTTCCACCTGCCTGGCAAGGAGTTTCTGAGGCCTCCTCAGAGACAGCTACTCCTCCATATGCTTTGCCCATTTCTCCTGACAAAGCTGTGGTACCCCCAGCATCACGGGGGCAATGCCCAAGAGTCATGTTTGATTTTGCCCTTGTTTTCTGTGATGGTTAATTTCTCAAGTTTAGTTTATTTTAGAGTAGGAGCCCTGGCCTCATGTACAGCAGATTTCCAGCCGGCTTTATTTATTTACTAGGTGTGTGATGTGGATATTGCTCACCTGGTCAGCCTTGGGCTCCTCACTATGAAGTGAGGATGATGTGCTCCACCTTATCAGGTTGTTGAGAGAGTGAAGCACCATAGTTCAGGCCTGAGCTGAAATTGAGAGTCAGATGCTTAAATCGACAAAACCACCAGGTGCCCCAGTGTGCCATTATTTTTGATTTGGAGTTCTATTCTCTTTACCTCTTTATCTCTCTCTGCTGAACCTCTGGGGCACTCCTCAAAGCTCAACTCCCATTTCCTTCATTTAGCTTGTCTATGTTTCCAGAATATGCCTTCAGATTGTTCATAGTATTTTGAATCTTGACGCGTGGTGATTTGAGTACCAGTCCTTTGATCCTTGAGGGTCCTTAAGAGTGGGAGCCACATCTTGATCTCATCGTTGTGGCATAAAGTAGACTAGCCTGCTTGTAGTAACTGATAATTAAATATTTGACTTTAATTGGCATATAATATCTCATTTTACCTGCTAAAATTTATAGTGTACTTTGAAGGATCATCTTTACATTGCCTGTTTGAGTACAGCCATATTTCGTTTTATCTCACTTTGCTTTATTGCACTTCACAGATACTGTATTTTTTTTTGTAACAAATTGAAGGTTTGTGGTAACCCTTTGATTAGCAAGTCTTTTGGTGCCGTTTTTCCAATAACGTTTGCTCACTTCATGTCTCTGTGTCACATTTTTGTAATTCCTGAAATATTTCAAACTTTTTCATTATTATTATATTTGTGAAAATGATCAGTGATTACAGTTCACTGCAAGCTCAGATGATGATTAGCATTTTTTAACAATGAAGAATTTTTAAATTAAGGTATGTGCATTGTTTTTTAGACATAATGCTATTGCACAGTTAACAGACTATGGATAAGTGTAAACATAACTTCTGTGTGCACTGGGAAACCAGAAGATTCATCTGACTTGCTTTACTGCAATTCTCACTTTATTGCGGTGGTCTAGATATGAACCCACAGTATCTCTGAGGTATGCCTGTATATAGATCAAGAGTGGTATCTAGGTGAATATTTGAGGCTGATAACCATTTATTCATTGTTCCCTCATTTCTCCCAGAAAACCCATGACGTAGAAGTAAAGAATTCTTTAGTTTCATGGGAAATGGTTCTATCTATTGGGTGACCAAATTTCAGAGCTTTACAGATTGTTGAGTACCAGAAGCTTTCTTTATATCTTTGTTCATCTTTCAATTTAGTTAGTGACATCTATATTTTATTCTCTAGGAACCTATAGAACCATCTGCCATTTATTCAAATTAATTGCATTTATAATACTCAATGGTAAAAGTTGAGTGAGGTGCAAAAGAGATATATGACCAGCTGAATTATATTCCAGATTAATGTTTTTGTTATTTTTATTTCATACTTTGCATTTCAGTGTGAGAATAATAGAGCCTTAAAATTATTACAGTCTTTCTCCTGCCAACTTACCCTCACAAAGTAAGGACGCCAGACTCTGCCCAAATTTAAAAGTATCATGTTTTTGCCAGTGAGCTATTGTTTAAAATGAGTTCTTTAGGGAAAAAAGTCACAAAGAAAGCTGTACTTATGGAGAATGTTTTCTTTGTTTTCTTTTTCTTAATAGAAGGATGGCTTACTGCCATGTTTTGTTGTTGTTTAATATTATAGAGGTTTTACTGCAGCTCTGTTGGTGATTACTAGAGTGCTACATTTTGGCTAGCAAATGTAGTAAATGTGATGAAAATCCCCTATGTTGTACATTGTCTGAATAACATGTTTATATAACATGTTAAATACTTCTGTTGAAAGAATTGCTTTCTCGAAAGGAGGTTGGAAATTCCTTTCTCGATTTTTAGTGTTGCTGGAGTGTACTGTTGAATATTCCAAATTACATGGGTATTTTATTGTTTATTTTTAAATTTTTTTTTCTAATTACATGGGTATTTTAAAAGCATCCTTAAAAATTTTATTTGCACACACTATCATTTTTGAAGTCAGAGTTCTGAAAAGATTGAGGAATTATATCTCTGGATGGGACTTTTGATTTTCTTGTAACCTACTGGCCAGTGAATGGAGTTAATGTAAAGAAATTTGTCCAGGTTCTGTATTTTTTAGAGTAGATCGCACTGATGTGATTATGCTCATAAGTCACATGCACAGACTAGTCCATTTGTATTTCTGTTTGTAAAATATTGTGGTTGTGTTCTGACCCTGAACCCATGGCCTTGGTAGCCTCACCCCTTCTGGCCTGTGGACTCATGTTGAGTCCTGGGTTCTCCTTGTCATCTTCTGGCCTGGCTCATATCTTCTCGACCCTCCCTATGTCTAGTTGTCTCATGTAGTCTCATGTTGGTCCAGTGATTCTACCCAGGACTATAGCCTGCTCAGCTTGAGATTCCAATTTCTAATTGCCAGAGGGGCCTCTCCACCCGCATGTGTCCCTAGCAGCTCAGTTCTGAGTATCCCGTTGGCTTCTCTTTCCCCCACCCCGTTTAGCCCCATAAAATCATGGTGCTGCTCAGTCCCTTACGTCATCCCTCTGGAAGTCATGCTTGGTGATCCTCCCTCACTGTCCACATCCTGCTGATGAGTAATTCCTGCAGATTAGGTCAAACCTCTTCTGTCCTGTATCCCCCCCCTTGTCATAGCCTTCACTGTAAGTTGAGTTGCCATCATCACTGGTGTGGACAGTTGCTATAGCTTCTCAGCCGGTGGCTTTGCCAGTTGTCTCTCTCCTGCTTCTAGATCATTATTATTTTGAGGTCCACAGACCCTGGATTGTTCGTAGATGGACTGCAGGAAGCTGTGAACCATTTAGAACTAAATATTAAAATTTTATGAATGTGTGTAGGTGCATTTTTCTGATCATTATATTTGCAAGGCTCTATGAATCCCAAGTGGTTAAGAACCAGTTTTTGTTTTGTTATACCTTCACATGGAGTCTTCACAGTAATCTTGATAAAATAAAATGTAAATCTGATATGTTACTCTCCTGCTTACATTTCTTTAGTGAATTCCTGCTAAAAATAAAATCCAAACTTGTCAGCCTGATGGCGTGTCGCTTCTGAGCTGATGCCCGTCTTCCTTTCCAGCCTTATCTCCTGCCAGCCCTTTTTCCTATGTCTGTACAGCAGTTTACTGAAATACTTGCTATTGGAGAATATACCATGCATTGTTTCCCTCCATACTTTGTTATACTCTTCCCTCTGTCTGAAATGATCTGTTCCTCCTTCCCCTTTTCTGTTTGCTTCAGATATCACTTTCTGTGTAAAATCTCCCTTGTCCACTGACCCCCATTTACATTTAGTCAAGTTCTACTTCAGTGAACACTTCTATGTTGAAAGTACTGGTTGGTATTAGAGGTGTCTACTCCTGAACTTACATGATCTTCACTTAATACATTAGAACTGCCTGCCCCTGAAATCTCATAACCGTATTTATTCTTGACTTTTGATTAGTTGCCTAAAATCTTTTGAAGAGCTTGGTTCTTTTCTTGTTCTTGTTCTGTAGTCTTCTTTTTTTTTTTTTTTTTTAAGATTTTATTTATTTATTTGAGAGAGAGAATGAGATAGAGCATGAGAGGGGGGAGGGTCAGAGGGAGAAGCAGACTCCCTGCTGAGCAGGGAGCCCGATGCGGGACTCGATCCTGGGACTCCAGGATCATGACCTGAGCCGAAGGCAGTCGCTTAACCAACTGAGCCACCCAGGCGCCCTTGTCCTATAGTCTTGATCAAGCAACTGCCCTTCATCATTTTTTTTTTTCAAAATTTTATTTATTCACTCGACAGAGACAGTGAGAGAGGGAACACAAGCAGGGGGAGTGGAAGAGGGAGAAGCAGGCTTCCCGCTGAGCAGGGAGCCCGATGTGGGGCTCGATCCCAGGACCCTGGGATCATGACCTGAGCCGAAGGCAGGCAGACGCCCAATGGCTGAGCCACCCAGGCGCCTCATCATTTTTTTTTTAAGATTTTATTTACTAGAGAGAGAGCACAAGTGGTGGGTGGGGCAGAGGGAGAGGGTCAAGCAGGCTCCCCGCCGAGCACAAAGCCTGACGCGGGGCTCGATCCCAGGACCCTGGGATCATGACCTGAGCCAAAGTCAGGCGCTAATAGGCTGAGGCACCCAGGCGCCCCTGCCCTTCATCATTTGTATCGTGACAGCTGTGTATCATGTTCTGCCTTCTGTTTTTGCTATGCAGTGCTACTCATTTGGAAGCTCTCTTGTGATTTATCTACTTATCTTTCCTACCATTTCAGAAACTTCATGTATCAGCCAGAATTTTTAGTTGTAAGCAATGAAAACTGAGTCTGGCCATCCCAAACAGAAAAGGAAGTATAGGCAGGCTATTGGGCAGCCTATGGAATTGCCAGGAAGGCTGAAGAACTGGGCCAGCAGGAAGGGCAGGCCCAAGAGAGACTGCGCTGTGAGACTGATGCTACAGCTAGGACACAGGACAGAAGGCATCCAGTGCCACGCACCATGCATGGCCATGGCTTGTCCGTCATCACCCTCCTGCTGTCCTGCTAACGTGCACTTGTGACACACCCCTGACTTTGAGTGTTGCTGTGTTAACTGCCAGCAGAAGCTCCTCCTGCCCTTGTTTCTTTGTGTTACCAGCCAATGAATTAAAGATTAGGGCATCTGTATCTCATTGGCTGATCCTGGGTCACATGCCAGTACCCAGTTGCCAGGGAGTTAGGGAATTGAGTGTCTGGCATTTTCGGCCTCTCTAATAGGAGGCAGAGTCAACCTCTACAATTCTGAAACCAATTGCAATGTGGTATTTCCCCCCCCTCACCACCAAGTAATTCTTGGATACCACTGGGTATCTGGCAGTTTAACTCAATTCTGACAGTACCTACCTGGAGAAAGCATCAGATCCCACAGGTTAAAGGCTCAGTCCTATGAGTCAGGTCTCCCACCCCCAACTTCAGATGACAGTGCTAGAGATCCGGAAGTTCCAGTGACTCCTTGGGCTTAATTAATTTGCTAGAGCAGCTGATAGAGCTCAGAGAAACATTTTTACTTACTATATTACTGGCTTATTATAAAACAGTATAACTTAGGAACAGCCAGATGGAAGAGATCCCTAGGGTAAGGTATATGGGAAGGGTCATGGAGCTTTGGTGTCCTCTGAGTGCAGCACTCTTGCTGAATTTCCACGTGTTCACCAACCTGGAACCTCCCGAACCTGTCCTCTTGGGTTTTTATGGAAGCTTCATGACATAGGTATGACTGATTAAATAAGTGGCCATTGGTGATTGATTTCATCTTCCAGCCCCTCTCCCCTTCCTGGAACTCCGAGGGTGGGACTGAAAGTTCCAGCCCTTTCATCACATAGTGGTTCTCCTGGCAGCCAGCCCCCATCCTTCGGTGAGTTTTGAATGCCACCTCAGTAACATAATGACAGGCACCTTTATGGCTCTCATCACTTAGGAAATTCCAAGAGTTTTAGGAGCTCTGTGCTAGAAATCGGAAAAAAGACCAAATATATATTTGTTATTGTAAATCACCACATCACAGCCTCCTGTCAGACTCATAAGGTGAGGAATTAATCCAAATACCAGAAGAGTGCTCATGGCCTGGGCAGCCAAATGGACAAACAGGTGTTCACCACACTGCTGCTTCACCACTGGATTGGCTGTGCTTCCGGAAGTTTTTCTGGATGAGACAAGTGTTGTTATCCTGCGATTGTTTACGTAGTGGTTGACCATTTAGGAGGTCTTCATGTCAGCATCTCATTCGGCAAGATGGAAGGAGTATTGTAATGCCATTTTGTAAGGATGGAGTTAAGGAAACTGGTGGGCAAAGAAAGAATGCAGTCTAACAAAGGACATGGAATTGTTAAGGGCAGACCTGGAGCTTGACCTTTGCTTCTGGCCCTAGAGCTCATGCAGGCTGTTCCTGTGACACCAGCCGGCAAGCCACTGTGCCAGGTCCAGTGCCGTGAGGGGCTCAGAGAGGTATGTTCACAAAATACACAGTCACACACAGCCTCTTCCAAGGACAGAGATGTGCCCTAGCATATCTGGTTCTGTGAGGCCTAATTTGGCATTTTGTATTCTTGCTCTGTCTACTTGTGTTGTTTAATGTTGCAACGTCTCTCTGGTTGACTGAAGCGGTATGTCATTCAAATGGAACCTGTACTTCGGCATTGGCCTGACAATCACTCAGCTGTGTAATGCAGCAATAAAAATTATGAAAACTGTATCTGCTCATTAGACCACTGGAATCCACAGGCACTTTGTGGCTGTGTCCCACAGCTCTGCACTCTGGCAAATGGGAGCGCCGTAGACTAAGCCTTTGTACTTTCTCCCTCCGTGAATTGTACATTTGTTTCTCAGTTTGCAGATTGTGAGTAGATCCACATGGATGAGCACTTTCCAAGATTATAACAATAGGAAATGTGCTTGGGGAATGAACTGCCTCAAAACAAGTAGTATAAGAGGTGTTCTACTGGATTTTTTTTTTTTAATGTCACATTAAAACTTTTTCAAATTCTTAAGAATTTTAAGAGTGTTAAGTAGTTTCTGTTATAGGGACAGAGGGTTTATATCTTACTGTTTTTCTAAAGTATTACTTCAGTTCTTGCTGTGCAGTAAGATATAAACACGAAGTGGGCATGCGTGTACCCGCAGAGTGGGGTGTGTGTGTGTGTGTGTGTGTGTGTGTGTGTGTGTGTGTGTGCGCGCGCGCTTAGTGTTCCCATGTTTTAGACTAGGGAGCTCTCACATCTCATAGGAAAATTGAGTGTCAAGTCTCCCACAATGGGAGCAAAAACAGCAACAACGAAAATCTCAAACCCTCTCTGCAGCAGCAGATCACACACTGTCATCAGAGGAGAGAACCCCTTTCATCTTAGAAGATTTTATTTTTATTTTTTTTTAAGTTGCCTCCACACTTAACATGGGGCTTGAACTCAGGGCCCTGAGATCAAGAGTCGCATGCTCTACTGATTAAGGCCAGCCAGGAGCCCCACGTTAGAAGATTTTAGAAGTCTCTTCACGGCGGGGGTCGTGGGCTTCTGAGAGTCAGGATGCCCCCAGCGGTGCATTTGAGGTGGGACGTGGCGGCCAGGCGCAGGTTAATGTCCTGGAGAGGACAAGGCTGGGAGTTAGGGGAGAGGGAAAGAGATGTTTTTGGGGGGAGAGAGAGACATCAAGGTGAAGAGTGATCCTGTCATAAGTAGGGGGAGTCTGAGGGAAAGAGGAGAAAGAGAAAACTAGGGAGAATGTGGTGTGATCCTGGGAGAGACCAGAGGCTTCCTCCGCAGTGTTTTGTAAGGTAGTTGATAAGTTGCTGTAGTGTTTAAAGGTTCAAACATAATGGTTTATATAGATTATGAAATGTGTGTAGTTATTTAAAAGTGTAAGGAAATGTAAATATCTATTTGAAAAATGTGTATTTGCATAAGAAAAAGCATTGATGGCTTTTGGTGGATGGTAGTTAATGAGCTTTTATTATTTTAGAAAATACTTGTTAATTTTGTGTAGCAAACACATTTTTTTTTCTTTCTTTCTTTTTTTATTCTTATGTTAATCCCCATACATTACATCATTAGTTTTAGATGAAGTGTTCCATGATTCACTGTTTGTGCATAACACCCAGTGCTCCATGCAGAATGTGCCCTCCTCAATACCCACCACCAGGCTAACCCATCCTCCCACCCCCCTCCCCTCTAGAACCCTGTTTGTTTTTCAGAGTCCATCGTCTCTCATGGTTCATCTACCCCTCCGATTTCCCCCGCTTCATTCTTCCCCTCCCGTGTAGCACACACATTTTAAGTTGACGGCAGTTTGTGTGTCACTTTCTTGTATTTCTAAGGAGGCTAAAGAGAGGGGTTTGGAAGCCTGGACTACTGGTCTTGTGGCTTGATGGGGGAGAGAAGGAATTGAGCCTGTTATCTGTGCAGCCACCGTGTCCCGCTGGGTGTCCCGCTGGGTGTCCCACTGGGTGTCCCACTGGGTGTCCCACTGGGTGTCCCACTGGGTGTCCCACTGAGTGGCCTTGGCTGCAAGACTTCCCAGTACTCCCCCAGGTGACTGGTGACTTGGCCTCCCACCCCACCCCCAATTGTGAGGTCTGGACCAGCCTGTCTCTGGCCTTCACTTCTACCTGCAGCACGCCAATTTCTGGTACCTAGCCCCAGGGCAGTCCCCCACCCCCACCCCCGCTTATTTGGACCCCGATTTGCTATTTGAAAATTTGGGGATACCAGATTTGAAGTTCTGACATATGGTGCCAAAAGATATTTGAAGAGATTAGATCATTCTAGTAGCTTCATTTTTCAAATAAATCTACATGTATGCATACATATGCACACACACACACACGTGTGTGTGTGTGTGTGTGTGTAAATATACAAGTGATCACCCGTGACATATTCAGGTTCTTAATGCCTCTGCCCATGCATATTTTTTTTTAAGGATTTTATTTATTTATTAGAGAAAGAGTGAGAAAGAGAGAGCATGAGAAGGGGTAGCGTCAGAGGAAGAAGCAGGCTCCCCACTGAGCAGGGAGCCTGACGTGGGACTCGATCCCGGGACTCCAGGTTCATGACCTGAGCTGAAGGCAGTCGCTTAACCGACAGAGCCACCCAGGCGCCCCTGCACATGCATATTGTCTTCAGTTCTGTATTGCCCATTTTCAGGGAATCTGAGGTCTGACTGCCTGGGTTCCTGGACCTCAGTACCTGACTGCTTCATCCCCATTATTGGAATTTAGTCTCAGCGGTACACACTGGGGTCTGCTCAGTGTTTGTTCATGTTGATTAAAGAGGAACAATTAGAGCAGTAATTCTAAACGGTAGGTATTCCTTAAAAATTACTGCATGGTTTTGGAATGCAGTACTTGATTTCAGAGGACAGAAAACTTACCTCCCTCCGCTGGTGTATTTGGGTTAATACGAAAAAGATGTGCTCCTCCATGGTGATGTACAGCAGCATCCTGAAGGTGTGTGTGGTAATGGGGGAAGCTCTGATAGGCTTAAAGTTTTTCCACGGACAATCCACAGTCGACGTTTGAGAATTAATAATAACTCATTAACTTGGGTGGTAACTCATATGTTTGTGTTTTAAAATGAAATATACTAATTTATTACAGAGTCAGTATTCATACAGCCAGTATGTTTTTTTAAGCATCTGCTGTATGCATAGCATGGTCTTGGGAATTAATCAAAATTCTTCCCTATCATTACCTCATACTGTACTGAGCTATTTTTTCCTCGTGTCCTTAATGTGTTCCTGTCTTCCCAACTGGGTTTCTGTTACTCAACAGAGATTCCTCTTTTTCTTTTCTCTGCCAATTCAAAGTCGAGTCCTCCCTTTAGGCCTAGGTCCAGTATTCCTGATCTGAACAGCATTTCCTAATGTTCTAGCACTTGTGTCCCCAACTTTTCCAATGAAATTTACCTGCTCCCTTCTTTGCTCTCCTTCTCTGTTCCTGCTCAGATTCCTCCTGTTTATTCTGAGTTGTAAACATGTTGTCATCTCTCTTCTGCTTGTAAGCTGCTTATGTGCAGGGATTTTGTCTTCTTCATATTTGTATCTTCTACAGGGCCTAGGACAATTCTGTTGACACTTTATTGCTCATGAAATGTTGGATCAATACATGTGACATAATGGAAGATAGAAGTTTGAAATCCATTTGGGAAAACAAAGCATAGATACAGATACTGTCTGTAAAGGAACCTTACCGTTAGCTTCATCCTTCAGTACTATGGTCTGGTTGGGTCAGGAGACCAGAAATCTAGCATTGATTCTGCCGCCAATCGGCCACATCGTCTTAGGTATTTTAAGGTTCTGCTCTGTTAAAGGAGACCAATTCTACCCATTTCAATAGGATTGTCATGGACCCTAGTTTTAAAAGTTTAAAAGTGCTATGTAAATAATGAAGTATTGGTATTTTCATAGCTATTATTTTTAGGGGTAGCTCAGATCAGTGAA
Organism: Leptonychotes weddellii; assembly: GCF_054177405.1. NCBI lineage: Eukaryota > Metazoa > Chordata > Mammalia > Carnivora > Phocidae > Leptonychotes > Leptonychotes weddellii. The sequence continues at coordinate 121,348,302 of NC_138376.1, forward strand.
AGCATTTTACAGTGAGGTCTGTCTTGTAGTTACTGTAGTAAATCATTTTGGAGAAAAGAGTCAGAGCTGATGAGCCTTACACTCATCACTCATTTGTGGCATGGGGGCTTTCATATTGAGGCCCCAGGGTAGAGAACAAAGTCAGGTTCTGATAAAAGAATACAAGGGGAACCTGAGGAGAGGAGAGAGTTCACTAGCTTAATTTCTGTATTTTCTAAGGGTGCAAACTCAATTAATGGAACTGCCTTTAAGTTTTTTCTGTCCCTTCAGGCTCTTCATTCTTGTAGCAGCTTACCCAGTGCTTCTCTGCCTCCTTCATTCTTCCTCATGAGGGTTCAGTTTCTCCATTATGTGTTCACTGTTTTCATTCTTCTTAGTAGCATTATTGCAAATTTCAGGTGGTAGTTGTTATCATTTTTTCCCCAAGTATTTCTCCCAGAGAGATGATTAGCCTGAATATTAATATAAACCTGGCAAAGAACTCACTGCTAGGGAACCTCAGGATCACCACAGGGACATGGTAATCAGGATTCCCATGGTTAGGGTCCTCCATACTCCCCCTCACCCCTGGACAAAGAGATTACCTTCTTCCTAGAATGCTTTACCTCTTTCGTGACCTATGTAGAAAGTCAAGAGAAGTCCTAGCCCCTTCTCCTTCATTCTATTTTATTTTAAAGATTTTATTTATTTGAGAGCGAGAGAGAGAGTGGTGGGAGAAGCAGAGGGAGAGGTTGATAAGCAGACTCCACACTGAGCACGGAGCCTGACTTGGGGCTTGATCCCACGACCCCGAGATCACGACCTAAGCTGAAATCGAGAGTCAGACGCTTAACCAACTGAACCATCCAGGCGCCCCTCTATTTTATTTAAAAATTTACTCCTATCTCATTTTCCTTGCTCTGTGTCCTCTGGAGCTCCATTCATTCCATACTTTCAAATTCATTTTTCCTTACCTGTAAGTTTGATGCACACCATCTCTGACACTTGCTACTTGCTCCCATAGCATGGCCTCATTCTCTTGATTCTCCACGCAGTACCAGTCCCTGTCTGACTCCAGCTTTGTCTCTATTCTTCAGTCTTTCTTACTTTGACTCCTGATTGCTTCCAGGAGTCTCTGTGTCCCTTCTCTCTGAGTTAGGTACTGTCTGTAGGTCGCCGCCCTGCTCGGGGGCGGGGGGCGGGGGGTAGGGGGGTGGGGGTGGCGGGGATTGCCTTCCCTCCGTTTTGCCAGCTGTCTTCCTAGTGAACTGCTCTAGGGTTTAGCCCGTGCAGACCAGCAGTGGTCTGTCTCTCTGGCAGTGGCATTGTGGGTCAACAGCAGCTGCAGGTCAGGGGAGAGGAAATGCAGGGACCAGTATTTGTGGACACTATTACAATATCACTTGGAACAGTTTTCCCGGAGATTTTCTGCAAATGTCATCCTCAAATGCCATGTTTTTTAAACTGCTCATTGTGATCCATTTGTGGGAACATGAAAGCAATGTATTAGGCTGCAGCTAGACATTTTTTTTTAAAGGGAAAGAATTTGAATATAAGCAGTAGAAAATATGAATGTATCGCATGTAGTAAGGGTGTCATATGTATTCATGGTTGGGATCTAAAATGTATTTCCTCTTTTGAGTTGGAGTCAAAAGCATTTGAAAGCCATTGCTCTGATTAACCTTCAATGTTTTCAAGCTTCTTTGGTTCCCCAACCCCTTTTCCTATAATGGAGATTTAAGAAAATGTTTTATTTATTTGTTTGATTGTTTGTACTTGAGATGAAAGTAGAGTTAGAGTATGGTCTATTTGTGGGATAACCTGATGGAAAATCCAAACAAGTGTCCTACGTTCCGTTAGGGCATGGCCACCTACGTAGCGCTGCTTCTACGCTCCTTTCAGAAGGAGCCTGACCTGAGGGTATCCAACTAGATGGAGGCTCCTCTGTAGATGGGGAGTACCATGTGGGGCCATTAGAACCTGTAAAGATGGAGCGCCCGTACCCCAACAGTTGATGTGTCCTGGACTTAGGAGGTGATCACAGTCGGCTAAGGGGATGGCAGGGGTTTCTGGGTTGATTAGGCTATCACGAGTATGGGGAGTGGAGTACACTGGAAAGTTCTGAGTTTCAGGAACCACCAAATGACCAGGTAGTAGTGCTGCTAATTGTTTTCTCTGGCAGTAAGAAATAGCTGTATATTTTAAGTGATGGTGAGTGATTATTGAATATATCATCTTTGCTTAGAAAATATGACCAATCTCCACCAATTCCATGCACCTTGCCTTGAATCAGAGAGAGTCTCTTTTTTTTTTTTTTTTTTTTGTAAGATTTTATTCATCCATTAGAGCGAGAATGCAAGTGCACACAAGCGGGGATGAGGGGCAGGGGGAGAGGGAGAAGCAGACTCCCTACTGAGGAGGGAGCCCGACCTGGGGCAGACCTGGGACACGATCCCAGGACCCTGGGATCATGACCTGAGCCGAAGGCAGACAAACACTTAACCAACTGAGCCACCCAGATACCCCACACAGCACATCTTTTAAATTTAAATATTAAAGTGAGAATCGTTGTGGGATACTGCTTAAAACCTAGCTTTTTCCTCTTAATAGTAATGGAAGAAATACTTTTCTTACTTAAAATAAAGTAGAATTAGAATATGGTTTAATTTCAGGAGTAATAAGAAATTTTTTAGCCCAATTATCCTTATTTGTCTTTGGACTGGAGGGCTGTATCTTAGGATAATTATTTTATACCTCTTAATGTTTTAGTAAAACAGCTAAATGGCTTCTATATTCCCTAAAGTCTACTGATTTACCTGCAAAGGTGCTTAGAATGGACAATCTGAGATTGCATCTGTGTTGAAGTATAGTTTTGAGGGGGATAATTATGATTTTATGATTATTTATTAGAATGAATAGGTTAGGCTATCTAATTTTAATCATTTGTTAGTATAAATAGAGGAGACAGTAGAAAGAAGTGAAACATTTACTTTGTTAAAATTTTATATTGAGTAAATCCTCCTCCATCCGCCCCCAGGTGTCTTTCTATTAATGATTTTAAAATGTCAGCATCCTTTATTTTTTTCCCCGACCAATCTTTGGGGAATATTTGGCACTTGTTGTTCTATCTGATTAAATAAGAAAAAAATGGCAAATCTTCTTTCTCAAGAGAAATAATTATATTATTTTCTCCTTTTATATAAACATTTGCTTTGAAATATATTTATATTTCAAGGGCTTTGATATTGTATCTAAAGCATCATTTCCTCATTTTCCTCAACGTCAGAATGGAACTCCTTTTTAAACTGTTACTCAGTATCACAAGTTTGTCATGGAAGTTGTGTCTATGCGCTAAAGGACTCAAAATGAAGAGCCCCTGGCCCCCTTCCCACTTTGTCTTGAGTGCATGGTGTCTGTGTTGGTAGAAATTTTATATCCTAATACCTTCTAAATTAATCTAAACCACCAAGAGTTTTTAAGCTTCAGTTTTTCAAACTTAAAATTGTGCGCAGTTCTTGTTTGTGGCCATTGTCCTTTTACTTACCTATCTCTTTTTTTTTTTTTTAACCTCTTCCCGTGCTTGCCTTTCTTATGTTCTTTTTTTTTTTTTTTTTAAGATTTTATTTATTTATTTGACAGAGAGAGACACAGTGAGAGAGGGAACACTTGTCTGTTCACGCTATTATTCTCTTCGAGAACAGAGCAAGATCTCCAAAGTGTCCTTTGCTCTTCCTGTTCCAGCCTGAGTGTCCATTTACAGCCTGCCCTCCATGTGTCTCTTGCATGTGACTCCCCCTGTCCTCTGTTCAGTGACTGAGGGTCACGGGAGAGTGACAAGAGCATGGGGATGGGGGTGGGGGTGGAGGGGGAGGGGAGGGGAGGGGAGAGCAGAGAGCTGTGTTCTGTTTGTTAGTCTAGTTAGGTGAAATGGTGCTGGATTTCTAACCCTTGACCTAGCTTCATTGACCTTGACCTGGAGAGGGTTGAACGGTTATCTCTGAGATCTCTATCAGTTCTAATAGTGCATGATAAAGTAATCCACAATGAAATGTAATTAGGCTTAGCCTTCTGAGAATGGGGGAATGGATATATATTTTTAGTTTAAAACAAAAGCTTATTGATCCAGATATGTGTACTGTGTGTTGGATATGGTTTTGAGCATCTTCATTGACCTCCCTTCCCTCCCCTGCCCCCACCTCAGACTGTGATCCAGAGAATAAAATGTAAGAAGTCCGTTTTTCAGCCACTGATGTGCATACATATTTCCTTTAGTCTCACCTTTGTCTGTGAGATACTGAGAGATGGTGGGTTAGTAGTAGAAACATCTAATGCAAAAAACTCCTTTATAAATTTACTCCTCATTATTTGTTATGGGCTCATTCTGAAAGTTGGGGCAAAAAGTAAAAATGATCGGCTAGTTTTGCTCATCTGAAGCCATCTGAAGCCTGTACTGTCCCTGGGAAGCACAGGACAAAGCCTACAACCTCACTACCCTCTGAGTCAGTCAGTGTCAGTGCCACCAGTCAGGGAGGATGCCAGTAATGGTCCCCATACTAGTTGTTCCCTTGGGACTGTCTATTCTTAGATTCTGCAGCCTACTGAATTCTGAGTCTCAGAGGAAGACTTTAATAGCCAGGTTTGGGCCTTGGCCATGGTATGTGGAGAAGGCTGACCCTTTTGCATTACCAATGCTATTATTTTTCTCCATTCATACATTTTCCACCATTTGCGTCATTTAAAGTTCGGGGTAGATAGATTAATGAGTACATATTTCTCCCTTAAAAAAAAAATCTCATGGAACAGTTAGACTGTACATTTTTAAAGGATCATGTTTTAATACAATATAGTTTTAAGAATTCTTTCCTTTTTATTTTTTGTTTTTTGCAGGAGAGAAAAAAAGATATAGGAGGGATATAGAAATAACTAGCACCCTCACCCTAAAAGGGTGAGCTTTAGGGCGCCTGGGTGGCTCAGTTGGTTAAGCGACTGCCTTCAGCTCAGGTCATGATCCTGGAGTCCCGGGATCGAGTCCCGCATCGGGCTCCCTGCTCGGCGGGGAGTCTGCTTCTCCCTCTGACCCTCCCCCCTCTCATGCTCTCTATCTCATTCTCTCTCTCAAATAAATAAATAAAATCTTTAAAAAAAAAAAAAATAAAATAAAAGGGTGAGCTTTAGATTGTTGGTAACAGTGCAATCACATGACACCCCCCTCTTTCATTTAAAAAAAAAAAAGAAAAAAGGAACAACTTCAAAGCTGTATTTAAAAAAAAATCTCTCTCACTCTCTCTCTCTCTCTCTCTCACACACACACACACACACACACACACACACACACACACGAAGAAGTCATTGATATGCATGGTATGAAATCCCCAAGCCAGAAAGGGTCTGCAGTGAACAGTCTTCCTCCCCTTGTCCCTCCACCATTGAGTTTTCCTCCATAGAAGATGCCAGTTACTTGTTTCTCCATTGGCTGTTTTACAATTCTAGTCTTACTCTGGTAAATCCCTGTTTTCTCTGTGTCCCCACTCCATAGTTACCTCGAACAGAACAGTCTTTTCAATCTAGCATTCACTGCACATGCTGCAGTCATGCGGTCGCAGAGTTGACATTGCAGCCTCAGCAAAGGTTATCTCTTTAAAATTCTCTGAAATTCCCCTTTGGCACATCCATTTGGCAGCTGAGTTTATATAGGAAAGTGGTAAAGCTCTTGGCTCCTCTTTTTGTGCTTTATAAAAATAGAAATCTCTGGCCAGAAGGGCAGCTGGGCAAGCAGCTCCTTCTTCGGTTCCCATCAGTTGTCCTTGCTGGATGTGTCCCATTTTACCTGCAGTAAATGGTATCCTCACGTGTATGGGTGGTGCAGGTGGGCGGGTTTTAGAAACATGAACGCCCTGTAGCCTGACACTTATTTTAAAGTCTTACGAGAAACCCCAGCTGTTGTAACATGTGTGTGGGGTACTGTTGTACTGTTGTGACTTTTGATCTTGCAATCTTCTTGTATTTTTTTTTTAATTTTGTTTATTTGTTTGTTTATTTGAGAGAGCGAGTATACGTGTAGAGGGAGCGGCCGAAGGAGAGACTCTCAAGCCGACTCCCCGCTGAGCATGGAGCCCTTCCTGGGGTTCCATCCCATGACCCTGAGATCATGACCTGAGCCGAAATCAAGAGTTGGCTGCTTCACCAACTGAGTCACTTAGGTGCCCCTTGCGTGTGTGTGTGTGTGTGTGTTGTGTTTTTTTTTTTTTTTTTTTTTAACTGAAACAACTCAAAGATTATATTCACTGATCCCAAACTACCTGTTGCAGTTTGGGCAGTAATATAACAGGAGAGGTGGAAACTCCAGATCGCTTTCCAGTGAGATGAATTCATCCCTAAGCAAATGACACAGCGTGCCTGTTTCTTGGGGACGCGCTCTCTTGGATGGCGATGGCTGCGCCCCTGTGAGGCAGCACAGACCTTTTTCTTATTTCCTTTCCTTTTTCTTTTCAAGTAGCTTTTTCTAGGAAGATGCTGCTTCTGTGAGCAGAATTGACCTATTTATTACTATAGATTGCCTTCAGAGCCCTTCATTGCTTTCTGTATCCACTGTGACCTCCGTAGAAGTAGAGCTTTGTGCACGTCACGTCAGTGTATTTCCATAGTTACGATTCTCTAATTTAAAATTGACTGCGTATGTTTTGTATGGAAAGTACTTATTTTTGATTTTGTTTTAAATGTAAATGCTGGTAATCTAGATGTCAGAGCTTCCGTGTTAGAAATGAGCATGGTCTTTTTACTGTTAATTTTTTTCTTTGCTTATGTTATTATATAAATAAGGCATGTAGGCTCCTAGATGTATTTTTCTCCCCTGTGATAGTTTATGAAAGATTTTAGACCACTTGTTTTTGTATGTTGCTTCTGTTTTCTTCAAGAATAAGCAGTGTGATTTAAGTCTCTTGCTCCTAGGCACACACTCCCCTTCTGTCCCCCAGTACCAAATTTATATACATTGGAAATATGCTATGTTTTTTGGCCAAAATTTTTGGAATGAGATTTATCATCTTGTGCATTGCACACAGACTTTTTCTCCGAAGCTGCAAATTTTTTCCTGTTATGCTTCTGTTTTATCATAAAGCGTACTGTAGCCTTTATAGATCTGTGATATCGAATGCCCTCGATGGATCCTTGGGAAGAAAGTGTTTTAAAGTGCATAATTAGGGCACTTAAGCATAAAACTACAATTATACACTTGTGTGTTAATTTTGTGTACAGTAAGACTTCAGTTCAACACTGGTTGTAAATGAGAGAGGAAGCATTTTATTGCCAGCGAATGCCTGCATTTTATGAATACTTAAACAAAATCTCCTCTAATTGGCTGACCTGGGAGGAAAGGTGAAAACAGCTGTAGTTAGGAGGTAGAGGAGAGAATACAAAATGTGTACTAGCGGCTTTTTGAAAAAGTACCTAGAAAAGTCATCTTAGTCTTGCGTGCGGCCAAACTTGCTGTGCCTTAGGAAGCATTCATGCTATTTTAGCTGCTCCTCCACAGTGAAGACTGGCAGAGCGCAAGCATTTGGATAAGCCAGTGAAATTAATCAAGGGGCAGAGTGGGGTAGACAGTACATACATTTGTGACTCAAATTCTGTGTGCTGGCATTAGGGGGCACTCCTTGAAGCTTGGAGTTAATTTTATGAAAATTAAAGGATGTACCACTTTATGAAATGGATAATAATGTTCCAGAACTGGTTACCCTCAAGAGGTAGCATGGACTAGAAATATAAATTAATTTAAGAAGGGTATAAATAAATTCATGGATAATAGAATGATAATGATTATAAAGAGGAAATAAAGGCTGTTCAGGACATATCCCTGACTTTTGGAAATTGAGGTCACGAGAGGCACTACCATTTAGTTCCCACAGCCATATAGAATATTCACTCTGCAGAACATTGTCTGACCTAGTATTCGCTTAAGCTGTGATTTGCTAAATATAGAGCAGTTGGACTTAAGAGTAAGCAGTGAAATTTTGTAGGCAATTAATAATTGTAAAGAAGTCCAAGAGAGTTTGTATGTATGTTACTTTCACTGTGTTTATGTTTATGATCTTATATTGTATGTACACCTGTCAAGGGAGTTTTACTAAACACATGTGTCATGAGGAAAGACTTACATACTGTTGACAAATGAGAACTTCTGAGCTTTATTTCACGAATCACAAAGAAATTTATTCTCTTAACTCTAGAGAACAAACTGATGGTTACCAGAAGGGAGGTAGGTAGGGGGATGGAGGAAATAGGTGATGGGGATTAAGAGGACACTTATCATGATGAGCACTGAGTCATGTGTAGAATTGTTGACTCACTATACTGTACACCTAGAACTAATATAACACTGTGCTAACTACACTGGAATTAAAATACAAGAAAAAAGAAAATGTGGAAAACACAAAAAGTGAAAAATCCACAATATTCTATTCATCCAAAGAAATCTGGTAATATTTGTTACTAAGTTTCAGGTAACTATTGCCAAATAATGCTACAAATCAATCAACTTGAAAGTCTCAGTAGTTTACAACAAGTATTTATATTTCTACGCATGGGTCTTTGGGTTGGTTGAACTGATTTTGGGTGGACTCCATTGGGTTTGGCTCCAGGCAAGACATCTGGGTTGGGTCCCCTGCATGTGATTTATTTTGAGGCCCCAGATGAGACTGAGGAGGTGCAGGGTACCATGATCTTCCAGTGAGATGATATGATGGGATAGAAGCTGGGATGGGGACAGTGGGTGGGGCTGTAGATGAAACCACATTGGCCTTAAGTTGATAATTACTTCAGCTGTGGGTTTTAATCCTATTCTCTCTATTCTTGTATATGTTTAAAATTTTACATAATAAGTTTGTAAAAAAAAATTTATTTTTTGATAAGAATTTTAAAAACTTCTAAGCTAAAGGAGAGGGTTAAATTAGCCTAGATTATGTTGGTTAGTTTTCAGGCCATAAAACAGCAGTGTTTGTGGCCCGGAAGTTATCTGTTAGGAATAAGGACATAGACCAAACAGAAGTGCGCTCCATAGCAACGTGAACTGTGTAACTGGCTTGTTTGTGTGGTTGGGTCATCAAGGCTGTTCTGGTGTTTAAGACACTGCTTGACCCTTGAATGCTTTGCCAACTCCTTCTTCAACTCTGGGTAGACTTTTTTCTCTTACTCGAGGGAAGCTGGACAGAATTTGAAGGAACTTAGCTTGAGTGTACCGTGCATACAGTAAGCACCCAATATACATTTGTTGATAGTTTCTTTTTTTCAAGCATGAAGGAGTAATTTCAGGAAATTGTGGAGGTTTGTTGTTTTGGTTTCTTTCTTAGACAAGCCTAAGGACAGAATTTATTTTTCTTTTTAAAATAAGAAAGTGAGGAAAAAAAAAAGGGACCTGAATTGTTCAGAAGTCTCAATTGGGAACTTAGCTTAAGGGATTGTAGATTATGGCAGTTGTAGGATCTTGACCTTGTAAACTTTATTTATTACCTTCTAGCACATTATTTCTGACTGGACATGTTGACATACTAAAATTTCCTCATGCGCTTGGTTCAATCACACATCGGCTTAGCATCTGAATTCCTTGCTGTGGGGAATTTTCAGTCTGACTCTTATGCATGAAAAACAGTGTTTGATCTTTCTGTGAAATTGGAAGCCAGCAGAATTTGCCACAGTAATGACTAAAATCTAACTGTTGTGAACTTAGGATTTTTCTTACGCTTTTTCCCTTCCCATTTTGTGGAATTTATCTGGAGGGGTTCAAGCCTATGATGAAAAACAAACAAAAATTAAGGAGCTTTCTGCTGTTAAAGGCAAATTGTTATAACACACTTTTTTGATAACTCTTAAATAGACCACAATAAATAATCCAAAATAAATTGCATTTTCTAAATTCGTGAAAAACACTGATTTGGTTTAAGAAATGATAGATAACATTTTGGTGTTTATTCCTTTAGGCTATTAATTCTTTGTTCAGATAACCACACATACACAGATTTTCATATTAAGAAATAGCATTTTACTACATATATTGTTTTGTAATCTTCTACCCCTTAAGGTACACCTTAATAATGCTTCTTGGTATTAAGTACATATTATCTACAATGAGATTCATTAATAAGCTGATATTGAATCCCCCCCCCCAAACCAATCTCTGTTGATGGACATTTAGGCAGTTTCCATATTTTTAAGTGGGGATGCTTTCACGGGGGTGCAGTGAATTCCTTGCTATACATATCTTTGCATACTTGTTTCACATTTTTTCTTAAGATATAATCTTAAAAATAGAATTCTGGATTGCAGAGATATTGTTTCTGTACATACTGTGACTCTCGTCGAATATTTGAATTTATATACCACCGTGATTATTTCAATATATTGTGTACTATTTTGGATTATGTAAAGTAGAAAATATGAAAACTCCCTGTTAAGAACCTGGGAACAGTCATTATCAAGTAGGGAATTTACATGTAGTCATAAATAAGGCAGTGATGGTTTAACATAAATATGTTATAAAACATGTGAAGTTAAAAGTTTAACTACTTTAGTTATTTAGTATATATACATATTCTGCTAGTAGTTTTTAAAGGTATAACTTACATACAGTAAAATGCTCAGATCTTAAGTGTACCATTAGATGAGTTTTGACACATATGTACATCCATGAAACTACCACCCCAATTAAGATACAGAATATTTTCATCACTCCCAGAAAGTTCCTTCATGTCTCTTTTTAGCCATTCATTATATCCCACAACCAGTGTTGTGATATTTCTATTACCATAAATTAGGTTTGTGTGATTTTGAATTTCATATAAACAGAAAATACTGTGAGTTGAATGTGTATACACTTTAGGTCTGGAGGGAACTGTAGATACCAAACCAAACTGTACTTCTTAGAACAAAAGAATCTGAAAGTGATGTGAAAATTATATAGAGAAAGAACAATAGGTCTTTCTAAAGAATGCAGTTAGACCCTTAGCTTATCCTGTATACAAAAATTAACTCAAAATGGATTACAGATATAAACATAAGAGCTAAAGCTATAAAACTCTTAGAAGAATGGTACCTGGCTGGCTCAGTCAGTGGAGTGTGTGACTCTTGATTTCGGGGTTGTGAGTTCGAGCTCCACGATGGGCATAGAGATTACTTAAAAAAATATACATATACATATATGTATTTAAAAAATAAAACTCTTAGAAAACATAGGGGAAGACTTCATGACATTAGATTTGGCAGTGATTTCTTAGATGTGAAACCAAATGCATAGGCAATGAAGGAAAAGATAAATTGGGCTACATCAAAATTAAAAACTTTGTGCATTAAAGAACACTATCAAGAGAATGGAAAGGCAACCAACAGAATAGGAGAAAATATTTGTAAATCATATAACACATAAAGGATTAATATCCAGAATATGTAATGCACTCCTACAATTCAACAACAAAAAACAACCCAATTAAAAAATGGGCAAAGGACTTGAATACATTTTTCCAAATAAGATAAACAAATGGCCAATAAGCACGCAAAAGATGCTCAATATCACTAATCATTAGGGAAATGAAAATCAAACCCACAATGAGTATGATACCACTTCACATCCATTAGGATGGCTATTAGAAAAAAACAAACAGAAAACAGCAGGTGTTGTCAAGGATGTGAAGAGATTGGAACCCTTGTGCACTGCTGGTGGGAATATAAAATGGTCCAGCCACTGTGAAAAACAGTATGGCGGTTCCTCAAAGAATTAAACAGAACCACCAGATGATCCAGCAGTTCCACTACTGGGTGTTTATTGAAAGACTTGAACAGATGTTCATATGTCCATTTTCATAGCAGTATTGTCTACAATAACCAAAAAATAGAAACAACCCAAGTGTCCATGATGGATGACTAGGTAAAATGATTTCCCTGTATTAAAATGTCTTTGATAAATTCAGGATGATGTAAAGTATTTCTTTTGATCTTAAATATTTCCCTCTAAAAGGAAGGACAAAACTGATAATGTAAATATATTCAGATAATCCAGAGGTGACAGATCATAATAGAAGCCAAGGTGTATTTTAGGACCATAACTTCCTAGCTCATATCAAGGAGGATTGTAATATCTGTTCCTAATGTGGTTGTGAGCTGTTGTGGAGATAGAACATTGGATTGGACCATTGTGTAGCTCAGAGCAGAAAGCTCTTACATTTATACATCAGTGGTGTATGATTTATAGTATGTGATTTATATACTTAATCCAGGAGGTTTAGTCAACAGATATTCATTGAGCTGTTACTACAGGTCAGGCCTTCTGAGTACAATGATGAGCTAAACTGCCAGCCCCCACCACCCCCTTTTTAAAAATTAGTTTCAGAGGTAGAATTTAGGGATTTATCAGTTGCATATAACACCCAGTGCTCATTATATCCAGTGCCTCCTTAATGCTCATCACCATTATAAGGCCCCATTTTCTATAGAATTCATGTTCCAATGGGTGTGGTGGTATGTTTGTAGTCATAAATTTGAGAAATCCCACATTTGAAGGTGGATGGGTTTCTTAAGGATTTTAACAAATCCTTTAATATGTTAGTATGTTATGTTTTATTTTTATGTTTATTTCTCAAACTTTTTTGATTATAGAATTTATTTCTGTGAATTAACTTGCCAGATTAGTTGGCCATCGGGAAATTTTGGCATAAAGTCCTTCCTGTCAGAGATTTACCAATCTGCAGGAAGCATAGAAGACCGTAATGAAGTCTTTGGCATAATCTTGCCTCAGGTAAAGGCCTAGAACAGATGAGGGCACTTGGCATCGTAATCAGGGATGGGTCTCTGGAGCAAACTTCTAGCTGGGCCTCTTTAAATAAAGCAGCACAACAAGGCATCTTCCTCTCCAGACCCTCTCCTGGGGCCTGTCTCTTGCCTTGTGTGCCTGCTGGAGCAGCTTCCATGCCTCTGCTTTTGGGGCAGGGGGGATGTGGGATAGGGTGGAGGTGACATCTGTATTCAGAATTTTAAATTATGAAATAATTTCGGCATACAAAAAAGCACAGAAACAAATATAACACACTTGTGTAACTACACCAAGATTGTTAGGTGTTACTGTTTTGCCACATCTGCTTCATTATCTCCTTCTTTTTATAAAGGGAAAAAAGGCAAGACTGAAGCTCCACCCCATCTTTTATCCTCCCCCTTCTCCAGAGAATGTCATGTATTTCCTTTCCAATGCATGCTTTTGTACTTTTACTATATATATGTATCCATAAACAATATATAGTATTTTGTGTATTAAAAATGTATACAAATGGTATTATGCTGCATTCTTTTCTTGCTTTTTAAAATTCAGCATTATGGGCGCCTGGGTGGCTCAGTCATTAAGCGTCTGCCTTCGGCTCAGGTCATGATCCCAGGGTCCTGGAATCGAGTCCTACATCGGGCTCCCTGCTCAGCAGGAAGCCTGCTTCTCCCTCTCCCACTCCCACTGCTTGTGTTCCTGCTCTCGCTATCTCTGTCTCTGTCAAATAAATAAATAAAATATTTAAAAAAATAAAAAATAAAAAAATAAAATAAAATTCAGCATTATATTATTTGGATTTGAACCATTTTGCTAGGTAGGCTTTACTACCTTTTTTTTTTTTTTTTAAACTGCTGTATAGAATTCCATTGTATGGCCATAGCAAAACCTCTTTTTTTCCATTTACGTTCTGTGTTAGATTGTGTCCTCTTTCTGGCTTTTGTAAATAGCATTGCATCGAATATCCTTCTTCAGACACATGTGAGTGTTTCATGGGTATATATTTACAAGGGGAATTGCTGGGTCAGAGGGTCAGTGCACCTTGGTGAGGAAGTGGTTTTCTAAAACTTCTTTAGGAAGAAAACGGGAGAGAAGACAAACATTGATTATTTCTTCAATTTTGAAGTATGAGCAAAGAGTTCAGGGTAGGGTTAATTGAGAAATGGGCCTGGAATTTCTGCATATTTAAAATGATACAGGGATATGAAAGTTAATACTCACTTTTTTTTTATCAGAGTGATTTCCTAAAATTAATACTTAAATGAATCATTTTTTGCTATACTTTATCTCTCCAATAACATATGAAAGCATTCATATTTCTTGGAAAATTGGAATAAATTTTTTGTTATTATGTGTGCTCATGCTCCACTCTAAGATCTTCTTTATTTAGAAATGAGTGAAATAAATTCTTGTTTTTCTTGTTTTTAGATAACAGAAAAGCTCTGATCTCAAGCATTTTCTGGAGATTTCCATTTAGTTTAGTGTAGTGATCTTTTTATTCAAACCATGATAAAGGTCCAGAACATTCGCTGGGTAATAATGACTTAGAGGGTTGGCAGTTAATAGCTGACAGTGCTGTGTGCCTGTGAGCATGAAGTTCAGTGTTTTGGCTGTTGGATGAAGCTGGACATATGTGTTTCAAAGAGTTGTGTAGTGCAAGTGTTTCCATTTTTATGAGGTGTTCCTTCACTCGTTTAATTTTTTATATGATAATCACTTGATTTAGTAATCCACTGAACAGCATCCATTCATTCAACAAACATTTAGTCACTGGCAGTCCCTCTTCCAGGAGGCATTCCAGGAATGTGGGAGTTTAGAGTCCAGTGATAAGGACAGACGGTAAACACAACACATAATTAAGGCGTTAACTAAGTCCTATCATCTCCCCTGTGGTAACATAAAATTGGAAATGGCCTGAGAAAGACAACTGGGGCCGTGCTCATTAGGCTGGTCAGGGAGCGGTTGTTATCCGAGCTAGAAGTGCTTTGTGACCCCAACTCCCCTCACTTGGTTCCTGGTGCTCAGTAACTCTTGGTTAAATTTCCCTTGCATCCAGCATTCTGGTAATCTTATTTAGCTGAGTGTGTTTGAGAACTAAGACATAAACAAGAAGACTCGTAGTAACCAAAATTGATTTTACAAAACTTGAGGCAGTCAAAGCTCGCGTGCTTCCCTCATGGAACAAGTTCCCTGGGCCTTCCTGTTTTTAACTGTCATGGGTTTCTCAGTCCTCAGCAGGTTCTGTTCAGGATGGAGGTCAGAGTGATGAGCCATGGCTGAGTGCCTTGGTGGCAGGTAAGACTGACGGCAGAGGGAGACCAGAGTTACCCTGTGGGGCTTGTGTGCATGGCTTTCGACCAGAGGCTCTGAGGCTCTCAGTGTATTATGGCTCAGTCTGTCGATTTATGTTTCATAATAATGACTGTTTGGTTTAAGATGTCAGAAAAGCATATAATAGATCTGTGAAAGCCCTGCATCTAAATTGATTAAAACAAAAGCAATATTGATCATTAAAGAATTAGACTAGTTGTAGACAACTGAGGTATTATATTTAGAAATTGATTTTTAAAGATAAAGCTTAGGAAATAGTTAATATTTTAGAGATAGCTCTACAACTTCTTTAATAAATAATAGCATCTGTGTAGCATTCCAGGTAGGATTATTATATTGCTGGTTATAATACTAATATGAATTAACAGAGAAAGTAGCCCTATTTTATAGATGGAGATGTGAGACGGAAATCGTTACCTGATTGACCACATTCACACAAGTGAGCCACACAGTAGGACTTGGATTTAGATCTCGCGCATTTCCAACCCAGAGACTTTTCGCTCAACAATTTAGTGATCTCTGTTGCAGTGTGGCTTCCACGGAAGGACAGCAGACCAGATTCAGTAGATTGGCACTGGGATCCAGTTCTAACTGCTGGCCCGATTGTACTGGGTTAGAAATCACCTCATCCCAGGCTCACAGAGGGTGAGGTGTCCGTTAGGCGAGTACCAAATGAATTAGGCCATGTATCTGAAAGGAGAGCAAATGGATTTTAATTGTGGAAGACAGTAGTAAAATCTCCAAGCAAAAGTTTTTTGATGGTTTCTCCTCTGAAGTTTGCTGTGCTCTGTGGATTGGTGCTGTGGTTCTGTTGAAAATTTGCTTACATTCCCACCCACCCTACCATGCCTCCTCTGCACTCCAACTTGTCCCCAAGCTTTTCAGAGCTGGAATAGGTGGTAACAGATTCTAATAAGTTCAGGGCTGCTCTAGTGTTAGTTGCTGCCTACAACATGCCCTGTTGTTGTCTGTCTTAGAAAATAGAACCTCCTCTCCAAACGACACTTTCATATTGTGTGTAAAGGTTTCTGTAAACCAGAAAGTCAACATATTAAAGTGCAATTCATAGGGGAGTTTCTGGCTGTGTTGATTGAGCTTTACAGTCATTTTAACACTGGCAAAAGTGTTATCCTAACTGCTTCAAATCAAACTGCAAAGATGCTTGTGTGAAATATAGTATTAGATATCAAATCAACATATGGGTGCTGAACGGAAGGATATGTGTTGTGGTAGTGTACGATACTCTAGCATGTGGAGTTGTATTTTATGGAAATTCTTTGGCTTGGCTTATGGCAGGGACATACATTCATTATGAGATATCAAGCTGTAAAATAAATAAAAGCAAAGAATTCAACTGTGCAGTTAAATGGTTTTCAATACAAACTTGTCTGTTCTACTAACTTAGGGTCTGTGTGATGAGACATTTGTGAGCCCTTGTGGCCAAATGTTTGTGATCATTGCTGACAGGCCTTGACAGTAATCTAAATCAGGTCACAAAGAAAATGAACTTTAGCTTTTGCATTTTCCCCTTTTACTTCATTGTATGTATTACGAATTATTGTGCTAATTGGTCTTAGAGGCGAAGTGTTTAATATTTTCCTCCTTTTACCATTCCTTTTTCCTTGTTCAGTATTTTGTAGTCATTGCGTTTTTAAATATGTATCTGGAACTGATCACTGAATTCTTAACTGTGTGGGCTTATGGGGCTCTAGTTCTTGGGATTCTCAAGTGGACCATGTTGTATTATTAACAGGGTGACTTCACTATCCTCCTCTGTGGAGTGCTTTTTGCCATCCTGATACCTTGTTTTTCTTTTTCTCTGCTGCTCTCTCTCTCAATTAGAAAAAAAAGATTTTTCATTTGAAAAAAAAAATTAAAAATATCATCCATGGTTTATTTATTGCATGAGGAAGGACTTTTCTTTGAGCAAATATTTTTAAGGACTTTTAGGTTCATGTAAATTAGAGATGGAGAATCTCAGCTCACTTAGGCCATTTTTGTCTCTATCTGCCATTTGCAGTCTAGCACACTTTGCTTTACACCATTACCCGTTTTATCAAGTAGGAAAATACTATTCTAATATTAGATATGATTATCTTTCCTTTAAGAACTCATGTTGTTGGTTATATTTGGGTTATATACATAGTACTATCTTCTAAAAGGGTTGTATTTGATTGTAAAGCAATGTAGTTTCTTTTTCGCAAAAACTGTATATGGCATTGCTAATGTAACTGGTACAGTGCCTGCTCCTATGGAGTTGGGACTTTTTGACCTTAGTTGAAACAAAGCTATGCCCTATACATGTAGCCAAGCCATAAGCATCCTACAGAATATTAGTAAGTGGGCTTGGATGGTGGGAGTTCATTTTAGTTTTGAGCGTTGCAGGAGAATGGATTAACATAACGACTTTCTTAGCAGAGGGTATTTTTTCTTCTTAACACACAGTGTTTTATTAGCTTCAGGTGTACAATATAGTGATTCACCAACTCAGCAGAGTCTATTTTTTCATGTCAGTATTAGGAGATTCCCCCACCCCACTGGATTTTAATGAGGTTATCACTATTTGATTATCTGATGAAATCTTATTTTTTAAAAAGTCAACACTGATAATATATGAATAGAAGGCAGTATGACGATTTATGTAAATGGAGAGAAGAGTAAAAATATTGAATTCAGTTGCTTAGCAAAGAGCCCGCTTCATGTTGCTGAATCGAAACCAAGTTTGATTTCATTGAATTTGCCCATTTTGACTTTCTCGCCTGTTTTGCTTGACTTGTTGACAGATGCCACCTCAGTATGGACAGCAAGGTGTGAGTTACTGTCAGCAGGGCCAGCAGCCTTACTACAACCAGCAGCCGCAGCCTCCGCACCTCCCTCCGCAGGCCCAGTACCTGCCGTCCCAGTCCCAGCAAAGGTACCAGCCTCAGCAGGTGAGCGCCCCACGGGCCCCCAGGCCCCCAAGCTGTCCTCCAGGTCTGCCACACTGGGCTCGGAGTCCTCTTCCTGTCCTGCTTAAAAAATTCTCTTCTCAGTGGGAAAAAATGTAGTTTTGAGAAAAGTGTAAAACTGAACCTAATCTAAACTGTTTGCTTAAGGATGGATGTTTGAAATTGAGGAGTGGGAAGAATACACTCATGCAGAAAAATGGTTTTATTGATCATTTAATCTTGCTCATTGCCACCTTCATGGTATTTTTATCTTGAGCTTTTTTGTTTGTTTTGTTTTTATTTTAATGATAAGTGCTACTATATCAAAACAGTGTTGCCTTTGGTAGTGTTATTCCTCTTAAACTAGCTTATAGACAGATAATCACTTCAATTACAATATATTAAAATACTAAAGGGAATCATGTACTTTAAGAATATTAAGCAGTTTGTAGTTTAAATTAGCCTCATTAAATACTTTTATGTTATTGGGCCATATATTTCAGCTTATGTGATTTGTAGAAAAATAGTACATATGCATTTGATAAAATGATTCAGTCTCATCTTGTCACTGAGTGATCTTAAAAGGTGCTGTGAGCTCAGGACTTGTATTCTGAATCCAGATAAATGTTTCGTAGCACTTCTAGTCATAAGCATCAGAATGTAACTCTACATTTCATATTTTTCTTTCTTAATCTTTCATGGGATGCTCTAGTGAAGAGAGGGAAGACAGTGACTTGGTTATTCAGTTTTTAAAGCATGTCTTGCACATCTTAAAGAGATTGTTGATGCTAAGCAAGGTATATAAATATATGAAGCTTAATTTTAATTCAGCTGATTTCTTAAGTATTTTCTTGGGTTCGTTGGAGTCTTTTCTCATATGACATATTCAAGAGTTCTTTTTTTTTTTTTTTAAGATTTTATTTATTTATTTGACAGAGAGAGACACAGCGAGAGGGAACACAAGCAGGGGGAGTGGGAGAGGGAGAAGCAGGCTTCCCGCAGAGCAGGGAGCCCGATACGGGGCTCGACCCCAGGACCCTGGGATCATGACCTGAGCCGAAGGCAGACGGTTAACGACTGAGCCACCCAGGCGCCCCACATATTCAAGAGTTCTAAAGAGAGTTTATGACTTTATTTTTTTTTTGAAGATCTTATTTATTTATTTGAAAGAGAGAGAGCACAAGTGGGGAGGAGGGCGAGAGGGAGAAGCAGGCTCCCCGCCGAGCAGGGAGCCCGATGCAGGGCTCTATTCCAGGACCCTGGGATCATGACCTGCGCTGAAGGCAGGTGTTTAACTGACTGAGCCATCCAGGCAACCCGAGAGTTTATGACTTTAAACAAAACATGTTAAAACAACAGCTGAGATCGAAGATCCTGTAGAATCTTGTTTTTTGCATATGTTGTCAAAAATTCTGGTATTATATAAAGGGATGTATAGAGGTAAGAATGTATATTATTTCAGAGTTATTTGGTCTAGTCTTTTATTAAGATGTGGGAGAATTAAATAACCTTCCAATATCATTTCTTTTTTAAGTGAGACTGGTATCTGGGTTTATGATATATAGAGTTGCAGGCTTTTTCAAGGGCTTTCCGAACCTTATTGAACTTCTGGGTAGACAGAATGTTTTGTCATGCCATCAAAATTTAAGAAGGACTGAATGAGAGATTACATTAGTCATTTTACTTTAGTGCTAAAATGAATCTCTGATTGTAAAACCCGTTTGATTAAGGATTCCGAGGGCCTGTCATTTCTTTCAAGACCAAGCTCAAATTTACTTCCTTTATGAAGCATTCACTGATGACTTCTACCACATGGCAATTAGTTATTTAATATCCTTCAGATTTAAATATTTAAAGCATACTACAGGTGAAATCTTACTTTAATGAATACTATTTTAATGTGCTTCGTTTGGGTCTATTTTATGCTTTGGTACCATTATTTTATTGATTTGAATGTAGTAAATCATATGGTAGGAAATACTGTCTCTATAACCATGACTCTCTGACATAAATACTGTCATTTCTGTGTATTCTGAAGAAGACAAAAATTCTTCAAACTACATTGGAAAGTTTTTCTTGTTTTCATGCTCCCTACCTGTAGAACGTCTAAGTGTTTTTTAAGTTTCATTACGGTCCTTACGGGACGACGAGGTGGAAGTCAGAGACAGTTGGGTAGCTGAATCAGAGGGTCTTGTGTGATAGGAACAACTTTGGTTTTTAGGGAGTTAGGTGTTCGGATAGCTTTGGAAAATTTGTCTAGGAAATACGATTTAGCATTTTAGATGTGGTTATTGCCTCCCCAAACTGTAATCCCCTCAAACTCTATCCCAAAACAAAGTAAAAATAACCAACAGAATATTTTCAAAATCAAACTGAATTATAATAAGAATTTGTCATTCTGAATTCACATACATTGAAAAACCAAAGAAGCTCAACCATACATAATGTAGTGAGCTGGTAGAGCTGGTAGTTCCTAACAGACAAAACGTTCTTTTCTGTAGCCTTTCCTTTTGTTTCCAAACAGCATGCATGGTGTATTGATTTTTATATTTGGGAATCAATCAGCAAATGATAATCTGTGGCTTTTGTTAATATGATTGATACAAAAAGTGATTTTAGGGTTCCATTAAGATATCTCATTCTGTGTCTTTAACATCTGTTAAAGTGTTCTATTTTGAATCATCAATACATTCATATGTTTCGAAGATGAAAAAGTACAAGGAAAAGAATACAAATAAAAATCTCCCAGCACAGTCCTCCCCCTGCTTCACCACCGACCTCACCCTTTGCCAGACAACCACTTTAGTAGTTTATTGTACAGCTTTCTGGAGGATCTTTATACAAAGAAGCAAGATGCTGTATTTTAATTTTTACTCTATTTTTACACAAATGGTGACTATACCGTACACACTGTTCTGTTCTTCGTCATCCTCCTCCCCCACCCCCTGAAGTATAGTTTCTGTAGATCTTGCCAAAGGAGGACATAAAGCAAGCCTTCATTCTTTTTCATCGCTTCCTTTCATTTTATGGACATACCATGATGATATTTAACCAGTTCTCTTTTGATGGTCATTTAGACTGTTTTTAATTATTTTTAATTATTTGCAAGTCAAACAGTGCTGCCACGATAAACTTTGTGTATGTCTCATTTCATAAATTTGCAAGCATATGTGTATGACAAGTTCCTGAAAGTGGCATTAGTATGTCAATGGGTAGATGCAGTTCTAGTTTTGGTAAATCCTACCAGATTGTTCCTTTGGGGTGGGGTTGTACCAATTTATACTCACACCATCAATATGTGAGAGTCCCTGTTTGCTTGTACATGTACTGGTAGCAGGGTTTGCTAAACTTCTGGATTTTTGTCAATCTGATAATGTAATTTTAATTTGCGTTTATCTTGTTCTGTGTTGAATGTCTTATATACTTAAAAGCATTTGCTTTTCCTTTCCTTTTTATTGTGAATTCATATCTTTTTATCCTGCATTTTTCTATTAAGTTGTTGCTCTTTTAAAAATTGATTTAATAAAACTATATATATATATATGTATATAGGGAGACTGTATCTTTGTCTGTGAGTTACTAACCACCCTCCCCTATTTTGTCATTTATCTTTTGACATTAATTATGATTTATTTATCTATCTGGTCATGCAGAGGGGCTTTTTAAATTTAAAAAAAAATTTGTGTACTCAGAATTAGCAATCTTTTCTTTTAAGAGCTCTGGATTTTTATTTAGTGGGAGTATGAGACTTCCGTATTCCAAAATTTACAAAGGAACTCTCCCATGTTATTTTGTAGTATTTTCATGGATTCATTTTTCACTTCACTTACCCTAATCCAGCTTAATTGTTTCTTTGCTAGGTCGTTAAGTGCCTTCTCTTGTATAGGCTGTTGTGTTAGGGCTCTACAGAGAAACAGAATTTGTGTGTGTGTGTGTGTGTGTGTATTTTGTTAGGATAAAGAGATGTAATGTAAGGGATTGGCATATACAATTATGGATGTTGACAGGTCCCAAATGTGTAGTGCGGCAGGCTGGAGACTCAGGAGAGCTGATGGTGGAGATGAAGTCTGAAGGCAGTCTGCTGGAGAATTCCCTCTTCGTTGGAGAGGCTGGTCTTTGTGCTCTATTCACGCCTTCAACTGATGGCCTACCCGCATTACTCAAAGTGACTGATTTCAGTGTTCATTTCATCCAAAAACACTCTCCAAGTTGACACATAAAATTAACCATTACAGTTACCTTCCCCAATGGATTGGAGATGCCTCTTTCATTATTTGCTGAATCCCCTTAGGTATAGTGTTTGGGGTTCTTCTTTTGGGGTTTTTATTCTTTTCATCAACCCTTCTATTAATGCCCCAACACTATACTGCTTTATTATTTTTTAGGGTTAGTATATCTTCACTACTCTTCTTTTTCAGAGTTTTCTTGGCTATTGTGTTTATTTTGGCTATTATGGACATCAGTAAACTCATTTCTTACCACGCTTTTTCCTAAGAATTTTTTCTTTGTTGTTGTTATAATCATGGGGTCTTTTTTTTTTTTTTATTATTTACCCTTTATATTTTCTGTGAGACAGATGATAATTATAAAAGAGAAACAGTAAACAAAAATAAGTAACTAATTTGAACAGTTTTTGCCTTGTTGAAGCCCACTGACCACAGATGAAGAACACGCTTATGATACAAGTTGGGTTTATTTAGTTTGGGTTGTTACAGGCCACAGAGAATGCATATATTCCTGAGCCCCTGGGGGGTTGGGGTGCGTGCTGGGAGATTCTTAGAAGGGTTAGGGAAGTAGGGGTCAGTCCTGGATAGGCTGCTCTCAAGAAGCTGGGACATTTGGTAATTAGATGTCTTAAGATGAGACAGGACAATTGAAGTGAGGCCAGATTATCCTGGATAAAGAGCAACAGCCACTTAAAGTAGTTAGAAGAGATAGGTGTTCAGTCATTTTTGTTGTCAAAAAATGACCTCATCCAACTCTACTCTCTACCCTGGTTCTGTGCTGTGGTCTGCTTGTTCTCATGGCCAATTTTCCTTCTCTTCTTGCATCCCCATTCTACCGCCCCTCATCTTCCTGAAGGACTTCTCTCCCCATTCTCCATTGTTTCGGTGGTTTTAAATTACCTTTAGAATGTTCTTCAAAAAGAATTGTAGTTTTTTTAAAATTAATCTTATATGCCTTACATTTTTATTGCCACTGTAAATTGGATCCTTTTCAACATTTATTTTTCTCATTGTTATTGGTGTATACAAATCTAATGAACTTTATATATTAAAAAAATTTTTTTTTGGTCCAGAGACCCTTTAAGTTCTTGTTAATTCTACCAACACTTTATAGATTCTCTTAGGTTTTCTCAAATTTTTTTTAAAGTTGCTTTTTAAAAAGATCACCCCACTCCTCTTTTTACAGATTAGCTTCTCCAAAACATTGTTTGAAAGGGCTGTCCATTTTTTTTTTAAGATTTTATTTACTTATTTGAGAGAGAGAGAGAGAGAGAGAGCGCACAGAAGGATAGGGAGAAGCAGACTCCCTGCTGAGCTGGGAGCCCGATGCAGGGCTGGATCTCAGGACCCTGAGATCATGACCTGAGCCCAAAGCCAGACACTTAACTGACTGAGCCACCCAGGTGCCTCAGGGCTGTCTATTCTTGTATTCTCTGGGACTTCAAAGAAGGCTTTCAGCATTTCATCATTAAGTATAATGTTTGTATACTATATAAACAAGTTTATTTATTTAGTGGCTGCCCACTACTGGGCAGGGAAGGTCCCCTCCTTTTCTAGTTTGCTAAGGGATTTTATCATGAATGAATGCCAAATTTTGTCTTACGTGTGTGTTTTTTTTTAAATAACTTGGTATCACCACTTTGTTTTTCTCTTGTAACCTGTTGTTGGGGTTTATTATGTGTGTCTTTTTGTTTTAAAGTGTTAAACATGCTTTCTGGAATAAACCTAGCCACATGATACAGTATCTTTTTATACATCACTGAGTTCAGTTTTGCTAACATTTCTTTAGGTTTCTTGAATCAGTGTTCATGAATGAGATTGACTTGTAATTATCTTGGTAAGGTTTTGGTGTCTGTATTATGGAGTTTTGTAAAATGAATTGGAGACTAGTCTCTTTTTTAAATCTACTGGAAGAGTTTATGTTAAAGTTTGGAATTATCTGTTTTTTGAATGGTCGAAGTGTCTGTAAGGCATGTGTAGCCCTTGATTTTTAGCTTCTATCCATTTCCTGTGTTTTTGACTTTTGATCTTATTTCCTTTGTGAATATAGGTGTTTTCAAGTTATCAATTTTTTCTTGAGTCAGTCTTTTGCTTTTATAAATATGTAATAAATATGTATAAGTTATGTATATAACTTATAAATGTATATGTGCATATAAATATATACACACACAACACTTATATATATATATTCCCACATATTAGGAATTTATTTCATCCAGTTTTTCAAATTTATTAACGAAGTTGTTCATATACGTCATCATTGATTTCTGTACTGTCCAGAGTTTAAGGCATTTTATTTTAGTTTTAAAGATTTTGTTTATTTATTTGAGAGAGAGTGAGAGAGCATGAGCGTGGGGAGGGACATAGGGAGAGAGAGGGAGAGACAGAATCTCAAGCAGACTCCCCATTGAGTGCAGATTCCCTATGCGGGGCTTGATCTCAGGATCCCAAGATCATGACCTGAGTCAAAATCAAAAGTCGGATGCTTAGCCCACTGAGCCATGCAGGCGCCCCTGGCATTTTAATTCACAATGTTTCCCCCTTTTTTTATTCTTGATTAATCGTGTCAGTGGTTCACCTTTCCAAAGTAACTTTGGTTATTGTCCTATTACATGTTCTTTTTTAAAGTTTAGTTAAAAAATTCTGTTCTTGCTTTGATTAAGTCTTGCTTTCTATTTTACTGGTGTTTATTTTGCTGTTCTTTTTTTCAGTCAAGTGAACGCTTAGCTTGTTTGAAACATGTTTGTCTGATGGAGCAGAATGAAAACTAAAAAATTTCCTCTTAAGTACAGCTTTGGCTGAATCTCTCAAATTTTGATATGCATTATTTTTGTTTTCTTTTAGTTCTAAGAATTTTCTTATTTCCCTTCATTTTTTGTTTTTTTTTGGAAGACGGTTCTATTGAGGTATGGGTTTATATTCTCTTCCCTCAGAAAGATCACTGTATGTTTTTGCAGTTGCCTTTGGACACAGGTCATCTGGAGCCACATTTTGAATTTTATTTTGTAGTTTTATTATAAAAAAATTCTCACTATGCTGATAAACAGAATGATATAGTGAGCAATCACATGCCACCATAATTCCTTGCATTGACTAGCCTAGGCATATTCAGATATCCCCAGTTGTCCTCAGAATGCCTTTATAGTATGGTTTTTTTCAAGCAGAATTCAAAGAAATCTAATACATTGATTTGGTTTTTAAGTCTTTTTATCTGGAACGGTTTCTTCTTCCCCCATCCACATTAGAGCCTTTGGCATGTTGAAAAACTAAGTCAACTGTCCAGTGAAATGGCTTGGTTTGGTTCTTTTCTCTTGATGTGGCTTAATTTGTTCATCTAGTCCCTCTAATCCTATAAGATAAACAGTTTTGTTTGTGGTTGTTGTAAATCACGTTCCCAACACGTAGGGCATTGTTTCTGTTCACTTGGGTCTGTGACCCTCTCTGTGAGGTGAGGAAGCCCCTAAGCCTGCCTGTCTTCCAGCTGAGTGTGTAGAGACATCGTGATGAAGACAAGCCTCCTCCTTTGTACTCTGTCCAGATTGCTTAACGACAAAATCTGGGAGCATAACACATGCTTGCAGGTTTAGGCCACTAAGTTTTGGGCAGTTTGTGACACATCATTACTGACTGACATGGTGTGAGCACTTCACAGGTGATGCTGTGAGCATATTATATTTTGTTGTTCCACAGTAGTGATGTCAAGATTGATCAGTGGGTTCAGGTGGTGATGACTTCTGGGACCACTTTAAATAGAATTATCTTCTTGAGGTTTTTGCAGACCACACCGTTAAGTGTTAATTTTGACCAGAAGCCCTGATGAAGGTTAGCTTGTGGTTGCTAATTCTCAGTGGAGCCGTTTTTTAATTCTTCCTACCTCTGAGTATCAAGTTCAAGACAGGTATTTCTCTGTTCTCTTTAGTGGATTTTCATGTTCTCAGATGATGGGTATAGCCCTTCTTAGTCTCTAATTTATTTGAGATGTATGGTCTCATATTTACTCCCTTTTGGCAGGCCCTGGACTTTTCCTTTTCTCTGTATTGTCAGTCATCCAATGGAAAGTTAACATCTATAGCAAGTCAGCTTCTGTTGTATTGCTCTTACTTTCTATGTTCTTGGTTTACTTTCTGTGTATTTTTGGTTTCATTCACATTCAAGCCAAGTCTGTGATCCATTTAAAAAGTCATTTTATCCAGTATTTTAGATATTTAAATCAATTAAAATACATTTCAAGTATCTAGCCTGCCACATGGCTAGAACTGGTCCTCTTATAGTTTCTAGCTCTTTATTTGATATCCTTTACACAGTTTAAAATGATAATAAGCATGTAATAGAATAGCTTATAACATACAGACAGTACATTCCCATTTTATAATGAAACTTTTCTAAGGCCTCCTTTATCCTTTGGAAATAAAATTCACATTTAATATGTGATCTACACCAAATTTGTAGATAATACGTTACCTACACAAAATTTCAAACAAGTCATAATAATGCACTAACTGTCTATGGATAAACTATCATTAATTAAATGCTGAGGCATGATTATACTGGAAGATTTGTGAAATAGGCACTTGCATGTGCGTGTGGGATCACTGAACTTGGCAGCTACAAAATGAGTGTTGTCTTAGCAATTCCAATGTCTTAAGCAGGGTTGTCAGTGGTGATTCATCTTTTAAAAAAGATGGTGAACTACTCTTGGTCAAAGTCTGAACAAAACAAAGTATAATCTTTCCTCGATATACATAGTAGTTTTATTCCTGGAAAATTCAGTATGTAATAAAATTATTTTAAGAATAATTTGTTAATTTAAGGGTAGTTTGTTTTTACATGCAAAATAGAGTTGAGTTCTAGGCTCAGACAAATAATTAGCTTTTTGTGTGATATTGTGTAATAATTGTGAACTCGGCGTGCAAATAGGGATACAGGTACATTGCATGAACAACTTGAAATCATGAGCAGGGTTTGAATCCATGGGATTTATTACCATATGATAGCAATTATATAAAATGAAAATATATAGAACATTTTTAAAAATGATTTTATTTATTTAAGAGAGAGAAAGAGAACATGAGGGGGGGAGGGGCAGAGGGAGAGGGAGAAGCAGAAGCCGGCTACCCGCTGAGCAGGGAGCCTGATGTGGGGCTCAATCCCAGGACTCTGAGCCATTACCTGAGCCGAAGGCAGAAGCTCAACTGACTGACCCACCCAGACGCTCAATATAGAACATTTTTAATAACATGTTCACAGAGTTGTTTAACGGAAAAGGTAAGTTACCCCAATGTGTGGAGATACCGTAAATTTGTAAATAATATACACATACACCCAGTAGGAATCAGTAAGAATGTTATCTAAGCCATTACAGCCTTTTTTTTTTTTTTTGGACCCTATTTGTATCTTTTAAATTATCTACAGTTAACATGTAATGTGTATAATATTTTAAAATTCTGTGTGAGGGATGCTACATCAATGACAAAATAAAAGGAATTACCTTTTCAGCAGTGCAGCAGATTAGATATTCTGAATGTGTCTCTACTGATCAAAAAAATCTAAAATGGTGGCTCCGTTCTTAGGGAGACATACAGTCAGTTGATCCTTTCTCATTTTTAAAAAAAGATCTTATTTATTTATTTATTTGAGAGAGAGAGCAGAGAGAGAGAGGGAGAGAGAGAGAGAGAGCATGAACAGAGGGGAGAGGGAGAAGCAGACTCCTCTCGGAGCAGGGAGCCCGATGCGGGGCTTGATCCCAGGACCTTAGGATCATGACTTGAGCCGAAGGCAGACGCTTAACTGACTGAGCCACCCAGGCGCCCTGATCCTTTCTCATTTTTACTGTTTTTCACAGCCCTCATGTCATCCTTTTCCTCCTTAAACAGCGAGAATTCCTCATCCATCACTCTCATTACTCGTCTGTGTAGACTCTTATTACTCGTCTGTGTAGACCCTTATTACGTTGTGCTGTCCCCTCCTGATCTTAAAAACCGACCTAGCAACCCTGATGAGACCCATCTCCGTGTCTACTCCAGAGGACTGGGGTAGGGAAGGAAGGAGCAAAGACTCTTATTCTTTTAAGTTCCTGACCGCTGACCTCAGCTGACCTATGCCCCATACTTCCACCTGCCCTAGAGCTATTTCACATTCCTCTCTGTCCTCACTTCTCCACTCTTTACTCTAAGCTGGTGATGTTTCCTATTTCATCAAAGAAATGCAAGCAATTGGGAGAACTTAACATACCAACCAACTTGTGTCTGCACATACACTGTGCCTTCTGGTATGCTCTGGTTGAAACTTCACGATCCTGTGCACATGCTATGCCGTGCATGGTGGAGTTCTAATGAGAGTGACCAAAAAAATCCCACCTTTTTTTTTTTTAAGCTTTTATTTATTTATTTGAGAGAAAGAGAGTGAGCAAGGGAGAGAGCATGAGCAGATGAGCGGCGGGGGTGGGGGAACAGAGGGAGAGAGAGAAGCAGACTCCCCGCTGAGCAGAGAGCCTGATGCTTGGCTCAATCTGAGGACTCTGGGATCATGGCCTGAGCCAAAGGCAGATACTTAATGGACTGAGCCACCCAGGTGCCCCAAAACCCACCTTTCTTTTTTTTTTTTTTTTAAAAGATTTTATTTATTTATTTGACAGAGACACAGGGAGAGAGGGAACACAACCAGGGGAGTGGGAAAGGGAGAAGCAGGCTTCCCGCGGAGCAGGGAGCCCGATGCGGGGTGCAATCCCAGGACCCTGGGATCATGACCTGAGCCGAAGGCAGATGCTTAATGACTGAGCCACCCAGGCACCCCTAAAACCCACCTTTCTTGACCCTAACCAACAGCAGCCTATTTCTGTCTTCATTCACCATCATCATTTACTGTCACCCCTTGAGTTGGCTCCAGACAGGCTTTTATTTTGACCACTCTGCTGAAACAGCTCTTTTCAAAGCTGCCAATGTGGTCCTGTTATACGGTCCGATCGGCAGCTGTCATGCTTCCATATTTCACCTATTGGGCGCTTGTGATGCAGGTGATGGTATCTTCCTTCTTGGAGCACCTTTCTTGCTTGTTTCCTGGGACACCACTCTTTCCTGCCTTTCTTTTTGCCTTGCTGGCCACTCTGTGCTCTCCTTTGCTGGTTTTTCTGTCTCCCTGACCTTCAGAGGTTGGTCTCAATGTTGGAGCCATTTCTCTTGTCTTTACACACTTTACCTGTGTGATCTCATTCAGCCTTATGACTTTGAATATCATCTAGAGGCTAGAACTTTCAAATATATTTCTGCAACCTGGATCTCCCTCCTCCATTCTGTAACTATGTGCCCAGCTCCTACTTGGCATCTCCCAGTGAATGTCTTAACAGGCTTCTGCAACCCCCTATATCCAAAGCAAGACTCAGGACTCTCACTTCTTCTTCCACAAATCCGCTCTTCCATATTTTCCCTCTATTGCAAATCCTCCATAACACTTTGGTCAGAAACTTGGAAGTCTTCCTTGAATCTTTTTCTTTCAAACTTATTTTACCTCTGAAATGTATTCAGAATCTAAGTAGATCTCGCTAGTTTTATTGCTACCACTTTGGGACAAGGCATCATGATGTCTTACTGGAAGTGGTCCAGGAGCACATAAGTGACCCCCACTTTTCAGCGCCCTTGTTCACTACAGGATACAGCAGCCAGATAGATGCTTTATGTTGGCTGGTGCCCCACCTGGGTGTGCACCTCCCCCTGTTCCCTCCCGCCTTCTTTCACACTGGTCATCTTGCAGTGCTCCTCTAAAGGCATTTTTACTTATTGTTCGCTCTGCTCAAAGACTTAACTTCCTCGAGGTCTTTACTCCAGTGATACCTCATCAGGCAAGCCCCCTTCCCTGACCACTCTGTGTAAAACATAGCAACCCCCTTCTCCCTGCGCTCCTTTTTACCTGGCCATGCTTTCCTTTTCTCTATGGCCCAGATCACTAGGTAACATGTTACATTCTTGCTCTGCTCTTTTCTGTGGCTCCCCCACTAGAATATAAGCGTTATGAGAGGAAGGACTTTGCTTTGTCATCGCTGTGTCCCCAGTACCTTGCACAAAGTAGAAACGATATACATGTTGACTTAATCATTGAAAAGTATTTTTTATTTACTAGTACATAGTAAGTAGACTTTACAATGTTGAAGAAAATAAACGTTTACTGCCAATATTTAGACTTTGAAAATGCTTTTGATATTGCAGACAGTGCTATATTGAGCATTTGTGTCGGTGATCTTTTGTGCTTCACGTGTGCATGTATGTGTTATGCCCACTTGCACAAGTTTTTACCTGTAAACTCCCCAAATGGAATTTCTGGGTAAAAGAACAGGAACATTTTTTTTTTTTAAAGATTTTATTTATTTGACAGAGACACAGTGAGAGAGGGAACACAAGCAGGGGGAGTGGGAGAGGGAGAAGCTGGCTTCCCGCGGAGTAGGGAGCCCGATGCTGGACTCGATCCCAGGACCCTGGGACCATGACCTAAGCCGAAGGCAGACGCTTAACGACTGAGCCACCTAGGCACCCCAAGAACAGGCACATTTTAAAGACTTGATGTCTTACCAAATTCCTTTCCAGAAGGTGTTAAGAAATGATACCTCCAACCAGCTCTCTTATATTCATTTTCATTATTTATTTTTCCAGTGGTACTTAACTTTATGTCTAGTAAGGATTCTACATAGTTGTTTTTATGAGCCCCAACAATGTTAAGGAGACCTCACAGAATTTTGAACTAGATAGAACCTGCCTGATGTGTTACTGTGGTCATAGATTGAATAGATAATGGAGATTTGATTTCATCAGCAAGAAGTACACAGTTGGACATTTATAATTTTTTGATTTACCTTTGACTCAGAGGCTCCAAAATTATCACAGATTCTTACTGTTTGCTTTCATTACCATTTTTTCTTTCCTCTGCTCATTTTAGGAGGTCAGAAATAGAACTACGAAGTAACAATAGGCCTGATTGATTCTTCCTGTTGTAGACCAAGAGAGAATGACCAGTGTAACTGTGAAATCCACTATCCAATTGACACTGTATTTACACTGTATTTACTCAACCCTCAGATGTTTCCTTCTTAAAAAGAGTATTAATTTTTAAGGCTTAAAAAAAAAAAAAGAACAGCTATTTGAAGAAGTTGCTTCCCTGTTGAAGTGTTTTTGCACCCTTGCTTACTTCCTCAAACTGCTTTACCTAAGATTTGATATTTTTGTGTAGTAGGGAAAACCTCCTTTAATGCCAAAAGTTTTTTTCAGTTTTTCATTTTTTCTTTTGTTTCAAAGGTTCCACTTGCCTTCCATTTCCTCAGTTTTGGGTCATGACGTATGATGTGAGGTTTATTTCCTGGTTCACTGTCGTCCCTTAGCAAACTCATTACCTTTCTCTCTTCCCCTTCTTCCTGTAGACTCATAATCTTTTCCTTTTATCTCTATTTTCTGTTCTATTCAAATCCAATCTTGTTAGATGCTGAAGAAGGAGGTCCTGTTGTCTCTTATAGCACAGATTTCTCCTGGACCTTTCACCCATTGCCTCCTAACGGATGCACTTATTAGGGGTCGAAGGGAGTGTGCCGAGAAGCCGGTAACTGGCAAGGAGTCACGTGGTGTGGAAACCAGCCTGACTATCAATACCCTTTTCTTTGACAGTGGTCCTCTGCTGATTAAGCTCCACCTCCAGGACTGTGACAGTTGGCAGCCAGAATCTTCTCCCTGTTTTCATGGCTTTAAACTACACTGTTGTTTTCATAGCCAGAAAAATCTTTCTTTAGAGAAAATTTGTAGGAGGTAACTCCATTCAAATAAGTTCCAATATATTTAAAGAGAATATATCAGGATGAATCTTTTTAAAAACCCAAATGTAAAGCAGTGAGAGAATTTCAAATTTCACCATTTTAGATATAGCTTTTCTTCTAGGTGAAAGACTTCTCTGATTCTTGAGAGAACTATTGAGTATTATGAATGCATACTTCTCAAAGTACAACTTTATCTTTTTCTTTATTATTTTTTTAAAGACTTTATTTATTTATTAGCAAGAGAGAGGGAGGGAGAGCACAGAGGGAGATTGAGAGGGAGAAGCAGACTCCCTGCTGAGCAGGGAGCCTGATGCAGGGCTCAATCCCAGGACCCTGAGATCATGACCTGAGCTGAAGGCAGACACTTAACCGACTGAGCCACCCAGGTGCCCCGAACTTTATCTTTTTAATTTTTTTTTAACCTTTGGCTGATTGGAAGAATTGAAGAAGACAGAACGGTTAGGAAAAAAAACATAAACCATTTACTGAATGCTTTTGTGATTGAAAATGTTTTATATGTTGGGAATTCAGTGATTAATCAAATATGTGTCAGACCTGAAGGGGCTCCTGGTCAAATGGAAGGGTCGACATGGCTAGATAATGACAGTACGGTGGGAGAGGTGTGTTTTCGAGCTGTGACTGGATGTTGGTAAAAGTGTCTCAGAGGAAGTTTTGAAAGATGAGTAAGAGTTGCTTGTGAGAGAAGAAGAAGTGATCCTGAAGGCAAGACTAATTCTTTGTTGGTGAGAATAGAGGTGATGTCCAACCATGAATGGAACTGAGTAAACTTGAAGTTTGGTTAAAGTAGTCAAGGTCAGGGGCACCTGGGTGGCTCAGTCGGTTAAGTGTCTGCCTTTGGCTCAGGTCATGATCCCACGGTCCTGGGATCAAGGCCCGTGTCGGGCTCCCTGCTCAGTGGGGAACCTGCTTATCCCTGTGCCCCCTGCTCACTATCTCTGTCACCATCTCTGTCTCTCTCTCAAATAAATAAATAAAATCTTAAAAAAAAAAGTAGTCAAGGTCATTTAGAAGGAACATGACTAGTGACTTATGTTGCTTTTCCTCAGTGATTAAAAAGGAAATAAAAGGTTATTCAATAATTTCTTTAAACAGAAAATAGCACAAGCTGAGCAGTTAACTTTTAATAGTAGATTACTTAATAGTTGAACCAAGTGGAAATCTAAGTCTACTTTGATATGAGTAGGTAGACACAAGTATTTGAATTATTATATTTTCTAAAATGCACTGTAGGGATGCCTGGTTGGCTCAGTCGGTTATGTGTCTGCCTTTGGCTCAGATCATGATCTCAGGGTCCTGGGATCAAGCCCTGGTCAGGTCACGCTCCCTGCTCAGCGGGGGGATCTGACTCTCCCCCCTTCTAAGTCTCCCCCCTTCTGTTCTCTATCAAATGAATACATTAAAAAAAATCTTTAAATAATAATAAATAAAATGCCACTTTATTTAGACATCTTCATGGTGAGCAATTTTCAGAAGGAGATACAGTAAACTTAAAAGTATTTGGCAAACGGGAATCATTTTGAAAAGGAGATAGCATTCAAATATGAGTGTAAAATACTTTAGGATTAATAACTTGCCACTGAAATAAGTCACTTAAAGGAGTTCCGAAGTTTCATTAGGAGTATTGGTGATGATCCATTGTGGCATAAATATTTCCTTATTATTATTGTTATTTAATTATTTAATCTGTGTTTCTTACTACTTCTGTGACACAGTGTTAATTTATAAGCCACGCCTTATTCTGCAGCTGTTGGGGAAAATTAATCATAGAAAGCCTGTATGAAATCACTGAAGTGTTCATATCATTTGTTTTATAAGATTTTGTTATAAAAGCAAAGAGAAGGACATTTATAGTTTGTTGCCATTAATTGCTTACCATTTAGATATTAACACAGGAATCTATTAATTAACTTGTTAGTAAAAACTATTGGAATGTAAGTTGATAAAAATTATTCTTTGTTTTAAACTAGATTACTAGTGCAGCCTGGGTTATGTTTGAATTTTGAATCTCCTCCTTTCTTGCTTACCCTATTTGCAATTGTCTTAGTCTTTGAACCATTGCTAGGGGGAATTTCTTTTAAGTTTAAAGAGCTTGTGAGCATCTAAGGAGAAAACTTTTAAGTTACTTTCAGGTCTGAGAAGGCCCACTCTGAGACTGATTTCTGATTGTTGACTTGGGTAACCATTTACCTGCTTGTAGGACTCAGGTTGGAGCCACTCCTGGGAGCTCGCAGGGGGTGTGACAGACTTGGAGCCAGCAGCCTCCAAGGTGGGCTCTTGGCTGGAGTGGCTATAGATCAGGAGGATGGGCATAAGAAAGTAGTGACTTTCTCTCCTTTTTATTTTTTTTCTTCCTTGGGAGACAGAGCAATATATTAAAAGCTCAGCACTAACTTTGAATATAGATATAATTTGTTGCCTTAACAGTATCAGTTCATATGTAATGGTTAATTTTGTGTGTATGTATTTGTGTGTGTATTTTGGGTCTTGATATTCCTGAAAGCTTTTTATTTTTATTTTTTTATTTTTATTTTTTGACAGAGAGAGACAGCAAGAGAGGGAACACAAGCAAGGGGGAGTGGGAGAGGGAGAAGCAGGCTTCCCGCTGAGCAGGGAGCCCGATGCGGGGTTCGATCCCAGGACCCTGGGATCATGACCTGAGCTGAAGGCAGACGCTTAACAACTGAGCCACCCAGGCGCCCCTCCTGAGAGCTTTTTAAATAAGTAAATAGAAAAATCTACTGAAGAATGAACACGAACATTTTGAGAATGTTAGTATGTCATTTGACATGTATGTGGTATTGTTGTTTTTATTTTATTTTATTTTATTTTATTTTATTTTCTATCTTTTAGAGAGGGAGAGGAGCGGGGAGGGCAGGGGAGGGAGAGAGAGAATCTTTTTTTTTTTTTTTTTTTTTTTCAGGCGAGTTCTTTTCCACTTTATTT